>NC_135961.1:31858298-32513431 GCF_053455715.1 Rhinoraja longicauda | reverse complement strand
CCCTTCTTCAGACTAGAGTCAGGGGACAGAGAAACGAGAGATATAGACAGTGATTTAGAGAGATACAGAACAAATGAATGAAAGATATGCAAATAAAGGAAAAAGGCCATTGTTAGCTGTTTGCCAGGTGAGAACGAGAAGATGATGCGTCTTGGGTTGGGGAGGGGGGGGGGGTGGAGAGAGAGTGAATGCAGGAGTTATTTGAAGTTAGAGAAATCAATATTCATACAACTGGGTTGGTAAGCTGCCCAAGCAAAATATGAGATGCTGTTCCTCCAATTTGCGTTTGGCCTCACCCTGACAATGGAGGAGGCCTAGGGCAGAAACGTCAGTGTGGGATTGAGAAGGGGAACCAGGAGATCAGGTAGGTCCAGGCGGACTGAGTGAAGGTGAGTTATTCCAGCATTTTGTGCCCAGCTTTGGTTTAAACCAACATCTGCAGTTCTTTCCTACACTTAAACTGAACCTGTTCCTTAAGGAAAGGAGAGTGAGAATGGGCATGATCATTATCTTCAAAATGATGAAAGCTGTGAACCAGGCACACTCTGTCTAATGTTACTAATGGTGAGATAGATTGTCAAGTCAGATTAGGAGTGGGGTGACACTTCCTCGGTTAATGATGTATAGTTTTAGTGAGGCACATCAATCACACGATAGGAACCCAACATATCCACCTGCAATTTGAGGCAGGCAGCAAGGAGGCGGGGAAGACAAGTGGCCTTAAAATTGGGTGAAAATTCTGTCGCTCCTCTGCTGCCGGTGTTATAGCAGCAGACCAATCAAGTCTCTATGAAATTTCGGGAAGTGGAATTGATAAATCAGAATTACATTTCATCTAAGATAGACTCAAAAAACTGGAGTAACTCAGTGGGGCAGACAGCATCTCTGGAGAGAAGGAACTGGTGACGTTTCGGGTCGAGACCCTTCTTCAAAATTCGACCCAAAACTTCACCCATTCCTTCTCTCCAGAGATGCTGCCTGTTCCGCTGAGTTACTCCAGCTTTTTGTGTCTATCTTCGGTTTAAACCAGCATCTGCAGTTCCTTCTTACACATTACATTTCATCGAGCATGCAGCCAAATGGATGTGGATGGTAACTGCCTTCTCTCTGCCTGTGCCTCTTCTGCAATTACTGAGACAGAGGCTTAGTGTCACAAAAATACTACTTTCAGAGTTAATCTATCTTCCCCTGTTGTTTATAACCTTGGTGATGTCCTCCCCTTCAGCTAGAGTTCTCGAAAATGGAAACAAACTATTTCACTTTATCTGCAAATACAGACAGCAAGCACAATTACTAACTACTAATTCTCAAATAACACCAGGGGTTTATGTTCCTTTAATAAAGCAGGTACTTGGAAAAATATATTCCTTTTTTTTTTTTACAGGTGTCGTACTTCCGGTGAAAGCAAAAATATATCGATGATTAAAGAAGAACATAGAACCATGCGTAAGAAAAAAGACCGGGCATTGGCCGTAAAATCCCATGCTCTAAAATTCAATAAGATCATAGCAGATCTGATAGATCAAAGAAAATAGAACAGTACAGCACAAGAATAGACACTTCGGCCCACAATATCTGTGCCGAACATGCCACCACGATTGTCACTTATCCATGTGTACATAACCCATATCCCTCCATTCCCTGCATATCCATGTGCCTTTTCAAAAGTATTTTATAAGCCACGAATGTATCTGCTTCAACCACCACCCCCAGCAGCACGTTCTAGGCACTCACCACCCTCTGTGTAACAAAAACCTACCCCGCACAACTCCTCTAAACTTTGCCCCTCAACTTAAAGCTTTGCCCTCTAAGTATTTGAATTTTCCATCCTAGGATAAAGATTCTGACTGTTTACACTTTTCTGTGCCTCTCTTAATTTCATATGCTTCTATCAGATCTCCCTGCAACCTCTGACATTCCAGAGAAAACAACCCAAGTCTGTCAGACCTCTCGCTGTAGCTAATACCCCTAATCCAGGTGTCATTCTGGTAAACTTCCACACCCTTTCCAAAGCCTCCACATCTTTCCTGTATCTTGGGACCAGCTCCTCTTCTTGTCCAACTCCATAACACATGAGTACACCACAGTTCCAAAATATGTCCACATCAGCCCTGGATAGATTCATAGAAACATAGAAAATAGGTGCAGGAGGAGGTCATTCAGCCCTTCGAGTAATTCACTGTGATCATGGCTGATCACCCACAATCAGTGTGGCGGCACCTAACGGCTGCGGCTCGCTGGCAGTCTGTTCGTCTTTTTTCCTTTTTTTTTGTTGTGTGTCGGTGTTGGGATGGTTTTTGTTTTTGTTTTTTGGCTGTGTATGTGTGGGGGGGGGGGGGGGGTGGGATGGGGGGTGGTGGGGGAAACCTTTCCTTTTTAGGTCTCTTCCTCACGGCGCGGGGCGCGGCTCGGCCGTGGGCCTTCCATCGCCCGGTGGGGCGCGGCTCGGCCACGGGACTTTACATTGCTGGTGCGGCTCGGCGGCGGGACCTAACATCGCCCGGCGCGGCTCGGCCGCGGGACTTAGCAGCGCACGGTACGGCCAAGGGGCCTTCCATCGCCCGGCTCGGTCACGGGACGTTTCAGCACCCGGTACGGCTCGGCCGCGGGGCCTTCAATCGCCCGGCTCGGCCGCGGGACTTTTCAGCGCCTGGTGCGGCTCGGCCGCGGGGACTTCCATCCCCTTGCGGGGACTATGCGGGTCGGTCGGGGACGAGCTGTCTGTCCGTGGGCGTGGGGAAGAGAGTGGAAGTTTTGTTGCCTCCATCACAGTGAGGGGGTGTTTGGAGTCACTGTGATGGATGTTTGTGTTGGGGTCATGTGTCTCATGTTCTTTTTTTTTGTGTGTGACTGCAATGTAATTTCGTTCGGTACCTCGGTACCGAATGACAAATAAAGCTCTGTATTCTGTAGTAATCTGTGCCCAACTTCTCCCCATATCCCCTGATTCCACTGGCCCCTAGAGCTCTATCTAACTCTCTCTTAAATTCTTCCAGTGATTTGGCCTCCACTGCCCTCTGTGGCAGAGAATTCCACAAATTCACAACTCTCTGGGTGAAAAAGTTCCTTCTCACCTCAGTTTTAAATGGCCTCTCCATTATTCTAAGACTGTGGCCCATGGTTCTGGACTCCCCCAACATTGGGAACATTTTTCCTGCATCTAACTTGTCCTGTCCTTTTATAATTTTACATGTCTGTATAAGATCCCCTCTCATCCTTCTAAACTCCAGTGAATACAAGCCTAGTCTTTTCAATCTTTCCTCATATGACAGTCCCGCCATCCCAGGGATCAATCTCGTGAACCTACGCTGCACTGCCTCAATTACAAGGATGTCCTTCCTCAAATTAGGAGACCAAAACTGTACACAATACTCCAGATGTGGTCTTACCAGGGCCCTATACAACTGCAGAAGAACCTCTTTACTCTTATACTGAAATCCTCTCGTTATGAAGGCAATGACACAGCTTCCACAGCTCTTTGGGGTAACAAATTCCAAAGATCCCCGAGTCTCTGAAAGAGGAAATTCCTTCTCATATTGGTAGATGCATTGATTACAAAAAAGTAGACGGCCATTCAGCCCATAGAGTCTACACCAGCTCATTGCACGGTAATAGCATCAGCTCATTCCCCGCTCATTCCATTCCCTGGTAGCTCTGCAACTTATTGCCTGTCAGAAGGGGTGGCACAGTGATGCAGCGGTCAAGTTGCTGTCTTACAGCGCCAGTGACCTGGGTTTGATTCTGACTACAGGTGCTGTCTGTACGGAGTTTTTATGTTCTCCCTGCGACTGCATGGGTTTTCTCCGGGTGCTCTGGTTTCCTCCCACATTCCAAAGACGTGCAAGTTTTTAGGTTTATTGGCTTCTGTAAAAGTTGTCGATTGTCCCTAGTGTGTAGAATAGTGTTAGTGTACGGGATGATCGCTGGTCAGCGCGGACTCGATGGGCTGAAGGGCCTGTTTCCGTGCTGTATCTCTAAAGTAAAGTCTAACAAAGCTCTCCCTAATGCTATCACATCCTTCCTGTTGCGTGGCAACTGGAACTGCACAGAGCATGCTAAGCACAGTCTCACTAATGTTTTGTACATCTGAGCAAAACACAAAATGCTGGAGGAACACAGCAGATAAGGTAGCATCTGTACAGGGATGTAGAAGGAACAGGCAGTGTTTCAGGTCTGAACCTTCCGACAGTCTAAAGTAAGGCCAAGAACAAAATCATTGTCCGTCCCTTCCCTCCGCAGATGCTGCCTGACCAGCTGAGTCCCTCCAGTACTTTGTGATTTGCTCAAGATTTCAGCGTCTGCAGTTACTTATTTCTCTTGTTTTTACGCCTGAGGCTGATTAGTGACATTGGTTGTTTAGCTGTTCAAAGCTGAAGATATGCCTCGAAATACAGTCCCGGCGGCACTGCCTTTTGCAGTGCTATGTGAAAATCCATACTTGTGAGGCTGGAATCAAATTACATTGATTCCTGAGGATCAATCGTGACGATCTAAAAATTAATCAGGGAGCCTGTTGGTGCAAATTGTGCTTGAACAGATCAGTTGTTTTCTACTTTAGGTTTAAACAGAATAATGTCAACTACCGTGCAACACTCAAGTGAAGATCTCATTCTTCCCAGCATTGCTTCGGAATGACATCATTCCCAGGCAATGCTCAAAGAATAACGTCATGATTCCACTGACGACATGACATTCCCCAGCAATGCTCTTGGAATGACATCATCCTCCTGGCGATACTGGAAAATGACATCATCCGCCCGGCGACACTGGAGAATGACATCATCCTCCTCCTGGTGACAATGGACAATTACATCATCGGCGGGGTGACACTGAAGAATGACATAATCGGCCCGGTGACACTGGAGAATGACATCATCCTCTTGGCGACACTAGAGAATTACATCATCCTCCCGGCGACACTGAAGAATGACACCATCCTCATGACGACACTGAAGAATGACATCATCCTCATGACGACACGGGAGAATGTCATCATCCTCCCGGCGACACTGGAGAATGACATCATCTTCCCGGCGACACTGGAGAATGACATCATCATCCTCCTGGTGACACTGGAGAATGACATCATCCTCATGACGACACTGGAGAATGACATCATCCTCCCGGCCACACTGGAGAATGACATTATCCTCTCGGCGACACTGTAGAATGACAATCTTCCCGGCGACACTGGAGAATGACTTCATCATCCTCCTGGTGACACTGGAGGATGACATCATCATCCTCCTGGCGACACTGGCGAATGACATCATCCTCATTTTGGAATTTGGTTACAAGCAAAGATACTAGAGGAACAAGATGGACCACTCCGTTGAAATCGCCTGTACTGAAGTGTAGTACGCAAAGGAGCCATTTTAGTAGGCAAAATCCGTCGCTCGCTCTGCCTTCTCGCAGTGTAATCAGTGTTTTGGGGAAACAGTATGTGTGATGATACCATTAAAATGCAGAATATATCTCATCTATCAATACACAGATTTTTGTTATTTTTCTCTTTGAATGTTTCTGCAAGTTTCTGCCTACCAAAATGGCGCCATGACATACTACAGTTTTTAGGGTCGAGTGGTCTATCTTGTTCCTCTAGTATCTTTGGTCACAATGTTCTGAGATATGCCGCCTTTAGACACTCTCAACTCAACCAGGTTTTGGTAAGGCTGCTTGCTCTAAAGCTGTATCGTATCCCTCTACAGTGAACCCTTTACCTGACCTACCTGCCAACTCACCTGCAGGATCCTCTCGCCCACATCCACACCCTACTACCATCTTCCCATTGCCGTACCAGCCCTGAGAACCCAGCCTAAGCTCATCGCCCAACCCCACCATCTACTCACCACTCACCCAACCCATGGGCAGTGATCACCTTCACTCTCTCACCCCTGCCCTGGTTCAGCCAAACCCAACACCCCACCCAGATCACCTCCACCCACTGCCAATCACAGATGCCTGACTCACCAATTATTGGCACCCATCCCTCATCCTGTCCTTCCTTCCGACCCATGATCCACCCCCTCCATATACTTCACCTCTCTCCCTCACTGACCACTCCCAGACATGTCCAGAACTAAGCATTCCCCTGTGCAGGCATGACGCTGTGGCAGCAGAAGAGAGAAAGGCTCTTCGCAGTGTCGGGATGATCAGAATTGATTCGGGGGCCGGGAGCTATTGCATTTGCATGCAGCAGGCCCACAATCAAGATAAATGCTGTCTCACCACACAATAACTGATTTACTGATTAACAAGCCTCTTTACACACACATGAATATTTAGGCCGCAGTGAACTAAGCATTAAACCCAAATTCAGTTTTGTTTCTACTTAGATTATAAATACATGTATACTTGTTAATTTCTCTCCCAATTTGCCAGCAGCAGATTTGGTCCAGTGTAGTTCAAACATTAATAAAACAGTGAATTTATTAATCACTTCAAAATAGCTCTCAGCTACTCAGCCTCCTTTATCTATTACCCATTTGCCCACACAAGTGATTTCAAAGTAAATCATTCAAAGTGAAGTGGTTTGGGACATTACTGAGGCACATAATCAGTTGTTAGAGGTGTACAAGTTTTGTTCATTTAGAAACTTGCCAGTAATCTTCCTTTTACACAGGCTCTGAATGGCCTTTGTAAACATTTATTTCATAGCAGGCTCCTTCCGGGTAAAGAATAAAAACATTTAGAGCATCAAGACTTAAGGGAGACACAATGTGCTGGAGTAACTCAACGGGTTTGGCAGCATCACTGGAGAAAAGGAATTTGTGATGTTTCGGGTCGGAAGCCCTTCTTCAGACCGAGAGTCATGGAGTTGGAAACTAGAGCTAAGGGAAGGTACAGAACAAAGCAGAGCCTGCATTGATGACTCATGAAAGTTAGAGCCCACAGTGGTCCGTTGTTGGCTGGGGATGAGGTGATAATGAAGGAATACAAACAGTGACATTAGCAAGAGGACTAGGGTGGGGGAGGGATGGAGAGAGAGGGAATTCAAGGGTTATTTGAAGTTAGAGAAATCAATATTTATGCTGCTGGGTTGTAAGCTGCCTGAGTGAAATATTCGGTCCTGTTCCTCTAATTTGTGCATGGCTTCACTCTGACAATGGAGGAGGCCCAGGGCAGAAAGGTCAGTCTGGGAATGGAGGGGAAGTTCAAATGTTTAGCAACGGTGAGATCGTGTAGGCCATGGCGGACTGTGAAGAAAAGGATGGGGGATGTTTTGGGTCGGGGCCCATTCTGCAGACTTTAGAATTAAGACTCCCCTCTCCCAAAACCTTTCTACATTAAAATCTTTAATGTCCTTACTCTAAAAGGACCATGAAATATACACTCCTCCCTGACTGTTGCCATCGCCTTACCCAACCATTCCCTGTTGGAAGATAAATGGAATGAAGAATCATCATTCTGAGCTCCAAAGCACAATAAAACTGAAGAACAAAATAAATAAGTAAAATAAATAGGTCAAACAGCCCCTCAAGCCTGTTCTTGCATTCAATAAAACTGGCTCAACAGATTCTTCAAGTCACACAATCCCATGTCCTTTGATTCATATAGTGTCCATAAAAGTATCACTCTTCAAGTCAAGTCAAATTTATTTGTCACATACACATACACGATGTGCAGTGAAATGAAAGTGACTGAATGCTGTCTCAACATTCACACCTTTCTAGTCAAGTCAAGAAAGTGTGGGGGAGTGGCGCAGCTGGTAGAGTTGCTGCCTCATGTGCCACAGACCTGGGTTCAATCCTGAGCTCAGGTGCTGTCTGTGTGGAGTTTGCATGTTCTCCCTGTGATCGTGTGCGTTTCCTCTGAGTGTTCCGGTATCCGCCCACATTCCAAAGACGTACAAACTCCGTACAGACAACACCCGTAGTTAGGATCAAACCCAGGTCTCTGGCACTGTGAGGCAGTAACTCCTTCGCTGCGCCAGTGTGCCGCCCCTTCAGGAGCAAGCTAACATGGAAATGCAAGAGTTTCAACTCAAGGAGGGCTGAGCAAATAACACCGGAAGCTTTTCTTGTATCCTGCAGCTGTGTGCCACATGACTTCCCTTTTGTATATTTTGAGTTTTCTTTTTAATAATCATTTATATTTTTACCCTGACTTGATTTGAAAGATGGCAGAATGGTCTATGTGCTTGGTGTCCGGTGCGAGGTGTCGATGGAGTGGGCCGCTGAGGCACTGCAACAGCCTGGGGCTCGATTGAATTGGGTGGCGCTCCGAGGCCGAGCATGCAGATCGGACACGGCCTAAGCTGTGGAGCAACAGTGGACAACACCAACAACTTCGCTTGGCCAGGCCTCCAGTGCAACGCCACCAGGACAATGGGGACTTTTTGGCCGTTAAGAAGTTGACATTTATAATAACTTCAGACTTGAATTATGAAAAATGGCAACTAAACAAGGCAACACGTGTCCTGTCCCAGTGTTCTATTCCTATATACTTGTACTTAACTATGATTGTAAAAGCTCAGAAGTTGCAGGCAATCATAAGGTGATAATAAATGAGGCATTTAAGAATATCAGTGGCAAGGTGGTTGAGCAAGGACAATGAATCATGTAGAGTTTTTGCACTGATAGCATGCAACAAAAAGCTTTTCACTGTAGTTCGTGACAATAATAAACACATTTAAACTAATATTTTTACTGAACCAAATGCAAAAAAAGGTATTTCACTGTATCTCAGTACATGTGACAATAAAGTATCGTTGAACCATTGTGTGTCTTTGGTGAGACAGGAGCTTGTACAGTGATGGAGATTCTTCCAGGTAACCAAGAATAATAACCTCTGCAATGAAGGTTTGATTGTCTTAGAGCATAAATAAAGATTCTATTGCACTGCTCACAGCCAGTTTACAATCTCTCCTCTGTTGCTTTATTTCTAGCTGCAGGAATCTGAGATTGATGGATTCTGCAACTAGACCTAACACCCACTGAATAAATAGCAGCAAAATTAGAAGCCAGGATAAGCATGTGCAGAAATTAGCAAGAAAGGGCAACAAAAGCTATGGCTGGATCACACAGTAGGAGCTCAAGGTGAACAAGGAGGCAGGAACATGCTGGAACAAGCTCAGAAGTTGCAGGCAATCATACGAGGGATTTAAGAATCTCAATGGCAATGTGGTTGAGCTTGAGCCAAGGGCAATGGAAAAGGACAAAATTAGAAACAAAAAGCCAGTTAGTACATGTGGCTCTATCTTTCATGAAATAATGTTATTCCCTTTATCCTGCACCTGTACACTGTGGACTTCTTCATTGTAATCATTTATAGTCTTTCTGCTCACTGAAGATCATGCAACAGTCTGAAGAAGGGTCTCGACCCAAAACATCATCCATTCCTTCTCTGCAGAGATGCTGCCTGCTCGCTGAGTTACTCCAGCATTTTGTGTCTTTCATGCAACAAAACATCTTTTCACTGTACCTCAGTACGCGAGACAATAAACAAAACTAAACTAAACTAAACATTAAATGTAGAAACAAAGAATTGCAGATGCTGGTTTATTCCAAAGATAGACACAAAGAGCAGGAGTAAGTCAGCCAGTCAGGCAGAATCTCTAGAGAAAAAGGATGGGTGACGTTTCAGGTCGGGGCCCGAAGTCGAAGTTGAGTCTTTCGATCTTTCAAGTCTGACGAAGGGTCCCGACCTGAAACATCACCCGTCCTTTTAATCCAGACATGTTGCCTGACCTGTTGGGTTACTGCAGCACTTTGTGTCTAAAGGTTATGCTTCTCTAAATGACTGTTTATTTCTTCCTTGATTATAGACTCCTGCACCTTGCTACGGCATTAAAGCAAACAGACCTTTAGCTGTTGGGATTTGCCTTGTAATTTGTCTGGTCTTGCTCAATGGAGTTACATGTGCAGTTTTCCGGATGGAGCACATGGGAGGGCAGAGGAGAGGAGGGGGGGGGGGGGGTATACGGGGGTAGAAGGGAGAGGGTTATGTAGTTACCTAAATTTGGAAAATTCAATGTTTGCTGTGTCCTTCACCATTAAGACTGATGAAAAGGACTGATTTAACTTATCTGCCATTTCCAACTCTTATGTTATTAATACCTCGGTCTTGTTCACCAAGGTCCCACACTTACCCTCGACCCCCTCTTCCTTTACAAATTATTTGCTGTTTGTTTTAGTATTGCTTCCCAATGTTCTCTCATAATCCATTTTCTCCCTGCTGATTAACTTTTTAATCTCTCGCTGTTGTAAAATTCCTAGTCTTCTGGCCCACCAGTCGCTCATAACACTTCAGAGTCAGGAGTCAAGAGTGTTTTATTGTCATATGTGCCGAAACAGGGCAATAAAATTCTTACTTGCAGCAACACAATCATTGTAAACACCATAATAAACATCAAAGAATGTTCAGTACCTGTATGTATGTATTCTATATATATATATATATATATATATATATACACATACATACATATACACACACGTGTGTGTGTGTGCTTACGTATACATATACATACTGAATATACAAGTTCATTATTATTGATGTAGTGTTTTGCTGACTTCCTTTGTTAATCATCCATGGTTCATCATTCTCCTGGGAATCCTCATCCACATGCTATCTATTGGTCTACCTGCCCATTCCAGACAACTCTACCTTCATAACATTGTAATTGATCTATTTTAAGTTTTAAGTAAGTGTGGCACAGTGGTAGAGCAGCTGCCTCTCAGCGCCAGAGACTTCGGTTCAATCCTGACCTTGGGTGCTGTCTATGCAGTTTGCACATTCTCACTGTGACCGTGTGGATTTCCTCTGATTTCCTCCCACGTCCCAAAGATGTGCGGGTTTGCGGATTAATTGGCCGCCACAATTGCCCCTAGTGTGTAGGGCGTGAATGAGAAAGTGGGGCAACAGAACTAGAGTGAATGGATGGACTCAGTGGGCGCTAAGAGCCTGCAGCTGCATCAGGTACTAACTGGTCTCCATTTATGCAATATTAATCTATTTTCTATGCAATCTATATATAGCCTTCAATGTATTTCCATGCTGTATATCAAAACTCAAGTTGAGGGCTTTGGTTATGGGTGCTGGGTATTCATTGGGCCACATGATGCCAAAAATCTACCATTTGTGATCAATACTGCCAAGAAGATTCAGAAAATCACAGCACTTTTATTAATCCTACTATAATGTGTTTACTTGAATTAAGTTCTAGCAACCATGAAGGGATTTGAAAGCATGGATGCTGATCAATTATCTGAGCCTCTGGATGTGTGTCTGATAAACTAAGCACCATACCACACTGTCCACGTGATATGTATTGACAATAGTCTTGTTTCTGTTGTGGAAGGGTTTAGTTTAGAGATACAGCTTGGAAGCAGCCTCTCAGCCCACTGTGTCTGTGATGACCATCAACCACCCGTCCGCACTAGTTCTATGTTATCCCACTTTCGTAATCTACCCCTAGCACACTTGGGGGAATTTACAAAGGCCAATTAAACTACAAATCTGCGCGTCTGTGGAAGGTGGGAGTAAATCAGATCATGTGGAGAAAACCCAAACACTCACAGGGAGAACATACAAACTCTATACAAACAGCGCCTGTAGACAGGATCAAACCTGGGTCTCTGGCACTGTAAAGCAGCAACTCCACCGCGGTACCACCGTGCCGCCCCGAAAAATGAGAAAAAGCACCAGTGTCGGATAGTGCGAGTGTACGTGATAATTGCTTGTTGGTGCACTGTATCTCTAAAGTAAAAAGTAAAGAAAAGTAAAGAAGCAGTGAAAGGGAGAACTTGCAAACTCCACACAGACAGCATCCGAGGTCAGGATTGAACCCAGTCTCTGGTGCTGTGAGTTAGCAACTCTACTAGCTGCACCACTGTGCCAGCTCTAAATGAAAGTAATCACGGGGGCTTACAAATGACCAGGAATGGGGTTCGAGGCCACGTAAATAATTGTACGTTGGATCTTAAGTCCAAAGTCTTAACGACTCATCAAGGAAAGGTTAATTCCTGGACTTTCGATGAAAATAAGAGCGCAGCTTTAAAAAGTTAATCATCAGTATTTTTAGAAATATTTACAGGTGAGCATGATACATGATCCAGCATTGCAATAGATACTTGCTACTGACATCACTCTCAGGAAGAGTGTGTCATCCATCCTCCACATCATTGATGAGGCTGAAGGCATTGTGCAACAACTCCGAATTCTCCAATTTTAGGTAAGAACAAAACTCTTCCCCTCTCTCTTCTTCCCCACTATTTCCCCACCCACCTTTCTCTCCTGTGCCTCACCTGGACTCACACCGATTTCTCCCCTCCCCCACCAACTCCTCTATTCCTCTTGCTTCACAATTCACAACTCTTTAATCCTGTTGTCTCACTCCTTATGTCTTTTCATCTTTGGCCTTTGTCCGCCATCTGCCTTTCACTTGTATCAACCTATTATCTGTCCGGCTTTGTCCTGCCCTCCTCTCTACCAGCTTTCTTTCTCCACACTCCAATCAGTCTGAAGAAGGGTCCCTGACCGATAACATCACCTATCTTTTCTACAGAGATGCTGCCTGACCCACTGAGTTACTCCAGTGCTGAGTGTCTTTTTTTGTACACCAGCTTCTTAGTTTAGTTTGGAGATACAACGTGGAATCAGGCCCTTCGACCCACCGAATCCGCCCCGATCAGCGATCCCCGTACACACACTATGGACAATTTATACTTATACCAAGCCAATTAACCTACAAACCTATATGTCTTTGGAGTGTGGGAGGAAACCGAAGATCTCGGAGAAAGCCCACACGGTCACGGGGAGAACGTACAAACTCCGTACAGATAGCACCTGGATCAAACCCTGTTCTCTGGCGCTGTAAAGCAGCAACTCTACTGCGGTGTCACAACATTTTCAGGGAACTATGTACCTGTACTCCTAGCTCCGTCTGCTCCACTACACTGGCCATGGACTTCAATTCACCGTGAAGGTTCTGCCCTGATTTGACTTTCCAAAATGCAAATCGCATTTATCTTCAAGAAACTCTGGTAGCCATTTCTCAGCAAACTTACGCAGTTGATCAAATGTCTGCTGTAGGTTATATATAGAAATCGCTTATTTATATATTTTTTAGATTTAGAGATACAGAGCGGAAACAGGCCCTTCGGCCCACCGAGTCTGCGCCGCCCAGCGATCCCCGCACACATTAACACTATCCTACACACACTAGGGAAAATGTTTTTTTACATTTACCCAGTCAATTAACCTACAAACCTGGTTGTCTTTGGAGTGTGGGAGGAAACCGAAGATCTCGGAGAAAACCCACGCAGGTCACGGGGAGAACGTACAAACTCCGTACAGACGGCGCCCGTAGTCAGGATCGAACCTGAGTCTCCGGCGCTGCATTCGCTGTAAGGCAGCAACTCTACCGCTGCGCCACCGTGCCGCTCCTATTTAATTTATCACAAGCGGTGATAAATTCCTGTATTTCTGGAGACTAACTCATTAGAAGTATTTAAAGTGGAGGTAGGTAAATATTTGAAAGATAAGGCAATGGAGGGATGAGGGAGTTCTGGGACAGAAAAAGAGAGTTGAGGCCTGGGGCCATGATTTCTTTCATGATGTGTAGGCCAGAAGGCCCAAGTGGCCTACTTCTACTCTTTAAGATTGAGGAGTATTAGTAGAGAGAGAAAATAGGGTTAAATTGGCTTGAAGGGAATTAAAGAGTTAGGTGAAATTTGCCAGGTGTTAGTCCAATCCCCTAGAGATCAAGTTTTAGTTTTTAGTTTTAGAAATACAGAATGGAAACAGGTCCTTCGGCCCACCGAGTCCGCACTGACCAGCGATCCCCGTACTTTAACACTGCCCCACACACATACGCATACACACACACAAGGAAAATTTTACATCCATATTAACCTACAATCCTGTACATCTTTGAATGTGGGAGGAAACCGAAGATCTCGGAGAAAACCCACGCAGACATGGGGAGAACGTACAAACTCCATAAAAACAGCACCCGTGGTCGGGATTGAACCCGCGTCTCTGACGTTCAAAGCTCTGTTAGGCAGTTTTAAATTTTTTTAATACAGCACGGAAACAGGCCCTTCGGCCCACTGAGTCCACATCGGCCAGCATTCAACGGTACACTAGCTCCACCCTACACACCAGAGACAATTTTGCAGAAGCCAATTAACCTACATGTCTTTGGTGCGCGGGTGGTAACCGGAGCACCCGGGAAAACCACGCGGTCACAGCGAGAACGTACAAACTCCGTACAGACAGCACATGCAGTTAGGATCGAACCTGGGTCTCTGGCGCTGTAAGGCAGCAACTCTACCGCTGCGACACCATGCCACCCCAGGGGCAACTTCAATGTATTGATGATTTGGATGTTAGCATAAAAATGTGGAGTCACAATTTGCAGCAAAAAATACAATTATTTATATACAAGACCCAAGGCAGCTGTAAAGAGTTAATGGAAAGATGAGTACCTAGTGAAATAAGTTGTTGATTTTGAATCAGGAAATGTAAGGCGATGCAATTTTGGTGGAATGGAGGAGGGGGAATAATAGAGGAAAATATGAATAGAAGCAGGCTCATTTCTGTCGAAGATCTTAGAGATTTAGGGATGTATTTTCTAAGAATAATAAAGATAGCACCTCAGGCTGTAAAAACAACATAATGCAATTCGAGGTTTTATCACAAGCATACACTATAAAACCAAAGGGAAAATAGATAGCCGATATAAAATCTTATTAAGCCAACTGTTGGAGTGGGGGTCTGTGTAATATGGGAAGGAATAATATAAGAAGAATATTGAGGCTACACACATTTGGATGTTTTATTGTTCTGCACAACAATAAATATTGAAAATCTGGGACATTTCCATCTGAGGAGAAATCAATGGGCATTCTGATGGAAATACATAAAGCAACAATTTGCAGGGCCAAATTAAAGGGCCAGGAATGTAGGAGTAAATGGGGAAGATTGGAAACAAAGGAAAGGAGAATCCGAAACAGGGATCAGCCCCGGCAGATCCAGGATAGACTTTGCCATTGAAACGGAGTTGGTATTTGTGGTCAGGATGCATTTGGACAGATGAATGGAGAAAACTTACCCAGAATAGTTACCCTACCAAGAACCATAGGACATAGGTTTATGGTGAGGGGGAATGGTTTAATAGCAACCTGAGGGGCAATTTTTTTTTTTAAACACAAAGGGTGGTAGATATCTGGAACAAACTGCCGAAGGAGGTAGTTGAGGCAGCTACTATCGCAATGTTTTAGAAACATTTGGACAGGTACATGGACAGACAATAGACAATAGGTGCAGGAGTAGGCCATTCGGCCCTTCAAGCCAGCACCACCATTCAATTTGATCATGGCTGATCATTCTCAATCAGTACCCCGTTCCTGCCTTCACCCCATACCCTCTATCCTTAAGAGCTCCATCTAGCTCTCTCTTGAATGCATTCAGAGAATTGGCCTCCACTGCCTTCTAAGGCAGAGAATTCCACAGATTTACAACTCTCTGACTGAAAAAGTTTTTCCTCATCTCCGTTCTAAATGGCCTATCCCTTATTCTTAAACTGTGGCCCTTGGTTCTGGACTTCCCCAACATTGGGAACATGTTTCCTGCCTCTAATGTGTCCAACCCCTTAATAATCTTATATGTATCGATAAGATCCCCTCTCATCCTCCTAAATTCCAGTGTATACAAGCCTAGTCGCTCCAGTCCTTCAACATACGACAGTCCTGCCATTCCAGGAATTAACCTAGTAAACCTACGCTGCACGCCCTCAATAGCAAGAATATCCTTCCTCAAATTTGGAGACCAAAACTGCACACAGTACTCCAGGTGCGGTCTCACTAGGGCCCTGTACAGCTGCAGAAGGACCTCTTTGCTCCTATACTCAACTCCTCTTGTTATGAAGGCCAACATTCCATTGGTTTTCTTCACTGCCTGCTGACTGATGCACTAGGACACCCAGATCTCGTTGTATGTCCCCTGTTCCTAACTTGACACCATTCAGATAATACTCTGCCTTCCTATTCTTACCACCAAAGTGGATAACCTCACACTTATCCACATTAAACTGCATCTGCCATGCATCCGCCCACTCACACAACCTGTTCAAGTCACCCTGCAACCTCATAGCATCTTCCTCACAGTTCACACTACCACCCAGCTTTGTATCATCTGCAAATCTGCTAATGGTACTTTTAATCCCTTCATCCAAGTCATTAATGTATATTGTAAATAGCTGCGGTCCCAGCACCGAGCCTTGCGGTACCCCACTAGTTACTGCCTGCCATTCTGAAAGGGACCCATTTATCCCCACTCTTTGCTTTCTGTCTGTCAACCAATTTTCTATCCATGTCAGTACCCTACCTCCAATACCATGTGCTCTGATTTTGCCGTGCAGTGGTAGAGTTGCTGCTTACAGTGCCAGAGACCCGGGTTCCATGCTGATTACGGGTGCAGTCTGTACGGGTGGAGTTTGTACATTGTCTCTATGACCGCGTGGGTTTACTCCATGGGTGCTCCGGTTTCCTCCAACATTTCAAAGATGTTCAGGTTTGGAGGTTCATTGTACTCTGTAAATTGTCCCTAGCCTGTAGGGTGCAAAACTGGGATAACAGAGCTAGAGTATGGGTGATCGATGGTCAGCACAGACTTGGTGGGCCGAAGGGCCTGTTTCAACGCTGTATTTCTCAAAAGCTAAAACTAAACACTGCAATGTTTTACTGTTTTCACTTCAAAACCAAGCTAACTGATCAATACTGCATTTAAAGTTGAAGCTGAACTTTTTGACGATATCGATTACATCGAGAGGGATTCTGCAAGCACATAGAACACACAATTAGCCAGTTCTACATGTATAGTCAAAAGCCTTTTCAAAGTCTGTAGGATTTAGGATGAGATGCCATTGATATTCTGGGCATTGATCTTCTGTTTTGGTGGAAGAAAGAATGAGTCTATGCCTCCTTCCAAAAACCAGTTTGTTCTTTTCAAAGAAGGATATCAACTTCTAATATATGACAGATGATAAAATGCCTTGCATGGCACAGATAGCAATGTTATAGAATTGTGTGGTGCTCCTTTGTTAGGCAATTTCACTATTATCATTGGACCACTCACTTGGTACATTTTCCCTTTTCCAGACTGATGCGAGCAGGAGGTTTGGGAAAGCGTTAACTCAGGGTTTACCTTGAACAATTCTGCCTTCAGATTTTCCGAGCCGGAGTGCTTTCCTTTGTTATGGCGCTGAGGGCCGCTCTAATCTCCAGCCAGCAGGGGAAGAAAGCAGGGTCTCCCTACTAACTGTGCCTCTTTTTACAGACTTGAACCGAAACTGAGCAGCCGGGACAAGTCCAAGACCAGCAGAGTCACGTCTATTGCCCAGACAACGAGGGACTGTGCCCCACGTGGACTTCGAACTGTTCCGAACCATCTCTTTATTTTAATCTTCAAACAAAAACAAAAAGCGTATTTGATAACGGGTGATGCCTTCCACTATTCGGGTATCTGTGCTGATCTCAAAATCTTCAACTGCTTCCCAGAGTTTGTTTCTTCATTAGATGGTCCCCTGTTCAGCAGCTCTTTGAAGAAGTCAGTTCATTTCCTTTCATACTCTTTTCTCAATGTTAGTCGTGCCTTTGTTTATCCCTGATGAGTATATTTGTTGATCTCAGCTGCTTGCAACTGATAAGCCGTATCATTGTACTGATGTTCTTTGTTCATCCCAGGGAGTGATATCCAATGCTTGTTTTGGCAGATTATCAATCGTGTTGCTGTCTGCTCTGAAGAGGGATCTGAACACCTGATGTACCTCGCTTTTGCTTTTAGTCTAGTTCAGTTTAATTTAGAAATACAGCATGGAAACATGCCTCTAGTTTCCTTCGCCCCTGACTCTCAGTTTGAAGAAGGATCTTGACCCTAAACCATCCAAATGTGTCCGACTTCTCCCTGTAGCCAATAACTCTTAATCCTGGCATCATTCCGGTAAACATCCTCTACACCCTCTCAGAATTCTCCAGATCATTTCTGTAATGAGGTGACCAGAACTACACACAATACTCCAAATGTGACCCGACTAAAGTTCCATAAAGCTGCAACATGACTTTTGCAGGTGGCACCATGGTGGAGCTGCTGCCTTACTGCGCAGAGACCGGGCTTCGATCCTGACTACAGATGTTGTCTGTACGGCGTTTGCACATTCTCCCTGTGACCACGTGGGTTTCTTCCAGGTGCTCTGGTTTCCTCCCACACTCCAAAGACGTTTGTAGGTTAATTGGCTTCTGTAAAATGTTGTAAATTGTCCCTGGTGTGTAGGATGGTGCTAGTGTATGGAGTGATCGCTGGTCGGCGCGTACTCGATGGGCCGATGGGCCTGTTTCCAAGCTGTATCTTCAAAGTCAAATCCACAGGTCCCATAAAACTTAGACCAATGGCCAACTTTCTGATCATCGCGCACCTTACGTGGCTCAGTGCTGAATTTTCACAACGCATTTCACACTGAGATGGTTATCTCCATTACAAGCAAATTAAAAGCTATTCTTGGTGTTGCAAGAAGTCGAGTAAAATAAATCACAAGATTATCCCAGCACGATACAGCTCTTGTGCCTCACCAGGTCTCCTGCATCTCAATGCTAACAATGAGTATCACAAGTGATTCAGGAAGGGACCCCTATTCAATGGACATGGGCAGGCAAAGAAATCCACCCACCTGCCTTCCTACCAGTGTATAGGAAGGAACTGCCGATGCTGGTTTATACCAAAGATAGACACAATATGCTGGAGTAACTCAGCGGGTCAGACAGCATCTCTGGAGAGAAGGATTGGATCTTAAAGTCTAAAGAAGGGCTCTGTCCTCAGGAGTCACCTATTGTTTTTCTCCAGAGGTGCTGCCTGATCTGCTGAGTTACTCCAGCATTTTGGGTCTATCTTGGTGTCTGTCTTCCGACCAGATAATATATTTTTTCCCTGAATGTTGCTTCCAAACAAATGGTCTCCTACTTCACAAATTCTGCTCCCTGTTACCCTTCCAGCTAGCTCTTTTGTTTTTATATTTTTTCCATGTTGTTTCCCACATCTCAGTATCTGCACACCTTTCCCTTATATTGCTTAAATCCTCGAGTGTTTTATTGTCATATGTCCCAAACAGATCAATGACATTTTTACTTGCAGCAGCACAACAGAACATGTAGACATAGTACTCTGTAAACAATATCATGAACAAAAAGTTCAATATATATTGAACCTTTTTCATTTATTTTTATATGTATCTACACACACATATACATATATACAGAAATATATATATGTATATACAAGCAGATATACACACGTACACACACGTAAACAAGAAACAATAATAGTGTGAAAAGACAAAAGCAATGCCCCCAAGTCTATGTAGTTCAGAGCTTATTTCAAGGCTGTAGTGTTTAATAGCCTGATGGCTGTAGTTAGTGTTTCCCTGCTTTCTTAGTTCTGCTCTCCCTGTTTTGAAAATAATCCTCATTATTTAAACCTTACCTTTTACTGAAATCAAACAAATATCAAATCCAGTCGCCACATATTTCAGTGGTCGTGACATCTACTGTCATCATCCAACAATTACATTACAAAGATCTGCCATTAGTCATGCTGTGCTACTCCAAATCTAATTAAATGTGCAGACAAAGTAAAATGCAGCCCTTTTAGTCCATGAATAAAACAATAACATTTCTCTTGCCATTGTGTTTGATGAATCGTGTTTAACTCGATTTGAGTCCTTTGATGAAGTAGGTGGTGATGGCAGCCAGGTTGATGTTCTGTGTACTGAGCTGCAGAAGGTGCTTGTCAGTGTACCATATAATAGAATTATTAGCAAAACTTAAGCCTATGTGAGATATAAAACTAGTTAAGCTACAAAAAAACAGAGAACGGGTGAACGCTTGCTTCTGAAATAGGAATTGCACGGACATATCATATATCATATCATATATATACAGCCGGAAACAGGCCTTTTCGGCCCTCCATGTCCTCGAGTTAGAATGTGCCTGTTCTTTATGTGTTGACAACCTGGATATGGGTCCACAAGACTTAATTTCAAAGCATGCCAATGACACAGAATATTAAAGACGGAAACTTGGTAACACTGATGAGGCTTGTAAAAATTCTCGGAGCAAATGGTTTAAAATGAGAGACGCATGGTTAGGAGTGGCATGGTGGCGCAGCGGTAGAGTTGCTGCCTTACAGCGCCAGAGACCCGAGTTCGATCCCGACCACGGGTGCTGTCTATATGGAGTTTGTACGTTCTCCCTGTGACCACATGGGTTTCCTCCAGCTGCTCCAATTTCCTCCCACATGCCAAAGACAAACAGGTTTGTAGGTTAATTGGCTTTCGAAAAATTGTAAATTGACCCCAATGTATGTAGGATAGTGTTAGTGTGCAGGGAGCAGTGGTCGGCGCGGACTCAGTGGGATGAAGGGCCCATTTCCGTGCTGAATCTCTAAACTAAACTAAAATTAAACCAACACAGTAAAGAAAAATAATTCATTCTATTCGGCAGCGTGAGAATTTAATATAATTGCAATTTTAAGGATTATCAGGTAGAGGGAGACCAGAGTGCAAGAAACACCAGACTTGAAGGTAGCATAACATGGTTCAATGGTGCATTATTTGTCACATATGCCAACTGCACAGTGAAATTCTTTTTACATATATAATCCATGCCAGTATCATTTTTGGCACTATTATTCAGAGTCCAAAGTCTGGTCCACCCGCTCAGAGTACTGATACTGAGAAACCTGTTAGGAAATGCCAAGGGGATCATCCACTGATTTAATCTACACTTCAGGCTGCGTTGGAAAGGCAGCCAACATAATCAAAGACTTGTCCCACCCCAGTCATTCCTCCTCCTCCCTGTGTCCGTCCGACAGAAGCTACAGATGCTTGAAAGTGTGCACCACCAGACCCAGGAACAGCTTCTTCCCCTCTGTTTTCAGGCTTCTGAACAGTCTTTCCATAAGCTAGGGTACAGTCCAATTCACCTCTACCCCATTGCAAACTTTGGACTTTGTCGAGGGAACAGTTGGACTACAATGCTGACAACTACACTCTGCATCTTCCCCTTTGCACCATCTATTGTACTTGAGTTTGGCTTGGTTGAGTTTGGTTTATGTATGATATTATCTGATCTGATAGCACGCAAAATAAAGCTTTTCATGTAACTCTGTACATGTGACAATAATAAACCTAAACCTAAAAATTGATTGTTTTGCATGCTAACAGATCAGATATACCATGCAGAAGGTATCACAAAATGCTGAAGTCTGAAGTCTTCAGTCTGAAGAAGGGTCGCGACCCAAAATGTCACCCATTCCTTCTCTCCAGAGATGCTGCCTGACTCGTTGAGTTACTCCAGCATTTTGTGATACCTTCGATTTGTACCAGCATCTGCAGTTATTTTCCTACAGATATACCATGCATAGATACAAAGCTTTTCACTGTACCTTGGTACACGTGACATTAATAAACCTAAACCAATCAGCTTTATAAATAAATGCATATTGCAGAAAATCACGTTATGCTAATCTTTAATTGGTGATGAACTTCAATCACAAGTTCACAAATTGAGACCATTTTCAAAAGAAAGGAGACATCCAAATGTAGTGAATAGAGAAGTCCCTCATCTTCAATAGGGAAATCATTAGTAGAGACCGTCACAACTGCCTTAACCCATTGATTAAAAACCTGCTTCCAAAATCACCTAAAAGTAGACATTTAATGTTCATACCGCTGGGGTGTAAGCTACCCAAGCAAAACTTGAGGTGTTGTTCCACCAATTTGTTTCTGGCTCCTTCTTCCACCCTAGCCATTTTACCAGTTCCACAGTTCCCCACATTGTTTCTCTTGTTCATTGTTTCATACCTTCCATAGCCAGCCATAGACCTACCTGGCACCACTCGACCTGAGTTAATTTGTGGCTGGCCCCGTTTGGTCTGGTTCTTTTCTGCCCTCCAGCTCTTCAACTCCCCCCCCCCACCTCTCCCCACCCCCTAGTTTCAGCCTGAGGAAGGGTCCCGACCCAAAACGTCACATGTCCTATTTATCCAGGGAGGCTGCCTGACCCGCTGAGTTACTCTGGAACTTTGTGTCCATGAACCAGCGTCTGCAGTTCTTTGTTTCTACATTCTGTCTCCCAAATCATCTGTCAGAAGAAGAGTCCCAACCCAAAACATCAGCTTTCCATGTCAACAGTCAAGAGTGTTTTATTGTCAACTGTTCCAGGTGTCAGCTTCTGTACATCGGCGAGACCCAGAGCAGGCTTGGCGATCGTTTCGCTGAACACCTCCGCGCAGTCCGCCTTAACCACCTGATCTCCCAGTTGCTTTAACTCCCCCTCCCATTCCTAATCTGACCTTTCTGTCCTGGGCCTCCTCCATTGTCACAGTGAGGCCCAGCACAAATTGGAGGAGCAGCATCTCATATTCCACTTGGGTAGCCTATACCCCAGAAGTATGAACATTGACTTCTCTAACCTCAAATAGCCCTTGCTTTCCCTCTCTCTCCATCCCCTCCCCTTCCCAGTTCTCCCGCCAGTTTTACTGTCTCCGACTATATTCTATATCTGTCCCGCCAACTCCCCTGACATCAGTCTGAAGAAGGGTCTCGATTCGAAACATCACCCATTCCTTCTCTCCAGAGATGCTGCCTGTCCTCCGGAGTTACTCCAGCATATTGTGTCTACCGTGTTTTATTGTCATAGGTTCCAGATAGAACAATGAAATTCTTATTTGCTGCAGCACAACAAAATATGTAAACATAGTACGCTGTAAACAATGTAATAAAGGCAAAATAAAAAATCAGTTTATATACACACACACACATATATATATATACATATATGTACATACACATGTGCATATACTTATGCATATACATATACATATATAAACACATACTGTATATATATGTTCTCCAGAGATGCTCTCTAACCCGTTGAGTTTCTCCAGCACTGTCTTTTTTTCCCCAAATCAACGTGGAATCACTCCTTACATATTCAAGATCTCCAGTGTACACAAACTCCAAGAGACAAGGTGAGAGCAGCAACAACCATCGAGTGTAGCCATGACTGGACTGGCAAAAGCCTTTGCCCTGTCAATCCATGAGTGTGGTGTGGTGCACCCTTTAAACATTTGGTGCCTGCAGACTTCAACTTCATCATTAGTTTAGTTTAGAGATACAGCGCGGAAACAGGGCCTTCGGCCCACTGAGCCTGTGCCGACCAGCGATCCCTGCACATTAACACTACCCTACCATCCACTAGGGACAATTTACACATACACCAAGCCAATTAGCCTACATACCTGTACGTCTTTGGAGTGTGGGAGAAAACCAAAGATCTGAGAAAACCCACACGGTCACGGGGAGAACGTACAAACTCCACACAGACAGCACCCATAGTCAGGATCGAACCAGGGTCTCCGGTGCTGCAAGCGTTGTAAGTCAGCAACTCTACCGCTGCACCACCGTGCCCACAGTTTCATCATGATAGCATACAGCCTGTCAACATAAATGGTCAATAGCAAACTATCAGTAAGCACTGCTGTTTCATTATCCCAACATTATGTTCAGTCCTTCTCACCGCAATGTCATATCTCTTCTTCAATAAGCACAAAGGAGTCGAGTGTTTTATTGTCATGAGTACCAAAATGGAACAATGAAATTCTTACTTGCAGCAGCATAACAGATATAGAAACATAGAAAAATAGGCCCTTCAAGCCAGCACTGCCATTCAACATGATCATGGCTGATCATCTAAAATCAGTACCCTGTTCCTGGTTTTTTCCCCATATCCCTTGATTCCTTTAGCCCTAAGAGCTAAATCTAACTCTTTGAAAACATCCAGTGAATTGGCCTCCACTGCCTTCTGTGGCAGAGAATTCCATAGATTCACAACTCTCTGGGTGAAGAGGTTTTTTCTTCATCTCAGTCCTTAATGGCCTTATTCTTAAACTGTGATCCCTGGTTCTGGACTCCCCCAACATCGGGACCATTTTTCCTGCATCTAGCCTGTCAAATCCTTTAAGAATTTAAGATGATTCTATAAGATCCCCTCTCATCCTTCCAAATTCCAGTGAATAGAAGCCCAATCGATGCATTCTTTCATCATATATCAGTCCCGCCATCCCGAGAATTAACCTGATGAACCTACGCTGCACTCCCTCAATATCAATAATGTCCTTCCTCAAATTAGGAGACCAAAATACACAATACACAATACACAGGGCGGCACGGTAGCGCAGCGGTAGAGTTGCTGCTTTACAGCGAATGCAGCGCCGGAGACTCAGGTTCGATCCTGACTACGGGTGCTGCACTGTAAGGAGTTTGTACGTTCTCCCCGTGACCTGCGTGGGTTTTCTCCGAGATCTTCGGTTTCCTCCCACACTCCAAAGACGTACAGGTATGTAGGTTAATTGGCTGGGTAAATGTAAAAAAATTGTCCCTAGTGGGTGTAGGATAGTGTTAATGTACGGGGATCGCTGGGCGGCACGGACTTGGAGGGCCGAAAAGGCCTGTTTCCGGCTGTATATATATGATATGATATATGATATGATAATATTCCAGGTGCGATCTCACTAGGGCCCTGTTCAACTGCAGTAGGACCTCCTTGCTCCTAAACTCAAATCCTCTCGCAATGAAGGCCAATATGCCATTAGTTTTCTTCACTGTCTGCTGTAACTGCATGCTTACTTTTAGTGACTGATGTTTAAGCACCCCAGGTCTCATTGTACCTCCCCTTTTCCTAATCTGACACCATTCAAATAATAATCTGCCTTCCAGTTCTTGCCACCATAGTGGATAACCTCACATTTATCCAAACTATACTGCATCTGCCATTGCATCTGACCATTCACCCAACCTATCCAAGTCACCCTGCAGCCTCATAGCATCCTCCTCGCAGCTCACACTGCCACCCAGCTTTGTGTCATCCGCAAACTTGGAGGTGCCACATTTAATTCTCGGTGCCACATTTAATTCTCTCATCTAAATCATTAACATATATTGTAAATAACTGGGGTCCCAGCACCGAGCCTTGCAGCACCCCACTGATTGTAACCATGTATTGTCTTTATGCTGACTGGAATGCACGCAACAAAAACGTTTCACTGTATCTCGGGTACATGTGACAACAAACTAAACTAAACTAAAGACATTGTACTCTGTAAACCCGATAATAAACATCAAAGTTCAGCATTCAGATATTTTAAAAAAAACAAATAAATAGACAATAATAGTGCAAAGTCAAAAATAATGTCCCCAAGCCTATATAGTTTGAAGCCTATTTGGAGGTTGTAGTGTTGAATAGCCTGATGGTTGTAGGGAAAATGCTGTTCCTGAACCTGGCCATTACAGTTTTCAGGCTCCTATCCCCTTTTCCCGGTGGCAGGAGTGAAATGAGAGCATGGCCAGGGTGGTGTGGGTCCCTGCTTATTGTCAGAGTGGAGCTAATTTACAGGAAGGTCACCCACAACCAGTGTACAGGAGAACCAAGTGTCTAATGGGAGTGAGGCACATAAGCAATTTGTGATGCTAAAGAGAAAGAGAAACAACTGGACAGACAGTAAAAGAGTCAACCAATGCCTTGAACCTCAGACTTTGTATCCCAGGGCTCCAAAATAATTGGCTGTGGAGAAGGTGGATGCATTAGTAATGAACTTTTTTTTAAAAAGAGAGCTTTTTTTTAGAGAGAGAGAGAGAGAGAGAGAGAGAGAGAGAGAGAGAGAGAGAGAGAGAGAGAGAGAGAGAGAGAGAGAGAGAGAGAGAGAGAGAGAGAGAGAGAGAGAGAGAGAGAGAGAGAGAGAGAGAGAGAGAGAGAGAGAGAGAGAGAGAGAGAGAGAGAGAGAGAGAGAGAGAGAGAGAGAGAGAGAGAGAGAGAGAGAGAGAGAGAGAGAGAGAGAGAGAGATCAGAGACACGGGTTGTTTTTTCTGAAGTGTTAGAGGCAATATAAAATTTCTAAGAGGCATAGATAGGGTAGACACTCAGATCCTTTTTCTCCAAGTTGGAAATAACTTCAAGGAGGGAGTCAAACTTTAAAGAAGATATGCATGGCAAGTATTTTTATTAAACAAAAAGTGGTGGGTGCCTGGAATGCGCTGCCAGGTGTGGTGGTGGAGGCAGATTCAATAGTGGCATTTTAGAGGCTTTTGGATCAGTATATGGATATGCAGGGAATGGAATCACATTCAGACAGGGAAGATCAGTTTAACTTGGCATTATGTTTGGCATGGACATTGCGGGCCGAAAGGCCTGTTCCTGTGTTGCGCTGTATAAACGGATTTAAAAGTGATATGGGCCAAACGTGGGCAGGTGGGACTAGTGGAGATGGGACATATTGGTCGGCATGGGCAAGTTGCGAAGGTCTTGTTGCTGTATGACTACTCGTGAAACCCTGCAGCAAGCTGATGCGTTTCCTCTGTGCCCAGGGGGCATACTTGGAAGGAAATGAACCAATTTATTTGCATGTTGGATGCATGCCAACTTAATCTAGCAACACTCCGACACTGAACACAAGATTAAATTATTGCACCAAATTTGATTTGAACCTTGTCCTATGCGTTTGTTTTCTATCATTTGTCAACAAGACTGACGCTGCAACAATCAATGGCACAGAAAGGGATAATGTGTAGAAAAATACTGTGGGGACAGAGACACACAGGAACGTATTAGAACCTTAAAGGGCCTGTCCCACTTAGGCGATTTTAAGGCGACTGCCGGCGACTAGGCTTCGGACACCCTCTGGGCAATTTACAGAAGCCAATTAACTTACAAACCAGCACGCCTTTGGAGAGTGGGAGGAAACTGGAGCAACCAGAGGAAACCCACGAGGTCACAGGGAGAACGTGCAAACTCCGTACAGACAGCATCCGAGATCGGGATCAAATCCGGATCTCTGGCGCTGTAAGGCAGCAGCCACTATGCCGCCCAGGTCTGCTGCTCTCCACCTCTGTAACCTCCTCCAGGACAAGCATCCCTCACCACATCTCTTCAGTTCATTTGATACTTGGCCTCATTCATCCATTCCCTCTTCATTAACAAGTGAATATTCACCTGGCCACCTGTGCCATTTGCTCTCAATTTCCTACCCAATGACTCCTTCACATTCCCCCACATCCCAAAAGCTTGTTAATTCTGTGGATCAATGGTACTTTATTGTCAGGTGTACCTAAGTACAGTGAAATTCCTTTTTTGTAGACAGATCAGTAACAATCCTACTGAACATTATGCACAATCATACCAAGTATAAAAGTGTAAGAGAGTATTCCACACCAAATCAGTGCACAAGAGACTGCAGGTTTTAGACTCCATTCTGTACCCTTCAAGTCCCAAATTGTTTGATAAATCTTTTGCGGCTTAACTTGGCCAAAAAGGCCCATTGTCCTGGTGGTGGCACTGGGCCAGAGTTGCAGTGGTCAGCCTGGCTAGGTGATCTGAATATCTATTTATTGAACTGTAAATAAATGTTGTGGTTTTATCTACACTAAAATGCTGTATTGTGGCGGGACTCGGTACGGTCCAGCTCAGAATCAGACTAGACTCTTTGTAGTCTAGTTAGGAAGGTTTTATTTGCACAGCAAATGAACAGCACACGCCCAAAGCCCACTCTCTCCTCCACACTCTTCGTGACCTTGTCACCTTATCACCAAAACCCGCCCCTCGTAATCTCCGTGCCGAGGGTTTGATCAGGGATTGGCCAAACATTCAGGTGGCGCCACAGTACTATAATAAACAATATTATGGTACGGCTCTATTACTGCAGCACAGTGGCGCAGCTGGTAGAGCAGCTGCCTCACAGCGCCAGAGATCCGGGTACGATCCTGACCTTGGGTGCTGTCTGTACAGTTTGCATGTTCTCCCTGTGACCGCGTGGGTTTCTTCCGGGATCTCCGGCTTCCTCCCACATCCCAAAGACGTGCAGGTCTGTAAGTTAAATGACATATGCAGATTGCCCCTAATGTGCAAAGAGTGCATGAGAAAGCAGGATAAAATAGGATTAGCGTGAGGTAGACATAAAATGCTGGAGCAACTCAGTGCGTCAGGCTGCATCTGTGGAGATAAAGGGTGGGACCCTTCCTCCAGTCTGAAGAAGTGTCCTGACCAGAACCATCATTCTTCCTTTGTGTCCAGCACTTTGTGTCTACCTTTGGTATTAACCAGCATCTGCAGTTCTTTGTTTTTATATAGAATTAGTGTGAATGGGTGATCGATGGTCGGCATGGACTCGATGACCCCGAGTGCCTCTTTCCATGCTGCCTCATTCAAATTAAACTTTAAATGTTGGTAAATACCCTATAACAGATGCTCAGATTCAGGGTCCTCATGAATTTCAAAGCCACCATACAATTTTAATTATTCGTCTCCTGCGTCCACAAAGTCTCTTGCCCAGAGTAGGGGAAATCGAGAACCAGAGGGCATAGGTTTAAGGTGAAGGGTGAAAGATTTCATAGGAATCTGAGGGGTAACTTTTTCACACAAAGGATGGCGAGCTGTCAGAGGAGGTAATTGAGGCAGGGACTATCACAACCTTTAAGCAATTAGACTGGTACATAGATAGGATAGGTTTAGAGGGATATGGGCCAAACGCAGACAAGGGGGACTAGTGTAGATGGGAAAAGTTGGTCGGTGTGGGCAAGTTGGGCTGAAGGGCCTGTTTCCACACTGTATGACGATGACTCAGTCATAGAGTCATAGAGTGACACAATGTGGAAACAGGCAACTTTGGCCCAACTTGCCCACACCGGCCAGCATGTCCCAGCTACACTAGTCCCACCTGCCTGGGGTTGGTCCATATTCCTCCAAACGTGGCCTATCCATAACTCTGGATATGGCATAACTCCTGCTGGGACAGGACAAGCAAAAGCAAATTTGTTCAGAGCAACTCATCTTTAGCCACCCTCACAGAGCAGCACTGCAAAGCTGCGTCCAGGCTATTTCTGAACAAAAACTGACATTTTGCACCTCATTACTTCTGCACTGCAGTGCACACCTGCTTAATGTGTGGCTGATTAGATTTTAACAGCTGCTGCCTGGCAGTGCAACCCATCAATGACAAGCAGCAAACTCCAGCTACAGGAGTGATCCAGGCTCACATATCCTCAAATAAATCAAAAAGCTTACACATTGCTGATTGTTGTTGATCTAACCACACAAAGTGCAATGGGCCCAAAGCTTGGTGACAGCCAGTTCTGGGAAATATATTCTATGTTTTTTTTCAATGGTTCAATGGTTTCTTTATTATCACGTGTACCAAAGTACAGTGAGATTCTTACTTTGCTTTTGGATCAGTGAGATTATTGATGTACATAAATACAATCCCTGGTAAGCACATAATGCAAAGAAACGGCCCACTGAGTCTACAGTAAATGCAATAGTTACCAGTACACACAATTAGGGTTTTGTTTACAATCAGATTGTGGGGCAGCATGTTGGCACAGCGGTAGAGTTGCTGCTTTACAGCGCCAAAGACTGGGTTCAATCCTGACCATGGGTGCTGTCTGTTCAGAGTTTGTACGTTCTCCCCATGACAGCATAGGCTTTCTCCGGGTGCTCCAGTTTCCTCCCACACTCCAAAGATGTATAGGTTTGTAGATTAATTGACTTTGGTAAAGATTGTATACTGTCCCTAGTGTGTAGGATAGAGCTAATGTATGGGGTGATCGCAGGTGGGCGCAGACTCGGTGGGCCGAAGGGCTTGTTTCCTCACTGTATCTCTAAACTAAATTCAACTAAATTTTAGTACATTTACTAAAAATGCAATGACAAATATCATGGCATGGAAAGAAGCTTCACTTGCCTGATAATACAGTGATGTTACAAGATTATTCTCACTACTAAATTACAGAAAGAGAAAGTATGCAGTGGAACTGCAATTCTAAGAAGCAGCCGTCACTGATATGAAGCAAGTCACACTTGTTTCCAGTAAAATGCAACAATATTAAATACCACGACAGATAGTTTTAGAATGTCAAAATTTTCATCATAAAATGCATCAAGACAACAAAATACATTCTAGGGATTTCTTCGAATGACTGCATAAATTACGTAGATAAAATCCATTATTTTATAAATCTATCAGATTGTCATTATGGCTTTCTAGGTTAATGTGTCCGTTTCGTCATTTACAAAAGTTGGGAGTTTTGTCCTACTTTCTGATTCTTAGCATTACCAAATTTTATCAGTAAGGTTTTAAAGATTTAAGATTGACAGGAAGATGGCAGAATGGCTGGGAGGCCTGAATTAGTGATTAGTACGGGTGTTAGGGTTTATGGGGAGAAGGCAGGAGAATGGGGTTAGGAGGGAGAGATAGATTGAATGGCGGTGTAGACTTGATGGGCCGAACGGTCTAATTCCGCTCCTATTACTTGTGACCTTATGAATGCGAGTTTGAATCTCATCACCGTAACTAGAATTCTGAAGAAGGGTCTCGATCTGAAACGTCATCTATCCATGTTCTCCACAGATGTTGCCTGACCTACTGAGTTACTCCAGCACTTTGTGTCCTTTTGAGTATTAACAGGCATCTGCAGTTCCTTGTTTCTACCACGAATGGAAAAATTTGGCTTCAGATAATTAAGTAAGTTTAAAATGAATAATAGAATTAGTAATGATGACCCTGAAACTACCTGTCTCCTTCTGGTTCAGTGATTTTCTTCAGGAATAGAAATCTGGCATCTGTACCTTGTCAGGCCCATATATGATTTGCAACATGCTGATACCGGGAGTTGTGAAAAGGCCAAACAAATAAAGGACTTTTGAAGGGCAGTTAGGAATGAAGCAAAAATATTGGTTTTGGTGACAACCACTTGACTCGACCACTCTCTCTGCCAGCTTGTTCCACACGCTACCACAATCTGTGTGAAAAAATGGCCCCTCAGGTTCCTTGTAAAGCTCTCCACTCTCAACTTAAACCTATGCCATCTCATTCTTCATTTCCCAACCCTAGAAAAAAAGACAATGTGCATTCACCCACCACGGTGGCACAGCAGTTGCTGCCTTACAGCGCCAGGGACCCGGGTTCGATCTTGACTACGAATGTTGCCTGTACGGAGTTTCTACTTTTTCCGTGACTACCCGGGTTTTCTCCAGGTGCTCTGGTTTCCTCCCACACTCCAAATATGTAGAGGTTAATTGGCTTACGGTGAAATTGTAAATCGCCCCTAGTGTGTAGGATAGTGCTAGTGTACTGGTCAGCCTGGACTCGGTAGGCTGAAAGACCTGTTTCTGCACTGTATTTCCAAAGTCACCCTTTCGATGCCCCTCGTGATTTTATACACCACTAAGATCACCCCTCTGTCTCCTACACTCCATTGAATAAAGTCCTAGACCAACCTCTCCCCATAACTCAGTCCCTCGAGTCCCGGCATCATCCTCATAAATCTATCACCTGGATCCCAGTCTCCACCCTAGACACTATGTTCTCTCTGCCTCCACTTCTTTGCATACATGTTTGGTTTCCAGTTCTTGTGCAAGGTCAAGACCGGAAATGTTAACTCTGCTTTTCTCTTTAATTGCTGCGAAGATTCAAAAGCAGAGGGTGACCATATCAAGGTATAAAAGATCATGAGAGCCATGGATAAAGTGAACACTCGGTCTTTGTCCCCAAGGTAAAGGATTCTAAAACGGGAGGGTACAGGCTTATGATGATAGGGGAGAGATTAAGAAGGACCACTGGAGCAACTTTTTCACTCCAAGGTAGTCATACCTGGAATAAGCTTCCAGAGGAAGCTGTACACTCAGATACAATTATGACTTTAAAAAGAAATATGCACAGATATATGGATAGGGTTTCGAGGGTTATGGATCAAATGCAGGCAAAGGGGATTAGCCCAGTGTGCCAACCTGGCTGGCATGGAAAGGGTGGGCAGAAAGGCCTGTTTCTGTGCTGTCACGCTTGAAGGCTCTATGTCACACCTGATTGAGCAAGAATGTAAAAGCCCCTGGGACACAAGGGAAAAAGACAAATTGTATTAATAATTGTCTCAAAGGTAGAGATACTTGATGGGAATTCGATGGCTGAATTCCCAGTGGGGAAGCAGAACTCAGAAGATCTTGCTTTTTGTGATATTTGTAACTGATATGGATTTAAATACAGGAGTTTGATAATAATATCAAAATTGGCAGTGTGGTTACTAGCAAGAAAGAAAGCCACCAACTGCTGGCAGATATGAATAGACTAGTTCACCGGTTAAGTTGGCATAAAAATGGCAAGCAGATATCAATCCAGAGAAATTTAGGATTGGAGTCAAGCATTTGAGGAGAGCAAACAAAACTAAAGAATACATGATAAATGATAATACCAAGAAATGCAGATGAACAGGAGATGTTTATTTAAGCCTTCCTGAAGATAATAGGTCAGATGAATAATGTGAAGATAGACATAAAAACTGGAATAACTCAGCAGGTCAGGCAGCATCTCTGGAGAGAAGGAATAGATGATGTTTTGGGTTGATTCCCTTCTTCAGTCTGAAGAAGGGTCTCGACCCGAAACGTCACCTAATCTTTTTCTTCAGAGATGTTGCCTGACCTGCTGAGTTTCTCCAGCCTCTGGTGTCTATCTTCGGTTTAAACCAGCATCTGCAGTTCCTTCCTACACAGATGAATAATATGGTCAAGAAGTGCCTACAACAAACTTTATTTTGCCCTGCCATGGTACCAAATGCAAGATCAGGGAGTTTATGCGTGAACTTAGACTACAAAGAGAGTCAATACACAAAAAATGGCAGGCAGCATTCTAATTCGCATGCTACAGATACTTGACTCTACTGAAATAGCCACACACTTTCTCCTTAAGCAATGGATGAATCTGCCTCACCAAGCTATTTAGTTACCATAACAATGCTCCATCTAGCATATACCTATTTTGAATGCATTCATGATTCCTAAATATAGAAATACTGTATTACCTCTGGTCACTACATTACAGGAAGATAATGATAGCACTAGATAGGGTGCAGAGAAGGTTTATGAGGATGTCTGATTTTGTTTTTTAGTTTAGAGAAACAGCGTGAAACAGGCCTTTCGGCTTACCGAGTCCACGCCAACCAGCGATCACCCCGTACACTGGCACTATCCTACACACTAGGAACAATTTACAATAGCCAATTAACCTGCTAATCTGCACATCGTTGGAAAGTGAGAGGAAACCGGAGCACCCATGCAGTCACAGGGAGAATGTACAAACTCTGTACAGTCAGCACCCATAGTCAGGATGGAACCCGGGTCTCTTGTGGACTTGGCCACCACAGCAGTCTATGCCAATGAGTTGCACAAATTCACCACCCTTCCTATAACTGTGTGACAAGAACTGCACACAATACTTTAAGAGTGGTCTCACCAATGACTTGTACATTGGTAACATGATGTCCCAATTCCTCTGCTCAATGCCCTGACAGATGACTTTACCACCCTGTCTACCGGTGTGGCCACTTTCAGGGGACGATGTGCTTGCATTCCTAGGTTTCTCTGACCTACAACACTCTCAAGAGCCTGACAATTTGCTAGGTAAATCCTGCCATCATTTACCTGACCAAAATACTCACACTTGTCCAAGTTAAATTCCTCTGCTATTTCTTGGCCCTCTTCCAAGGCCACATATAGATGACAAATAACCAGCATAATACAGGGCCTGTCCCACCTAGGCGATTTTAAGGTGACTGCCGGCGACTAAGCTGTCGCCAACAGTTCGCCGGGGTGTCACGGGCATGATCGTGAGGAGTCTTCAAAGAATAGTAGTGGATCTCGGCACGTCGCTGAGAAACCAACCGGTATGAAATGTCTCGGCGACAGCTGGCTTGTCGCCAGGTATCGTTGCTTATTGCGGGCGCTGTCGCATGCTGTCCCAGGTTTGCTAGATTCATTTAGAAGCACATAATATTAAGTTAAGTAAAGTCATTTGAAGATACCATAAAATACTTGTGTTTAACCAATTTATTTACCGTCAGGACATTTGACAGGTAGATTCGAGGCGACAGTTTGACGGTCAGGTAAGTGTGAGAATTTTCGTGATGTTTATGGCCATGAGCGATTACATTTAAAGTAGGCTCCCAACCCAGATATGCAACCCAGAAACCAGATATGCATCTCCCGTACATTTTCAAAGAATGCCCACACTCCGCACAAAAATCCATTTAACCACTTTTAAATTTCTTAATACTGCTATTAGTAAACTGGAAGTCAATCCAGTTTATGCCTTGTTACCGTGAAGCTTGGTTTTCAAGTAACCCGGGCAAGATGTTATATTTCAAAACTCTCAAGTACTTACCGACTTGTCAGTGATTTCAGCGAAAATTAGGACTCCGGAGAAACATTGACAGCGTGGGAATTTTGCGATGTCTCTGAAGACGGTGTAATCTCGACCTAACTCGGCATTGTCGTGGTCATTGTCGTCGGGTAAAAGAAAATTTTGGTGATCTGCTACGACTGACAATCGCCGGCAGTCGCCTAAAAAATCGCCTAAGTGGGACAGGCCCTTAACTCTCCACTGTCACCACCCGTGATCCTTTCCACAGCCAATTTTATATCCAAATAGCTCACCCTAGGTCCCATGTGATCTCACCTCATGGACATGGAGTCCTTTACAAAGACCTTGCTAAAATCCACATACATAATGTCTACCTCCCTGCCCTCGTCAATCCTCTTCATCACCTCTGCAAAATCCTCAATCAAAACCTCATCAGACACGATTTCTCAGGTACAAAAATATGCTTACAATTTCTAATCAGGCCGTGCCTTTCCATATGCAAATATCCTGTTCCTCGGAATCCTTGAGCACCACTGATTTTAGGTTCCTGCAGTTCCCTAGCTTGTCCTTTCAGCTCCTCTCAAATAAATGCACAACATTCACCACCCTCCAGTTTGCCAGTGCCTTACGTGGCTAAAGGTGGTGTAAATATCTCTGCCAGGGCTTCTTTCCATTTCTTCCCGAGCATCCCACAATGTCCAGGTGGATTCCAACGACAGAACATGGTGAAGATGGGGTGGCACCTGTCAGTGAGTCCCAGAGTTACTGCAAGGCCCAAATAGACCTGGGATTTAGCACCATCCAAATAGTTGATCATTGGCAACAATCAGCAAGATTCGACTCACGGTGCTGAAATGGAACAAGGGCTAAACCAAGTCAAGACAAATTTCAAGCCTGAAGAAGGGTCCCCACACAAATCGTGTAGGAAGGAACTGCAGATGTTGGTTTACACCCAAGAGAGACACAAAATGCTGGTGTAACTCAGCGGGTCAGGCAGCATCTCTGGAGAAAAAGAATAGGTGATGTTTTGGGTTGAGATCTTTCAGACTGAGAGTCAGGAGCAAGGGAAACTAGAGGTATGAAAAGGTACAAAAAACAAATGAATGAAAGGTATTTGTCCTTCCCCCACCATAGTTGTCCTACTAGTTTCACTGTCGGCCTGCTTAGTGTCGCTGATCGTATCTCCTCGTTATCACATTTCTCACAGCCAACAATAGACCATTGTGGGCTCGACCTTTCCTTGATCATCAGTGTCAGCTTTGATTTGTTCCTTTCATACCTTTCATTCATTTGTTCTTTGTACCTTTTCATGCCTCTGATTTCCATCACCTCGACTTTCAGTCTGTGGAAGGGTCTTGACCCAAAACGTCACCTAGTCCTTTTCTACAGAGATACTGCCTGACCCGCTGAGTTACTCGAGCATTTTGTGTCTACCCCCACACAAATTGTCGGCTGTAATGTTCCTCTATAGATGCTGCCTGGCCAATTGAGTTCCTCCTGCACTTTGTGTTTTTTTGTGAAGATTCTAGCATCTGCAGTTTCTTGTGTCTTAAGTTTAATGGCATTAAGTTTAAAAACTAACTTTATTGTAAGATTCCCTCCACAGCAACTCAAACAAATGATGTTCAGAAGACATCGCATACTTGCTTCTAATTTAAGATAACTACCATATCAATTAATGTTTCCAATTTTAAATCCAAACAGTGTTTAACAATAGATACACAAATAACCTGCTTGTGGTTGTACATCAGCACAGATTATTACCTGCTTGCTTATCTAAAGAGTAAATTATGGAAGATGCAAGAGCTATTACCTTTAAAACATTTTACAGAAATTGTTTGTGGCAGCTCAGAAAAGCTGAAAACATAGTTATATTTTTGGTCATTTAGTTTTGATGGTGATAAATCGCTGCCAGATTTCCAACCCGCCTCATGGTAATTTATTGAGCAGTAGCTGGATAAGATTCTAGTTAGTATCTGATAATGCAAAGTAACCCATTAACTCTGAGAAGTGGAGAAAGAATTGAGGCAGCCTATCATTAAAATTGTAAAAGCAAAGCTCTGAGCGGAAAACAGAAGCTAGTTTACCATTAAATATAGAAGTAAAATGTTGGAACACCTTTTCTGGTGTATTTTTAACTTCCTCATCAACGGATCTCAAACAGTGCAGACTGGCTACAACATTCCCTCCTCCCTGCCATCAACATGTGCACATCAAGCTGCATGGTTAGCCCCCTGCTCTACTCTCTTTACACCCCAGACTATGTTGCTCAGCACTGCTCCAGATCTATCAACAAGTATTTTCCATTTACAGATGTGGTGACAGCTTCTCAAAAATCAAAGTCGTTCCTATCTTTCCATTTGTTAATTTCTGCTTATTTCTGTTGTTTTCTCCCACAAAGAAGTGCTTTTAAATGGTGATTATTGAAGACACCAGTGTTCAATTTAAAAGCAAAGGGTCATTCACAAACAATGGACCGAACGTGGCATAGTTGTGCAAGGTTCACCGATCCAATGCTTTTGCAATGCTTGTTAATAATTTGGACCTAAAATGTGAAGGCTGTAATTAAGAAATTTGCAGAAGATACCAAATTTGGGAGTGTTGTTAATAGTGAGAAGGGAAGTTGACTAGTTAGATCCAAAGTTCAAGGGATAGCAAGGTAATGCATTTTTGAGGCCAATTACCAAAGGTATGAGATACATTTTGAGTCACTGCTAATGAATTTATTCTATCTATAAATTGACTTATGACAAGTAGTAAAAGAAGATAACTGCAGATGCTGGTACAAATCGAAGGTTTTTATTCACAAAATGCTGGAGTAACTCAGCAGGTCAGGCAGCATCTCGGGAGAGAAGGAATGGGTGACATTTCGGGTCGAGACCCTTCTTCAGGCTTCACTTATGACACCTCTGTTGCTGGCCAAACTATGTGTGGTGCTGAGTGAGCATTGTATAGAGAGATGGAGCACCTCGTTCTCCAGTGGTACTCTAACACCAAGCTCGGTCAGTATCAACATAACCAAGTGACTAATTGTTCACCTCCGAAAGGGGAAGGTCAGAGGACCACATGCCAGTTTTGGTGGAATGGCAGTGGAGAGAGTCAGCAACTTCAAATGCTTGGGTGTTTACATCTTGGATGAGCAGTTCTGGGACCAACACAGTGGTTCTGGGACCACTTTCCTTTCATTCTTCCAAAGCAAAATAGACAGCATCTACAGCACCATAACCACCAACGCACCTGCTCCCCCTCAAACCACCTGCCCCCCCTTATCCTGTCAACCCCTGCCTCAGTTCTCCCCAGTCTCCATCACCGACCTCTCTGACATCTTCACAGGAATAAAAACTGCCACCTGCTCTCTGGACCCCATCCCCTCCAGCTTTGTCAAGGTCTGCCTTCCTGCTCTCTCTCCACTTATCACTGCAACAATAAACTCCTCCCTGTCCACTGGCATCATCCCGCCATCCCTCAAAATCGCTGCTGTCACCCCCATTCTGAAAAAACCTGGTCTCAACCCTGACACCCCAAACAACTTCAGACCAATCTCCAACCTACCCTTTCTGTCCAAAGTTTTGGAACGTGCTGTAGCTTCCCAACTCAAATACCACCTCTCTACCAATAACCTGTATGAAACTTTCCAACCCGGATTCCGCTCCAACCACTGTACTGAAACTGCGCTCCTCAAAATCACAAACGACCTTTTCCTCTCCTCCGACGCTGGCAACCTCAACATCCTCATCCTACTTGACCTCAGCGCCGCCTTTGACACCATAAATCACTCCATTCTCCTCACCCGACTTGAAACCTCCTTTAACATCACCGGCACAGCCCTATCCTGGTTCAAATCTTACCTCTCTGACAGGCACCAGTTCATCTCCATTAACAACTGTAAATCCCCCACCGCTCCCCTCCCCCAAGGTGTCCCCCAAGGCTCAGTCCTTGGCCCCCTCCTCTTCATCCTCTACCTGTTCCCCCTTGGTCAATTAATCCGCCGTCATGGTCTCAACTTCCACTGCTTCGCCGATGATATCCAGCTCCTCATCTCCACCAAGTCAATCTCCACCACCACACACTCTACACTGACAAACTGCAACACTGAAATAAAATCTTGGCTTCAATCAAATTTCCTCAAACTCAACTGCAGCAAATCTGAAATCATCATCATTGGTCCAAAAACGCTCACCAAATCCACCCAAAACTTCATCCTCAATATTGATGGTCTCCCAGTATCCACCTCCCCTCACATCCGGAATCTTGGAATCATCTTTGATCAAACCCTCTCCCTCGACAAACACATCAAACACATCACAAAGACAGCTTTCTTCCACCTCAAAAACATTGCCCGTCTCCGTCCATCCCTCTCCTCCACAGCTGCAGAAACCCTCATCCACGCCTTCATCACCTCCCGTCTGGACTACTGCAACAGCCTCCTCTATGGCGCACCCTCAAAAATCATCAGTAAACTTCAATACATTCAAAACTCCGCTGCCCGTCTACTCACCCACACCCCGATCCGTGACCATATCACCCCCGCCCTTTACAAACTCCACTGGCTCCCCATCCTCCAGAGAATCCAGTACAAAATCCTCCTCATGACCTACAAAGCCCTCCATAACCTGGCCCCATCCTACCTGACTGACCTCCTCCACAGGCACACTCCCACCTGCACCCTCCGCTCTGCTGCTGCCAATCTCCTATCCCCCCCATCCGGACCAAACTCAGATCCTGGGGGGACAGGGCTTTCTCCATCGCTGCTCCCACCCTATGGAACTCACTACCCCAAACCGTCAGAGACTCCTCCTCACTCACCACATTCAAAACATCACTGAAGTCTCACCTGTTCAGTACTGCCTTCAACCACTGAAGGTCACCTCACCCTCTGTCTCCTTTCTCTGTTCGTTTACTTATTTATCTATTTATTCACTTCCCTATGTTCTTTAAATCCCTGTAAAGCGTCTTTGAGTGTATGAAAAGCGCTATATAAATGTAATGCATTATTATTATTATTATTATTATTATCAATGTAATCATGAAGATCATTAAACATAGGCTTAGGGTGAGGGTGGGGGGAAGGGAGGAGGTTTTAATAGGAACTTGAGGGGTAACTTATTTTTTTACACAAAAAGTGGTGGGTGTATGGAACAAGCTGCCAGAGGAGGTAGTTGAAGCAAGTAGTATTGCAATGTTTAAGAAACATTTAGACAGGTGCATGGATAGAACAGGTGGGGACTAGTGTAGATGGGGCATGTTGGTCGGCATGGTCAAGTTGGGCCGAAGGGCCTATTTCCGTGCTGTATGATTATCTGCACGGGAATAGGCCCTTCGGCCCAACTTGCTCATGCCGACCAACATGCCAACTATGTGCACCAGTGCCTCTACTTTCCTAGAGGTTTAAAGAGATTTGACTTGTCACCAAGTGCCCGAAGAAACTGTAGAAAGTATCCTGGCAGGTTGCATCGAGGCCTGGTAGTGATTCTGTCACTCAGGAATGCAAGAGGCTGCAGAGTGTGATGCATTCAGCCTACTCATAAGGTCATAAGGAATAGGAGTAGAATTAGGCCATTCGGCCCATCAAGTCTACCCTGCCATTCAATCATGGCTGATCTATCTCTCCCTCCTAACCCTATTCTCCTGCCCTCTCCCCATAACCTTTGACACCTGTGCTAATCAAGAATCTATCTCTCTCTCTCCCTTAAAAATATCCACTGACTTGACCTCCACAGCCTTCTGTGGCAAAGAATTCCACAGATTTACCTCCCTCTGACTAAATAAATTTCTCCTTATCTCCTTCTTAAAAGAACGTCCTTTAATTCTGAGACCATGACCTCTGGTCCTAGACTCTCTCACAAGTGGCAACATCATTGGCACAACCCTTTTCACTGTCAAATGCATCCATATGAGGCACTGTCACAGGAAAATGGCATCCATCATCCTCACCATCCAGGCAATGTCCACCTCTTACTGCTACCATCGGGCAGAACATACAGAAACCTGAAGTCCCACATCACCAGGTTCAGGAACAGCTACTCTCCTACAACCAAAGTACCTGAACCAACCTGCACAATCCTACGCTTACCTCAACCATGGAACTACCACAGACCACCTCTTGCACGACTGTATATATATGATATGATATGATATGATACGACCATGGACTTGTTTTCCAATTGTCTTTTTGCATGAATGTCTTGTCTTTTGCACACCTTTTCTTTTCACTTGTAGAATTCATGTATAACATGGCATCATGTTCAGCCGAAAGGCCCATTCCTGTGCCGGACTGTTCTATGTTCATTTATCTGTCATTTAAGTTTTTGTGCGTTCCTGTTTCCTCCTACACTCCAAAGACATACAGGTTCGTAGGTTCATTGGCTTGTGTAAATTGTACATTGTCCCTAGTGTGTATGCTAGGGTGGTCGGTGCAACCTCGATGAGCCGAAGCGCCTATTTCCAATTGTCGTCATAAATTACGTCTCTACAAAGAGCACAGCAGAGAGCAGTGATTGAGCTCTGTTACGTTGTGTAACTCTGCCTTAATGATGTCACTGAAATCCACACGGCTCCAAACATTGAACCATCTCAGTGGGAGAACGTACATGTACAATTATCACCAATTACAGTATGATGTCACAATTTATTTGCATTATATTAATTACAGCTTTAATAGATTAGTGATGGTTGCCAAAGATTTGTAAATTGGCCTCACTTGATTAAGCCATACTGTTACTGTGTAGTATAAGAAAATAACTGCAGATGCTGGTACAAATCGATTTATTCACAAAATGCTGGAGTAACTCAGCAGGTCAGGCAGCATCTCGGGAGAGAAGGAATGGGTGACGTTTCGGGTCGAGACCCTTCTTCAGAAGAAGGGTCTCGACCCGAAACATCACCCATTCCTGTAACTGTGTACTTTTTTTGAAGATGTTAAGATTTGGCAAGGCAAAATATCTACTACTGATCTGCCACATACACTTATGCAATGTTATCTTTTCTCAGAGATACATGAATCTATGCACACGCATTAAGTATTTTAAGCCAATGATTTTTCTAAATAAACATTATGGAATATGATGCAAATGATTGAAAATACACTGGGTGACTTTTTACACAATTCAACACTAAAAAGATAATAATTGTCACCATGCAAACTTCCTTTCAAATGTGTACATTAAGGAAGAAGGCAGCTGAAGTGATCAGGTCAGTACCAGAGATAAATCGTATCTGAAACAACACAACCATTTTAACATAGTAGAAAGGCAACAGGATGTGCTTTCTGAAGAAAATAAAAGAGTATGCGGAATGTATTGTTATTTTAGATTTTTTTCACTTGAAAACAAAATTATCTTAAAATGATGGAAATGAGAAGTGTGTTTCATCGCTAATACAATGTAATACTGTGTAATTAAGGACATTAGATCATCTTTCTTGCTATTGATAGACACAAAGTGCTGGAGTAATTCAGTGGGTCAGGCAGCAACCTTGGAGACCATAGATAGGTGATGTTTCGAGTTGGGACTTCTTCAATCTGAAGAAAGGTCCCGATCCGAAACGTCACCCATCCATTTTCTCCAGAGATGCTGCCCGACCTGCTGAGTTACTCCAGCATTTTTATCAATCTTTGGTATAAATCAGCATTTGCAGTTCCTTTTTATTACATTTCTTGCTGTGGTCATTAACTTTCAAACTCACTGTGCCCATCCCCTCTCCTCATTCACTTACCCTCTGTGATGGCATTCTGTAAATCCTCTGATACCTGGCTGCCAATCCCTTCTATTTCATGCAGCGCATCACCTATCCTTTAGACTTTACAGCGTGGAAACAGGCCCTTTGGCTCACCAAGTCCATGCTGACCAGCGATCTCTCCGTACACTAGCACTATCTTACACCAATCCCTTTGGTTAACTCCTGACTCACCCATTTTGTGGCACAGGCATCAACTTCAGTCGTCTCATTGAAACGCGTTCCCCACACCTCTGTCACTTCACTCTCACTTTGCAATAAAAATAGAAGCAGCACGAGTCCATTTAGCCCCCTTTGCCTTCTCTGCCATTAAATAAGACTGTGTTAATATTTTAGTTCAGCACAGTGGTGTAGTTAGTAAAGCCACTGTCTTACAACATCAGAGGCACGGGTTCAATCCTGACCTCCTGTGCTGTCTGTGTGGAGTTTGCATGTTCATCCTGTGACCACATGGATTTTCTCCAGATGCTCCATTCCACCCCTCTTCCCAAGTTGTGCAAGTTTGCAGGTTACCCGGCCACTCTAAATTGTCCTTCATGAACGGCAGAATCTGGGAGAAGTTGAATGTGGGGAAAATATAAATGAGATTATTCTAAATGGGTGGTTGACGTTCAGTGCAGACGAGAAAGGCTAAATCATCTGTTTCCATGATGTCTCTCTCAATGGCTCTCCCCACATCCCTGCACTAACTCCAAATCCCTCGATTCCTCCAATACCTCAGCATTTATTTATCTTTCCGGAATGTAATGAGTGACTGAAACTCCATAGCTCTCTTGGGTAGTGAATTCCAAAGATGCATCGGCTTCTGGATGAAGAAATGTTTTCCTCACGTCACTGGAATGGCCAACCCTTTATTCTGAGGCTGTGACCTCCTGGTTCTAGACACCCCAGCAAGGAGAGACATCAATGGCACTGTGGCCCAGCGGTAAAGTTGCTTCCTTACAGCGCCCGAGACCCAGGTTGGACCCTGACTATGGGTGTTGTCAGCATGGAGCTTGTACGTTCTCCCTGTGACCGCGTGGAGTTTGTCCAGGTGCTCCGGTTTCCTCCCACACTCCTAAGATGTGCAGCTTTGCAAGTTAATTGGCTTCAGTAAAAATTGTAACTTGTCCCTAGTGCGTAGGATTGTGCTAGTGGGCCAATGGGCCTTTTTTTCCCCCACACTATCTCTAAAGCACAAAAATAAATCAACTTTGCATGTATCCTGTCAAACTCTAAAATAGTTTTGCATCTTTCAATGCGATTACTCCTCATTCTCCTAAATTCATGAGAGTATAGGCACAGTCTCTCCTCAAACAACAAGCCCACCATCTTAATATTTAATCTGTTGAACCATGGCTGCACTGCCTTTGATTTAAGTACATCCTTCCCGACCTGCACACAATATGAGGTCTCACAAGGCCCTGTATAATTAGATTGGAATGGCTCCACTTGTGTCTCAAATCCTATTGCAAGAAGACTAACATACTATTTTGTGTTTCTAATTAGATTCCTGTGGATTAACTTCAAATGAATTGTGCACAAAATCATGAGAAAAATAGGTCAGGTAAACATACATCTTGCCCAGAGTACAATACAATACAATATATCTTTATTGTCATTGTACCCAGGGGTACAACGAGATTGGGAATGCGCCTCCCATACGATGAAATAATTTAGGTAATTTAGACAGCAGCAACCCAACGAAACGAAACAGTTGTAACAGTTTTGGACAGGGTAAAGTGCAAGTTGATCTATGCGTTGTGGCCATCCGGCTCAGCAGGACCGGTTCATAGCAGCTATGGCCCTGGGGATGAAGCTGTTCCTGAGTCTGGAGGTGCGGGCATAGAAGGCCTTGTATCGTATGCCCGATGGAAGTAGTTCGAACAGACTGTTGCAGGGGTGTGAAGAGTCTTTGTGGATGCTGGTGGCTTTTCTGAGGCATCGTGTGTTGTAGATGCCCTCTAAGTCTGGTAGCTGTGTTCCGATGGCCCTCTGAGCTCTATGGACTACCCGCTGTAGAGCTTTCCTTTCTGCCTCCGTGCAGCTGAGGTACCACACCGGGATGCCTCAGTAGGAGGATTACAAACCAGAGGACATAGGTTGAAGGTGAGGGGGGGGAGGGGGGGGAGGGGGGTAGGGGGGGAGGGGGGGGTGGGGGGGGGTGGGGGGGGGGGGAGATTTAATAAGACCCTGAGCGATAACTTTTTTTTTTACACAAAGAGTGTTGGGTGTATGGAACGAGCTGCCGGAGGAGGTAGTTGAGGCAGGTACTATCGCAACATTTAAGAAACATTTAAACAGGATAGGTTTAGAGGGATATAGGGCAAATGCAGGCATGTGGGACAAGTGTAGATGGGACATGGTGGTCAGTGTGGGCGTAGGACCAATGGGCCTGTTTCCATGCTGTATGACGATATGACTCTATGACTTATCGGCAAGGACCCGCTGAACACCAAGCACCAATTCCTTTTGATTTCTCACCATTTAAAAGCTACCTGACCTTATTGCAGTTCCTGCTAAAGTAGATGATCTCACAATTTTTCACATTATGCTCCATTTGCTATGTACTTGTCCATTCACAACATGTCTATATCTCCATGAAACATCTCTGCAGCTTCTTATCAAAGCACGTTGCCAACCAGTTTAGTATCATTGCACGCAATCCCATCAAGACTGACCCTCAACTCTTCAGGGTTGTGTGCTTAGTCTCTTACTCTGCACCCTTTCTACCCATGACTGCGTGGCCCTGTACAATATCAAATCAATCTTGTAATTTGCCAATGATACCTCTCTTGTTGGCTGGATCAACAACAACAATGAGATGGAGTACAGGAGAGAGACCATGTCCCTTGTGTCGGTGTGGGAATACCAACCTAGCCCTCGTCAGTAATGCGAAAGAGTTGATTGTTGAGTTAAGGAAGCAAAGATACCCTCTCCAAGAAGTTGCTGTGGAGATGGTCGACAGATACTTAACCCCGAAGACAGACACAAAAAGCTGGAGTAACTCAGCGGGACAGGCAGCATCTCTGGAGAGAATGGGTGACGTTTCGGGTCGAGACCCTTCTTCAGACTGATATACTTAACCCCATTCTCCTGCCTTCTCCCCTTAACCTTTGACCATTACTAATCAAAAATCTATAAATCTGTGTTTTAAAATACGCAATGACTTGGCCTCCACTGCCGTCTACAGCAATGAATTTGTTATCTGTCACTCCTCCTCAGATGCTGCCTGACTAACTCTTTAAACACTTTTTATCAGATAACTAGACAACCACTTTGTGTAATACATCTAATCAGCTGGAACTTCAAACATATATAAAGATAAATTGTAAGTGAAAACATTGCATGGCTTTGTTAACAGACAATGCAAATGCAGCAGAATAATACTCAATTTCAGAACTTTTCAAGTCACTAGACTCAATAATTAAAATAACTCAACTACTTTGGCCCACGATGCAATCACATTCTGGAAAGTTGTAAATGGGCCTTTGCCCTCAAGATACACAGACTGACTGCCAGCACCTTTTTCGTATTAATGTAGATAATTATGAAAAAAAAACTTTCCTCTGAAGCAATAGCAAGTAAATTAAACAAAATCAAACCAGAAACAGAGCAACACAGGATAAAAGAGTTTTGCTATCCACCAATCTTGGATTATACTTTATAATCTCAATATATACAAGGTTTTAATCTCCACTGATCAGCCGATGTTAAAATCTATCTTTCCATAAATAGAGTGCTATGAAAGTTCCACGATAATAACTCCACTGGGAAACAGCTTTAGCAGATAGAGAGAACAATGTGCATGGCAATTTCATGCCCAGGAGATTTTGCAATATCCAGAACACAGGAAAATGAAGAAGGGTCCCGACCCGAAACGTCACCTATTCCCTTTCACCAGAGCTGCTGCGTGAGCCATTGAGTTACTCCAGCATTTTATGTCTATCTTCAACACAGGATAAAGTAACACAATAAGATTAACACCACTGTTTGCTCACACTGTTTAATTCATTATATTCATGATCGGGTATCCAATCCGGGTCAAAGTGAACAGTTAGCACAAGACATGTTCAGTGATCCTATCCTGCACTGAACATTGTCCCAAGCGTGAACCAAGAACTTGATGCAAAGAACAGCCTTAATGTGAATGGATGAGTCTAGGACCAGAGGCTATCGTCTCAGAATAAAAGGACGTACCTCTAAAAAGGAGATGAGGATGATTTTGTTTGGGTCCGAGGGTGATGAATCTGTGGAATTCATTGCCACAGAAGGCTGTGGAGACCAAGTCAATTGATATTTTTGAGATGGAGATTGACATATTCTTGATTGGTAAGGGTGTCAGGGATCATGAAGAGAAGGCAGGAGAATGGGATTGAAAGGGAAAGATCGATCAGCCATGATTGAATGACAGTGTAATTTGATGGGCTGATCACCAAGTGCCTTCAAAGACACAGCAGGTCAGGCAACATCTCGGGAGAGAAGGAATGGGTGACCTTTCGGGTCCCGAAACGTCACCCATTCCTTCTCTCCCGAGATGCTGCCTGACCAGCTGAGTTACTCCAGCATTTTGTGAATAAATCGATTTGTACCAGCATCTGCAGTTATTTTCTTATACCTTCAAAGACACAATGGGCAAGGAACCAAAATCTCCCTGGGATGAAACTACCAGCACATTGTTCTATCTATCTGCTAAAGCTGTTTCCCCAATGAAGTTTTTTATGTGGAACTTTCATAGCACTCTATATATAGAAAGATTGATTAAAACCTTGCATTTGAGATTGTAAAGTATAATCCAAGATTGATGGATAGCAAGATGGTTGTGCAAGGATGCAGAGAGACATAGATACAGTGGAAAGATGGGCATAATGCTGGCCATATGGAATTTAGAGACAGAGTTATACAGCATGGAAACATGCCCTTCCGCTGAACGTATCCATGACGACCAAGTTGGCCTTCTGGGCTAGACTCATATGCATGCATAAGCCCCCTCCCTCTAAATCTTACCCATCTATGTATCTTTTAAAATGACTTTCAAAAGTCGTAATTGTATCCGCTTCTGTACTTTCCTCTGACAGCTAATTCCACATAGGCACTACACTGAGTGAAAAGGTTACCCCTGAGGTCCCTCTTAAATCTCTCCCCTCTCACCTTTACCCAATCCCCTTTTGTTTCAGAATTTTCTACCCTGGGCAAAATAACTGAGCGTACACTTTCCCTTGCCCAACATGATTGCGTACACCTCAATAAGGTCACTCTGGAGAAAAAAAATTCAGTTTATGCAACCTCTCCTTATAATTCAATCCTTTAAATCCTGGTAACATCCTGGTAAACCTCTCATTGCCAGTATCTGAGGAATACAATCTTCACATTCTTGAAGTGGCTGTCAAATAATTTACTTTAATGTGAAATTCAAATGAAGTAAATCCACTTTGACCAAGCAGAAGGTGTTTATTTTGGATTAAAGTGGATATAAACGGGGTTTGCAGCCCATCAGGGATAAAGGTAATTCAAAGAGACCAAAAAGCGTGGCAGAGCTCAGATCCCCTTTGAGTGGGGTTCAGCTCAATTAAGATTTTTAACAGATTTAGTAAATAAAATGTCGAGTGGCAGATGGCAAGCAGCTTATTCAAATGACGACATGGCTGCGTGTTTGTTTCTGAAATAAAGTTCACTCATAATCACATTTTTCCAGGCTACCCACATGCTGGTTCTGACATGGGTAATGAAAACACAATTTTCACCCGACAACTCCTGAATGATGAAGTTCTAACCATAGATACTGACAATTTTTGAGACAATACTCCTGAATTGAGTTTCAAGCACATTGTCAAAGACTGGATTGATTCAGGATGTGCAAATGTGGACTAGTGTAGATGGGGCATGTTAGAAACAGAAAATAGGTGCAGGAGTAGGCCATTCAGCCCTTTGAGCCAGTACTGCCATTCAATACGATCATGGCTGATCACCCACAATCAGTACTCCGTACCTGCTTTTTCCCCCATATCCCTTGATCCCATTAGCCCCAAGAGCTATATCCAACTCTCTCTTGAAACCATCCAGTGAATTGGCCTCCACTGCCTTCTATGGCAGAATTCCACAGATCCGTAACTCTCTGGGTGAAAAAGGTTTTCCTCATCTCAGTCCTAAATGGCCTACATTAATATTCTTAAACTGTGACCCCTGGTTCTGGACTCCCCCAGCATCGGGAACATTTTTCCTGCATCTAGCCTGTCCAATCCCTTAATAATTTTATATGTTTCTATAAGATCCCCTCTCATCCTTCCAGTCTTTCATCATATATCAGTCCCGCCATCTCGGGAATTAACCTGCCAAACCTTCAGGGCACTCACTCAATAGCAGGAATGTTCTTCTTCAAACTAGGAGACCAAAACTGCACACAATACTCCAGGTGCGGTCTCACCAGGGCCCAATACAACAGCAGTAGGACCTTGCTCCTATACTCAAATACTGTCGCTATGAAGGCCTACATGGCATTAGCTTTCTTCACTGCCTGCTGTACCTGCATGCTTACTTTCAGTGACTGGTGTACAAGGATACATAGGTCTCGTTGAACCTTCCCTTTTCCTAATCTGACACCATTCCGATAATAATCTGCCTTCTTGTTCTTGCCACCAAAGTGAATAACCTCACATTTATCCACATTATACTGCATCTGCTATGCATTGGCCACTCACCCAACCTATCCAAGTCACCCTGCAGCCTTATAGTATCCTCATCACAGCTCACACTGCCACCCAGCTTTGTGTCATCTGCAAACTTGCAGATGTTACATTTAATTACTTTGTCTAAATCGTTAATATGTATTATAAATAACTGGGGTCCCGGCACTGAGCCTCACTAGTCACTGCCTGCCATTCTGAAAATAACCCATTAATTCCTACTCTTTGCTTCCTGTCTGCCTACCAGTTCTCTATCCATGTTCATACCCTATGCCCAATACCATGTGCTCTAATTTTGCACATTAATCTCTTGTGTGGGACCTTGTCAAAGGCTTTTTGAAGGTCCAGATACAATAGACAATAGACAATAGGTGCAGGAGTAGGCCTTTCGGGCCCTCGAGCCAGCACCGCCATTCAATGTGATCATGGCTGATCATTCACAATCAGTATCCCGTTCCTGCCTTCTCCCCATACCCCCTGACTCTGCTATCATTAAGAGCGCTATCTAGCTCTCTCTTGAAAGCATCCAGAGAATTGGCCTCCACTGCCTTCTGAGACAGAGAATTCCACAGATTTACAACTCTCTGACTGACATCACATCCACTGGCTCTCCCTTATCTATTCTACTTGTTACATCCTCAAAACATTCCAGATTAGTCAAGCATCATTTCCCCATAAATCCATGCTGACTTTGACCGATCCTGTCACTGCCTTCCAAATGCGTTAATAATTGACTCAAGCATCTTACCCACTACCGATGTCAAGCTAACTGGTCTATAATTCCTTGTTTTCTCTCTCCCTCCTTTCTTAAAAAGTGTTACATTCGCTACCTTCCAGTCCACAGGAACTGATCCAGAGTCTATAGAACATTGGAAAATGATCACCAATGCATCCACAATTTCTAGTGCCACCACCTTGAGTACTCTGGGATGCAGACCATCAGGCCCTGGGGATTTTTCTGCCTTCAGTCCCAACAGTTTATCTAACACCATTTCATGAATAATGTGAACTTCCTTCAGTTCCTCCCTCACGCTAGATCCACAGTCCCCTAGTATTTCTGGGAAATTGCTTGTGTCTTCCTTCGTGGAGACAGAGCCAAAGTACTAGTTTAATTGGTCTGCCATTTCCTTGTTTCTCCATTATAAATTCACCTGTTTCTGACTGTAAGGGACCTTATAGTTGTCTTCACTAATCTTTTCCTCTTCACATATCCAAAGAAGCTTTTACAGTCAGTTTTTATGTTCTCCACAAGCTTTCATGCTCTGTTTTCTCCCTCTTAATTAACCCCTTTGTCCTCCAGTGGTGAATTCTAAATTTCTTCCAGTCCTCCGGTTTGCTGCTTCCTCTGGCCAATTTATATGCCTCTCCCTTGGATTTAACACTATCCCTAATTTCCCTCTTTTGCCACGGTTGAGCCGCATTCCCCGTTTTATTTTTATACCAGACAGGGATGAACAATTGTTGTAATTCTTCCATGCAGTCTTTAAATCTTTGCCATTGCATCTCCACCGTCAACGTATCATTCACCAGTCTATCCTAGCCAATTCCCATCTCATACCATCAAAGTTACCTTTCTTATAGTTCAGGACCCTCATCTCTGAATTAACTGTGTCACTCTCCATCTTAATACAAAATTCCACCATATTATGGTCACTGTTGCCCAAGGGGCTTTACACAACAAGATCGCACAACTAATCCTTCCTCATTACACAATACCCAGTCTAGGACTGCCCTCTAGTTTGTTCCTCTACAGATTAGCTTAGAAAACCATCCCGTATGCACTCCAGGAAATCCTCCTCCTTAGTGTTGTTACCAATTTGGTCAGCCCAATCTATTAGATTAAACTCACCCATGATAACTGCTGTACCTTTGCTACATGCATCCCTATTTCCTGTTTGATGCTATCCCCAACCTTACTACTGCTGTTTGGTGGTCTGTATACAACTCCAACAAGCGTTTTCTGCCCATGGCTATTTCGCAGTTCTACCCATGCAGATTCTACAGCACCCAAGCTAATGTCTCTCTTTAATATTGTATAAACCTCCTCTTTAACCGGCAATGCCACCCCACCTCCTCTTCCTATTTGTCCATCCTTCCTAACCATGCTGGTCGGCATGGGAAAGTTGGGCCAAAGGGCCTGTTTCCACGCTGTACAACTCAACGAGATTGAGAAATGGGAAAATATGAGAGAATCATCTAAGAAAGCATAACTGGATAATCAGTGAATGTTTTTTTTAAATTTAAGGAGACAGAAAATTGATGGGAAAAGGAAAACAAATATAAAATGGTAATTTACTCAATTATTGTTAAACTGTTTCTTATTTGTCGCATAATGTTTCATAATTGTACTTGCCCTTTTCAATTTAATCATGATTGTTGAGACATTTTTAATGTCGTTCATTTTTATTTTAACAATAATCTCAAGATTAGCCTATGAAAGAAAATCTAACATACGAGATTCTGAAAGAAGGGTTATTTGGGCTGAATTATAAATGCAGCACATAAATCAGCATATTTTTAAATAAAACTGGGAATAATGAATGCATCTATCCTCTATTAGTACAAATTTTATGGATACTCGCTTCACTGTTTAAAGCATGGTCTACGGCACAAGAATAGATAATTATCTTTTGATCTTTTTGCTGACATTAAGATTGAAATGAACTGTACTGGGTCCAAAGAGGAAAGCAGATTTGAAATTCAGCTGCTTTCAGACAAACCGAAGCTGCACTTTGCTTATTGTCCAGGACATGCATTGAATCACTGTTAAATGTGACATCTCAGTGGAGTTGCTTAAAAGTCATGGAACATCGACAGAACACTTGGCTGCAGTGGTCAGTGCTGACGTGAATCCTCCATGTGACCCCGTTCACCTCCTACCTTAGCAACCTCCTACCTCATCTAACCCTAGCAACACAACTTCTTCCACCCTTTGATAGTTCCATAGCTTTCCCTTAACCATAACCATTCTCTTCCCTGAACCTTAGCAGCGCAATTCCCTTCAGCTACTTGACAGTTTCCTATCCAATAGTACTTTATTGTCAGATGTGCAAAACACAGCAAAATTATTTTCAGGTTGCCAGATTTGGAGCCATTTCCAAAGTCCGGTGTTATGGAGCAGCACCCGATCCAAGCAAGCCTCTGGATTGTTCAACATACCGACGATCCGCTTCTCGCCCAGCCACCTTTGTGCTCTGGTGGTGCCTCACACACAAGACATCATTATCATCAAAATCTTCTCCAACAGAAAACAACTTCTGGATAATACAAGCCATTTCCCTGTCACACTCCAAGACGCACAGAGGTAAACCCGACAGCAGTAATCCTGAAGGCCGTTCAACCATCTATCTGCTGCCTTCTGGGTAAAGGACACCTTGTCAGATTACATAAAGAAGGTAATACAGATGTTTACACTGTCACATTCTGGATTAACGAGCAACCAGGATCTAAATGTAATGTTTAGCTCTTGGCTTCATCCTTTCCATTGAGGAGTGCATCTCTCAACTAACATCAATGTACCATTATTTAATTGGCCATTCAATCATTGACTCTTTACAAGACATTATTGGAGGTAATGGATGGTGTCTTTCCATCAGCTAGTCACTCTGTTTCATGCGTAAACATGAATTAGTACGTGAGGCAATTCAAGATATTTCAACTGATGAAATACACTGATGATTTTATGGGTAATGGCACTTCCCCTCCCTACTCAACCCCACACTTCCATCCTCACCCCACTAAAATTGTCCATTGTGTCCAACACACAGGAGAACTGAATGAACAATGTATTTTACTTTACTTTAGACTTCAGAGAAAAAGTATGGAAACAGGTACTTTGGCCCACCGAATCCGTGCTGATCAGCGATGAACCATACACTGTTCTAGCCTATACACTTGCGACAATTTACAGAAGCCAATTAACCTATAAACCTGCACTTTTTTGGAGTGTGGGAGGAAATCGGAGCACCCAGAGAAAACCCATGCGGTCACAGGGAGAATGTACAAACTCCATGCATACAGCACCCAGGGTTAGGATCAAACCCAGGTTTCTGGCACTGTAAGGCAGCAACTCTACCGCTGCGCCACTGTGCAGTGCTCACTTTCTTGCTTCAGTGTGCGTCAACTGGTGCCCAAGGTCAGATCTGAGGGTTTCCAATGGCCAGTGCCTACAGACCACAGTGATAATGTGATAGTGCATTTAGCTTGGCATATTAACTTTCTGGCCTGGAGAAAATACTGAAGTACATGCTGTCTGAATTAAACTTTCCGCCCGACAAAGGAACAAATTCATTTTTTTAAAAGACAAGGTGCTGGAGTCACTCAGTGTGTCAGGCAGCATCTCTGGAGAACATGGATAGGTGATGTTTCAGGTCAGGACCCTTTCAATCAACCCCTAGTTTACTCCCCAACTCTGCTGCTTTCCCGCCCGGGAACACCACTGCTACAAGTATCTCCCTGGGGAAACTTCCTTGTCACTTTTACATTGACAGCCCCATTACATCTGGGCTATCATTAGCTGTAATTATATATTTTACAATGGAAATAGTAAACCTAATTTCCTGTAAACAATAAGACGATTCCATGCCAGAAAGAGAATATCGGGCTAGGTTTTGTCGCAGTAATTACGACAAAATTGCCAGCATTCACCATCATTAAGCCATGAAACTGACAATGACCTGAAGACTTCCATGCATCGTTTAAAGCAGCAATCCCAGGTTTGTTGTCAGTGAGTCAGCACACCTCCACAGTCTATTATTTGCATCCTTCTCCCCAGTAATAAAGGGAAACCACTGCAACACTGACATGCATTTAAACTGCTTATGAACTAGTTTCACTGTATAATACCCTGAAATACGAGCTTTATGCCGTGAAGACTCAGAGACTGTTGTTATACCATGCCATTATAACTGTTATTAAACAGACAAGAGAACCACTAATTTTATAGAAATAAAGAGTGATATTTTCATATAAATGTTTCACAATATTATGAAATTTGCAGGTAAAGATTTGCTTGATTTTTACAGTTTGTGTAATATTTCATGTTGCATTGTAATCATACAGATATGTTTAGTTTAACGATACAGTATGGAAACAGGCCCTTCAGCCAACCGAGTCCATGCCGACCAGTGATCCCAGTGCACTAGTTCTATTCTATTCACGAGGGACAAGTTAAAGAAGCCAATTAACCCACAGAACTGCACATCTTTGGAATGTGGGAGGAAACTGGAGCACTCAGGGAAAACCCATGTGGTTACGGGGAGAATGTACAAACTCTCTACAGATAGCACCTGTGGTCAGGATCTAACCCAGGTCTCTGGCGCTGCAAGGTAGAAACGCTACCACTGCACCACCCCTATGTTTTAATCTTTATTTAACACTCTTTATGATGATTGAAAAAACTGATTTAAAAATGGTAATTTTTACTTCCTGGCTTGCAACCTGTAAGAATTTCTTTACTGTGATTGTCTGGTCAGCTGGTTTGGTGATCTCACAGTAGCTTGGTGCCAGGTAGGGTTAACAACCATCCCGTATTAGCTGGGGCATCCCGTATTTTGGGTTAAATTGGTTTGTCCCATATGGGACCGCACTTGTTCCTTATGAGGCCCGGGGGGGGGGTGCTGTAGGCCCCGACGCTAGAGGCCCCGACAGTTCAGGCCCCAACATTTTAGCTTCGGACAGTTTAGGTCCGGAGGCCTGGGCGCCACCTAATGGAGGTTGCGTAGCAACCTGCCTCCCGGCCCGGGCGGCCCCCATTGGTGGAGCAGGAGCACGTGGCCGCTGGCTGGGTGAGGTCATGTGGGGCGTGGGGCAGTGACGTCACCTTGTCCCGTATTTGGGAGTAAGATAATTGGCACCCCTAGTGCCAGGGATCCATCAGAGAAGTGAAATCACACAGATCATGAGATTTATTTTGTTCAGAAGCAAGCAGGGTTTTTTTTCAGTTTTGGGGCCTATATCTGAGGAAGGATGTGCTGGCTTTGGAGAAGATCCATGCGGAGATTTATGAGAATGATCCCAGGATGATTGGATTAACATAGGAGAAGCTCTGAGAGACGTATTTGAAGGCTCTTGGCCAGTATTCACTGGCGTTTAGAAGGATGACAAGGATCTCATTGAAACCTACCAAACAATGAAAGGCCTGGATAGAGTGGATGTGGAAAAGATGTTTCCACTAGTGGGAAAGTCTAGGACCAGAGGACACAGCCTTAGTACAAAAGGAATGTACCTTCAAATGCGTGGGTTTTCTCCGAGATCTTCGGTTTCCTCCCACACTCCAAAGACGTACAGGTATGTAGGTTAATTGGCTGGGTAAATGTAAAAAAAAAAAATTGTCCCTAGTGGGTGTAGGATAGTGTTAATGTACGGGGATCACTGGGCGGCACGGACTTGGAGGGCCGAAAAGGCCTGTTTCCGGCTGTATATATATGATATGATATGATATGATATGAGGATGAGGAAGAACTTCTTTAGAGTGTGGATTTCAATGCCACAGATAGCTGTGGAGGCCAAGAGACTGGTTATTAACTCCATTAACCATTCCTCAGTCCACTTGTCCAACTGATCAAGATTCTGCTGTAATTGCTTTGATAACCATCCTCATTTTCTACAATACTACCCACTTTAATGTCTGTGGGAAGAAAGAGCACTGATGAAGGGTCGATGACTTAAACATTAACTCCGTGTGCCTTCCCTCAGATGTGGACTAACTTGCTAAGTCTTTCCACCGTTTTCTATTTTTTATTTTAGATTAGTAAGTTTGATCTTGGTCAGCCAGGAGCAGTTGGGCCGAATGGCCTGCTTCCATGCCAGTTGGGTCTATGGCTCAATGACTATTTCCAGAAACTGCAGGTTTTAGACTTCATCATTGGGCCAGATATTAAATGCAATGATCTATTGGAATTTGAAATGCAATACCTGATAGAGTAAGGTAGCATTCAGAAGGTAATTGGGGAAATATTTGATGATAAAATGGGGGAGAAAGATTTAGTGGGAACCTGAGAGATATATATATTTTTTTAAAGTGTGGTGCGTATATAGAACAAACTGCTGGAGGAGGTAGTCGATGCAAGTACTTTTGCAACATTTAAGAAAGATTTAGACAGGTATATGGATAGGGTAGGTTTAGTGTGTTATGGGCCAAAAGCAGGCAGGTGGGACTGGTGTATATGGGGCATGCTGGTTGGCGTGGGCAAGTTGGGCCAAAGGGCCTGCTTCCACCCTGTGTGTCAATGAGAAAATGGGATGGTTTGGGAATGTTAGCATGGACTTGATGGGTGTATAGCTTGAGTAAAACACAAAGTGCTGAAGTAAATTAGCAGGTCAGGCAGCATCTGGATGGAATGGTTAGACAACGTTTCGTTTCAGGATCCTTCTTCAGACCCTGCGTGAATAAATTCTTGTTTTGTATTATTCTGATTCTACATTTTTTGGTTTAGAGATATAGTGTGGGAAAAGGCCATTCGGCCCCCCAGGTCCACGCCGACCAGCAATCACCCTGCACACTAACACTATCTTGCACTAACACCATCTTGCACACATTAGGGACAATTTACAATTTTATCAAAGCCAATTAACCTACAAACCTGTACGTCTCGAGTGTCACAGGGAGAACATACAAACTATGTACACAAGACATTTGGACAGGTACATGGATAGAAAGGGTTGATAGGGATATGGGCCAAATGCAGTCAAATGGAACTAGCTCAGATAGACAAGATGAAGCCAGAATGTCTAGCGCTGTGACGCAGTACCTCCACCCGATGTGCCACCATATGGCTCTGAATCCAAGGTTGGCAGAAGTTATGCAGTTGAGGTCATTCATCTTGGAGAGGCAAGTTGGACAAAAGATTTGGGAGTATTTGCAGGGATCATTGTGTTAATGGGATGCAAGTGTTTAAATAAATAATTCACTCAGGTTGCAGATCTCCCTTTCTGAAGATCAGAATTCTGTGCCAAGATTGCCCACAGAAACTCCAGGACAAAATGATCCGTTCAATGGCCCAAAGAACAGTGATCTAGGGATGAGAGCATCCTTGTAACCCTGACATGATCGGTGTCAAAGTTCCTGATGAACAGGATGCAACCCATCGAGAAGGTTCCATTGAATCATTTGTGTGGCACAGAGGCACAGCAGAAGAGCAGCTGCCTCATGGCACCAGAGACCTGGGTTCGATCCTGACTGTGGGTGCTGTCTGTGTGGAGTTTGAACATTGTCCCTGTGACTGTGCCGGTTTCTTCCACATCCCATAGACGTGTGGGCTTTGTTAAATTGCCGCTAGTGTGTAGGATGCGAAAGTAGGATAACATAGAACTCGTGTGAACGGGTGATTGCTGGTCGGCATGGACTCGGCTGGTGGGCTGAAGGGCCCATTTCCACGCTGTATCTCTAAACTAAACTCCCAAATGACACAATTGCAATACATAAATACAACTGTCAACAACAAAGGGATAAAAGAACCCAATGCAGTCTGGTTTCTGGGCTCACATGATTATTTTCATAAAATTTGCTTTCTACTCGAATAGTTGGCTTTACTCATTGCAATTTGGATCAGTAAATGACAAAACCCTGGCTGGGCTACACTGCTGGATGGGAAAATGCAGAGAGCAGGGAATCAAGCTGGCAAGAGTCAAAAGTGTTTTATTGTTATATGTACTGAAACAGAACAATGACATTCTCACTTGCAGCAGCAGCAACAACACATTTGCAAACATACTAAATAGATAGTATAGTTAATTTAGTGTCACATGTACCGAGGTACAGTGAAAAGCTTTTGTTGTGTGCTAACCAGTCAGCGGAAAGACAAATACATGATTACCAACTTGCCATCCACAATGTACAGATATACGATAAAGGGAATAACCTTCACTGCAAGATGAAGTCCAGTAAAATCCGATTAAAGATAGTCTGATGATCTCCAATGAGGTAGATAGTAACTCAGGACTGCTCTTTGGTTGGTGATAGGACGGTTCAGTCATAATAAACACACAAAACAAAAAAAGTTCAACAAAAAAAACAAAAACAGTATAGTGCAAAAACAAAACAAAGCCCAAAATCCCTGCTGCAACCCAAGCAGTTTGTCATTTAGAGTTTACAATAGTTGGAGCTCAGTGTTCAATAGCCTGATGGTTGTTGGGAAGATGAATGAAAACAGCTTTGAAAATAGCCCGACTCATAGAAACATAGAAAATAGGTGCAGGAGGAGGCCATTTGGCCCTTCGAGCCAGCACCGCCATTCATTGTGACCATGGCTGATCATCCACAATCAGTAACCTGTGCATGCCTTCTCCCCATATCCCTTGATTCCACTGGCTCCTAGAGCTCTGCCTAACACTCTTTTAAATTCATTCAGTGAATTCACCTCCACTGCCTTGTGTGGCAGAGAATTCCACAAACTCACAACTCTCTGGGTGAAAATGTTTCTTCTCACCTCAGTTTTAAATGGCCTCTCCTTTATTCTTAGACTGTGGCCCCTGGTTCTGGACTCCCCCCAACTTTGGGAACATTTTTCCTGCATCTAGCTTGTCCAGTCATTTTATAATTTTATACGTCTCTATAAGATCCCCTCTCATCCTTCTAAACTCCAGGTAATATAAGCCCAGTCGTTCCAATCTTTCCTCATATGTCAGTCCCTCCATCCCAGGGATTAACTTCGTGAACCTACGCTGCACTGCCTCAATAGCAAAGACGTCCTTCCTCAAATTAGACCAAAACTGCATACAATACTCCAGATAGCCGGGCCCTATAAAACGACAGAATGGACCTCTTTGCTCCTATACTCAAATCCTCTCGTTATGACGGCCAACATGCCATTAGCTTTCTTCACCGCCTACTGTACCTGCACGCTTACTTTCAGTGACTGGTGTACAAAGACAGCAAGGTCTCGTTGCACTTCCCCTTTACCTAATCTGACACCATTGAGATGATAAACTGCATCCTTGTTTTTGCCGCCAAAGTGGATAGCCTCACATTTATCTACATTATACTGCATCTGCCATGCATCTGCCCACTCACTCAACCTGTCCAAGTCACCCTGCAACCTCCTAACATCCTCTTCACAGTTCACACTGCCACCCAGCTTTGTGTCATCTGCAAACTTGCTGGTGTTCCTTCTAATTCCATCATCCAACTCATTAGTATATATTGTAAATTGACTCCCTTCAAGTCTGAGTCATTTCCTGTCCATTCAGTTTTCTCACAAAAGCAGCGACTATCAATGCCTTCCTTTGTTTGTCGCTGCAAAGCTGTGCAATGTCATAATTTGATCAGATGCAAGTCCCAGAGTTGCTGTTGACTCTAAGTGGCAGCTGTTAAAGATGAATGGTTCTAATTTGAAAGAGTACCGTGAAAGCTGATTTCATTCTTTCAAGCGCCGAATGCCTAATTAATGTTTGTGTTTAATTTTTGCGGGTTTGTTTGGCACAACATTCAAAATGCAAAAGCATACCAAACTGATGAGGATGAATTCACTATAAATTGATGAGGATGGATGCCATCACAAAATTTGCAGAGATGATCATTCCTAAATACTTGAATAATTGGAAACCCTCAAACTATCTTCGATCAGAATTTACTATATTTTATTATGCACAAAACATTATTCATGTTATCTGTACACTGTGGATGTCTTGATTGTAATAATGTATGGTCTTTCTGCTGATCGGTTAGCACACAAAAGCTTTTCACTGTGCCTCAATTTCACGTTTATCAGCACCTTTCTTTCCTGTAGAGTCGACTTTCCACAATTCTTATTTTGCAGAAACACTTACAATAGACATCGGGAATTTGGGAATGTTAATGGTGATGCACTGAGGACAATCGTATTATGAGTCGAAGAGCTACTGAATGTCTGAGGGGGTGTAAATGTAGAAAAATCTCCGGGGCCTTATCAACCAGGCCATCACACAAAGCAACCCCCCTTCCATTGGCCATCTATACCATGCTGCCTCATTGTCCCACTCTGGACACTCCCTCCTCCCCTCTCCCATCAGGCAAGAGGTAAAGAAGTGTGAAAATGCACACCTCCAAATTCAGGAACAGTTTCTTTCCTGCTGTTAGCAGGCAACTGAACCATCCTATCAACAACTGGAAAGCAGACCCGAGTTGTTATCTACCTCATTGGAGGTCCTCGGACTATCTTAAATCGGACTTTACCTTGCACTATGCATTATTCCCTTTATCATGTATAATCGTGCATAGTCTTTCTGTTGACTAGTTATCATGCAACAAAAAGCTTTTCTCTGTACCTCGGTATATGTGACAATAAACTAAACTAAACTAAGGTTTAACCAAGGACATGGAGGGAAATTCCAGGAGTCATGGCTGAGTGTGTGAAATATCATTGCTTGACATGGGTGAGGCGCCGGAAGGCTGGAGCATGGCTAATGTTGTGTCTCTATTTAAGAAGGGCTGCAAAGCATTTCCTTGGAACTACAGACACAATAGGCCTAACACCTGTGATGGAAAAACTACTGGAGGATTCTGAGAGATAAGATATATATGCATTTAGAAAGATAGGGATAGCCAGCATGGTTGTGTGTGTGGGAGATCATGCCGTAAGAATTTGATTGGGGGTTTTTTAAGAAGCTACCAAGAAGGTTGATGAGGGCAGAACCGTAGGCATAGTCAATATGGACTTTGACAAGGTTCTGCATGGTAGGCTGTTCTGAAGGGTTAGATCACATAGGATCTTGGGAGAGTTAGCTAACTCAAACCAGAATTGGTTTCATGGTAGGAAGCAGAGGGTGGTGGTTGAAGGTTGTTTCTGAATTGGAGGCCTGGGGCTAGTGCTGTGCTTCTGGATCGGTCCATTGCTGTTTGTCAGCTCTTGGAATGATTTTGATGAGAACGTACAAGGCACGATTTGGTAAGTGTGCAGGTGACACTAAAGTAGGTGGTATCATAGACATTACAGATGGTTGTAAGAATTACAGCAGGATCTTGATCAGATGGGCAAGTGGGCTGCGGAATGGAAAATTGTAGTAATATCAGCATCTGTGGAGGGAAATGGTCAATAAGCGTTTTGGGACAAATCCCATCTCGAGGGAGGGTCTAAACTTGAAATGTCAACTGTTCATTTCCCTCTACAGATGCTGCCCGACCCATCAGTTCCTCCAGCAGGTCTCTTCGACAAAAAGACAGGACCCCTCATACTTTAGGGAACGGGGGTTCCCCTCTCCCATCATAGATGAGGCCCTCACTCGTGTCTCCTCCATACCCCACAGCTCACCTCCCCCTAATCGCAACAGAGAGAGTCCCCCTAGTCCTTACCTTTCACCCCACCCGCTGTCGCATACAACACATAATCCTCCGACATTTTTGCCACCTCCAATGGGATCACAACACTAGTCACATCTTCCCATCTCCACCCCTTTCCGCCTTTCACAGAGACCGTTCCCTCCGCAACTCCCTGGATAACTCATCTCTTCCCACCCACAACACCCCTTTCCCAGGTACCTTCCCCTGCAACCGCAGGAGATGCAAACCCTTGTCGATATATCTCCTCCCTCGACTCTGTCCAGGGACCCCGACAATCCTTTCAGATTAGGCAGTTCATGCACCTTCTCCAACCCCATCTACTGTATCCCTTGTTCAAGATGTGGACTCTTACATCGTTTTGCTGAACACCTTCACTCAATCTGCCTGAACCTACCTGATCGCCCGGTTGCTAAACACTTTAATTCTCCTTCCCATTCCCACACTGACCTTTCTGTCTTGGGTCTCCTCCATTGTCAGAGTGAGGCAAAATGCAAATTGGAGGGACAGCATCTCATATTTCGCTTAGGCAACTTGCAGCCCAGTGGTATGCATATTGATTTCTCTAACTTCAAGTAACCCCGGCATTCTCTCTCTCTATCCCTCCCTCACCTAAATCTCACCAGCTTCTCATTTTCACCCAACAAGCAGCTAACAGCTAAAGGCCTGTTTCCTTTATCATCGTAACTTTTTTTGCATATCTTTCTTTCATTGTTCTTTATCTCTCTACATCATCATCTATATCTCTTGTTCTTCTTTCCCTAATTAATCTGAAGAAGAGTCTCAACCCGAAACATCACCCATTCCTTCCCTCCAGAGATGCTGCCTGTCTCACTGAGTTACTCCAGCTTTTTGTGTCTATCTACTCTTTTTCTTTTGCTTTTTAAATCATTATTTTGGCTTGGCATTCAATACAGAAACAGACCTAAGTAATGAGATAGATGAATTTAAAGTAGAAAAGGAGCAGACATTAGATAAGATAGGCACAAAAAGTTAGAGTAACTCAGCGGAACAGGCAGCATCTATGGAGAGAAGGAATTGGTGACATTTCAGGTCAATGTCTAATGTTTCTTCAGACATTAGATAATTTAATTCAACGAGGGTTGAATGACTGGATTACTTCCATAGATTTTAAAAGAGAGAGCAAAGGCATTATTTTGTTGATAATATATTAGCAAAAGGTGAATGCCACAGGATAAATGGATAGTTATCAAAATATCGGTTCATAAGATGGATAGAGCATATTTAGGGAATTATAGATCAGTCATGTTAAAAGTAGCAGTGGGCAAACCAAGTGATATTTCTGTTCAAGGAGACAGCTCAAAATCACCTAGGAATGAAAAGTATTATAATAGATAGTCAACATGATTTTCAAAGGGAAAATCTTAATCAACAATTTTTTTTAGAGGTAACAAAGTGTACAAAGTGAAGTTGCTTCAAAATTTATTAAAAATCACAGAATGCTGGAAATACTCAGCAAGTTGGGCAGCATCTAGATAGAAGGAAATAGGGTCAATCTTTAAAGTCACGGGCCTTTTCATTAAAATGAATGATTGAAAGACCATTGTTTGCACGAGTAGGAATCTGGGCAATATGGTTCCAAATGGAACCTAACCATTTAGTTTAGAGATACAGCGCAGAAACAGGCCCTTCGGCCCACCAGGTCCGCGCCGACCACGTTAACACTCCCCTACACACACTAGGGACAATTTTTACATTTACCAAGCCAATTCATCTACATACCTATATATCTTTGGATATTTAAACAGAACTAAGTCTAAGCGGTAGAGTTGGTGCCTTACAGCGCTTGCAGCGCTGGAGACCCGGGTTCGATCCCGACCACAGGTGCTGTCTGTACGAATTTGTTAGTTCTCCCCGTAAGTTTTCTCCGAGACCTTCGGTTTCCTCCCACACTCCAAAGACGTAAAGGTATGTAGGTTAATTGGCTTGGTGTAGGGATAAAGGGCCTGTCGCACTTAGGCGATTTTTTTGGCGACTGCCGGTGACTATCAAAGTCGTAGCGGATCGGCAAAATTTTATTTTACCCAACGACAATGACCACGACAATGCCGAGTCAGGTCGAGATTACACCGTCTTCGGAAACATCGCAAAATTCCCACGCTGTCAGTGCTTCGTACAACGAGATCTGGGTGTCCTAGTGCACCAGTCACTGAAAGGAAGCATGCAGGTACAGCAGGCAGTGAAGAAAGCCAATGGAATGTTGGCCTTCATAACAAGAGGAGTTGAGTATAGGAGCAAAGAGGTCCTTCTGCAGTTGTACAGGGCCCTAGTGAGACCACACCTGGAGTACTGTGTGCAGTTTTGGTTTCTAAATTTGAGGAAGAATATTCTTGCTATTGAGGGTGTTCAGCGTAGGTTTACTAGGTTAATTCCCGGAATGGCGGGACTGTCATATGTTGAAAGACTGGAGCGACTAGGCTTGTATACACTGGAGTCTGAAGAAGGGTCTCGACCCGAAACGTCACCCATTCCTTCTCTCCTGAGATGCTGCCTGACCTGCTGAGTGACTCCAGCATTTTGTGAATAAATACCTGGAATTTAGAAGGTTGAGAGGGGATCTTATCAAAACATATAAGATTATTAAGGGGTTGGACATGTTAGAGGCAGGAAACATGTTCCCAATGTTGGGGGAGTCCATAACCAGGGGCCACAGTTTAAGAATAAGGGGTAGGCCATTTAGAACGGAGATGAGGAAAAACATTTTCAGTCAGAGAGTTGTGAATCTGTGGAATTCTCTGCGTCAGAAGGCAGTGGAGGCCAAGTCTCTGAATGCATTCAAGAGAGAGCTAGATAGAGCTCTTAAGGATAGAGGAGTCTGGGGGTATGGGGAGAAGGCAGGAACGGGGTACTGATTGAGAGTGATCATCCATGATCACATTGAATGGTGGTGCTGGCTCGAGGGGCCGAATGGCCTCCTCCTGCACCTATTGTTTATTGTCTCCGGCGTCCTAATTTTCGTTGAAATCACTGACAAGTTGGTAAGTACTTGAGAGTTTTGAACTATAACATCTTGTATGGGTTACTTAAAAACCAAGCTTCACTGTAACAAGGTGTAAACTGGATTTACTTCCAGTTTACTAATAGCTGTATTAAAAAAAAAAAAAATTAAAAGTGGTCAAGTGGATTTTTGTGAAAAGTGTGCGGGCATTCTTTGAAAATGTACGGGAGATGCATATCTCGTTTCTGGGTTGCATATCTGGGTTGGGAGCCCACTTTAAATGTAATGGCTGATGGCCATAAACATTGCGAAAATTCCCACGCTTACCTGACCTTCAAACTGTCGCCTCCAATCTACCTGTCAAATGTCTTGACGGTAAATAAATTGGTTAAACACAAGCATTTTATGGTATTTTTAAATGACTTTACTTATTTTAATATTATGTGCTTCTAAATGCATCTAAGGGAACCTATCAAACCTGGGGACAACATGCGACAGCACCCGCAATAAGCAACGATATCTGCTGACAAGCCAGCTGTCGCCGAGGAATTTCAAACCGGATGATTTCTCAGCGACACGCTGAGATCCACTACGATTTTTGGAGGACTCCTCACGATCATGCCCACGACACCCCGGCGAACTGTCGGCGACAGCCGTCACCAGCAGTCGCCTTATAATCGCTTGTGGGACAGGCCCTTAAATTGTCCCTAGTGTGTGTAGGATAGTTAATGTGTGCGGGGATCGCTGGTCAGCACGGACTCAGCGGGTCAAAGGGCCTGTTTCCACGCTGTGTCTCTAAACTAACCTAAGATGTCCGATAGCCAGTGAAGCAGCAAATCTGTCAGTTCCAAATGGAGTTTTGCAATCGATCCCAGTTCTCGAGACAAACCCTATCCCAAGCACAACCTATATCTGAAAGTGAAAGCAATCCTGCACAATTTTTCAGTAGATCAATTAGATTTGTTACCTTAATATCAGGAGTTTATTTCATTCACCAGTCAATTTTACTTTTCAGCAGTAAATCATTATAACAGATTAATACAAAGTTCCAGATGCATTTTTTATGATGTTATTTTAATTTTTGTTCAATATATCAATTTTGCAAGGACACTTTTTAAACAAAATTTCTAATACTTGGTATAATACGTTTAGGCAAGTTAATATTTATTGAAATCTTATTTGATAAAAAGTCACAAAGTGCTGGAGTATCTCAGCAGGTCAGGCAGCATCTCTGGAGAACATGGATGGGTGACGTTTTGAGTTGGGAGCCTTTAAGATTCCTGACCCGAAACGCCACCTATCAATGTTCTCCAGCGATGCTTCCTGACCTGCTGATTTACTCTATCACTTTGTGTCTTTTATTTGTAAACCAGCATCTGCTGTTCTTTGTTTCTAATTCTTTTCTGTTAAATGTCCTTTATTATGAAAATTACCCTGCCAAACATAACACCCACCACATGCAAATATGTCAACTTAATTCTGAGTTCAAATGTCCCTATTCCTTGTGCTTTGCATGATAATTCTCCTCTATTTCCTACATGATCTCTGTAATTTGTTATTTTTCATTCTGTTTATTTGTAACGTCAGAGCCGGTGCTATTTATTTTGACTGTTTTATTTTTCTTTGACAGCTCCATTTGTTCCGTGAGCTTCACCTCCATGAAGAAAGGATGTTTTACAGTGCACAAATAATTAAATTGTGCAACATATTTGGTGAAAAGAATTAGTTATGTTTGTATTTAGCGTAAATGATTATTTGCTTTAATTTGAGCAAATAGCAGACATAGTAAGAAAGCATTTGCCTCTGTTTTGGGAGAATTACTCTCCACTACAAAGAAATCAACCCCAACTCCTGCAACCTAATTTAGCAGCTATTTTTGTGCAGGAGCTATTATTGCTCATCAGCCTGTAGCTCTCGCTTAATTCCAAGAGTCACAAGAGACTGCAGCTACTATCCACCTCATTGGAGACCATCGGACTATCTATCATTGGACTTTATGAGACTTTATCTTGCACTAAACATTATTCCCTTTATCATGTATCTGTTCACTGTGTACGGCTTGATTGTAATCATGTATTGTCTTTCCGCTCACTGGATAACATGCAACAAAAGCCTTTCACTGCACCTTGGTACAGTGATAATGGAATCTGGAGAAATACACAATCTGGTGGAAGAAGTCAGTGGCCCCAACAGCATCTGTGGATGGAAATGGACAGCCGATGTGTTGGGTCAGGAGCCTTCATCTGGACTGCAAACGCCAACTGTCCATTTCCCTCCACAGGTGCTGCTCGACAGACTGAGTTTTTATCCAGCAGATTATTTGTTGCTATCATTCTCAGGCCTTGACACTTAGTACATCCCCAGCAAATTTTGTTTTAACTCCGACTAATAATAAAAGTTAGGCAGAAAAAATCAAGGTCAAATGTTTCACACATGAATCCCTGACTGATGAATACTGAGGGGACGAACAACTGCAGCCAGGTTGATGCAGTGAACCATTTCACCCAGCCAAGCTCTCAGGAAGTTTGCTTCATCGTCAGCTCCAGAATAACCTCTCCAATCTAGGACAAGGTGAAATGTTGCAGAATTAATTATTGCTTCGTAGCAATTTTGTTCCTGGTGTTCACAGCCAGGTATGAAATCAGAAGAACATCATCTTTCTAACTACACAGCTAATAAATTACCAACGCTACTTTATTTGTGTTCAACATTTTGAATAACTAATTTTTACGAGGATAAAGGAACAACGTTTTTAATTAAGGGAACTGCAGATACTGGTTTACACAAAACAAAGTGCTGGGGTAATTCAGTGGATCAGGCAGCATCTATGGTGGACATATCCATTTTCTTCAGAGATACTGCATGAGCCGCTGAGTTACTCCAGCAGTTTATAACTTTTAAAATTTATTATTCTTAGGATGTAAAGGTCAGGCATTAATTCCACAGAAAAGATGCCATTGGGTCATTTTTTTCCAATGACTCTGTAATCTGCAGGTCACAAGTTTGGAATTCCTATTTTTAGTTTTCAGTTAGAAACATAGAAATATACAAAATAGGTGCAGGCGTAGGCCATTCGAGCCAGCACCGTCATTCAATATGATTGTGGCTGATCATCTGGAATCAGTACCCCGCTCCTGCTTTCTCCCCACATCCCTTGATTCCGTGAGCCCTAAGAGCTACATCCAACTCTCTCTTGAATACATCCAGGGAATTGGCCTCCACTGCTGAAGCAGAGAATTCCACAGATTCACAACTCTCTGGGTGTAAAAGCTTTTCCTAATTTTCAGTCCTAAATGGCCTACTCCTTGTTCTTCAACTGTGACCCCTCTGGTTCAGTTGTTAGAGATACAGAGAGGAAACAGGCCCTTTGGCTCACCGAGTCCATGCCGACTTGTAATCACCCATTCACTTTAGTTCTATTCTACACACTGGGGAAATTTTACAGAAGCCAATTAACCTACAAACCTGCACATTTTTAGAATGTGGGAGGAAATCGGAGCACCCGGAAAAAACCCTACATGGTCACAGGAAAAACGCACAATATCTCCATACAGACAGCACCTGTACTCAGGATGGAACCACAGTCACTCTACTGTTGCACCACTGAGCTGCCCTGTGAACAATAATAGAGGAGTCTGGGAAAGGGTTTCAACCAGAAACGTTACCTATTCCTTTTCTCCAGAAATGTTGCCTGACACACTGAGTTACTCCAGCATTTTGTGTCTATCTTCAGTGTAATCCAGCATGTGCAGTTCCTTCCTACACAATAGGAGCATCAGACTGCCCTTTGAAACTGAAAACATGGGGTAGAATCTGGATGTGATCTTTGTGCAGATCAGCATGAACCACAGAGTTTGGATGATTCCTCTTGCTGACTATTGCTTATTTAAGCTTTGCTCTGCATAGATTTCAGGGGACCTGCCCTCTGCCAAGAAAAATCATAGTCATACAACATGGAAATAGGCCCTTTGATCCAAATTGCCCACGCCAACCAATGTACCCCATCTACACTAGTTCCACCTGTGTTTGCCCATATCCCTCTAAAAGCTTCCTATCCATTTACCTGTCCAAATGACTTTTAAAAGTTGCCTGCCTCATCTACCTCCTCTGGCAGCTCATCCATATACCCACCACTCACTGTGTGAAAAGGTTGCTGCTCAGGTTCCTATTAAATCTTTTCCCCCCCTCACTTTAAATCTATGTTCTCTGGTTCACGATTCCCTACTCTGGGTAAAATAATGTGCATTTACCCTATCTATTGCCCTCATAATCTTGCACACCTCTAAGATCACCCGTCATTCTCCTGTGCTCCAAGGAATAAAGTCCTAGCCTACCCAACTTCTCCTTATAGATCAGGCCCTCAAGTCCTGGCAACAAACTCTCAAATCTTCTCTGCACCCTTTCCAGCTTGATAACATCTTTCCTATGGCATGGTGACCAAATCTGAGCACAATACTCCAAATGTGACCTCACCAATGTCTTGTAAAGTGGAACATAACATTTCAACTTCTTTAGTTTAGTTTATTGTTACGAATGCCTAGGTACAGTGAAAAGCTTTTATGTTGCGTGCTATCCAGTCAGCAGAAAGACAATACATTATTACAATCAAGCCGTCCACAGTGTACAGATACTCAATACTTAAACAGTGTTACCCAAATTTATGGACCCTACTTTGAGACTTGCAAAGCCCCTTTATACCTCAGCTGGGCTAGGTTAAAAAGCTTTGCAACATGAAAATAAATATTTTCTACATGGTACTGATGTAGAATAAAGGAAATGGCTATTTCTATGATACGATAGAACTTTATTTATGCCAGGAGGGAAATTGATCTGCATAAAACACAACATGAACCTAAAGTGACGAGTGGAAAGTCCTGGATTGGGGATGTGCATAGATTGGGGAGGGGAGTCAGTCTACCCCACACCAGAAGGCACAATTGTACAGTTTGATAGCCACAGCGATGAAGGATCTCCTGTGGCGTTCTGTACTGCATCTTGGTGGAACCAGTCTGTTGCTGAAGGTACTCCTCAGGTTGACCAGTGTGTCATGAACTGTATTGTCCAGGTTGCTCCACAGTTTGAGGAGCATCCTCCCCTCAAAGATCACCTCCCATGAATCCAACTCCACCCCCAGGGCGGAGCCAGCCTTCCTGATGAGCTTAGTAATCCTATTAGCGTCCAGGACCTACGCCCTAACACACGGTAGCGAAGAAGATGGCACTGGCTACCACCGATTGGTAGAACATCTGCAGCATCTTACTGCAGACGTTGAAGGAGAGGAGCCTTCTCATAAAGTACAGCCGGCTATAATGGGTTAATTCCATGTGCACACTAATTTTCCCTTTAAGTCAATTTATTACATCATTTTTATTTGAATTAAAAAGAAATATTGCACTACAGGTCAAGAATATTTTAGAAAATTGGTGCTAGAATTGGAACTGGCATAAAAATAGTAATGAGAAGTTCTGAACTGTATCTAAATAAAACTGGCTGGTCAATGTCACTGGAATAGAGGATTTGGCCTTGTAGCAACCAGGTGAGGAAAGAAATGTTGCCTTCTCCAAATCACTCACATCACAAAAATGAAATCAAATGAACATTTATCACACAAAGGATGGTGGTTATTTGAAACAGGCTACCAGAGAAGGTGAGAGGCTGATACAATTACAATGTTCAAAAAACAATTAGACAGCTATTTAGAAAGAAAAGCATAAAGTGTACACACTTAATTTGAGCAAATGGGATTAGTTAAGGCAGGCATCACAGACGGCAAAGGGGGCCATTTTTTGCTGTATAAGATTATACAAAATGTGTCAAAATGACAATGCGGCCACAGTAATTTTAAATATAAAACAATACAGCAGCATGTTGGACTGACATCCCAATGTCTGTTCCACTCACTTAAGAAAGACAATGACAACTTTTCAACACTCAGTTGTCTGTTTCAATCCTTCTCCCTGAACCACCAAGGCAGTTGCCTGAAAGTGAGAAGAGTTGGACTTTAGACTTTAGAGACACAGTGCGGAAACAGGCCCTTCCACCCACCAAGTGTGCACTGACCAGCGATCACCCTGCACACTAACCTACACATTAGGAAAGGTTTTACAATTTTATCAAAGCCAATTAACCTACAAACCTATACATCTTTGGAGTATGAGAGGAAACTGGAGCACCTGGAGAATACCCACTTGGTCACTGGGAGAATGTACAAACTCCATGCAGACAGCACCCGTAGTCAGGATCAAACCAGGGTCTCTGGTGCTGTGAAGCAGCAACTCTACTGCTGCACCACTGTGCCGCCCCATTTACCATTATCTAACCATGCCGTTAGAGGAGCACCTTTATGGCACTCCATTACAGGTCCTGTATGTAGTTAACTGTCCACTTTGATTATCACACCAGATGCTAAGAGTCCAGAAAATATTTTTAAATGATAATCTCATTCTCAAGCAAACAATTAGGTGAATGAATTGCAAACACTTTAAAAGCCTGTGACAGTCTAAAACTGGAACAAGATAAAAAATAAACATGTAAGCAAGTCACTCTGTATAATCTCGGGACAGAATAAGGAAGAGGAATCACCCAGGGAAAACCCACACGGTCACGAGGAGAACATACAAACTCCGTACAGACAGCGCCCGTGGTCAGGAACAACCCCTGGTCTCAGGCACTGTAAAGCAGCAGCTTTAGCGCTGCACCGCCGTGCTGCCACAGGTTCAGCTTTAAAATTGAACCGTATGATCTTTGCACCATCCCGTATCAGAATAAACAATGGTCAACTTTTCATTTTCATTGTTTGACATTTACACATGCAGATGCACTTTGCTTTGCTTTCCACTGCGCCAAGGTAGCAATAATATACTGTCGATATTCAGACAGCTCTTCAGGCTTGAGGGCATTTGTTTCTCAATTTAATTACTTCCATCCGCTCTTGATATATACAGTATACTCGCACATCTATCCAAAACATCATCAAATGCCTACTGGCTGATCATCTTCGTCAACAAACACATAGATAGGTTTTAGAGAAAAACTGCAAACTGGCATCAGTATGGTTTTCACATGCAAGGCACCAAGTGAAACAAGACTGATTTTGACGGTGAATTTCTTGCCATTTCCCTTTTCTATGTTTCCTTATCTCTTCAACCTTCCAAAGACGTGCAGGTTTGTAGGTTAATTGGCTTCTGTAAATTGTACCTAGTGTACAGGATAGAACTAGTGTATGAGGATCATTGGTCAGCAGGGACTCGGTGGGCCGAATGGCCTGTTTTCACACTATATCTCTAAACTTAAATTTAAACTAAACTTAAAAATACAGCATGGAACCAGGCCCACTGACCATCGATCACACTGATCATCGACCACCTGCTCACACTAAAGGCCCTGTCCCAGTTCGGCGATTTTTAAGGCGACTGCCGGCGACTGTCATTGTCGAAGCAGGTCACCGAAAAACCAGCGACTGGTCTCCCCCTACGACAATGTCTATGACAAGCTACGACAACTTACCACCTAGTCGACGGCAAGCTACCGACAACCGGCGACCCAGTCGTCGCGACTTAGGACGTCCACCTACGACAGCGCCTACGACAAGCTATGACAACCGAAGTCAACCTACCTCCACCCTCGACAAGCTACGACCCTGTCGGTTACAACTGATGACAACTGTAGCCATTTTACGTAATTTAAAGGGGTGCGGGTAGGGTTTCCAATCATTCTGCATCCTGACTGTCATGGAGCAACATATGATGGCATTGCTCTTACAAGAAGAACAAGCCCTGTTGCTTGCAGCGGCCCTCATGCTTAAAATTCTGCAAGACAGAAGGGCAAGAAGAATGGGGAAGAAGAAGCCCAAGAAGAGGTCTGTGTGGTTGAAGCCCTTGTCCCTGAAGAGACCCAATGCAGTGCAATGTCAAAATAAATGAAAAGTTCGCCTTTCAATGCAGTGCAATGCTTGTGTTTGTGTTTTATTGGTCAAAATAAATGAAATTAAAATATTTGAAAGAGATGCCATGAGAAACTACTCTGAAATACAATAACTTCAAACATCAATCTTTTGTCAAAATGTCCAAAATTTATTTTATTCAAACAAACAAAATTCTTATAAAAGGTGGATAACACCTTTTCGTCAGCACCGGCGACAACTTAAGTCACCTGGCGACAACCTGGCGACAACTTACAACAGCGCCCACGTCAGGAGACGACAAGCTATGATCATTGGCATCAAGCCAGCAGTTGCTGAAAATTTTCATGCCTTGACAAACTTCCGTGACGACCAGAAAAACGCTACGACTTTTTGGTGACTACTCACGACCATGCCCGCGACACCCCGGCGGCCGTGCGCGGTGACAGCCTAGTCACCTTAAAAATCGCCGAACTGGGACAGGCCCTTAACTCTATGTTTTTCCACTTTCACATCCACACTTGGGGCAACTTTACAGCAGCCAATTAACCTGCAAACCTGCACATCTTTGGAATGTGACAGGCAATGGGAGCATCCGGAGAAAGGGAGATCATGCACAGGGAGAACATGCAAACTTCACACAGTCAGCACCCGCAGTCAGGATGGAACTAGCAACTCTACCGCTGCGCCATTGTGTTAATGAAGGCATCTAAACTATTACAAAAACTTTTCCCGAGAAATTATTTAATGCCTTTGTTCTTATCAACAAGGGAATTTATCAGGCCACAGTTAAATTATTTTCTAAGAAGAAGAACTCAACAGATTGGAAATGATAAGAAGAATCAATCAAACAGCAAATTAAAATAACATTGTACTTTTAGCTGAATTTGCCCTCCAACAATGAAATACATCTTAATTCATATTGCAGTAACCAATAACTGTTGGAACATGGCATACTTAATTTAATTGAGTGGAGTTTGTATGTTCTCTTGTGACCGCATGGGTTTTCTGCAGATGCTTCGATTTCTATCCACACACCAAAGGTCTGTTGCTTTGGAGCTTGATTGGCTTCTGACAAATTGTCCCCAGTGTAACTACAATACAATATATCTTTGTGTAAAGGATGTGAAAGTGGGAAAATGTCAAACGAGTTCCATGCTATATCTTATAGTATAAGAAAATAACTGCAGATGCTGGTACAAATCGATTTCTTCACAAAATGCTGGAGTAACTCAGCAGGTCAGGCAGCATCTCGGGAGAGAAGGAATGGGTGACGTTTCGGGACCCGAAACGTCACCCATTCCTTCTCTCCCGAGATGCTGCCTGACCTGCTGAGTTACTCCAGCATTTTGTGAAGAAATCCATGCTATATCTTTATGTTCAGTTTATGTCCAAGTTTAGAAATACAGCATGGAAACAGGCCCATCAATTACCCCCCCCCCCCCCCCCCCACCAATATAATCATACTTGTCCGGAAAAAAAAACTTGGACTGTCAGAGAAAATAAGCAACAAAAAACAAAAAACGCCCATTTTGACAGCTTTTGCGTGAAACAGCACACTGCGGCTCCACAATGACTGGATTTTAATGACAGTCCACACAAAGATGGACGTCACTGCTGCATATTAAGGGAGAGCAAGCTGCAAGAGTAGGATAAGACAGTGAGGTGAGGGCAGGGGAAAACAACGAGCAAAAAATTAGTCAGGGTTTGACGATTCATCTTGTACCCAACAAAAGCACAATTTCAAATGGTTGAAAGATGCACGTAAGTTTGAAAGCCTCACTTGTATGAGCAATAGCTTAGTCTCACTGAAACAAGTGAACCGTCAACTTGCTGCTCACTGCAGAGGCTATTAAAAGAAATAGAAAAAAATATATCGACACATCTTTCATCCAGGGAGGCGATAAAATCAGCTGGGAATAAATATTGCAAAATCCTTAACTAAGAGATCCAAGCAAAAGTGAAGAAAAAAAACATGCCCTTCAATACTGTTGATTAATTGTTGTTCTGTGCCAGGAAAGTGAATCATCCTATTTATTAAATCAGAGCAGATGATGTGAAGAGAACATTGCACTCCATCTGGCTGGTCCCAAAGTTCAAGCAGTGCCATATTCTCATCATCCTTAATCACCCTCTCTGCCAAACCTCCAATTTCTTCTGTAATTTGTCAACAAAGATCACTTCCAGGCAATCTACTTACATTTGTGGGCGCAGCCCACACCATCACACAAACTAACCTCCCTTCCACTGACTCCATCAACACTTCACGCTGCCTCGGCAAAGCCACCAGCATAATCAAGGGCAAGTCGCACCCTAGCCACTCCCTCTTCTCCCCTCTCCCATTGGGCAAAAGGTATAGAAGTGCAAAATCACACTCCTCCAGATTCATGGGTAGTTTCTTCCCAGCTGTTATCAAGCAACTGAACTATCCTACCAACAGCTAGAGAGCAGTCCTGATCTACTATTTACCGCATTGGAGACCCTCGGAATATCTATGATCGGACTTTACCTTGCGTTAAATGTTATTCACGTGGATGGCTTGATTGTAATCAGGTGTTGTCTTTCCACTGACTGGTTAGCATGCAACAAAAGCTTTTCACTGTACCTCGGTACACGTGACAATAAACTAACCTCAAACTCAAACTTGCAATGACTGCCATGCAAGGTAGTTAAGGGCTCAGTAAAGTATGACTATACCCAAGGACAATTCCCAATTAAGTACAAGGCATATAGAAATATTCCACTGACCCAGTCTACACCAGTCACCAGGTTTTGCCGCCATTTTCAGAGTCCAGTCAGGTGTGTTTTTTTTCTAAATTTGGGAGTTGTCGCTTATAACCCCCTTGGCAATTTTCTACCCGATACCTCTCCACTCCAACCTGCGTTGAGGCAAGGTGGTGGCGCGTCAAGGTCAGGCATTAATCAGCACTGTAAAGGCGAATTAAACGGGTGATGTGTGACAAGTGCTTTTGTCAAGAACCCAGCTTGAGAACATTTTACAGCACTTGAAGCCCAAAGGCATGGACTCATTCTAGCGTCCTTCCGCTGCTGGACAGTGAAGGGCTGCATCTGGTGCGGACACCACTCAAACAAGCTGAAAAGGGTGCAGAGGAGATTTGCAAGCATGTTGCCAGGACTCGAGGGCTGAGCTACACAGAGAGGTTGAGCAGGGTAGGACTTTATTCCTTAGAGCACAGGAGGATGAGGGGGGATCTTACAGAGGTGTATAAAAACATGAAAGGAATAGAGTGGATAAATGCAGAGTCCGTTACCCAGAGAGTCGTGGATTCAATTGTCAATGAACATAGGTTTAAGGTAAGGGGGAAACGATTTAATGGATCCCGACGGCCAATTTTTTTTAAATACATTGGGGATGGTAGGTATAGGGAATGAGCTGCCGGAAGGATGGAATGGAATACTTTGTTATCACATGTGACAAGCCAGAGTGAAATTATTTGCTTGCCTACCCAAGGTATACAAATAGTCACCACATATGGCGCTGACAAATTTACAAAGTATCCCCTGCCGTCTCCTCCTTTGTTCACCTCCCCCTCCCCCACCTGGTAGCTGAGATGGGTTATCTCACAATATTTAAGAAAAATACAGCATGGAAACATGCCCTAATGGCACCACACCGACCAACATGCCCCAGCTACACTAATCCCACCTGCATGAGTTTTCCCATATCCCTCTAAACCTGCCCTATCCATGTACTCACCAGAATATTTCTTAAACATTGCGAGAGTACCTGCAAATCCTATCCATTTGATTAATCGTTTCCCCCTATGTAACTGTGTGAAAATATCTCTTCCTTCTGTAAAGTGTGGCCCAGTCAAATATCTTCCACAGAAAATACCATAGATTCAAATATAATTTACCACATTTATATCCACTGATGTTCATTCAGGGTAACATCTTTCCTTTTTTTACAATTATTCTTTTACTTGATGGCACACTACATTGTAAACATGCCCAGTTGTATTTAATTGAATTTTGTAAAGTAAATACAGTTTACTGCCAAGTGATGGGACATGATGATCACAGTGAACATACGTTTAAGAAGGACTCGTCACTCAGATCCAATTCAATGCTAAGAAAATAGCTGCTGCATCAAATTTCAGTCTCGGCTTTTGTTCTGCTTGCTCATCCCAACTGGGATCCCTCAGTCATTAGAAAAACTATGTTCCTCAAAGCCCTGGCTTTAAGGCTTAATTATTAGCTTGAGGCAATACATGCAGGAACTGCAGATCAACATAATGCTGATTGAGAACAGTGTAATATATTCACTCCCTGGGCTCTGACCCACCATGAGATTTCCAGTGTTGGAGTAGAACTAATGAGCCAGTGATTCCTCATAGTACTTCCAGTATCCTCTGCTAGGAAAGGGGACCAGACTAGTACAATAACTACGGCAGCAATTTCTTAGGAGTAAATATCACCAGCAACTTGTCCTGGACTAGCCATATCGTAGCAATGGCCAACAAAGCACATCAATGCCTCTACTTCCTTAGAAGGCTTAAGAGGTTTGGCACGCCCCCAACAACTCTCACCAACTTCGACAGATGCATCGTAGAAAACATCTCATCGTGATGCATCACAATATTATTTGGGAATAGCTTCATCCAAGACCGCAAGCAATTGCAGAGAATTGCAGACACAGCCGAGACCAACACACAAACCAACCTCCCTTCCATTGATTCCATCTACACTTCATGCTGCCTCTGCAAGGCCACCAGCATAAGCACGAATGAATCTCACCCCGGCCACTCTCTTCTCCCTGATCACCCCTTCACATTAGCCTTATGTTATCCCACTTTTCTCTTCTACTCCCTATACACTAAGGACAATTGTACAGAGGCCAATTAACCTACAAACCCTTCACGTCTGAGGTATGGGAGGAAACTCACGCAGTCACAGGGAGAACGTATAATCACCGTACAGACATGCACCCACAGTTAGGATCAAACCTGGTTCTCTGGCGCTGTAAGGCAGCAACTCTATCACTGAGCCATTGAGCCAAAGTATGGTATTTATGCCCATTATTTATTCCCAATCGGCCAAAGCTGATAATTATTCTTAGCATTACAGTTCCAAAGATAAGTGACCTTGCAATGAATATTTGATACCCTGGAGAAAATCTGCAAGTGCTGGAAAACTAGATTACATGTAAATTTGGAACTGTACAATAGGCCATCAATACCCAAATGAAAAAATAAGCGATATGCATCAGAGCACCGTCCGTTTTTCTCCCACATGCAATATATTGTCCAAGATCCCAACTGTGATACGACTAGTCATCTACCAGTTTTTATTATAAAGCCAGCTGTAGCAAGCAAAGAATAAAAGCTAAGCTTGATACAACTTCTATTCTCGTCTCTTCTATACCTCCATGGCCCCACCCCCCTACTTTCAGCGTGAAGAAGAGTTCCAACCTGAAACGTCACCTATTCTGTTTCTCCAGAGATGCTGCATGACCCCGCTGAGTTACTCCAGAACTTTGTGTCTATCCTGGGCATAAACCAGCATTCACAGTTCCTCCCGATACATAACTTCCATTCACTAGGTTTCCTTTGTTTTGGGATTTATTTTTCATTTTTTGCTTGAAAAAGGGATTGTGCATATTTCCATGTCCCACAGGTCCCTTAAAATGCATTCAAGCCAATAACAGCACTTGGTCTTGGAGTCATCGAGTTGTGCAGCATGCAAACAGGACTTTCATCCTAATTCATCTGTCCCAACAGAGATGCCTATCTATGCCAAGCACATTTGCTTGTTTTTGGCCCAAAATCCTGTATTCCTTTCATATCCATGCACATTGTTTTAAAAAACAATTATGGTACCAGTCTCTACCGCATGTTTTTGTGTGTTTGAGCTCCATAGACTTAGCCCCTATGGACTTCAGCAAGGCCTTTGATAAGGTTCCACAAGGTCGATTGCTGTGGAATGTTGGACAACATGGGATCCAGGGGAGCTAGCTCACGGAACACAGAATTGAATTCATGGTGTGAAGCAGAGGGTGGTGGGGGAATGTGGTTTTCAGACTGGAGGCTTGTGGCTAGTGGCACGCCTCAGGAATCAATGATATATCCATTGCTTTTCATTATCTCTCTCAATGATTTGGATGAGGCTGCAAGGCATGATGAGTAAGTTGACAGATGAAACAAAAAAGGTGGTATTGTAGACATTGAAGATGTATGAATCAATAAGTTTATTGGCCAAGTATGTGCATATACAAGGAATGTCCCTTGGTGCTCCACTCACAAATGACACCACAAACAGATGGTTAGCAATAATTACAGCAGGATCTTAATCAGCCGGGCAAGTGGGCCAAGGAACGTCAAATGAAGTTTATTTCAGATAAGTGCGATCAGTCTGAAGGGTCTCGACCCGAAATGTCACCCATTCCTTCTCTACAGAGATGCTGCCTGACCTGCTGAGTTACTCCAGCATTTTGTGAATAAATCCCAACTGAAGCAGTTGAGTTAGGTACAATAACAGAACTGCTAGGATATTTGGACAGGTATATGGATAAAGAAAGGTAAAACGGAATACAGGCCAGCCATGGGCAAATGGGACTAACATGGATGGAGCTATTTGGTCGTTATGGGTGAGTGGGCCAAAGCGCATGTTTCCGTGCTGTACGAATCAATTACTCTGTAAGACAGTCAATATGCAGCGGAAAACATTTAGGGAAATATTATGTAATCGTGAAAGTTATTAAATTCCAGCGAGAGAAAAGATTCTATATGGAGGATGATTCATCTACGGTTCACCAAGTAAAAGATGGCATTGAAGACATTTCATGGTGAAAAGATGAGTGGCCCAAAAGACTGGGAAACTTTAGGAACCAGCGAAGCATAGCAGAAATAAAGACAGAGAGAAAATGATTATGTCAATAAGTTAACAAGAAATATAAAAGCAGACAGAAAGAGGTTTCTATAAGGATACAGAGAATCTTTAGCCAGAGAGTGGCAAATCTGTGGAATTCATTGCCACAGATGGCTGTGGTGGCCAAGTCACCGGGTACTTTTAAAGCAGATATTGACAGGTTCTTGATTAGAAAGGGTGTCAAAGTTTACGGGGAGAAGGCAAGAGAATGGGGTTAAATGAGATTGTTCAGCCATGATGAATGGTGGAACAGACTTAATGGACCAAATGGCCTAATTCTGCTCCTATGACTTACGAACGTAATTGTTTATGCTCTTCTAAAGTAATGGAGCACCATATTAATTTTTCCAAGGGTAGAGTCAGTTGTTCAGCAAATTATGACATAAAACAGTCAAATACCTCATTAAACCACATGATTTGGGTGGGGGCGAGGGGATTGTTGCGGGTTGCCATCAAAATAACGCAGTAACAGTTCACACCTTTGACTTTGTGGCTGTTTGCACTAATGAGTATAATGGTGTCACAAGTGATGGAGGAGCAGTGTATTAATGTGGGAGCAACGTCTGGATGCCATGCATGTGCATACTCCAGAATCACTTCTAGCCACCAGTTCCAGCCTACAATATGTGTCCATAGAAAATGGACATTATCTTCTGTTAAAATTGAGATTTTAAAGACTTTCAGTATGACTGCATTTAGACATTTTATCTTGCTCTGAAAATCTGTTCATTTTTAACAATTCCATTTTAAAACCCTCCTTAGAAAGTGATAGAGTGAACTGCTACTTATGTAAAGGTATTAGCACTGTGGAAGCCTCTTTACAGAAGCAGCCTGTGGGAAAGGAAAATGTTCCTTCAATCCGTTCATTTCAATTAAATAAACAGCATGAACCTGATCAACAGCAATTTGAGTCTATGTCAGTATTAAATGTGAAGACATTTATCAATATGCAGTGTTACGGTCATTTCAACTCTGCTTTTATTAACATTCAGGTCAATATTTAGCAGTCTGAATTTTCATCTCTATAAACTGTGCTCCTCTTCCAAGCTGCAAAGACACCATCCTATAGCATCCCTCCTTCCATTCTCATGCATCAAAGATCTTGAACTTTGGAATGAGCCACACTCTGAATGGTAGGGTTTTCACACGCTTGCCTCACTCTGAATGGTAGGGTTTTCAAATGCCACTCATTACTGGTTTACTGTTTCTGATAATCCTCGACACCATTCAATCTAAAAGTAACGGCCCGAGATAGAGTCAGGGGATCATGCACCATGGAAACAAACCCTTCAGCCTAACTGCCCATGCTGACCAGGATGCCCCATCTACACTAGTCCCACATACCCATGGTTGCCCCATACCCCTCTGAACCTTGTGTCGGAAGGAACTCCAAATGCTGGTTTAAACTGAAGATAGACACAAAAAACTGGAGTAACTCAGCGGAACAGGCTGAAAAAGGGTCTCGACCTGAAATGACACCCATTCCTTCTCTCCAGAGATGCAGCGTTCCGCTGAGTTATTCCAGCTTTCTGTGTCTATCCCCTTTTCTATCTGCGTACCTTTCCAAATGTCTTTTAGATAGTGTGCATGCCTAAACTACCTGCTCTGGCAGTTCATTCCAGAAATACTCACCACCTTCTGTAAGAAAATGTTGCTTCTCAGGTTCCTATTAAATCTTTCCCCTTCCAAGTTAAACCCATGTCCTCTGGTTCTCGATTTCCCTACTCTGTAAAATAAATTGTGCATTCACCATATCATGATCTTACACTTCAATAAGTAGTATAAGAAAATAACTGCAGATGCTGGTACAAATCGAAGGTATTTATTCACAAAATGCTGGAGTAACTCAGCAGGTCAGGCAGCATCTCAGGAGAGAAGGAATGGGTGACGTTTCAGGTCGAGACCCTTCTTCAGACTGATGTCAGGGGGGCGGGACAAAGGAAGGATATAGGTGGAGACAGGAAGATAGAGGGAGATCTGGGAAGGGGGAGGGGAAGAGAGGGACAGAGGAACTATGTAAAGTTGGAGAGGTCGATGTTCATACCACTGGGCTGCAAGCTGCCCAGGCGAAATATGAGGTGCGGTTCATCCAATTTCCAGTGGGCCTCACTATGGCACTGGAGGAGGTGCCATAGTGAGGCCCACTTCAATAAGATCTCCCCTCAGCCTTCTGCACACCAAAGAACGAGCAGTGCTGAACTACAATCTACATCATTGGTGACCCTCCAACTTTCTTGATCGGACTTCACTGGCTTTATCTTGCTCTAAATGTTATTCCTTATCATGTATATATATGCTGCAAATGGCTTGATTGCAATAACGTATTGTCTTTCCGCTGACTGGTTAGCACGCAACAAAGGCTTTTCACTGTATCCCGGCGGTACACATGACAATAAACAAAAAACTAATAACTGATAAAGTCCTAGCATGCACAGCATCGCCCTTTAGCTTCCTTGTAAAGCTTCTCTGCACTCTTTCCAGCTTAACGACACCTTTCCTGTTGGAGGGTAACCAAAACTGAACACAATATTCCAATGAATAGGTGACGTTTTGGGTCGAGACCCTTCTTCAGACTGAGAGTCAGAGGAGAGGGAAATTGGAGCTATGGATGGGTATAAAGAGAATGCAAGATGTGAAAACAACAGATCAAAGCAGACGATGATCAAGGAAATGTAGAATGGTTCATTGTTGGCTTCCATCTGTCGTTTTCATACCTTACATTCTCTTTGTATCCATCCATATCTCTAGTTTCCCTGTCCCCTGACTCAGTCTGAAGAAGGGTCTCGACCCGAAATGTCACCCATTCCTTCCCTCCAGAAATGCTACCTGTCCCACTGAGTTGCTCCAGCATTTTGTGTCTATCTTCAGTGTAAACCAGCATCTGCAGTTCCTTCCTACACAGTTGTACATTTTAATTTAGATAACGCTGAAATAAGGAAATTACAGGGTTTATCTAAAATACAGCTATTTTGGTGGAATAAAAGTTAGAGATTTGGATACATTTGGACAGTCATTGTGACAATCTGGCAAATCTCATCAAGACCATCACCTAACATACCAATATATGGTGCATGGAAGTAAAGGTCAACTTGTGTGTGCTCACCTAAACATCCAAGATATGTACATATCACATAACCATAGGGAGCAACAAGCAATGTTGAACACTTGAGAACGACTCTACTATACGATATGGTCCTTGAAGGTGTCTGAAGACAGATGCTCTGCAGCCTCTTGTGTTCCTGTACTTTGAAATTGCTATACCAGGCCTTGATGCAACCAGTTAGGATACATCAGCAAAGGTTTGTTCGAGTATTGGAAGACATGCCGAATCAAAGCGAGCAGAGGTACTAGCGTTCCTTCTTCGTGATTACATCTATGCGTTGGTCCCAGCACAGCTCATCAGAGATGTTAGCGTGCAAGAATTTGACGCTACCAACTCTCTCCAGCGCCCACCCAAATGGCCTCCTGAATTCCTCTTACTGAAATCACCAATCAATTCCTTGGTCTTGTTGACACTGGGCGAGAGGTTGATGTGTGGCACCAGTCAACCGATCTATCCACCTGTCCTGTATACTGACTCATCACCTGTGGTGATTCAGTCAAACACAGTGGTTGGCGAATGATTATAGAAACAGTCTTCATGTTTCTCTGTTGTCTGGGCTTAATTCAAAGACTAACCTGCTTCTTTTTGTCAGTTCTGATCAATGGTCTAAGATTAACTGTAATAATATTTCTAAAGTTAATATTAACTGTTTCTCTGTCTGATCTGCTGGGTTTTTCCAACGTTTTATGATTTTTGAAGCCTGGAATGCAGGCACATACTGCACATTGTTGTTGAGGAGAGAAAAATAAACTAAAAAACAGATGATCGGTCAATGAAGACCAAGAGCAAATTCTTTGAGTTTTTTGCAGAGTTTGCAGAGATAAGTCTAAGCCCATAATATACTGCATTGTGAGAGACAGTGATAATAAGATTACAAGCATAAGGAACAACATAGTGTAAGAATAAGGAACAACGTAGTGTATCACAGTCCACAAGCAAAACTGTCATCAATGCAAGAGCAAGAATTGGATAAAATGGTTGCTCAGACTCAAGTTGGTTACACTGGAAACCTTACATAGTGCACATGATTAGTTGCATTTCCGTTAATAACTGGCGCACATAGAAGTGTTTCTTGAAAGAAAATACCACAGTATACATTGAAGCCTATTTGTGATAAAATGTTTTGTACAAAGAAAGGAAGCACAAGAAGGCAATCTTCTGAAAAGAAATGGGTTCCCAAATATACGCCACACAACCAAATGGAGAGTGGAAGATATTTTGCTAATTGAAGTGGTACAGAAGTTACAGGATTTAAAATCCAAAACTTTAGAAATTGTGAAGAGCAAAAACTTTGGAAGTAGGATTTTTGAAATCTTACACACACACACAAACACACACACACACACACACACACACACACACACACACACACACACACACACACACACACACACACACACACACACACACACACACACACACACACACACACACACACACACACACACACACACACACACACACACACACACACACACACACACACACACACACACACACACACACACACACACACACACACACACACACACACACACACACACACACACACACACACACACACACACACACACACACACACACACACACACACACACACACACACACACACACACACACACACACACACACACACACACACACACACACACACACACACACACACACACACACACACACACACACACACACACACACACACACACACACACACACACACACACACACACACACACACACACACACACACACACACACACACACACACACACACACACACACACACACACACACACACACACACACACACACACACACACACACACACACACACACACACACACACACACACACACACACACACACACACACACACACACACACACACACACACACACACACACACACACACACACACACACACACACACACACACACACACACACACACACACACACACACACACACACACACACACACACACACACACACACACACACACACACACACACACACACACACACACACACACACACACACACACACACACACACACACACACACACACACACACACACACACACACACACACACACACACACACACACACACACACACACACACACACACACACACACACACACACACACACACACACACACACACACACACACACACACACACACACACACACACACACACACACACACACACACACACACACACACACACACACACACACACACACACACACACACAACACACACACACACACAGAGTAAGGCCATGGTGGAGGCAGACATAAGTGGAATTTCATATGTTTTTTGATAGTGTTAGTGTATATAATGTATATAATAGTATATAATGGTAACTTTATACCAGAATGGTGTGATTTGTGTCATGGGATATATTAATTATCTTATCAGTCTCGTGAATGTGTATGCACAGTGTATTATTGTAAAATAAAGACCCACACCGGCAACAGCGTGTACTGAAAACCTGTGTTTGTTTCTATCTACAAGCTACTGCTGTAATATCTTATATATAGGCACAGAGATATGCAGGGATTGGAGGGATATGGACCATACTCCAGCAAAGAGATTAGTCTAACTTGGCATTATGTTCAGCACAGACATTGTGGACCAAAGGGCTTGTTCCTGTGATGCACTGATCTTCTATGTTCTATAATACCACCAGAAGCAGACAACCTGATCAATGATATGACGACTACAAGGTGAAACTGAATTCAGCAACAAATGAAAAGCAGTAGCCATTACTTTACAGGATCCAAACAGAGTTGGCAGAAGCCAACATTTTACACAAACTGAATTTTTCATATGTATTGTGGCATCAGTCATGACACCAGACCAATAATGAATACACTGGCAAACAAGGTAAGGTGAACTCACCCAACAAGCTTTATTGCTAGAGACAAACAAAAGGGTCTAGAATCATCCCCACAGCTTTCTCTCTGCCTCTTCAGGGCATAATGGGTAGGTCTGTAGAATCAGGTGACATGGTCCAATTACCCTTAATTGGACTTGGGTTAGCTCATTTGCCTGCTTCCAGGGGAGGAGCGGACCTTAAAGGGGACGTGTCATCACATTATGAATACACAACAATAGAGTTGCTTTCTCACAGCACCAGAGACCCGGGTTCAATCCTGACTTTGGGTGCTTTCTAAACAGAGTATGTATATTTTCTGTGTGACCGCGTGGGTTTTCTTTGCGTGCCCTGCTTTCCTCCCCCATTCCAAAGATGTGCAGTTTTGTAGGTTATTTGGCTTCTGTAAATTGTCCCTTGTGTGTAGGATAGAACTAGTGTACAGACTCAGTGGGCCAAATGGGCCTGTTTCCACACTATCTCCAACACTAAATCTAAACCAAATACCATATGTGGATAGTGAGAATTAATAATATTCAACTATTGATATTCATAATGCTCAGTATTCCATGATATTAAGTTACCATGTGAAAACAACGATTTTTTTCAACTATAATCAAGATTCCACAAGGTGTAAGTCATTGCTGATGCAATCAACGTGAAGTATATATAGCCACGTATTAAAGAGCAAAAAAACAATTTTTATATGTATTTTTTACACAAGGGGTGATTGGTATATGAAACAAGCTGGCGGAGTAGATAGTGGAGAAAGGAATTATGACAACGTTCAAAAAAAAAATTATGGGCCAAACGCAAGCATGTGGGACCAGTGTAAATGGGGCATGTTGATCGGCGTGGGCAAGTTGGGCCAAAGGGCCTGTTTCTATATGACTGTATGTATTTCAATAGCAACACAATACAATGTAAAACTCAAAAGAGTAAGTATGCATTTGTGCAGAAAACATAGTTGATTCTGGGCTAAATGTGGAAATGGACTGCATCCGGTCAATGAAAAAGTGTCTCAGGCAAGGAAACCAGAAAAAAAAAGCCATATTGATGGTATTTCTAAGCATGACACAATGCAATGCTGAATCTTAGTCCCATCTTACAACACAGTGCTGATGTCATTACATAAGATATTAAAGCAAAAAGAAAAAAATTCAAATCGGCACAAAGTGCAAGTGACATGTGTTTTTTGTAAGAAGTGAAGAGTTGTCCGTGAAGTGTTAATTCGCCGTTAAATGGATATTGAACCATGCTGAATGCTTTAAATTATTGATGAGGAGTTCCAGTCAGTCATGAAATAAATGATGGTAAAGCAAAAACAATTATGCCTGCAACAGGCACAGTGACAAAGAGTGAGAGAAACAATGTTCATATTGGGAAACAGACATCAAGGAATATCTCTGGTGGAGGAGTCAGATAAATCAGAATGGAACAAAGTACCAGTAAACAGACACAAAAAGCTGTAGGCATATGGAACAAGCTGCTGGAGTAGATAGTTGAGAAAGGAACTAAGACAACATTAAAAATAAGTTATGGGCCAAAGAAGGGTCTGAGGTGGTGCTGGAGATACAATAGTTTAGTTTAGTTTATTGGTACAGTGAAAAGCTTTTGTTGCAGGCTAACCAGTCAGCAAAAAGACAATAGTGGTGTTTAAGAAGCTTTTAGATAGGCACACGGATTTGCACGGAATGGAGAGGTATGGATCACTTCCAGGCAGATGAGAACTGTTCAGTTCGGCACAATCATTGTAGGCCGAAGGGTTCGTTCCTGTGCTGTTCTGTGTTCTATGTCTATCTTAAATATATATGATAGGTGGAGACCAGGTTAAAATGGGCTAACTTGGCAGTCACAGGGCAATCATGATCTTTGGTCTGTGTCATGTGTTGCTAAAAGCAGGGCTATATAAGACGTTCCCCACAGGTCATGCTGTACTAATGGAAAAATAAAATCTGATCTACTATTACAGATGAATGATTTGCACAGTGGAACCAGCCAGATCTGATATAGACAGAAAAACCGAGTAACCTAAAGCTAGCAAATTCAAATTTGAGACCGGAGAGCTACCATAAGCACAGATTATTTATTTTTTTAAAGACCCAAAGTGCTGGAGGAACTCAGCAGGTCAGGCAGAATTTCTGGAGAACACAGATAGGTGACGTTCCGGGTCGAAACCCTTCTCCAGGAATGCTGCCTGGCCCGCTGAGTTATTCCAGCACTGTGCCTTTTTAAAAAGAATTGTAAACCAGCATTTGCAGTACCTTGTTTCTACAGTTGAAAGATAAGACATGGTTACATATTCAAGATGACACAACATGGGCAGGAGAAAGCCACTTGGCCCCGCAAGACTGCCTCACAATTCAACACATCATAGCTGATCTGCCCCAGGCCTTAACTCTGTTACTGTGCCAATTCCCTGATCTTTCAAAATGTGTCTAATTCCTACAGACCTACTAATGCAGGTGAATGGGATTAGTGTAGATGGGTACAACAAATGGTAGAACAGGACATGTTGGGCAGAAGGGCCTGTTTCTGTACTGCACAAGCCTAAAACTATACAACTCTTTAAATGCCCCCATTGACGTAACCAAGCTTGCCCTGAGCATCGGTAGAACAATAGAAGCTCCATGAGCTCAGAAATAGATCCGTCAGAAGTGCACAATGGCACAGCGGTAGAGTTGCTGCCTTACAGCACCAGGGACCCGGGTTCAATCCTGACAATGGGTGCTGTCTGTACAGAGTTTGTGCATTCTCAAATTTGCAAATTTACCCGTTGATAGAGAAAATGGCGTAAAATTGTTCCAGGACTAATTAGCAGATAGGCATCCCATAACTAGCCGGGGCAAGGCAAGGATATTACCACCTATGTCCATCAGATTCACTTATTCCTTTAGATATGAATCCATAGCACAAAGCTGAGGCTCCAATGGTTCAATGGTGCTTTATTTGTCACATGGGCAAGCGTACAGTGAAATTCTTCTTGCGTTTTTCCAAATGCGGACACGCCATATTTTGACGCCATTTCCGCAAGTCTTAAGTCCGGTCCGGCCAAGCGCGCTCCGTCTACTGGAGAAGTTCCCGATCCAGGTAAGATCTCCTCTCATACGGATGGTCCAGGCTGGAGCAAGCTTCAAACCCTACTCCCTCAGCCCCAGAACCAGAAGCCACTCCATGCGCAAATTGTTCTCTGGTGCAATTATCCAATGAGCTAAATTACAATCACACCACCAAACTACATCAGGCGTCATCATGCTTGCCTTCTATTTATGCTTCCACCAGATGTTTCTCTCATACCATAAGCCACCAACTACTTACGTCAGCAAGTGGCTGTTCATTGCAAGCTGGAATGTGACTTCACAAAGACAGGAGCGGGTGATGCAGACAGGCAGCGGACCTGATCCAAACATTCTAGTTTGCTCTCCACAGGCTCGTTATCCACCATTCCCTGTCTTTATGTCTGGTAATGAATGCAGAGTCGGTTGTCAGAAATCTTTATGACTACAATAGTTTATTAATTTTAGAGGAGCCTTCTTAGTCTTTGGAATAGTAAAATACTGAACAAACTATTTGGAAAAGTCGAAATACCACCTACAAGCTTCATTAAAGGTGAAGATCTAGTCGCCCAAAAAACAGTTTAATGGTTCTTTATTGTCACGTATGCACAACACTGAGTGGTTAGCACGCAACAAAGCTTTCCCCTGTACCTCGGTACACGCGACAATAAACTAAACTAAACTAAACAGTGAAATTATTTTGTCCAACCAACAAATACATAGTTGCCATATATTGGTGCCATTTTACAAAGGAAAAAGTCCAAGGTCCAGTCCATATGTTGGAAGTACTGGAGCGCCCCCGCTCCAGGCAAGCCCAGGTAAGCCCCAGGCTGCTGCAGGACCGTGACCCGACCTCCCTCTCCTCTCCCGATCACCCCCAAGTGTCCCGGGGGTGCCTCCTGCAGCCAGCCTTGAAGGCGCTGGAGGCAATAGCCCGATCCCTCTCCGACCAGCCCACTCTTCGTTTCCACAGTTGCCGATGGCTCCCTCCTCGACTCTCCGGTCTTCGGGACCTCAGGCAGAGTTTGTGTGTGATTATAGAATTTTGAACTTGCTCTTGCCAGAGTGAGGCCACACAAAAACTGAGGGAATATCATCTGATATTCCACTATCTCCCCCCACCTCCGCTCTGTGCCTCTCCCCTACCCAGGTACAAACCCATTTCTCCCACTATCCCACCCCTCTTTCTTCTCCCTCCCCCATCCCTTTCCACCTACATCCTTCTGCTCTCCGTATCTGACATCCTTTGTCTCCTTTGTCATCTCTAGCCTTTGTCACGTACTCCACCCATTTGCCAACCAATCCCCCTCCTCACCTGCATCTACCTCTCACTTGCCAGCCTTTGTACTACCCCCATCTCTCTTTTCCACCTTTCTTCGCCGACAACAATCGGTCTAAAGACGGATCCCGACCGAAAATGCCACCTGTCCATTCTCTCGACAACTGCCGGCTGATCCGCTGAGTTCCTCCAGCACATTGTGTTTTGTTTAAAGAAATACGATGCTTATTTAACTATTGTTCTTACTTTGATCAGGTCAACTTCTGGAATACAAAATTGATACTTTTGACTACTTGTTTTCAAGGGAGTGCTCAGCATCATCTGTGTAGACTGTACACAGGCAGCATCAAATCTGGACTCCATCACATGGTACTGAATCGCACAGGAACTATGAAGTGGCACAGATCTGGGATCAGATGATATCTGCGTGGGGTTTGCATGTTCTCCCCATGACTGCGTGGGTCTCCTCCGGAAGCTCCGGTTTCCTCCCACACTCCACAGACATGCAGGTTTGTAGGTTAATTGACTTCGGTGAAGATTGTAAATTGTCCCTAGTGTGTAGGATAGTGCTAGTGTATGGGGATCGTTGGTCATCGCGGACACAGTGGGCCAAAGAGCCTGTATCCACGCTGTATCTCTAAACTAAACTAAGACTAGAAAAGCTACTTTCAGAAGATGGCAACACTCTAATCACACTGTGATCCAGCAGGGAAAGCTCCACTTCAAATCTCTTGAAATCTTGAAATCTTAACTGACTACAGTTACTCTTGCTCTCAGATACAAGAAATCCCATCAATGTGCTACAAAACCTCATTATACCCTTAAGTGGCCTCCCAGTGTAATCCAAATTTAATTGAGTTGTCTTCTAAGGATTGCCCACAATCCCTGCTGTTCAGTATGGTGCCTATTTTTGTTGTGTAGGACAAGCGGAAGCCCAGATGAAAATACTGGCAGAGTTTCCATTAAAAGACAGGAGGGGGTGATGGAGTACATGCCAGCTCCAAGACGTGCAAAAAATTCAGGCTCTCCAGAAAGATGGAGGAGATGTTCATGGTTAGACTTTACCTCATAGAATACTTTTAAAGTATCATCATCTAATCCAAGCCTGGTCCATTAGTTGCCCAAGGACAAAAAAGACTGACCATGATGTAGATGAACACCATCTCCAGAAGTTTGGTCCAAGGACGCTCCATCCCCTTGTGAGCTTCAACTATAAATTATAAAACTGTCCCAGGCCTGAGTCCTCTTTGACCCCATGACCCAGCTTCCAACAAATTTGATCTGACAACAAATTGTCACTTCTCACTCTCCAACCTCTGGCCAAAGTTCTTGATTAGTAAGGGTGTAATGGATAATGGGGAGAAGACAAGATAATGGGATGGAGAGGGATAGATCAGCCATGATCGAATGATTGATGGGCCAAATGGCCTAATTCTACTCCTTGAAGCCATGAAAATTGAATCAATGCCTCAATCACCTTATCTTGATTGTACTTGCATCTCTCTCTCCCTCTCTCCCTCTCTCCCCCTCTCCCCCTCTCCCCCTCTCCCCCTCTCCCCCTCTCCCCCTCTCCCCCTCTCCCCCTCTCTCTCTCTCTCTTTTGTTAAGGTACAGTATGTTTGTGCCTTATCTTTGTGCCCCCGTCACATGATAGTGCAACAATTTTAGACCCTTCTTACTCACCATTGTCCTGGGGTCTGGAGGGAGAGGAGGGGGGGATAAGGGGGGTTGAGGAGGGATGGAGTGGGTGAGTGGGCATGAGAGGAGGGGGGACAGTAGGGGGATAAGGGGGGGTCGAGGGGGGATGGAGTGGGTGAGTGGGCATGAGGGGAGGGGGGATAAGGGAGGTTGAGGGTGGATGGAGTGTGGGGGAGGAGGGGGGATCAGGGGGGATGGAGTGGGTGAGTGGGAGTGGGGGGAAGGGGAGGAATGGGGGATATGGGGGTTGAGGGGGGATGGACTGTGTGAGTGGGGGGGAGGAGAAGGGAGAAGGGTGGGTGGGGGAGGGTGCTACACCAATGCAGGAGAGGTTTGGGGGGGTTGAGGGGGATGGAGCGGGTGAGTGGCTGACTGGCTGAGGGGGGGAGGGGAGGAGGGGGGGATCAGGGAGGTTGAGGGGGTTGGAGTGGGGGAGTGGGTGAGTTGGAGGAGGAGGGGGAGGGGGGAGTGGGGGAGGAGAGACTGCTGGACCAATGCAAGAGAGGTTTGGCCCCAACAGGTCCACTCAGTCTAGTATTTAACTGAAGAATATTTAACTAAAGTCCACATAGGATTCAAAATAGTGGGTTAAGGTCAGGGCCCAGCAGAAAGACAGTGGCAACAGAAATGGTCAATCAGAGGGGTCAGATGACCTATGGACAATTAGGGTGGGCAAGCGTGGCTTTAAACCTTTCTAAAGTAATCGGCTCCACCCCAACCTACCTTCAGTCTTAAATTGGGGGTGGGGGAGGGAAGGTAGGAGTTGGGGCAGGTGCAGATTTACAACTGGGAGATCAGCATGTTCTCCAGACGAGAGGCGGTCATTTTGATACTTAGAGGTTCCGGGTCTCAAACTTTACCCAGACTTTTTCATTCCCAAAGCTCCTAAAAATTGGCATTAAGGAAATGACACTGGCAAATGCAAGAGTTAAAAGTAGAAACAAGGGACTGCAGATGCTGGTTTACAAAAGAAGACACAGAGTGTTGGAGTAGCTCAGCACATCAGGGAGCATCTCTGGAGAAGAGTGGGAGGAGGAAGAAACGGGGGGGCTTTAAGGCCATCATGGTGGGTGGTGGAGGTGTAGAGGGACTGAACGTCCAGAGTAAAGATGAGGGAGCCGGGGCCTGGAAACCAAAAGTTATTAAAGAGTGGAAGGGCACGTGAGGTATCTTGGGCAATGGTGGAAGGGATTGGACAAGGGGGGATAGGATGAAATCGACAGACGTGGGGCAGGAGCAGGCAGAAACAATGGGTCCATTTCTGGAGAAATGGATTGGCAATGTTTCGGGTCGGGATCCTTCTCAGCCTGAAACGTCACTATCCATGTTCTCCTGAGATGCTGCCTGACCCACTGAGCTACTCCAGCACTGTGCGGCAACCGTTAAGGGTTTTCCCAGCACTTGTTTATAGGACAGCAGAGGTTGCAATACATCGTCGCATCTCCCTCCTGGCCAAGCTTACCACATCCCTACAATCAGCCAGTCCACTAACAGTGGTCGCACAATTCAATCTCCTTGGACCTCATGTCCAGCATCGCAAAGTCATGCAGTCAAACAGCATGGAAACAGATCCTTCAGCCCGCCTAGATGCCCCGAAGGCATCCTTCCTACACTAATTCCCATTTAATTCTCTGTCCAATCATTCCCCTAACACTAATATTCCAATCAACTTCTAACACTAACCTACACATCAGGGGCAACTTACTGTAAACTCTTTCACTCAGAGGATGGTGAGTATTTGCAACAAGCTGCCAAAAGAGTTAGTTAGGGCAGGTACGATAACAACATTTAAATTCATTTGGACAGGTACGTGGAAAGGAAAGGTTTAGAGGGATAAGGGCTAAACATGGGCAGGTGGGACTAGCATAGATGGAGCATCTTCGTCAGCATGGGCAAATTGGTCCAAAGTGCCAGTTTCTGTGTTGTATGGATCTAGATGCAGGTTTATTATTGTCACTTGTACTGAGGTACAGTGAAAAGCTTTGTTTTATGACAATGACTATTTCCAAAATTTTAGGAATACCTACCAAAATCTACCTAGAAATCAACTGGAAATTATTCTGCTGAGGATAACATCGAATACTAACTGATCACTTCAATGAGGTTGGGGTTATTTCTGTGACAAATACGATATTATCCTAAAATAACAATTAATTAAGTCTATGTAGATGCATAGAACTAATGTTATTTATTTTAAAATATATTGGAGCTGTTATGCGTTCAATAAAAAAAATTCAATCTATTGTTATTCTACTTAAATCTAAAATAGTCTCAAATTATCATAACTAGCAAATTTATTTAAATCTTGCGTAAATAGTCAATATTTGACCAAGCTCTCCTGCATAAGCACAGCAAGAATAGCTCCACCAAAGCCTTTCATTAAGACTGTCACATGCTGTGGACTCACAGATGTTAGCACAGATTTTTATATCTGAATGCTAAAAGCAGACAATTAGGTGGTTATGAATACGAATTTATTCATCCATGTTTTGACCTTTCAGAATAGTTCTTTTAATTAAAGCAGGAAGGTGCAATTAAAGTAAAATAAACTTCAGATTTTATATGCGAATGGGAGCAAAATTACTCGGAACGTTCAAGGTTTGGGCTCTACCATAAGTAAAGCGGTCACAATGAACAGTATGGCATAATCAAGGTAATTCTCAAATTAATACCCCCCCTCCTAAGTTTTTGATTGTCTTCGAAAAAGAAACATATTTGCTGCCTGTTGTGAGCTGCCCATATTCAGCTCCATCACACACATTAATTTACAGGATCTGCTGATGATGAAGACATCCTGTGTTAAAATGGTGAGGGCTCGTGTTACAAAAGGACACAAAGTGCTGGAAGCAGCATCTCTGGAGAATGTGAAAAGGTGACGTTTCGGGTCGAGACCCTTCTTCGGCAGCTAATAGCTCTACACATGGTACTGTTAAAAAAAAACATTGGCACCTGACAAAGCTGCAATCCTTGCTAGGCCAGCTGTCAAACCTTTCTAGGGCTATGAATGCCTCTCACATTCATTAATTATTTTTAAAAATGTCAAAGCAGCTGTTGTGTTTCCTACATTAGAAGAATGCCTGCAATTTAAAAATATTTCACTAATTGTGAAGAGCTATCGAATATCCTGAATGTGTTAAAACGAAAAACTATTTTCATTAGAGTAAAATCATTTTGAGAGACTTGATATTTTGCTTGCTGTACTTTTTTAACTATCGTTGAATTGCCATTATTACGCTTTGATGCATTTTCAGATCACTACTGCTAAGGCAATAAGGCGATATCGATCAATTTGGAACAGTGATTATTATTGGTGTCATTTTATTGCTTCTTCCTATTAATGCTCCATTTTTAGTTATGATGGATTATCAATGGAAGTGCATAAAACATCGTTATCAATGGTCATCTGATGTTTAACCATAATTGTAAAAAATTGCTACAAATTAGACATATTTTGAGTGGATCTTCATTTGCAGGGGTAGGTGTGTCAAAGATCCCTGTCATCACCTCAGAAATACCTGGATGGCCAGGAGCACATTCTGAATTTCCTAAAATGGGCTTCATAGAGATTAAGTATCGTCACCAGGGTTTGTTTAGCCTTCCACAGCAATGACCTCTGCATATTGATATGCAGCTTAGAGTGACAACAATACCTCCTACGTTAAAGAAGCGACCATTATTCTGAAAAGAGTGACCATCAAAAATCATCAGAACATTCTGGCCCACAATAATTTTAAAACCACTAAGAATTACGTAAGAGTGTAGGTTCAAATCCTATTGACCAACATGTAGAGGAAATAGTAGAGATGGCTAAACAAGTGTATTTAATGCCAATAGTCACACTACCCAGAACAGCCACATGATGGACCCAGATAGGAGTGTCCAAGTGGGTCCCAAAGGTTAGGCATCATTGGATAAACCATAGACCAGTGTCACAGAGGGTCCCTCATGAACTCATCAAAAGACTTTATACTTTAAAGATACAGCGTGAAAACAGACCCCTTGGCCCACCAAGACCACACCGACCAGTGATCACCCCGTACACTAGCACTATCTGACTCACTCGGGACAATTTACAATTTTTGCCAAAACCAATTAACCCACAATTAACCTTCTGAAGAAGGGTCTCGACCCGAAACGTCACCCATTCCTTCTCTCCCGAGATGCTGCCTAACCTGCGGAGTTACTCCAGCATTTTGTGAATAAACCCACAAACCTGTACGCCTTTGGAGTGTGGGAGGAAACCGGAGCACCCGGAGAAAATCCACACAGTCACAGGGAGAACGTGCAGACTCTGTACAGATAGCACCCCCTATCTGGGTCTCTGGTGCTGTAAGGCGGCACCTCTGCTTCTGCGCCACTGTGCTGCTCCAAAAGCCCACTGCGATCCTGGGAACGAGGAAATGGGTGAAGTGGTGACCAGGTATTTTGTATCCATCTTCACAACTAAAGATCTAAAGAATGTAGGGCGCAATATCCATATCCTCCAGAGATACTGCCTGACCTGCTCAGTAACTCCAGCACTTTGTGTTCTACAATAGATTCCAACATCTGAAGTTCCTTGTGTGTCCATTCAATTTTCGGTACTAAACATGATTTCCACTTACATCCCAAAGACATATGGGTTACAATTTCGTAGGTTAAAATTTCCCCTAATGTGTAAGTGAATGGTGGAATCCAAAGGCAGAAGATAAGAATGCAGGGACATTTACGTAGGATTAATGTAAATGGAATTAGGAAGGGCCACTTTCCATGCTGCATCATCCATAAATGTCTATGTAATTACTGTAATTATTATAATTACGGCAAATCAATTTTATTTATCATTATTGACCATATGCTTACAAGAGTAGAGCAATGCATTTAAATACATTTTAAACCCAAGAAAGGTATTTGCCCAGAAGAGAAAAAAACAATATAACCCCTTGGAACCAATTATTACTGCAGTTTATTTTAGAGATGCAGCGCGGAAACTGGCCCTTCGGCCCACTGAGACCTTGCCGACCAGCGATCCCCATACACTGGGACTATCCTACGCACTAGAGACAATTTACAATCTTTGCTGAAGCCAATTAACCTGCAAACCTGTAAGTCTTTGGAATGTGGGAGGAAACCAGAGCATCCCAGGGAAAACGCACTCGGTCACGGGGAGAAGGTACAAACTGCAGACAGACAGCACACATAGGCAGGATCGAACCTGGATCTCTGGCACTGTAAGGCAGCAACTCTAATGCTCCGTCAACACGACACTCCTCCTGTACTGTAAATATTGACATATTGGGTGACCAAAAGTTACAACCACCAATTTTAAAGTTATTTTTCACAAATTACACACTTATTCTATTAGTTACTAAGATGATGAGTTTAACCAGATTGTACCATAATCAGACAAAGTTATTAATACATGCCTGTCATCTGTTGTTATCTATCCCTGTATTAACTGTGCAGCCTGCTGTTTACCAGAAATTAACGTTCAAGTTTCAGAACTTGGTGTAAACAGTGGACCCAACACTAATCGTTGTGGAGAAGTGCTTCCCATACATTCCTGGCCCTCTATGAGCTTTGACCACCAACTCCAACTGAGTCTCGACCCGAAACGTCACTGATCCATGTTCTCCAGAGATGCTGCCTGATCTGTTGAATTACTCCACAACTGTGTGTCTTTATTTGTGAACTAGCATCAGCAGTTCCTTGTATCTACACTTTCCTATCTCTGTACTGTCCAAGAGTCTTTTACAATGCCCTCCATAATGTTTGGGAGAAGACCCATCCTTTATTACTTTGCCTCTGTACTCCACAATTTGAGATTTGTAATAGAGAAAAATCACATGTGGTTAAAGAGCACATTGTCAGATTTTATTAAAGGCCATTTTTATACATTTTGGTTTCACCATGTAGACATTACAGCTGTATTTATACATAGTCCCCCCATTTCAGGGCACCATAATGTTTGGGACACATGGCTTCACTGGTGTTTGTACTTGCTCAGGTGCATTTAATTGCCTCTTTAATGCAGGTATAAGAGAGCTCTCAGCATCTAGTCTTCCCATCACCTTTGGAAGCTTTTATTGCTGTTTATCAACATGAGGACCAAAGTTGAGCCAATGAAAGTCAAAGAAGCCATTATGAGACTGAGAAACACGAATAAACCTGTTAGAGACATCAGCCAAACTTTAGGCTTACCAAAATCAACTGTTTGGAACATCGTTAAGAAGAAAGAGAGCACTGGTGAGCTTACTAATCACAAAGGGACTGGCAGGCCAAGGAAGACCCCCACAGCTGATGACAGAAGAATTCTCTCTGTAATAAAGAAAAATCCCCAAACACCTGTCCGACAGATCAGAAACACTCTTCAGCAATCAGGTGTGGATTTGTCAATGACCACTGTCCGCAGAAGACATCATGAACAAAAATACAGATGCTACACTGCAAGATGCAAACCACTGGTTAGTTGCAAAAATAGGATGGCCAGTTTACAGTTTGCCAAGAAGTACTTAAAAGAGCAACCACAGTTCTGGAAAAAGGTCTTGTGGACAGATGAGATGAATATTAACTTATACCAGAGTGATGGCAAGAGCAAAGTATGGAGGAGAGAAAGAACTGCCCAAGATCCAAAGCATACCACCTCATGTGTGAAACACGGTGGTGGGGGTGTTATGGCCTGGGCATGTATGGCTGCTGAAGGTACTGGCTCACTTCATTGATGATACAACTGCTAATGGTAGTAGCATAATGAATTCTGAAGTGTATAGACACATCCTATCTGCTCAAGTTCAAACAAATGCCTCAAAACTCATTGGCCGGTGGTTCATTCTACAGCAAGACAATGATCCCAAACATATTTCTAAAGCAGCAAAGGAGTTTTTCAAAGCTAAAAAATGGTCAACTCTTGAGTGGCCAAGTCAATCACCGGATCTGTACCCAATTGAGCATGCCTTTTATATGCTGAAGAGAAAACTGAAGGGGACTAGCCCTCAAAACACTAAATACATAAGTGCAAGAGTGCAATGACTGCAATGTAAAAAAATTGTAGATTTCTTCTGAGACAATAATCAAAGAACCACCACTTTTCTGGCACCATCTTGTACCATTCAAATACAGTTCCACCACTGATTTTCCGGAAACTGATAGTCCAGCACCTCCTATAATCCAAACAAAATTACCAGAGTGCACTTGTAATCCCTCCCGGAAGGCCTCCCGAAAATGTGGCGTCTAGGCCAGGTGAGACGGGCGATCTCGGCCTCAACTTCTGAACCGATCAGTGGTTCGAATGTGCTGCCTGCGGACAGGGCTCTGGAACTCTACCCCAGCAAATTTGTCCCCATAGCCGACATCAGAGGCCGACTTTGTGGGACGGTATCCCCCCCCCCCCCTGCCCCCCCAAAACGGATGATACAGCAAGGCTCTAGTACCAAGGGTGCTGGAAAATCAGTGGTGGACCTGTACCAAGTTCTCAAAAATATAGACTTTTTTAGTTTTAGTTTAGAGATACAACACGGAAACGAGCCCTTCGGCCCATTGAGTTCTACACACACTCCGGACAATTTACAATTTTACCAAGCCAATTAACCTACAAATCTGCATGTTTGCCGATCCTCCATATTGGCTTTTGAGAGAGATTGCAAATCTCAGATCACTGCAATCTGTCACTGTTTAGATAATATACTGCTTTTTAAAATTCATCCTGCCAAAATGGACAATTTCACATATTCCTAACACAGACATAAAGTGCTGGAATATCTCAGCGGGTCAGCCAACATCTCTGGAGAAGGAGGAATAGGCGATGTTTCAGGTCGGAACCCTTCTTCAGCCCCAGAGAGGAGGAGAACTTCTTCAAAGTAGGCAAACCTTAAGGAGCTCTCACAGTGGATCCGCTGAGTTACTCCAGCAGTTTGTGTCTATCTTCGGAAAAACCAGCATCTGTAGTTCCATCCTTCACTTGTTCTGAGAGTATATTCCACTCACCAGATTTTGTCCACACACCTCACTTCTCGATAAACCTTTGTTGCCTCCTTCTATCTGCTTCACAGCAAATTTCCTCCCTCTCTTTGACACCAGCAAATTTATCAGCCGTAGCTTGGTGCCTTCATCTGAGAGATTTGCATGAATTGAAAAAAGTGAGGCCCTGTCACTGATCCCTGTGGCACATCACTCATTACATCTTGCCAACTGAAAAAGACATATTTACGCCCACTTGTTGTTTCCTTTTAGCCAGCCACTTTGTAAAATGTTCAGATCTCTTTCTGTCACGTGATCTAATTTATTTTCACTGAAAGCTGACTGAATGTTCACAACATAATGCCACAGATACAAAACTGATACATTATATACCAGACAGAATGTCAATCTTCCAGCATATGATAACTTCATGCACATCTATATGTAAATCTCGCTTATCACCCAGTGTCAGCGGCAGACATGCGCAAGCTATTTCCCTACAACACCCAAACCAAATTAAAAATGTTCAAGAGCCATGTGAGAATCACGAAGTGACTCCACTCCAGCTGGATCCATTACTAAATATACTTTCAGTCCACCATCCAGATGATCTTTCAACAATGCAAACAATGCAATTAAGCACGACCTTCCTTCATTCTGGATATCAAAGAACTGCAGAAGCTGGAAATTTATAGTAAAAGCATAAATACCCAACGGGTCTGGCAGTGTCTCTAGATAGTGAATTCGTTTAGCTTAGTGATTCAGCATGGAAACCGGCCCAAAGAGTCTGTGCCAACCAGCAATCACCCGTACACTAGTTCTACCTTACACACTAGGGAGAATTTACAGAAGCCAATTAACCTACAAACCTGCACGTCTTTGGAATGTGGGAGGAAACCAGAGCACCCGGAGGAATCCCACACGGATACGGGGCGAATGTACAAACTCCGTCCAGACAGGATCAGTGGTTAGGATTGAACCCGGGACTCTGGCGCTGTAAGGCTGCAACTCTGTCTCTGTGCCACTGCGGCAAAAGTGTCACCATAAATATTTAGCCATTCAGCTGTGTTATGACCTTCCATTTAGTCAGGATGGAACTGGGATCTCTAGGCTCTGAGGCAGCAGCTCTATCACTGCTCCACTGTGCCTCCCCTAATGTTTAAGAACAGTGACCTCTCTCCTTCAATGTCACTTAAAACACACTTGCTATCTGACTTCTCTTTAGTTCTCCATCCCACTCTAACCTCTCTGCTATTGGCACCTTGCTCTGTTCCAACAAAGCCCATTGCAAGCTCATGAACGAGCATCATCCAGACATGCTCTGCCCTCAGGACTCTGCTTTAGCTTTGGTCTCTCTCTGTCACTGCCTTCATTCATCTATTAACTAAGTGGCACCAAAAGCATTGGGACTACATTGGTCACCACCCAAGCACAGGCACTTTCTGTCTTCTCCACTCCTCCCCTTTCTTGCACTAAACACACTTGCATTCTCTCTCTTCCAGTTTCAAAGCAGCTGGAACAATAGTGGATCCTCATCTAGGCAAGTGTCCCTGGTGTTGGGTCGAAGAAGATGATGCCAGGTCAATGCCCAGGAGAAACATGTCTCCAAATAGACTCTGAACTACATAGACTTGGGGACATTATTTTTGACTTTGCACTTCTATTGTCTATCTGTTTGTTTTTTTTTAGTAAATACTGAACTTTTTTTGTTGCTTATTAGGGGTTAACAGAATATTATGTTCACATCTCTGTTGTGCTGTTGCAAATACAAATTTCCCTGTTTCATTTGGGGACGTAAATGACTCTTGACCTGCAGATGCTGGTTTGCACAAAAAGACACAAAGTGCTGGAGCAACTCGGTGGCTCAGGCAGCATCTCTGGAGAACATGGATAGGCAAAGTTTTGGATCGGAATCCATCTTCAGTCTGAAGAAAGGTCCCGACTCAAAAAAAGTCACCTACCCATGTTCTCCAGATATGTTTCCTGACCCGCTGAGTTACTCCAGAAATTTGGCTTAATGCCCTGTTTTTCTTTCTCCTCAATATACTGCCTGCTTAAGCTGCCAAGGATTGCCAACATTCTCTTCTTATACTTTTTAACTGCCATTCTGGAATCTGTATTCAATGACCCTCTTCTCTCAGTCTCTAAGTTATCATTTGCAGAAGCCTTAATGTCCGCCTCAAGCACCTTGCATATTACACTGAGCTAATGTTGGCACTGATAACTGATCTGCCTTATCACCCGTTTCAAAGATAGGAACTGCATTGGGCTCCCTGTCACATGCTCCAGTCAGCGATTAGGTAAGGGGAAGGAGCTCACACACCATTTGAGTTAACTCATAGATAGAGTTATAGAGTCATAGAGCGTGGAAATAGGTGCTTTGATCCAACTTGCCCATGCCAACCAACCTGCTGCCCACTCCTTGAGGACCATCATGTGACTATCACCATTTAAAGGCTCCTTATTTCACCTCATACAGAACAAGTTCCAAAGCATGGAACTAGACAAATTAAGGTAAAGGATGTGCAAATGACCCACGGCAAATAGCCGTGTTCAGCGCAAAGGCGTTAGTTTCTGAAAGAGTTCGAGAAGCAAGAACTCCCAGCAGGAACAAAGCTATGAAGAGATTTAAGCATTATATTGAGAAATATTTTGGTCTGAGATATGGGAAACTATTCAGATCTTGATAGCTGTGTGGAAAACAGAAACCAGTCAACCAGTCTCCAACAGGAAGGCCCATTTTAACTCCAACAGGCCAACAGGAAAGGGGTGGAAAGGAGTCACAGGCACATTGCTTGATTTAGTGCAGAGTATAGCTATCATAAGAACATAAGATCATAAGTGATAGAAGCAGAATTAGGTCATTTGGCCCATCAAGACTACTGCGCCATTCAATCATGGCTGATCTATCTCTATCTCCTAACGCCACTCTCCTGCCTTCCCCCCATAACCTCTGACACCCTTATAAATCAAGAATCTATCGATCTCTGCCTTAAATATATCTACTAACTTTCCCTCCACAGCCTTCTGTGGCAAAGAATTCCACAGGCTCACCACCCTCTGACTAAAGAAATTCCTCATCTCCTTCCTAAGACTATGTCCATTAATTCTGAGGCTATGACCTCTGATCCTAGACTCTTCCACTCGTGGAAACATCTTCTCCACATCCACTCTATCCAAGCCTTTCACTATTCTTTATGTTTCAATGAGGTCCCCCCTCATTCTTCTATCCTCTGTAGCCTACTGAGATCATTAGGATTCAGTCATTATAATAAGGCTAAACAATTTCATCCCCTTATACCCTTGCCACTTTTCCTTTTGGTTAGAGAAAAGCTAATCAGCATTCATTACTAATCATTATGGGGCTTAACTAACTGCAAACTACGCAGTATTATTATAATGTTATCTCCACAAAATATGACGAACTACATACTAATTGTTGGATCTATTTTTCCTAGGAAAGTAATTTCCAGGTACTTTTTGGAGTAATGTAAACATCATAAATCCCCTGGCATTTGACAATGGACTAATTAGCACTCACCTTGCCTCCAGGATCAATGCAACAAATCATCAAAGGAAGTCAGTGTACCATTAAATTAATATTTTTTATTTATTCAGCCAACTTTTTAGTTGATTAATTTGCAACACAAGGCAAAAACACAAAAAAACATTGCAAAGAGAGCAATGGTGTATGATTTATAGCGACACATGAGATGGACCATAACTACTCATGACCTCATTACATGAGATGTCAGATCACTCATGCGATATGAATCACATACCATGGGCTTTTATAACAGATTCGCCATATAATTCGCTCTAAAATTACTTTTATTGTTTGAAGAGCATTTCAGGTAAAAACTATAGCAACCACTTTGTCAACATATCAGTGACCATGTAGAAACAAAGGAACTGCAGATGCCGGTTTATACCAAAGATAGACACAAAGTGCTGGAGTTACCCAGCAGATCAGGCAGCATCTCCGGAGAAAAAAGGAATAGGTGACGTTTCGGGTCGGGACTCTTCTTCAGACCTGGCTAAGAACTAATTATACTTAGAAATCAGATTTTCCATCATGTCAAAAAATTGGTCCTCTGATCCAATAACTGCACAATACGTTCCTAAGTAATTGGAGAAAGAACAGGCCATTCGGCCCATCAAGACTGTGCCATTCAGTCATGGCTGATCTATCGTTCCCTCTCAACCCCATTCTCCTGCTTTCTCCCCGTAATCTTTGACACACTTCCTAATCAAGAAACTGTCGATCACTGCTTTAAAAATAGCCAATGACGGCCTCCACAGCCCTCTATGGCAATGAATTCCAATTTGTACAACACTTGTAAATGCATCAGTGGTAGAGGGCAGAATATGGAGTCTGGCTCCCAAGATGTCCAGTGCTATTTTCTTTGACCTTTGTGACAGAGTTCCTTGAGATGCATCTTTGCACCACCAAATGAATACCGAGCATATCCGTCCTCCTGATTTCTTCCTCCAAGGTGATGTGAGATAAAGTTGATTGATTGTCTTGGGCCTTCATCAGATTTCCCCCAGGCCTCTGCTGGCATTAGTTTAGCTCATGGGTGGAAGAATGTTAAGCCCTACCACCACCCTACCTTAGTTATCCTTGACTGGGCGGCATGGTGGCGCAGTGGTAGAGTTGCTGCCTTACAGCGCTTGCATCGCCTGGGTTCGATCCTGACTATGTGTGCTGTCTGTATGGATTTTATACGTTCTCCCCGTGACCATGTGGGTTTTCTCCGAGATCTTCATTTCCCTCCCACACTCCAAACATGTACAGGTTTGTAGGTTAATTGGCTTGGGTTTGTATACTTGATATAAGTGTAAATTGTCACTAGTGTGTATAGGCTTGTGTTAATTTGCGGGGATTGCTGGTCAGTGCAGACTCGGTGGGTCGAAGGGCCTGTTTCCGTGCTGTATCTTTAAACTAAACTAAACTAAACATCACCACCTTGGAGCCCATAGTGAGGTACCTGGAGAAAGCAACATCCCAACCCATAGAATGAATCCCATGCAGTAGAGCACTGTCAACTACAGACCAGCAAGGCGTTGTAATGAAAATCCTTAGCTGGCATGCAATACGCAAGTCTTTCAATGCATGCACTTCTATCTTGTACTTCCTCTGCATCTGTAACACTGTGGCACTATATTCTGCACTCTGGTTATTTTTCTCTTTGCGCTATCTGTTATACTTGTGTATGATTTGATTGTACTCATGTATGACATGTTTTGACCAGATAGCATGCAAAACAAAGTTTTTCACTATATCTCGGTAGATGTGACAATAATAAACCAACACCTATATGAATACCTAGGATGCTAAGTCTTCATGCAAGAATAATGGGACCAAGCGGGGAGCCATTGAGAATGGAGAGAGACCCAGTGGCCTGCGTGCACTGGCAGGCCTGGTTTGCTGCTGTGAGAAGATAGGACTGTGAAGAACTTTTGAAACTTTTTCAGAGCCAGAAACATAGAAACATAGAAAATAGGCGCAGGAGTGGGCCATTCGGCCTTTTGAGACAGCACCGCCATCCAATATGATCTTTGCTGAACATCCAGAATCAGTACCCTTTTCCTGCTTTTTCCCTATATCCCTTGATTCTGTTAGTTCTAAGAGCTATACCTAACTCTCTCTTGAAAACATCCAGTGAATTGGCCTCTACTGCCTTCTGTGGCAGAGAATTTCACTGATTCACAACTCTCTGGTTGAAAAAGCTTTTCCTCATCTCAGTCCTAAATGGCCTACCACTTATTCGCAATGACTCTTTATGTACTGCCTGTGTGAAGTCTGCTGTATGATTTTATGATTTGTATGTAAAAACAAAGAATTTTCCTGTACCGAGATATGTGTGACTACAAGGTATCATTGAATCCCATCTCCATTGAATCTTATCATATCATATCATATATATACAGCCGGAAACAGGCCTTTTCGGCCCTCCAAGTCCGTGCCGCCCAGCGATCCCCGTACATTAACACTATCCTACACCCACTAGGGACAATTTTTACATTTACCCAGCCAATTAACCTACATACCTGTACGTCTTTGGAGTGTGGGAGGAAACCGAAGATCTCGGAGAAAACCCACGCAGGTCACGGGGAGAACGTACAAACTCCTTACAGTGCAGCACCCGTAGTCAGGATCGAACCTGAGTCGACGGCGCTGCATTCGCTGTAAAGCAGCAACTCTACCGCTGCGCTACCGTAATCTTCACGTAATATTGCATCAAAGTGTATGTCTAGGACTGCTAGATTTGTTGAATGGCGATGGATGAGGGGTGATCATATAGAGGTGTATATGATCATGAGAGGAATAGATTGGGTGAATGCACAGTCTTTTACCCAGAGTAGGGGAAATCAAGAACCAGCGGACATAGGTTTAAGGTAAGGGGGAAAAAGATTTAATAGGAACCTGTGAGGCAATTTTTTCACACAAAGGGTGGTGGGTGTATGGAATGAGCTGTTGGAGGATGTAGATGAGGCAGGTATTAACACAATGTTCAAGAAACATTTGGACAGGGACTTGGATAGGATAAGTTTAGAGGGATATGGGCCAAACACAGACTAGTGTGGATGGGGCAAATTGGTCGGCGTGGGCAAATTGGGCCGAGGGGGCCTGTTTCCATGCTTTATGACTACGATCTATGATATGTGCTATGGATTATACATCCTGTGCTATGATATATGATACCGGCTATGGATTACTCATCCTGTGCTATGATCTATGATACGTGCTATGGATTACTCATCACAATAACTCCCTACCTACCCCTTGTCCTACCCCCTCAACAGCCCATGAAAAGTAAACTATTTATATAGCTCCATCCATGCTTCAGGTGGGCCCAAACACTTTACAGTTAATAAATTATTTAGTCAACATCACATTGTTGGAAATGCAGCAATCAATATATATACCAACATCTGCAGTGTTGAGGAAATTACTAAGTAATTGAGGAAATGACTAAGTAATTTTTGGTGTTGTTGATTGCCAGGAGAATGTTAGCTAAGATATGGGACATATTTCTCCCTGCTCATTTTCGGAATAATCACAGAAAGAGCATTTACAGCCATCGAAGAGGATTACTGGGACCAGAGTTCAACTTCCTAACTGAACGACGTCCCTCCAATACTGCAGAACTCCTTCTGAAGTGTCACCCTGGACTTTTGTGCTCAGGTCTCTGGAGATCATCAATGCAAAGAAGATCTTTGCTCCTGATTGCGAGGGTAAGGTAATTGGAGGCAATCATAATCACTTCCCTCCAAGGTCTGGATGCTGCCCTGTAAGGACGACGTGGTTTATTTGAGTAAGGGGCAGTGGAGAGGCGCAGTGGTTGGGTTGCTGCCTTACAACGCCGGAGACCCTGGATCGATCCTGACCATGGGTGCTGTCTGTATGGAGTTTGTACATTCTCCCTGTGACCACGTGGGTTTTCTCCAGGTGATGTTTCGGGTCGAGACCTTTCTTCTGAAGAAGGGTCTCGACCCGAAACGTCGCCCATTCCTTCCCTCCAGAGATGCTGCCTGACCCGCTGAGTTACTCCAGCATTTTGTGATACCTTCGTGTACAGGGTGATCGCTGGTCGGCGCGGACTTGGTGATTCGAAGGGCACTTGGTGGGTCGAAGGGGCTGTATCTGCACTGTATATCTAAAGTTTAAAGGGAGACTTGAATGGAGCTGAACATCACAACATAATGAATAAAATAATTTTACACTTCAACCATAGTAAGATGATGGTGAAGAATATGTAGAATGGATTTACATTCACACACAGGGCTACTGGGGACTAACACAACATCAGTACAGCACTCAAAAATATTTGATTGCCACAGACTCCACAATCTATTCAATTTCCTTGAAAATATAAGACTCTACCAATAACATTTCTCAGAAGATAATGTTCATGCAGTTTTACCCCAAAGGCATTCACACGCACTTTAAAATATTAATCCATTCTTAATTACTAACATTATTAAATTCAGACTATACTTCCCAGATTATTTTTTCTGTGCTTCAAGCATCACCATAACCAAAATGCTTCACGATTAACTCAACCACCTGCATCTATCTGCTTGTTGTTCATAATATACAATAGTATTCTTAACTGGACAATTACCAACTTCTTTGTTGAAAGATCAAGGCAGATTAATTGCAGTTCCTACAGGTTCTTCTCCATATTCTTGAAGAGGAGTAAAAAAATATATAAATTGCTCTTTATTCCCATGTTGCCTGATTTTGAAATCAGAATGCAAATTAAACAATTCTGAAGAAGGGTCTCGACCCGAAATGTCGCCTATTCCTTTTCACCAGAGATGCTGCCTGACATGCTGAGTTCAGCATTTTGTGCCCATCTTCAGTGTAAACCAGCATCTGCAGTTCCCTAAGGGCCTTAAGAATAAGAGGGAGGCCATTTAGAATGGAGATGAGGAAAAACTTTTTCACCCAGAGTTGTGAACTGGGGAATTCTCTGCCTCAGAAGGCATTGGAGGCCAATTCTCTGGATGCTTTCAAGAGAGAGTTAGATAGAGCTCTTAAAGAAAGCAGAGTCAAGGAATATGGGGAGAAGGCAGGAACGGGGTACTGATTGTGGATGATCAGCCATGATCACAGTGAATGGTGGTGCTGGCTCAAAGGGCCAAATGGCCTACTCCTGCACCTATAGTCTATAGTCTATTGCATTAAAGCACGGACAAATTAGTCTATTGTCTTCCTGCACAACTCTTTTTTTTTTAAGTGTATTGTCCATTTTTTCTTTAAAAATTTAGAACGTTCCTCCTCATGAGCAAAAATGTTTATCTCTGTGTGTCATCCTTCAAATTGCAACGCTCTAAGTATAAAAAAAAAAACTTTACTATTCCTTCCCAATAAAAGGTAACCTCCATTTGAATAGATCCTGTCATGATCATGAAATTTCTCAAGGCAACTCACAGTCACAGAAATCCTTTTCATCTTAATAAATGGTGAAGCTGACTAAAGGGACAAATAGCCATCCTTGTGCCTAATTCTTATGATCTCGTTTTCCATTTATTTTTGCAATACAGCAATTGCTGGAGCATAAGCAAAGAGAGCCATGAACATGTTTTGCAAGGTCACGTTTAAAAATAATTGATCCCTCTCAAATAATTGTTCCTAATCAACTGCAGCAACTTTAATGTTCTTTGTTTTTTAGTTTAGTTTAGAGAAAAGGCATGGAATAGGTCCATCGGCCTGCTGAATCCACACTGACCATCTAGTTCTATGTCAACCCACTTTCACATCTACTCCCTACATGGTAGAGGAAATTTACAGAGGCCAATTAACCAACAAACCCACACGTCTTTGGGACATAGGAGAAAACCGGATCACCCCGAGGGAAACTCGCGCAGTCACAGGAAGAATGTGCAAACTCCATACGTAAGGTATCCGAGGTCAGCATCAGATCCAGGTAGGTGATGCTGTGATACAGCAGCTCTACCAGCAGTGCCACTGTGCAGAAACAATTATGGATAGGGTGAAACTGTGTCAAATGAATTAATAGGACAGTTAGTGGGTGATTATGCTTCATTGTCTGTGTTATATGTTGCTATGGGAAGGACTATGCTTGGCTCCTATCCCTCCAAACCTTACCCATCCATGGTCCTGTCCAAAAACATTTGGACAGGTCCATGGATAGAGAAATTTTGGAGGGATATAGGCCAGACACAGGCAGGTGGGATTAGTGGAGATGGGGCATCTTGGTCGGCATGGACAAGTTGGGCCAAAGGGCCTGTTTCCATGCCGTATGCAGGATATGCCCAGGTCAGTACGTACTATTGGAGAAAGAAAACCGATCAAATATTGCAGAAATAGCCAGGTCTGATACATGGAGCAAGTTACTAAAGTCGGAGGATTTGATACAACATCCACAAGGCAGGAATGTGCAGAGACAGAAGGTGAGGTATTGTGCCTCATCGTTTTATTGGGCTTTTTAAAAATGTTTTTGCACTAAACATTATTCCCTTTATCCTGCATTGCACTAAACGTTATTCCCTTAATCCTGTATCTACACACTGTGGATAGCTTGATTGTAATCATGTAGAGTCTTTTCGCTGTCTGGATAGACTCAACAAAAAAGGCTTTTAACCGTACCTCGGGACACGTGATAATAATAGCTTATTATTGGGATAAAGTATTAAAGTGGCTGGCAACGAAAAGCTCAGGGTCACTCCTGTAGACTGAACACATGAGCTGAGAAAGATCCTATGGATGCAGAAGGGTAGAGATTTAACAATAAACGGGAGTAGATGGTAAATTTTTTGAAGAATATTTGTGTAAGCAGCTGAATTTTATTGAGTATTTGGTAGAAAAAACTCTGAAGATGCTATGGTTGATCAGTTCTGATCTGACATTTTGACATGCCTATTGAAGCATGATATTAATTTGCCCAGTGACATTTTTTCCACAAACCAAGTGACTTTATAGCATTTACTCCTCGTAAAAACAAAATAACATCTGAAACAGGAACAAGATGACTTTCATCCCTTTATCTTGGCTTTGTGCCCCTCTCATTAATGGCCTCATCTATGTCCTTTAGTTAGTTTCATTTCATTTAGTTCACTATTGTCGCATGTACCGCTGAGGTACAGTGCAAAGCCTTTGTTTATGTGCTATCCAGCCAAAGACAAGACAATGCAGGATTACAATCAAACCGTCCACTGTGCACAGATAAAGGATAAAGGAACAACATTAAAAGATAGTTCAAAGGTCTCCAATGAGGGAGATGTTTATAATCTAAACCAATATGTGAAGTATTACTTCATACACATTTTCTCCACTCAAGCACACACCTACCAAGGTTTTTGCAATAACTGCACTGCCAACAATGATTAAGACACCTTGTTCCTTCTGGCAGCATGTTTAACTGACTGTCAAATGAGGCACAACAATATTTCAATGTTATAGAGCTACATCTTTCAATATTCTCAGATCATTATCTGTAAGAGCAGGTGAGCAAACATCAGTGCGTGTTCAAAACGACCTAAACTAAACCATCGCAAAGGAACAATATGGAAAGATTTCACATAGTATAATATAAATAATATATCACATCTATCAGGATTGTTGACATTCATGTGAGAATGTCCCACACACACTGCTTGTATCCTTTGATGTTCTGTTTCTCGTCTGAAATCAGCATAACCGGGATGGAAATCCCAGGAAATCTTTCGAAGAACCCGTGTGTGCTCTCTAATAATTTCCTGGATGACCTATTAATGGGCTTGACAACTTTTCCATATGAATTCCTTAATTCACTTATTATAAATAGTCTGTCTCATTTGAAGAAGGGTCCCAACCCGGAATGTGTAGGAAAGGACTGCAGATGCTGGTTTAAATCGAAGGAAGACACGAAATGCTGGAGTAATGTCCCGCTGAGTTACTCCAGCATTTTGTGTCTACCTCCCGACTCGAAATGTCACTTATCCATGTCCTCTAGAGATGCTGCCTGACCCGGAGTTATTCCAGCATGTTGTGTCCTTTTGTGTATTAATCAGCATCTACACTTCCTTGTTTCTATATCTCCTATGACATTGTACAAGGGGCGGCTCAGTGGCGCAGTGGTAGAGTTGTTGCCTTACAATATCAGCGACCCGGGTTCCATCCTGACTATGGGTGCTCTCTGTATGGAGTTTTACATTCTCCCTGGGACCACGTAGGTTTTCTCCGGGTGCTCCAGTATCCTCCAGCACTCCAAAGACATATAGGTTTGTAGCTTAATTGACGTTGGTAATAATTGTCCCTTGTGTATGTGGTTTAGTGCACATGGTGGTTGCTGGCAGCATCAACCTGGTAGGCCAAAGAGCCGGTAACCATATTGAATCTCTAAATGCTGCTCCCTTCCATATCATGAATGCAAGTCCACTTTCAGAAATGTGAGCACAAGATATTAGCTGGAGATGCAAGAAACTACAGATGCTGGAATCTTGAGCAAAACACAAAGTGCCGGAGTAACTCAATGGGTCAGGCAGCATCTGTGGAAGGAATGAACATACAACATTTCAGGTTGGGATACTTATCAGCCTCTGAAGAATGGTCCCGACCCGAAATATCACCTATCCAATCCCTCCATGGATGCTGCCTGACCTGCTGAGTTACTCTTGCACTTTGTGTTTTCTGCACGAGATCTAGGCTAATGTTTCAAGATAGTAAACACTGTTAGAGGAACCTCATTTTGACTGCTCTCTTGGGTACATGCCACTGTTACTCTTTCAGACTAAAAGGGAAATTATTCTCAAAGTTCACCCTTTGACCAATATTACGTGAACAATGTAACTGGCACGCAGCGGGGCCGCTGAGAGTGCAGGGGGACCACTGAGAGAGCAGGGGGACCACTGAGAGAGCAAGGGGACCACTGAGGGTTCAGGGGGGGCGCTGAGAGTGAAGGGGGGGCGCTGAGGGTTCAGGGGGGCCACTGAGAGAGCAGGGGGACCACTGAGAATGCAGGGGGACCGCTGAGGGTTCAGGGGGGGGGGGCGCTGAGAGTGCAGGGGGAAGCCTGAGAGTGATGGGGGGCCTCTGAGAGAGCGGGGGGGGGGGGGCGCTGGGAGTGAAGGAGAAGCCTGGGATTGCAGAGGGACCGCTGAGAGTGAAGGGGAACTGCTGAGAGTGCAGGGGGGCCGCTGAGAGTGAAGGGGAACCACTGAGAGGGCAGGGGGGCCGCTGAGAGTGAAGGGGAACTACTGAGAGGGCAGGGGGGCCGCTGAGAGTGAAGGGGAACTGCTGAGAGTGCAGGGGGGCCGCTGAGAGTGAAGGGGAACCACTGAGAGGGCAGGGGGGCCGCTGAGAGTGAAGGGGAACTGCTGAGAGGGCAGGGGGGCCGCTGAGAGTGAAGGGGAACTGCTGAGAGTGCAGGGGGGGGCGCTGGGAGTAAAGGGGGGCCGGTGAGAGTGAAGGGGAACCACTGAGAGTGCAGGGGGACCACTGAGAGAGCAGGGGGAAGCCTGAGAGTGAAGGGGGGCCTCTGAGAGAGCAGGGGGACTGCTGAGAGTGAAGGGGGACCGCTGAGGGTGAAGGGGGATCACGCCGCCAAGAGCTACTCCTTGTGTGTAGGGGTCGCCAAAAACGATGGGGAGACCTGGCGGTGGGACAGTCTGCTGCCACATGCGGTGGCAAGCTGAAGATAAGGACTGTTCGGTGAACCTTTGTAACTTTGTTGGTGCCAGGAACTGCTTAGGTGAGGTCTAGATTTTAGGTGAGGTACGATTTTACCTTGTTATGTGCTAAACAAAGCATTTCACTCCACCGAGGTACACGTGACAATGAGGTATCATTGAATCATTGGAGCTGCTGCTCCCAAATTGGCCACTGTCTTTCTCCGCATTATGACATTGTGCACACTTGAAAGGTATTTAACTGGCTGTAGAGTTCTCAGCACCACCCGCGGTCACAAAGGACATTTTAAAATGCTTTTTTTTTTTGCCATTAGAAAACATGCATCAAGAAACCAATTAACTTTTTTGTACTGCAGTCTAATAAATATTTATGTTTTTGGTACAAGGTTGCTGTGTTCATTCCAATAGTACATGACCCAAAAGGTATAAACATAAAATAAATCTCATTTACACAAGCTTTTTGTATCTATCCACGAGTGTCCTTGATAGAAGTAGCTGAAGCTTTGGATATTGAATGTGATCATTTAATTTGTTTTATGACAGCAGACCCTTCTGTGGAGTTCCGAGGTTGCCTAATTTAATTATTCGTTTGCGAGATTATTTTCCTTTCTCCATCTACCTGACAGTGGCTTGTGTTTCACACAAGACGCGGCCGTGCTGCATAATGCACGGAGGATTGGGACTCGATTTCCCTGGGCCTGTGTTGCTGCCAAGGAAATAGAACAAGACTCCTGGGCTTCAGTGGAGTGTATCAGACATGGAACCACTCCTGATTGCATTCCTGCTAGAAGCAATTCCACAGAGATCAGATTGAGGACAGAATCAGGTCAGTGCAACCAAAAGCTCTGCAGGCACTCAATATGACGGTATGAAGGTATTAGGGACTGGGAACAATTGAAGCGTTGAAAAGCAGCAAGCCAAAAATAGTAAGTCCAACACATTCAACTCCAAACAGAGCCTGCCTGTCTATTTTTCTCACAATTAAATGAAAAAGAAAAAAAAGCTGGATTATATTGAATAGATGCCACTTATGCAGTGACATTTATGATGACTGTTCTTCTGCAAGCTAAATAAATAAGTACAAGATAAATTCAAAAAACAGTTTTAACAATTGTTTTTAACAGCATTGCTGAGAAGCTAGTATGTATTTGTGATATCATACCCAAGTAATAATTCACTGGTGCTGACAAGAGGCAAATAAAAGGTCAGTGAACATTGCTAAATCACTCCAGACTCTTGTTATCAACCTTCATTTTACCATCAAAACTATACGATCACCCTTCAGAATCCTGCATTCCAAGGAATAAAGTCCTAGCCTGCCCAACCTCTCCCTGTAACTCATGCCCTCGGGACCGGGCAACTTCCATTGCAATATGCCCTGACTTGCGAGGGACATCATGCCAAAAGCCGGCTTAACTGCTCTGTCAACCTTTGACACCACTTTCAGGGAAGTGTACTCCTAGGTCCCTCTGTTCTACCAATGGATCCATTTGGTTAGCTCTCCCTAGATCCCATGTGATCCAATCTTCTAGAGTAGTCAATCATGTGGGACCTTGTCAAAGGCCTTGTTAATATCTATAGACACTATGTCTATGTCCTACCCTCATCATAACACTATAAAACCATGACAAAGAAGCATAATTAGGCCATTTGGCCTGTCAAGTCTGCTCTGCCATTCGATCAAGGCCGATCTATCTTTCCCTCTCAACCCCATTTTCCTGCCTTCTCTCTGTAACCTTTGACACCCTTACTAATCAAGAAACTGTCAATCTCTGTTTTGAAAAGACTGAATGTCTTGGCCTCCACAGCCGTCTGTGGCAATGAATTCTTCAGATTCACCACCCCTCTGGCCAAACAGAAATTCTTCCTCCTTTCTAATCTACCTTCTAATCTCCTTTCTAATCTACCTTCTCAGGTACCTTCTTGGTTACTTTATCACCAATCTCCCACCAACAAGTTGTGACGACTATCCTTAATCAACCCAAGTCTTTTGAAGTATATCTATATATTATCTCTCAGAATCCCCTCTGGTAATTTATCTGGCACAGATGTCAGACTTGGGGACACCACTCTCCTCCTGGTCAGCTCTTCAACAATCTCTAATCTATATATACATCACTAAAACTCATCTTGTTTGTTTGGCTGTTTGTTTGTGCCGTTTGATTGTGCCGTTTGTTTGTGTCTGTTGATCGGGAAGTACAGCGAAAATGGTACAGGATAGCACAACATTTGTAGGCCCACCTTACTCACCATTGTCCTGGGGTGGGCTGGAGGAAGTTTCATTCAAATTGGTCTTATATTTTTAAAGTTATTGACATTTAAAAGTTTTAAAAAATCACAGCCATATCCCTAGCCGTCTGCCGCGTTCGACGTCACAATGGGATCCGCCCGAGTGATGGGAGTGGCGGCCAAAGAGGGGGGGGGGGGCTGCTGAGCCGACGAGCTGTAACTTTAATAAATGTGCACCCTCCGCCCATCCCGGCGTGCCTTCCTCCCATGGTGTAGTGCTGCGGCAGAGGGTCAAACAAGGCGGCCGTCGCTGCCAAGCTGCGTTTTCGACGTCACAATGGGAGAAGGTCCGTGCGTGTGCAGTTGGGGCCCGTTGATCTAATACAGATCGTCCCCGACTTACGATGCTATATTTCAACTTACAATTTTTTGACTTTGCGATGGTGCAAACGGCAGCGACCCGTAGCGAGCAGCAGCTCGATTCCGGCCACGTGATCTAATACAGATGCTCCACGACTTACAATGCTTCGACTTACGATATTTCGTCTTTGCAAACGGCGGGGGGCGAGGGGGGTGGGGTGGAGGGGGGAATAAGGGGGGTTGAGCGGGGATGGAGTGGGTGAGTAGGTGAGTGTGGGCCTCTTCAATGTCTTCTCCAACTTGTCAGTGATCCCGAAGCTGATGTTCATTCTTTTTTACAAGAATAGCATGTATTTGGTGAAGATTTAAATACATGAGGCAGGGTGATCAAAATTATCCAAAAAAATAGGAAAATTCTTCAACTGCCTACATTTTAAGAGGATTAGTGTTCATGCACGTCTGACTTCAAAATGTGATATAATGGACATACACTTTCATGTTATTTTAATAGCTAACCTTTGCTTTTAACTTTAAAGCTATAGTTCAGTCAACACAGAGGATGATGAAAGAGGCAGATATGAAGTATCAGATGAGATTCTGTTTGTTTCTGTGCACTAAGTTCATGCATGCAAGCACATTGGTTTTCATTAATACTCACCTTTATACATTGGTTTTCATTAATACTCACCTTTGTACATAGCTTTTCATTAATACTCACCTTTGCACGTTTGGCTCTAGGTTGTGCTGGTGAATCTGATGAATTTTGAATGTACTCTGAAACATATGTATTATGAATCAAAGACTTATTTCTCTTCACAAGAAACTTCCAGCAGAACTGATCACTTAACCATTGCAAACATGCAGTTGATACAAGGAACTGTAGATGCTGGTTCACAGATGAAAGACAAAGGTCGCACCATGGCGCAGTGGTAGAGTTGCTGCCTTCCAGCACCAGAGACCCGGGTTCGACCCTGACTACAGGTGCTATTTGTATGGAGTTTGTACGTTCTCCCTATGACCGCGTAGGTGCTCCAGTTTCCTCCCACACTCCAAAGACTGACAGGTTTGTAGGTTAATTGGCTTCTGGATAGTGTAAATTCTCCCTGCTGTGTAGAATTATGTCAGTATATGGGGCGATCATTGGTTGGCGCAGACACGATGGGCTGAAGGGCGTGTTTCCACCCTGTATCAAAGCAAAGTAACTCAGTGGGTCAGGGATCATCTCTGGAGAACATGAACTGATGATGTTTTAGGTCATTTCTGAAGAAGGGTCCTGTCCCAAAACGCCATACACTTCAGAGATATTGCCTGATTCATTACTCCAGCACTTTGTTTTTTCCTAACTATTGCAATATTGGTGACATTTCACAAAGTTCTTCATCTGATCCCTGTTTCTTGCTGTTACCCCACAGCCCAACAAGATTTCACCTCCAAGTACTTATCCAATTCCCATCTTCCTCACTACAAATCCATCAACATTTAATACCGCCGTGTGCATTAAGATTACATTTACGCCAGCGTTTGCAGCAAATGAATTTTGAGAAGTGCATTAGATTGCAATTGAGTGCAGCTAGCTTGATTTAAGGATGAAATTGTAGGTCAAATCTCTCAATTAAATCACATTCCATAATTATACCCCGTTTTGCCCCCACTAAAAAAAATGACTACATTTTAAAGATAATATTAAAACTGATTTGCTTTATTTTCAATCAGATTAATGAAATGCTGCTATTTGAAAGCTGGAAAATATTTAATATCTTCAAACCTCTAGCCTTCAAACAGGCAAGAAGCAGCTCTGCTGGTTTAGGAGAGCGTTTCTCTCTTCTTCCTGTGCTTATGCTGTTGTATCTTTCATGAATAAATTGAGCATCTGCAAAATGTGATGCCCAAAGCTAGGTCAGAATCCATTCAAGGCTGAGATTGAATTGCTGCTGAGCTACACACGTTCACATGCACCACATCTGTAATTTAAAATGGCCCACCTTGCATTTCATCCTCCCCTCTCTTTGTAAAAGCCTCTAGCTATTCCATCTAAACAATTCAGCCACACTTCAGAGATATTGCCTGATCCATTACTCCAGCACTTTGTTTTGTTCCTAACTATTGCAATAGTTAGGAAAAAATAGTTAGGTTCCACCATTTGTGCTTTGCCTTCAACTACGCAACGCAAGCCTTCTGTAATTCCCTGAATCCCTCTGCTCCTTCTTTCATTTAGCATTCTTAGAAACGATCAGACGATTTGTATTTGTGGACATATTGATGGAAAGGTAAACATTTGCAACAATGGCAGGATAATTCCCTTGTTCTTCGTCAACAAAGGGATAGGATACAAGCCTAAGAAATAGAAGCGGAGACAGGATGTTCTGCTTCACTATTCGGAGATTATTACTGAAGTGTTACTCCAGCACCACTTTCCAGCAGTAACTCCATAATTTCTTCATTCCCTTGACACCCAAAGGTCAATCGCTTTCTGCAGTAAACACGCCAATGACTGGGCCTCCACAATCATCTTGAGTGGAGGGTCCCAAGGACTCAAGCGAGAGTCAAGAGAAGAGTACAAGTAAGAGTTTCATTGTTCAGTTCCTGTACATGTGACAATAAAACACTCTTGACTCATAATCCTCTGTGCGAATAAACTTCTAAACTCAATTCTGAATAGATAACCTATTATGCTGCATCTGCGACATCATATACTGAACACCGCAATGAGATCAAAATCATCCCCACATGGAATTAAATGTGACATCTCCAAGTTTGCAGATGACACTAAGCTGGGTGGCAGTGTGAGCTGAGGAGGATGCTATGAGGCTGCAGGGTGACTTGCATAGGTGAATGGGCAGATGCATGGCAGATGCAGTATAATGTGGATAAATGTGAGGTTGTCCACTTAGGTGGCAAAAGCAGGAAGGCATGTTATTATCTGAATGGTGACAGATTAGGAAAAGGGGAGGTGCAACGAGACTTGGGAGTGCTTGTACATCAGTCACTGAAAGGAAGCATGAAGCTACAGCAGGCAGTGAAGAAAGTTAATGGCATGTTGGCCTGCATTGCAAGAGGTTTTGAGTTTTGGAGCAAAGAGGTCCTATTGCAGTTGTACAGGGTCCTGGTGAGACTGCACCCGAAATATTGTGTGCAATTCTGGTCTCCTGATTTGAGGAAGGATATTAATGCTATTGAGGGAGCGCAGCATAGGTTCACCAAGTTAATTCCAAGGATGGCGGGACTGACGTATGACGAAAGAATGGGTCGACTGGGTTTGTATTCACTGGAATTTAGGATGAGAGGGGATCTTAAAGAAACATATAAAATTCTTGAATTGGACAGGCTAGATGCAGGAAAAATGTTCCCAATATTGGGGGAGTCCAGAACCAGGGGGGTCACCGTTTAAGAATAAGGGGTAGGCCATTTAGGACTGAGATGAGGAAGAAAATTTTCATTTTGTATTTGAAAACAACTTGCTGTTTTATGGAGTGAGCTCTAGGTGGTTGAAGTGGATCCCTTACTTGTTTATAGCGGACAATTGGCAGTAACAGACACCAATTCACCCCCACCCCCACGACGGTCCATTATAACGAGGGTTTACTGTACAAGGAAAAGCCTGCTATCTGCCTGGCCACACCTGGCACACGACAGCCACTAATTTTAAGACTGCTTCTTGATCATTATTGTTGATCTAATTAAATATTTGTTGCTGTAATTCTAAATAGAATTCTAAGGTTATGAATTTCCAAGCCTCTGTACAAATAATTATTTAGTCCTTGGTTATTAAATGTGGAACAGAACAAATCAATTTCGTCCAACACTTATGCCAGTTTGTTGGATAATATTTCAGGTTGGGATCCTTCTTCAGACAGATTGTATTAGGGGGAGAGGTGGAAGAGAGATGGGGCACAAAGTGTTGGAGTAACTCAGCAGGTCACACAAAGAGTGACTGTTAGTCGACTGTTCCAAACACTTGCACTTGGTCTGCCGAGGCCTGCTGGACTCCCAGTGGCTTGCCAGGTGGAACTAGTGTAGCTGGTACTTGTTGGGTGGTGTGGGCAAGTTGGGCCGAAGGGCCTGTTTCCACACTGTATCGCTCTAACATGTTTTGTCTCTTCGTCTCTAGCCTTTGTCCAACTATCTGCCAATCAAAACTCCCACCACACCTGTATCCACCTATCACTCGCCAGGCTTTGTCCTGCCCCCGCCTCCCCTCCAGTTTTCTCCCCACCAGTACAATCAGTGTGAAGAGGGTCCAGACCTGAAACGTTGCCTATCGATGTCCTCTGGAGATGTTGCCTGAAGCATTGTTACTCCAGCACTTTGTGTCCTTTTTTGTGTGTGTGTGTTTTTTTTGCCACCATTAAACTGCTGACTGGTTTTGCTAATAGTTATTTAATGACCATTGATTGCTAGGTATCGCTTCACAAGAAATTACGATATTGGTGTTAGCAAAGGGCTGAAAACTCAGTTAGCAATTTATGGTATTAGTGTGCTAAATCAATAAGGGTAAATCTTAAAAGAACAAATTGTACCCACAAGTGCTTCAGATAATTTGTCCACAATCGACTATTTGATTTTCACTGTGTGTACAAGATTCCTTACAACCTCCATATGCTGGACAAGACTGCTGGAGAGGGTAATGTGAAATGAAGCTGATCAGATTAGTGAAGCAAACACCAGAGCAGCGTTCACTGTGTAATAGGAAATAAAGTGATAATTGAGAGAGAGAGAGGAGAGAGAGAGAGAGAGAGAGAGAGAGAGAGAGAGAGAGAGAGAGAGAGAGAGAGAGAGAGAGAGAGAGAGAGAGAAGTGGTATTAAGACCACAGTAATTGATTTGAGAAAAGCCAACCTTCAGGTTCCTATTATATGCTGTAGCCACAGGAGTCACAAAAGCAGAAGTAAGTATTAGACAGAGCACAAAAGGAAGAGAGAGTTAAATACATGTTCTTATATTGACTTTTAGGAATACTGAACATATACATCCCCTATTTTTTCACTGTAACCGGTCACCAAAGAAATATCAAAGGTAAAAGCTGTCAAGAGGAAAATTACAAAAATTAAGATGCACAGTGGATCATCTTCAAATTGAAAACAATTAACCTGCCACGAATTACAATTTGTAGAAGACTTGCGGCACGGTGGGGCAGCGGTAGAGTTGCTGCCTTACCGTGTCAGCGACCCAAATTCATTCCTGACTGCGGGTGTTGTCTGTACGAAGTTTGTACGTTCTCCCTGTGACCGCGTGGGTTTTCGCCGGATGCTCCGATTTCTTCCCACATTCTAAAGACGTCGGGTTTGTAGATTAATTGGCTTCTGAAAATTGTACCCAGTGTGTAGGATGGAACTAGTGTACGGATGTTTGCTGGTCGGCACGGACTCAGTAGGCCAAAGAGCACGTTTCCACAATGTATCTATAAACTAAACTAAAGTTTCGAACTTCTATCATTCTTTGCATTTAAAATTATCTCCTAACTTCACTCTTGAAATGGCTGTGCTCCATTTTAGACTGTTTTCCAACCAGAAAACTAGTTTCTCTCTCTAATTATCCTATCACAACCCCTTAATGCATCCTGAAAACATCAGGTAAATCATTTCTTCCCCTTCCAAATTTGGGGCTATGTTTTGTATAATTAAAACAGAATTAATATTTCCGGTTGATGATTTCTCAACAACATTTCATGCATATCTTAAACATGATAGACACAAAAAGCTGGAGTAACTCAGCGGGACAGGCAGCATCTCTGTAGAGAAGGAATGGGTGACGTTTTGGGTCGAGACCCTTCTTCAGTGCTGAAGAAGGGTCTTGACCCAAAATGTCACCCATTCCTTCTCTCCAGAGATGCTGCCTGTCCCGCTGAGTTACTCCAGCTTTTTGTTTCTATCTTCGGTTTAAACCAGCAGTTCCTTCTTACATATATCTTAAACATGTATGGCCACAAATGGTTCAGTAACAACAGGAACTGCCCAAGAGCACTATTTAAATGGATCAGCTAAATACAGCTGGTTTGTTTCTTCCAGCATTCACTGAAATTATGCAAGCACATGAAGCTTTCTGCAGAAAATCACGAAAGGTTATCTAAATGTTAACTCTGGTTCACCATCAATACTGCCTGGCCTGCTGAATAATTTATAGCACTTTCTTAGTTTTATTTCGGCACAGTGGCACAGCGGTAGAGATGCTGCCTTACAGTGCCAGAAACCCGGGTTCGATCCTACATAGGCTGTTGTCTGTGGGTTTTCTCCAGGTGCTCCGGTTTCTTCCCACACTCCAAAGTAACACAAGTTTGTAGGTTAATTGACTTTGGTAAAAAACTGTAAATTGTCCCTACAGTGTAGGATAGTGCTCGTGTGCAGGGATCGCTGGTTGGCGCATACTCGGTGGGCCGAAGGGCCTGTTTCCGCTCTCTATTTTTAATCTAAACAAAAATTTCCAGCTTTTTGATATTGCATTGTTCCCAAAACTCTCATCATAGTCTAACCATTATATTCCATGTCTTGTTCTGGTAAATCTATGCTAAATTCTGTTCACATTAATGTATTGTTCATGAATGTGGTGCCCAGTGTGTTACAGTATTCATCTGTAGAACAATAATAGTTCTATGTACCAGCAGCATGGTTTCAGCCCTATCTTCTTCTAGATATATAGGTAGCTATTTCAAAAAAATTATTCGATAATTTTCTATATCAGTCCATAACATCTTAGTGATGTATGTGCATGGAACATAGGTCTCCTTGAATCTTTGCTGTAGTTCGCTCATCCCCAAAACATCCTTCTCGCAACACCTTCTGTTTCCTACCATGAAGCTAACTCTGTATCGCATGGGTCTGAAGAAGGGTCCCAACCTGAGACGTCTCCCATCCTTTTTTCCCCCAGAGATGCTGCCTGACCCGTTGAGTTACTCCAGCAATTTGTGTCTATCTTCTGTGTCCGATTACCTAGCTCTCCCAGGATTTAACTGCATGTGGGGTCTCATCAAAGACCTTGCTGAAGTTCAAATAGAATATGTCTACTGCCCTGCCCTCATCTATCTTCTTGGTTACTTTCTCAAATAACTCAATCAAATTGATGACTTAATCTCCCACACCTGAAGTCATTTTGATTATCCTTAATCAACCCTTTTCTCTCCAAATGAACATATATCTTATCCCTCAATATCCTCTCCTATAACTTCATAAGTGCTAAGAGTATAACTAGGCCATTCAGCCCATCAAATTACTCCGGCATTCAATCATGGCTGATCTATCTTTCCCTCTCAACCCTATTCTCCTTCCTTCTCCCTATAACCCCTGACACCCTTACTAATCAAGAATCTGTCAATCTCCACCTTAAAAATATCCATTGACTTGGCCTCCACAGCCACCTGTGGCAATGATTCCACCGAGAAATTACTCCTCATCTCTTACCACAGATGTCAGGTTTGTAGACACAAGAGACTACAGATGTTGGAGTTTTAAGCAAAATCCTATGTGCTGAGGAGCTCAGTGGGTCAGGTAACATCTGTGGATTACTGGTTTACAGTATCCAGGTTATTCTTTGCAGCCCTTCTTAAAAAAAGGCTCCACATTTGCTATCCTCCAGTGATCCAGGACCTTATCTGTGGCTAACGATGATGTATATATCTCAGCCACGGTTTGTGCATTTGGACAGGTACATGGATAGGAAAGTTTCAGAGGAATATAGGTCAGGTGCAGCAAAATGGGATTTGCTCAGGTGGGCACTTTGGTCTGCATGGACAGGTTGGGCTGAAGGTCCTGTTTCTAGGCTATTATTCTATGTCTCTATGCACCTTCATGCACATCAAAAAACAGTTATTCATCATCATGTTGCTCTCTATTCCTTAGCCAATTCTGTACCAATTCTGCGTTTTTCCCTTTTGTGCCTTGCAATTTTTCTGACAAGACTAATGTGACACATTATCAAACATCCTTTGAAACTTCATACAAACACATCTACTGCACTGCTCTTGTCAATCCTTTCTATTACCTCATCAAAAAAGTCAATCCATTTAGTCAAACATGATTTGCCTTTAATAAAGCAATGCTGTCAAATGCTGTTATTTCTCAATTATTCATTACTTGCTCGTGATTGTTATTTTTTTCATGTGGATTACTTTACCGTTTATTTTCTTAACACCAGTACACTATATGATTGCAGGATTATCCTTCTCTCATTTTTAAGGATATTTTAGTGTCAGAGTCATAGCTGCACGGAACTGGCTCTTCCGCCCAGCTCATCCATGCTGACCATGATTTTCTTCCCCTGGCATCTGTGTGTGTGTGTGGTATTTCTAATCCTCCAATTCTCCAGCATCACTCACGTACATAGAATGATGTGGCACAGGACGCAGCTGGTAGACCCACTGCCTTACAGTGCCAGGGATCAGGGTTCAATCCTTACTTTAGGGGCTGCCTGTGTGGAGTTTGGCCATTCTCCATATGACTGCGTGGATTTCCTCAGGGTGCACCAGCTTCCTCACACATTCCTAAGGCGCGTGGGTTTGTAGGTTAAATGGCCGTTGTAAATTGCTCCTAGTGTACAGGGAGTGGATGCGAAAATGGGATAACAGAACTCGTGTGAATGGGTGATCGATGTACGTCTTTGCAGTGTGAGAGGAAACTGGAGCACCCGGAGAAATCCCACTCAGTCAGAGGGAGAACGTATAAACTACTTACAGACAGCACCGTTAATCAGTATCTCTGGCGCGGTAAGGCAGCAACTCTACCGCTGCTGCCGGATACATGAAGTTCAGAGAAGAGCTTTTTTGCTGCGTGCTATCCAGTCAGTGCACCATTACCATAATGACACTGGATGATTTTCTAGGCAGTGTTTTTCTCATCAGAATGATGAGAAAACCAGCATGCCTCTTATTAATATTAAAACATGTTACTATAACAACACCAGGAAAGACACAAAATGCTGGAGTGACTCAGTGTGGTCAGGCAGCATGCCTGGAGAGCAGAAACAGATAACGTTTCAGGTGGGGACCCTTCTTCAGACTGATTGCAGGGTCCCAACCCGAAACGGGACGTCTTGAGAAGGGTTCTGACCTGAAACACCTATCCATATTCTCCAGGGATGCTACCTGACTCGCTGGAGAAGTCAGCTACTCCAGCATTTTTCGTCTTTCCTTGGTAAACCAGTATCTGCAGTTCCTTTTTTCTATTGAAACAGTCCATATGAGGTTGACACTTCTGCAAAATATTGAAAAAATGGGTCAGAATCCAAACCTTTCCTTCAGTAAAATACAGGCATTAATCATTTTCTCCTTCTTTCTACTGCAATGCATTCAACATTGTGTGGCAAAGATAGGGAAATAATGACTAACAATGAATGGCACCGTGGTGTGGCTGGTTGAGCTTCTTCCTCACTACGCCAGCAACTCAGGTTTAATCCCAACCTCCAGTGCAACCTGTGTGGAGTTTGCACGTTCTCCCATTAATTATAACAGGGAAACTCTGTACAGGCAGCACTTCGAATTCAAGATTGAACCGGGTCTCTGGCGCTTTAAGGCTGCACTCCACCACTGCTCCACTGTGCTGCCCCAAAGTTTTAAGTTTTAACATTTACAGCTAAAAAAAAATTAATGTGTCTCTGATGTAATGCACTTTGAAATATGTTTAAGAAAGCAAAAATTACAGCTGCTGAGTTCTAAAAAAGATCATCAACCTGAAATAGTAATCTTATGTCCCTTCTGCCCAGATATTGGGTAATGGCTGAGTACTTCTGGCACTTTCTACATTTATTCCTAATTATGATTCGAATATTGAAACATTTTTTAAAAATTAGATTTTCACTCAGTCAAAGCTGTGTGGAAGTTGGATGAAGTGTCTCGACCCAAAACGCCACCTCTCTTTTCTCCAGAGATGCTGCCTGACTTGCTGAGTTACTCCAGCATTTTCTGGAGTAAATTCCACCGGGTGGCGCCATCAGCGATGGCAGCCTCGCCAACCTGTCTGTCTGTCTTTTCGTTATCTTTAGTGTGTTTTAAAAGTTTGTGTTAATGTTCTCTGGTTTGTTTTATGTGGGGGTTGGGAGAAGGGGTCGGGGGAAACATTTTTTCAATCTCTTACCTTGCCGGAGATGTGATTTTTTTTCTCCGGATTGTATCTCCGGTCGTTCTGCGGCCTAACATTATGGAGCTGGCGGGTTTGCTCGAGACTGACTGTGAGCCCCACCGCGGGGCCGTGGACTTATCATCGGAGCCTGCGATCCCTTGCCTGGGATCGACGCTCCAACTGCGGCCTGCGGACTTCAACATCGAGGAGCTCGCAGTCTCGGGTAGAGACCAATGTCGGGAAGCTCCAAAGATGCAGAAGGTTCGACTAGCCCCTACCCCAGCGCGGGGTAGCTGAGATCCCCCCCGATGTGGGAGCTTGATTGCCCCGATGCGGAGGGCCCGACCGCCGGCTACGGGAGTCAAGATCACCCCGTCAACGGAAGACTCGAGGCCCCCGACCGCGGGAGGACAAAGAAGGGAAGAGATGGAACTTTTTTCCGCCTTCCGTCACAGTGAGGAATGCGGAGGTGTCACTGCGGTGGATGTTTATGTTAAAATGTATTGTGTGTTTTGTTGCTTTTTATTGGTATGACTGTCTGGCAAATGAAATTCCTTGTATGCTGCAAAACATACTTGGCTAATAAAGTATAATTATGATTATGATTATGATTATGATGAAGATTTTGTGTCTATCTTCGATGTAAACCAGCATCCGCAGATCCTTTGTACACAATGTGTGGAATACTTGACACACAAACAGTGGACAGAGTGACACAGAGCTCCGTTATTGGTTTGTTAAATTCTCTTCCTAAAGTAATTGATGTATCACTGTAGTGTCACCATGCCTTCTAAATTCACTTGATTTAAATTGGTGGACTGCATTGCAGAGGCAGATTAAAATGCACTAGCTCAGTGTGTCAGACAGCATCTCTGGAGAAAATGAATCAGGTTTCGGGTCAGGTCTAAAGAAGGGTCTCGACCCGAAACGTCATCTATTCCTTTTCTTCAGAGATGCTGTCTGACCCGCTAAGTTACTCCAGCATTTTGTGACTATTTTTGCTGTTACCAGCATCTGCAGTTCCTTCCCGCACAATAAAATGCACTGTTGTGATGACTCTTTAGTGCTTCCATCCAGTTTTACTTTCTCAACATTAAAGTGCTTTGTACATAATTAATGAAGTAGAACGTGTTTTACAGAAGCATCAAATTAAAACAATTACAATGAAACATTTCTGCTGTTCAGTTTCTCAGGGGTAATCATACTTGTGTCAGCCATTGATTATATTTCTTTCCAATCCCACTGTGATCTTTCATCTGTTGTGCCATTTTAGTTGAATCATTCTTCTGTTCAGGCCTCAGAGGCCAAGATGTTCGTTTTTGAGGCGATGTAATATTCCTGGACTTGCAATGTCATATGGCAAATATGTTGGGCTAATGGTATGGCGTTGATGAGGCCACATTTAGAGTATTATGTTCTGTTTGGTCACCGTGTCATAGGAAAGAAGCTACCAAGCTGGAAATGGTGCAGGGAAGATTTAAGGGTGTTGCCAGGACTCAAGGGCATGAGCTAATGGGAGAGACTGAGCAAGCTATTCCTTGGAGCGCTTATTCCTTGGAGCGCAGGAGGATCTTATGGAGGTATACAAAATCATGGCAGGAGGAGATAGGGTTCACGCACAGAATCTTTTGCCCAGAGGTGGGGGAAATGGAGAACTAGAGGTCATAGGTTTAAGATGAGGGGGGAAAGATTTAATAGGAACCCAAAGGGCATCTTTTTTTAAAATGTCCTTAAGAATGTAATGGATCAACAGTTAAAAGGTTCCTGTTAGCAATTCTTATGTACAGTTCTGAATTATATTTATGCCTGTATATTTTACACCTCAATTGCCGAGGTTAAGGTTGCAGAGTGTTCAAGAACCTGATAGCTGCTGGAAAGAAGCTCATTTTGAACACTATCGTCACGCTCTTCAGTCTCCTGCACCTGAGAGCATGGCCAGGGTGATGAGAGTCTTTGGTGATATTCGCTGCCTTTGTGGCAGCAATTCCTATCAATCCCTTTGATGGTGGGGAGGTCAGTATCAGTATCTGCGATGGACAAGGCAGTGTCTACCAGTCTCAGTAGTCGCCCTTGTTCCTGGGCATTCTCAATGCTGAACCAGGCTACAATGAACCATTATGCTCTCTACCGTTCAACTACAGAAGATAGACTATCCATTTACATACCAAATCTCCTCAAACGTCTGAAGGTGTAGAGGCGTTAACAAGTTTTCTTTGTGATGACATTGATGTGCTAGGGCCAAGTCAGATCTTCAAATACATACCGGCTTAGGAACTTAAAGTTGCTGACTCTTTCTACCACTGCCTTTTTGAGGAAGGCAGATTCATGGATCTTTAGCTTTCCCCTTCTGAAATCAATAATTTGCTTCTTGGTCTTACTACAAGAGAGCAAGTTTGTTGTTGTGGCACCAATCAAATTTTCATTCTCCATCCTCTATTCTGACTCATCATTACCAATTATTCGGCGGTATCAGTGCATTTAAAGAGGGTCTTGGCTCTGGCTACACAGTCATGGGTGTAGAGAGAATGAAGTGAGGGCTGACCAAACAGGCTTGTGGTGTTGATCGAGGAAGAAATGTTGTTGCCTATTGTTACAGATTGCGGTCAGCTGATGAGGAAGTTGTGGATCCAGTTATATCGGGATGAGCTGAGACCTAGTTCACAGAGTTTGAATTGTAGGAAGGAACTGCAGATGCTGGTTTAAACTGAAGATCGGCACAAAAAGCTGGACTAACTCAGCGAGTCAGGCAGCATCTCGGATACGATGATTTGATGATAAGTGGGCCGAGGGGCCTATTTCCACGCTGCTTGACTCTGACACACCGTGAAGGGCAGTGTCCTTCGCATCAATATTGTATTCTCCTCAAACATTTAAAATAAATGCTAATCAACTTCATATCTTCCAGCCATTAACTCTCTTAGAGTTCAGCATCTATTGTCCAGAAACTCAACGGGACTAGCCACATGATTACTCAATGATTTCTACAAAATGCAATGCATTTGCCAAATCGACACTATTCTGACTTCACTTTCCAAACCTTCAGCTTCAATCTCCAAGAGGGTCAAATGCAGCAGGCTCCTGGGAACAATTTCACTTGCATGGCTCCACTCCAAGTCATGCACCATCTTGGAATCGAGCCTCCGAATCACACACCATGTGATTGTTGGGTCCAAACATAGAAACAAGCAACTGCAGATGCTGATTTACACAAAAGGCCACAAAGTGATGGAGTAACTCAGTGGGTCAGGCAGCATCTCTGGAGAACAAGTCTGAAGTAGGGTGTCGACCAAGATGATCCAAGGCTCAAGACTCAAAACCTCAACTATCCATGTTCTCCAGAGATGCTGCCTGACCTCCCGAGTTACTCCAGCACTTAGCATCTTTGGAGAGCATGGATAGGTGACATTTTGGGTCGGGACCCTTCTTCAGGCTGGTCTAATCCTAGTACACCCCTTCTAAAACACTGTGGGAGTACTTTCACCAGAAGGACTGAATCAGTTGAAGAAGGAAATGCAACACTGCCTGCTCAGTGGCAGCAAAGAAAGACGATAAATGCAAAACCATCATTCTGAAAAATTAATTTAACAACTCCACTTCTCAGCTCAAACATTTACAGGTCCTACTGAGAAACACTGCATGACAAATAAAAGTGTCCAATTGCCCACCAAGTGTCCAAGTGTCCAATTCCTCTGTTTTAAGTGGTATAGAAAGAGGTTCCTCGCCAAGATATCTTGCATAATTTAAAAGTGGCTGTAATGATATCCAGCAAGATTTTAATCCATCAACATATCCATCAAAGGAAACAATCCTAAACCTGTGTAAAGGTGATTTCTTTTTTAAACTCGTGGCACAGGTATTTGGTTGGTTTGATAAAATAACAATACTAATCAGCCACTGCTTTAAATGTACTTTTTTAGATCACTAATGAAAAGTAATGGAAATGGGAAATAGATGGAGCAATGGGCAGTAGGCAATTGTTGTAATCCAAGAAAAATATGACAAATTACACCAAAGTCCTCACATTTATCTAATCATTCTTCACTGCTTTGTCGATGTGCAATAGGTAGGCAAATCAGTATTTTTGAAGGACCAGCAATTACCTAGGAAACTTAATTCAAGTAAAATCTGTACGAGTTAAAGATATTTTGGGAAATGCTTCTTAACGAGAAAATGTCAAGAAAATGATCAGCCAAGTCAAATATATCCTTCATCTTGTTGTGCGTAATGATGATTATTATATTGCTGTATTATTATTTTGGGTGTACTTAAATACCTGATAATTGAATTTATAGCCAGAATACAAATTCACTCAAAATATTAAAATTGAGCAACTTTGTTCTAATTTTTATATCTTTGTTTGGAGTGAGAATAAGATGAAGAAACAATGGTTTAATGTCAGGATCATTTTTAGCTTTATGTTTATTTAAATAAAAGTGAGTAGGTAAAAAGGTTGCTTATACAATACCTTAACAGATCTATTTGTCATTGATTATAAAGGCATTATTTCAGCTGTGTTTAGCATATTAGTTTTTGACAGCTGACAAAATAGTGAAAAAAGTCATCTTAACTTTTGACAGCAAGCAAACAGTAAAACAGTACCTTAGAAAAATCCATGAGCCAACTCAAATGTTTTGGAGAGGAGTTGCTTGGGAACAGCAAACAGAATAACAGGTCAATGTTTAGCATTTTGGCCTCAAGAGGATAGAACTTGTCATTTACCCACCAGTTGTCAATCCAGGTAAATGCCACAGGTAATAAAGTGATGAAAGCTGGTATTAGTACATACAGTGAGATTAAAACACATGATTAATCTATTGTATCCCTATCGTAGTACTCAGATTCACAATGTAATCATTATCATCATGCGCAACAAGATGGATTAAAGCACCATAATTAAGGATTCACTTAGACAGTGAAGAATCAGTGTCCTAGGGCAAAAAGACAAAATACAATTTATTTCACAGTATTGAGATAACTATCACATAATGACACTTTTAACAATAATTACTGTATTGTCAAAAAATTATACTGTGATATTCCCGTTAGCCTTTGTCTTCATGGAATGAACTATATCATTTAATGTTCTCCTTGGCAGAAGTCTCCATAGCTGTAATTTCTCCCCTCAGAATTCTGATGTTGTAAGTGAATGTCACTGATAATAGCAGGTAACTATAACACAGTCATCGGGAATTCCTCCTTTTTGTCACTTTAATGATGACATTAATTTCTACCGCTATTGTCACCAATCACTCTCCTCTGTACACAAATACTTCATTAGAACTCACTAATTTTTATTATTAAGAATATGACGAATTACTATCAATCTACTTTTATTCCAATATAAGTTCATAAGTTTGTCAGTCATAGGAACAGAATTAGGCCATTCGGCCCATTGAGTTTACTCCGCTGTTCAATCATGGCTGATCTACCTTTCCCCCTCAACCCTTCCCTTCTCCTGTCTTCTCCCCATAATCTCTGACACCCTTCTAATCAAGGACCTGCCAATCTATACACTAAAACTCTCATTTGTTTGTTTGTTTGTTCCAGCCAAAACTGTACAAAATAGCACGATAATTTTAGGCCCACCTTACTCACCATTTATTCACAAAATGCTGGAGTAACTCAGCAGGTCAGGCAGCATCTCGGGAGAGAAGGAATGGGTGACGTTTCGGGTCGAGACCCTTCTTCAGACTGATGTCGGGGGTGGGACACCATTTGGTGCTAATGGAAGAAGTTTCATTGAAATCTGTGTTATATTGTTTAAGTTATTTACATTTTAAAGTTTAAATCTATCTCCTAGGGAGGGGGGAGAGAAGGGGAGGAGGGAGGATAAGGGGGGTTGAGAGGGATGGTGTGGGGGGAGGGGAAGGGGAGGAGGGGGAGAGGGGGAAGGAGGGGGAGGAGAGGGGGAGGGGAGGGGGAGGGGGAGAGGGGAGGTGGGGAGGGGAGGAGGGAGAGGGAACGAGGGGAGGGGTGGAGGGGGGAAGGGGGGAGGGGTGGGAGGAGGGGGGGTGGGGGAGGGGAGAGAGGAAGGGAGGGGAGGGGGAGGGGGAGGGGAGGGGGAGAAAGGAGATGGAGGGGGGAGGATAGGGTGTTGCACCAATTCAGGAGAGGTTTGGGTTCAACGGGTCCACCTGGTCTATCTCCATTAAAAATATTCAATGACGTGGCCTCCATAGCCATACTTGGCAATGAATTCTACAGATTCACCACCCTTTGACTAAAGAAATTCCCCCTCATCTCCTTTCTAAAGGGACATCCTTTTATTCCAAAGCTGTGCCCTCTGGTTCTGGACTCTCCCACTGGTGGAAATATCCCCTCCATGTCCACTCTATCCAGGCCTTTCACGACTCAGTAAGTTTCAATGAGGTCCCCCTCATCCTTCGAAACTCCAGTGAGTACAGCCATGATCATATTGAATGGCGGTGCTGACTCGAAGGGCCGAATGGCCTACTCCTGCACCTATTGTCTATTGTCTATTACAGGCCCAGAGTCGTCAAACGTTCTTCATACATTAACCCATTCGTTCCTGCGGTCATTCTTGGAAACTTCCTCTGGACTCGATCCAACGCCAGCACATCCCTCCTCAGATATGGGGTCTAAAATTGCTCACAATACTCCAAATGGGGTCATACCAGTACCTTTTTTAGCCTCAGCATTATATCCCTGTCATTATATTCTCGCTCTCTCAAAATAAATATATTCATCCAGCGCCGATAGGAAACTAATTTGTTTGTTTACTTATAGAACTTGGAAATCTGACTTTTGCAAAGATTAAAGTTTAAAAGATCTTACTTTTAAAAGATAATCAGGTGGCTTAAAGATCAATCTTTATAGAATGATAGAATGGTACTGTGCAGAAGGAGACTGTTTGGCCCGTCGTATTCATACCAGCTCCCTTCCAGAGCAACTCTCTAGTTCCATCTGCTGGCATTTTCTCTGTTGTGACAGTCAAAGCATTTGAGATTATTTAATTGGTTGTTTTATTTATGCAACCAAAGTGTTGTCTTTTCGACTAAATATTAGGTAGATGTGATAACTTTTGATAGAAATTTATGTAGCTTACGTACAAAATGCTATTGTTTTGCCACTTAAGAAACGAAGGAATAGGGCACATAACAAGTATCAGTGTAGGACTGTCAAATAAAACTGAAACATTCAAAGAAATGTTAAACACCACAGGTTATCACAATGGGTCAGTGTCTTAATGCTGCACTACATAGTGGAACAAAATGGAAGAAAGTCTATTAATATCCAGAACATTCCATTAACAGCATCTCACCTTGTGAAGTGTTACAGTGTGAGCACAGTATATTATCTTCTCACGTACACTTCTGACACAAAGTAGACCATTCGGGCCATCACGCGTGCCAGTGGCCCGTGCCAGATCACAGAGCAATTCCGACATTCCCATTCCCTCACTTAGTTCTCCAACATATTGATGAACTCTACTCTGATTCACCTACCTCTTACCTAGTTTACAGGAGCTAATTAATCTACCAACCAGTGTATGGAGAAACTGCAGATGCTGGTTTACACTGAAGATAGACACAAAGTGCTGCAGTAACTCAGCGGGTCAGGCAGCATCTCTGGAGAAAGATGAAGTGGTGACGTTTCTATTGTGTCAATGGTATCAATGGTCAATAGTGCTTTATTTGCCACACATGCAACTGCACAGTGAAATTCTTTTTGCATGTATTACACGTGCAGGCATCACCATTTTTGGTTCCATTATTGAAAGTCCAATGTCAGGTTGGCCCCGCACACTCGATGTACTAGAGCAACTCCCGCGAACCGACGCCCCTCTCCTCTCCTCTCCTCGCCTGGCCATCTTTGTGTCCCGGGGGCGTCTCCCGCATCTGAGCTTGAAGCGGCTGGAGGCATGACCCCGGTTGACCCTCCCTACCAGTCCACCCCTAGCACCCGATGTCTCCAGCTCCCTCCCGGCCCCGCTGTCTGACGAGCCTTTGGGTTGGAAGAAGGGATCTGACCTGAGACATCACCTATTCCTTTTCTCCAGAGATGCTGCCTGACCCGCTAATCTACCAACCAAGGCATCTTTGGAATATGGAAGGAAAACAGAGCACCCAAGGAAACCCATAGGATCATGGGAAGAACTACATGGACAGTATGGAGTTGTTAAGCAGCAACACCACCTGCCATAACTATTGTCCCTCTTTCCAGATGAGATGCTAAATCATAATCCCATTTGACCACTAGTCTGCTGAATTATGACAGCATTTATTGCTCAATGGGCTGGAGGCAGCAACTGGTGAGGGAATGGACAGGCAACTAAAAGTGGCAACGTTTTTAGCGGGTGATGCTGCAGTTATCTGCAGTACACAGATCCCAAGAACAGAGAATAGGAAAAGGACACCTTTTCAACCAAAACCGGAGCATTTAAAAACACATTAAGCAAGTCGACGTCTGATTGCATATTCAAACCATTCCTGGTAATAGTAGAATGTACCCTGATTACAAAAACACTTTCAGCAGCAGAAGTATCTTGCAATATTCTTTAGTGCTTGATTACAACCAGCCACAGCAAAGGTTGGGGTTAAGGTGTCTGATTAGCTGTGAGCAAAAGATTTTGCAATGAACCTAGCACAAAGCAATTAAATGATCACACGCATTTCTGACATTCCAATAATAATTTAATGTCAAAATGGAGTAAAAAACAACCAATGTTGGAGGAGTGTGTAGGGAGGAACTGCAGATGCCGGTTTACACCGAAGGCAAACACAAAATGCTGGAGTAACTCAGCGGGACAGGTAGCATCTCTGGATAGAAGGAATGGGTGACGTTTCGGCTCAAAATCCTTCTTCAGTCTGAGAGTCAGGGGAGACGATACGGTGATAAGGAAGTGTAAGGTGTGAAAATGAGACATCAAAGGGGATGCTATCAAGGAAAATAGATCATTGTTAGCTCGGAGAAGGTGACAACGAAGGATACAGAGATTAATACAGTCGGACTGGTCGAAGAACTAGGAAGAGAGAGGGATGGAGAGAGAGGGGAAAGCAAGAGTTACTGGAAATTAGAGAAGTCAATATTCATACTGCTGGAGTGTAAGCTGCCCATGTGTAATATGAGGTGTTGTTCCTCCAATTTGCGCTGGGCCTCACTCTGACTGTGGAGGAGGCCCAGAACAGACAAGTCAAAATGGGTATGAGAGGGGGAGTTGAAGTGTTTAGCAACCAGGAGATCAGGTAGGTGTAGGCAGAGATGTTCAGCGAAATAATCGCCGAGCCTGCGCTTGATCTCGCCGATAGTACTGCAAGAATGACCTCAAAGTATACCAAGGTATGGATGAGTAGCACTCAAGAGAATAATACCAGTGACAAATGAGACTAAAGAAAACTAGTTTTCAACATTAGGATCATAGTATTTTGAGGTGCTGAATACGTAGTGCATTAGTACTAACACTGTCTCGAGACCCTGCAAATATTCATGGCATTAGACAAAAACAAATATTAAAAGCAGTGCTGTGGCATTTGCACACAAAATTATGCACTCTATTGAAATCTGTACAGTTCCTTTTAGGAGTTGCAAGAAGATAACTGATGTTATTCCTTATTAAAGAACGGCAACAGGGATAGTTTCAGGCCGGTCAGCCAAACATCAGTGGTCGGGAAATTACTAGAAAAAACCTCAGGATATGATTCAGAAAGGCTGAAGGGCTGATCAGCAATGACTTTATGTGGGACGAATCCTTCCTCATTGACTTGATTGAGTTCTCTGGAGGGAGCAACTAAGAAGATTGGGGAAGACAGGACAATAACCCTTGCCTATATGGACTTTGATAAATCATTTGGCAAGATCTCACATGGTCTCACATGAAACTTTTATATACATCCCCAACAGCTAGAATATTAACTAATCAAATGCTGTCAACTAAATTTCATTTAGCTAGGGGCTGTAGACAAGGATGTCCACTATCACCACTTTTATTTGCCCTAATTATAGAACCACTTGCTGAGAGTATTAGATCAAATTCACATATTTATGGCTACAACACTAAACATACAACCAATAAAATTTCTTTATATGCGGATGATGTATTAATATATATTACAAAGCCAGAAATTAGCATTCCGAATTTATTAAATCTCATAACTCAATTTGGTTCATTTTCAGGTTATAGAATTAACTGGTATAAAAGTGAAATTATGCCAATAATGGAGCATAATCCGGCCATACTTCAACAATTTCCTTTCAAAATTGCCTATGAAAAGTTTAAATATCTTGGAATTTACGTGACTAGGAAATATACTTCTTTATTTAAATCAAATTTTCCTCCTTTACTTGTTAAATTACACAGAAATATCCAATTTTGGAAAACACTTCCTATATCATTAGTTGGTCGTAGTAATGCTATAAAGATGATCTTTCTGCCACAGCTACTATACTTATTTCAAGCAATTCCGATCTACCTTCCAAAAAAGTTTTTTTTTAAAATTGATTCAATTGTTACTAATTTTATTTGGGACTACAAGACTCATAGAATAAATAAAAGACACTTATGTAAGTCTAAAATTAATGGAGGAATTGCTTTACCTAACTTTTTATTTTATTATTGGGCGGTTAATATTAAAAATATAACCTGCTGGTTGGATGATTCTGATCAACAACCGGATTGGTTAAAGATGGAGAAAGAGGATTGTTTACCATTCGATATTGGTGCGATCCTCTTAGCTCCAATAAATTTAAATTAAAAAACATATGGAGGTAATTCCATTATACATAGTGTTATCCGTACCTGGAAACAATTAAAGCTTACGTTAAAATTGAGTAAATTATCTGTTTTCCTTCCTATTGCGAATAATCCTTCTTTTAAACCGTCTGTCTTAGATAGAGGCTTTGCTCAATGGAAAAGTTATGGAATCAAAAGGGTGGGAGATCTTTATCATAAGGGAACTTTTCTTTCGTTTCAGGAGTTACAGCAGAAGTACGGATTACATGTTAATAATTATTTTACATATTTACAACTTAGAGATTATGTAAAATCACACATGCAAGAATATAAGTTTAGAGGTCCAGAAATACTTGATGTATGCCTGAATCGACATTATAACTCAAATAAATTAATATCTTTTATTTACAATATTCTCCTTGACATTGACATTCCGTCATCAGAATCTTATAGACGAGCATGGGAGGACGAATTGAATCAAGTTATAATGCAAGATATATGGGATGAAAGTTTACAACATATACATCAATGTTCATTGAATACTAGACATTCCCTAATACAATTTAAAATAATACATAGATTACATTATTCGAAGACGAAATTAAATAGGATTTTTCCTAGTATCTCTCCTATGTGTGATAAATGTCAATTTCAAGAAGCTAATTTAACTCATATTTTCGTAACTTGTATAAAAATGCAAAACTTCTGGTTGGAGATTTTTAAAATAGTTTCTAAAGTTATTAATAAAAAATTAGATATGGACCCAAAATTAATTATATTAGGATTATCAGAACATACTACAAATTTTACAGTAAGTCAGGTACATTTTCTTGATTACAGTTTAATAACTGCGAAAAAACTAATACTTAAATTTTGGAAAAAACCAATAACCCCCACAATTAAAATGTGGACTATGGAAATGACAGAGACCCTGCATTTGGAAAAAATAAGGTTTGCCTTAATCGACAAACCTGAGTTATTTTTAAAAATATGGTCTCCATTTATTGAATTTTTAGAAAAGTAAATGGGTTTGGCACAGGACTAAAATAAAAAAAAAATTTAAATAAAAAGTTGAAACTTGAGTTGGGGGTTGGATGTACAGCTGTGGTTTTTGTCTCCCGGATCTACTCCCGTTAATTTTTATTGTTAGATCCTTTTTTCTTTTTTTTTTAACCCTCTTACTCTCTCTCTCCCCAAGTTTATAGTTTTATATTTTTATTTTTACTTTCTCTCTTCAAAAATTTAAAAATTGAAGCTATGTAAGAACTTTGTAACAAATGTGTTTTTTCTTATTTCGATTTGTACATATGCTTTTCAAAAAAAAAAAAAAAAAAAAAAAAAAAAAAAAAGATCTCACATGGTAGGTGGGTCCAGAAAATGAAGGCACATAAAACCTAAGGCCGAGCTGGCTAATTGGAATTGAATACTTTATTGTCACATGTAACTAGGCACAGTGAAATTCTTTGCTTGCATACCCAAGGTATACAAATGGCAGTCACCTACGGTGCTGACAAAGTTACAAAGCACGCCGGCTCCTTTGTTCTCCCTCCCCCTTCCCCAACAGCGGTTCCCCCCAGGCTGACCCCCATTGTCCACTGTTCTCCCCCCTCACGCCTCTCCCTCCAAAATTGACGTTAGGAGGTAAGGGTTTGGTGAAAGAAGCCTTAGGCTAGAGGTCTATGACCTGTGGTATACCACAGGGATTGATGATGGGTCCCTTGTGTTTGTGATATATATTAATGACTTGGACGTGAATGTATGAGATATGATTAGTAACTTTGCAGATGACTTGAAAGTCAGTGTGTTGATGGTGAGGGAGGTTGTCTTAGGATGTTTCCACTAGTTGGAGAGTGCAAGACCAGAGGCCATAGCCTCAGAATAAAAGAACATACCTTTAGGAACGAGATGAGAAGGAATATCTTTAGTCAGAGGGTGATGAATCTGTGGAATTTATTGCCACAGACGTCCGTGGAGACCATTATTGGGTGTTTTTAAGGAGGATATTGACAGATTCTTAATTAGTACGGGTATCAGGGGTGATGGTGAGAAGGCCGGAGAATGGGGTTGAGGGTTATGGGGAGATATTGGATACGTTTGGTTTGTTTACCCCAGAGTGAAGGAGGCTGAGGGTTGACCAGTTAGAGGTATATAAGCAAAACTAAACTGAAGTCAGTGAAACTGAATTCTGCAAGCAAAGATCCGTGCACATGCGCCACTGTATTGAATGCTCAGTATTCGCGATGGAAATACAAATGTTGCAATATTTATTTCACCTTTAAACCCTCAGGACTATAATCTTTTGCATCTTTCTTAGTTTAATCAATTTCTCATGGATAAAGCTTCTCATGAATTCTTCTTTGCTCCAAATTTGCAAATCTTGCTTCCCTTCCTCTCTGCATCTTTATTGTTCTCTGACACAGACAAGTGAGATCAAAGACTGAGAAGGCAACACAACTTAGAAATTCAATGTTAGATTAGTTGCAGAAAGAGATGGAAAGATTTGAAAGAAAGGAATATGAAGAGCGCAGAAAAGAATCGTAAAACTCAAGGTGGCGCAGCGGTAGAGTTGCTGCCTTACAGCACTTGCAGCGCCAGAGACCCGAGTTCGATCCCGGCTATGAGTGCAGTTTGTACGGATTTTGTACGTTCTCCCCTTGACCGCGTGCGTTTTCTCCGAGATCCAGTTTCCTCTCACACTCCAAAGACGTACAGTTATGTTGGATAATTGGCTTGGGTTTGTATACTTGATATAAATGTAAATTGTCCCTAGTATGTGTAGGCTTGTGTTAATGTGCGGGGATCACAGTTCGGTGCGGACCCGGTGGGCCAAAGGGCCTGTGTCCGCACTGTATCTCTAAACTAAACTAAACTAAACACATTTCATCTATATACTAAAACTCTCGTTCGTTATCTTGTTTGTGACTGAACTTCAGCCAAAATGGTACACGATAGCACGACAATTTTAGGCCCACCTTACTCACCATTGTCACTTTAGTCATAATGCAAGATGTTTTATTGAAATCGGTCTTATATTTTTAAAGTTATTCACATTTTTAAGTTTAAAAGGAGGGGAGGGGGAGGGGAGGAGGGAGGGAGGGGGAAGTGGGGGAGAAGGGAGAGGGGAGGGGGGATTGAGGAGAGAGGGGAGGGGGGGTGAGGACAGGGTGCTGCACCAATGCAGGAGAGGTTTAGGCCCAACGGGTCCACTTGGTATAGTAACAAATAAAATTCCATAGTTTAGTTCATTCCCTTTACCAGAATAAATGGCATTTAGCACAACATGAAAAGGAGATTTAGTCTTGAAATGACTCAATGTCTGCAGCTATATTAATTTGTATCGTGCAATTACAAAGTCTTCACGCCATTCGATGCCAGATTCCATTTCCATAAAGCGATCAGCAAGTTTCCGAGTTTTGTGTTCAATTGCATCTCTGTCCTTGCATAAGTTTGCTGTGGCATTTGCACATAAATAATGCCAAGCACTATTAACTTCACTATTATTTTAATTTAGTTTCGAGATACAGCGCAGAAACAGGCCCTTCAGCCCACCGAGTCCGCGTCGACCAGCGATCCCGGCACGTTAACACTATCCTACATGCACGAAGGACAATTTACACTTATCGTCATGCTATGTGTCTTAGGGTAGACATTCAGCTGGGAGTTTGCGGTCACTACACACCAGACCAGCTGAGCTGCTTTCTCATTAATATATATTAAAAAAGAGCTTGTGCAAATAAATGTGTTTTTTATAACACACCAACTCTTAAAAATAATCAAGCTGCACTTGATCAGTCCTAAGTGCCATTTCTTGACATCAGAGTCCACTACTCATGGCTAAAGAGGTGCCTGCAACCTGTTACAGCACCTCGTTTCCATGGCAATATTTCATCGATCAAAGCAAAGTATTTTTTAAGCTTTTCCTAAAATAAATTTATAATTTATTTTGTGGATAAAACATAAATAAAATGGTGCTGATGGAGGGGAAATGTTGCACAGATAAGCTGGAGCCCTGTAGAATTGGACTTTCCCCACCCACTGGTTGGCGACACGTGCATGCGAGTAGGCTAATCACATGAAGGACAGTAAGTCTGGCTAACACACATTTATAGCTGAGATTGATGAGTTTGCTTCCATATCAGGCAATATTTCAACTCCCCTGCTGAACAGTTCAGAAAATTGAACATAGAACATAAAATCGAAGGTATTTATTCACAAAATGCTGGAGTAACTCAGCAGGTCAGGCAGCATCTCAGGAGAGAAGGAATGGGTGACGTTTCGGGTTGAGACCCTTCATCAGTCTGAAGAAGGGTCTTGACCCGAAACGTCACCCATTCCTTCTCTCCTGAGATGCTGCCTGACCTGCTGAGTTACTCCAGCATTTTGTGAATAAATACCTTCGATTTGTACCAGCATCTGCAGTTATTTTCTTATAGAACATAAAATAGTACATTTCAGGAACGGGCTCATCCGCAGGGGTGCAGTACTGCTGGAGTTCACCGGAGCGCCGCTCCGGCACCTCTGTAAAAAAAGCCTAAATAAACAGCGGGGAATTTAACAGTGGCCGCTCCAGCACCAGTGACAGCTCCGGCACCTAAAAAATAAGCACTGCAACACTGCTCATCGGCCAACAATATCTTGTGCCGAACAAGATGCTAAGTTAAACTGATCTCATCTGTCTGTACATGATCCATATCCCTCTATTCCCTGCATTTCCTGGTGCCTGTCTAAAAGTATCCTAAACACCACTATCGTATTTGCCTCCACCACCACCCCTGGCAGTGCATTCCAGGCCCCCACCACTCTGGGACCCATCTCCATTAATCTTTACCCCTCTCACCTTATAGCGATGCACCTTATATAGAGTTGGGCTTCCCACCCTAGGGAAAAGGTCTGTGCAAAACCAGTTGTTTGGAGTGGAGCAACATTGCTCCTAATTTCAGATTGATTTTGTTTTTAGTTTTAGAGATACAGCGCGGAAACAGGCCCTTCGGCCCACCGAGTCCGCGCCGCCCAGCGATCCCCGCACATTAACACTATCCTACACCCACTAGGGACAATTTTTACATTTGCCCAGCCAATTAACCTACAAACTTGTACGTCTTTGGAGTGTGGAAGGAAACCGAAGATCTCGGAGAAACCCCACGCAGGTCACGGGGAGAACGTACAAACTCCATACAGTACTGCACCCATAGTCAGGATCGAACCCGAGTCTCCAGCGCTGCATTCGCTGTAAGACAGCAACTCTACCGCTGCACCACCGTGCCGCCCTGGAAATGAAGACTCTAGCCAATAAAGTAATTTACCTTTTTTTAAAGTGAAAGGCATATCAAAAGTTAGTTGGCAGTAGTAGTTTCACAATGCCTTAGTGGTTGTTACTAACGTCCAGTGCTGCCTCTAGCCCATTGGTCTGGTTTAACTCCCACCATGGCAAATGAACAAATTAAATACATTTGGAAATAAAGGGAGTGTCAGTAATTGTGACCAGGAAACTATTGGCTAGTTTGTAGAAATATTTATTCACGTACTTCCTCCCCTCCCCAGCTTGCTCTATATATGACACCAGAACCACAACAATGTGGCTGACATTTAATTGTGAGATGGCCCAGCATCCAACTAGTTTCAGGGGTAGGCAAAAATGCTGGTCTACATGCTGTGAACAAAAAAAAAAAGATGGGAATAACACACTTCTTGTTGTTACTTTTACATTTTAAGTCCTTATTTTAGTCCTGTGAACTTGTGTTTCCAACAGCAAGGATCTCATGACAAGCCCAATGCTGGAGGAACTCAACAGGTCAGGCAGCACCTGTGGGGGGGAATGGATGGGCAATGTTTTGGGACGGGACCCATTTTCAGACTGATTGACAGAAGGAATTGTGTTCTGCTCAAGATTCCAGCATCTGCAGTCCCTTGTGACTCCAACAAAGATCTCTGTTGTGGAGTTTATTGCAGCAACGGCATGTGCATTAAACAGGTGGGGGAATCCCTGGAGAGGTAACAGAGATACCTGATTAAACATTCATCAATGACCAAAACACATCTGAGGTGAGCTCAGAAGTTATGTTTGATGCTTGCAATCGGTTCAACAATAAATATGTAGAAATATGGTAAAAATCACTCCTGAGTTCCACACATTCAAATATTAGTATTTAAGAACTGAATCTCCCACTGAGGATTTAGTTTAAATAGGGAAGTCTACTTTGCTATGCAGCAGAAAATCGGGCTGATTGCAGAATCATAAAGAAATGGATAAAGAAAGATTACTTTTAAGTCATTTAGTACCAAAGAAAGACTGATAAATCTTGCATTGGCTCATTCTCCAACCTCCATCAACATCCACGATGCTTCACATGGTCGGTGCTACAACATCTGCTCCATCAGTTCTTCCTTCCATGACATCCAGGGCCCCTCGTGCTCCTTTTAGGTGAAGGGGTAATACAACCAATTCTGCATTCGCTGCACACAATGTTGCCAGGACTCGAGGCTCTGAGCTCTCGGGAAAGGTTGAGCAGCCTATTCCTTGGAGCGCAGGAGGATGAGGGGAGATCTTATAGAGAAGTACAAGATCATGAGAGGAATAGATCGGCTAGACACACACAGAGTCTCTTGCCCAGAGTAGGGGAATCAAGAACCAGGGGACATGAGTTTAAAGTGAAGAGGGAAAGATTTCATAGGAATCAGAAGGGTAACTTTTTCACACAAAGGGTGGTGGGTGTATGGAGCAAGCTGCCAGAGGAGGTAGTTGAGGCAGGGACTATTACAATATTTAAGAAACAATTAGACAGGTGCATGGACAGGACAGCTTAGAGGGATGGGGGCCAAACGCAAGTAGGTGGGACTAGTATAGATGGGACATGTTGGTCGATGTGGGCAAGTTGGGCCGAAGGATCTGTTTCCACATTGTATGACACTATGACTCTAATAGGTTTCCTGTACTTTGAGGAAATAAAACAGAATGGTTTACTGCTTTGCAGAACACTGTTGTTCAGGGGGCAAGTGTGATCCCAAACCTCCAGTCACGTTAATTCTACATCCCATTCACAATTGTACTGACAACAATACCCTATCTTCCGACTAGACATGTTACAGCCTTCCAGATTCAGCCCTGCAAATTATTTTCAGTACTTGCAGTCTTCATTGGCAGTTCATAAGTTCATAAGTCATAGGAACAGAATTAGGCCATTCGGCCCATTGAGTCTGCTCTGCCATTCAATCATGGCTGATCTATCTTTCCCTCTCAACCCCATTCTCCTGCCTTCTCCTATAACCTGGCTCGAATGGCCAAATGGCCTCCTCCTGCACTTATTTTCTATGTTTCTATGTCTCTAACCTTTGAGACCCTCACTAATCATGAACCTGTCAATTTCCACTTTAAAAATACCCATTGATTTGGCCACCACAGGCATCTGTGGCAATGAATTCCAGAGATTCACCACTCTCTAAAGAATGTCCCCCTGATCTCCTTTCTAAAGGTACGTTCTTTTATTCTGAGGCTATGCCCTCTGGTCCTAGACTCTACCACTAGTGGAAACATCCTTTCCACATCCACTCTATCCAGGCTGGGTGAAGCGGCTGATCTTGACCTCATCGGGACTTTTGCGCTGATTGGTGGGTCGAATTTGCCCTCTGTGGCCGGCACTGGAACTCCGGCCCAGCAGAACCGGCAGATCCGATCACATAGCCAACGTTGTGGGCCAGTATATCCCCCCCCACCACATAGCTGTGACCTCTGTTGGTCTTGCAAAATAGATAATACAGCAAGGCTCAGGAACCAAGGGTTCTGGAAAATCAGTGGTGGACCTGTAGTAAATTTCTTCTGCACACCCTTGAAGGCATTTACATCTTTGTTAAAGTGTGATGCCCGTAAAACCAGTTTCTGCGTCTGAGCCAGCATTTTGTAAAGCTTTTTCCTTGTTCTTGTACAGGCTGTAGCATTCTTGCCCGTGTTCATACAAAATTTCTAAATATCGCCACCACTCTACTATTCAAGAAAAACAATAGGCATATCCATGCTACAGTATGGCAATAAAAAATCACTTGGGTGGGCTCCAGATCATTAGAAATCTGTCATTCATCTTTGAACTGACTTTGGAGATAAAACAGACAATGCAATCCTGGGAATTTCATTGTGTTAAAGTATTTCAGAAAATTGAATTTTAGTACATAGAGAAACAAATAGCACGACCTTATTGTCCAATATTTTGGGTACCTGGCAAAAGTGAATAATTATTGCAGAGAATTGTGCTTGGAATCCAGACCATCACACAAACCAACCTCCCTTCCACTGACTCCCTCCCTCTACACTTCATGCTGCCTCGGCAAGGCCACCAGCATAACAAAGGACCAGCCTCACCTCAGTCACTCCCTCTTCTCCCTTCTGCCATTAGGCAAGAGGTACAGAATTGTGAAAACACACACTAGATTCAGGGAAAATTTATTCCCAGCTGTTATCGGGCTACTGAACCACCCTATCAACAACTAGAAAGCAGTCCTGACTTACCGTCTACCACATTGGAGACACACGGACTATCTTAATCGGAGTTTACTGAAGTTTATCTTGCACTATACTTAATTCCCTTTATTTTTTATCTGTACTTTGGGCAGCTCAATTGTAATCATGTATAGAGTTCCCACTGACTGGATAGCATGCAACAAAAAAGGTTTTTCACTGTACCTCGATAATGTGTCACTAAAGTAAACTAAACTAAACTAAACAAATTAGGATTCCAAAAGTAGTAAATTACACTTTTGTTTCCAGAACAACAAGAAAATAATAGACATGATCCTTGGTATGCGATTACATCAAGTTCACATAGTGTGTTCATGTGTGCTTAAACCTGGTGGTGTTGGCAAAATGATAAGACAAAGGTAGAGTATTACAGTGAATGGTTTGACTCTGGAATTCACAGCCTGGGTTAGTTATGAGATTCAGTGGTAGCTTTTAATAGTAACTGATATGCTTGACCTTCGATCGATCTTTAATCGGACTTTATCTCGCACATTATTTCCTTTGTCCTGTATCTGTACACTCTGGATGGCTCGATCGTAATCCGCTGATTGGTTAGCATGCACCAACAGCTCTTCACTGTACCTCGCTCGGTACATGTGACAATAAACTAAACTAAAAAAAGGAAATAATTTGCAGGTTAAGGCAAGATGGATGGAACTAACTGGGTTGCTCTTACATAGAGCCATCACAGACCTAATGGGCCAAATGTCCCCCTTCCATGTTGTCATCATACTGTGATTCCACCATCTGTGCGTGTGTGTTCTTTTTATTGCTGCGTATGCATTATTTGCCTGGCGGCTATATTAAAATGTAATGTAGCATGGCTAAAAATACTGGGCCACAGCAATGTTATGCAGTGAGTGGAATGGACATAATGGTGACAAATATTGATGAAGTAATGATAAATGTGATGTATATTATGCCCCATACTACAGAGCATTTTCAACCAAATTCAGCATATGCTGCTAAGTCAGTGTCCCATAGGTCTGTCTGTGACTAATAGACAACCCTGATGCAGAACAGAATACCGATCAGATCATAGACTTGCATTTATGCTCCTACTTAAACAATTTAATCTTCAAAATCTGTAGTCAGGTTCAACCAGCAATAACTTAAAATGCAAACATTATGTTAAAGCCATTTTATTCATTAGGAGCACTAATAAATTGCCAGCTCATAATTCAAGAAACAAACATATTCCCCTCTTATTATTAATAAACATAGCACAAAAAGTAAGGAAATTTGTGTTTGGTAGATTATTTCTTTGTTGTAACAATGCTTCTTGGCAATAAATCTTATACCGTTGGAAAGCCTGTTTATTTCCCTTTTAAATGGTGCCACATTTGTAAGGAACATGCATTTGTGGGATGAGCAGCAGAGCTGAGTATATGGGTTGCGCCCATGAAAAATTTGCCAAATCTTCTCTGCCAATGCCAAACAGCTTATTCTGCTGTTGCTATTGACTCTTGTTTTGAGCTTCTGGTACCCCCAGGTGCTGACAATCAGGTGCCTGATTGGCACCTGATTGGCAGCATCTGTGAGCATGGGCCCTGCTACAGTGGTCAGTAGGTGTCTGCTCCAAGAATCGGCATGCCACGTTTGACTGATCTGGATAGGGCCCGTGCGATAGGGCAACTTCAAGCTGGTGTTCCGCAAAACCAAGTTGCGGCATTATTTGGAGTGAGCCCTAGTACCATCTCCAAAGTGAAGGCCAAGTTCCATATAACGGGGGATGTCAAAGACAGGCCGCGAAGTGGGCGTCCCAAGAAGACGACACCCGAAGAAGACCGTTTCCTCACCCTGTCAGCACTTAGGAACCGTAGGCTGTCTTCTACAGATTTGCAGTCAAGGTTTGCAGGACGATATGGCCGACGGCTCTCTGCCCAGACAATTCGGAACAGACTGCACGCAGCCGATCTCCGGTCTCATAGGGCTGCCAGGCGGCCTGCCATGACTGCCCTTCACCGTCAGGCCCGTTTGCGCTGGTGTCGGCAACACGTGCACTGGAACCTGAACATGTGGAGGAACGTTATGTTCAGCGATGAGTCCAGATTCTGCCTACGGCAGTTGGATCATAGGGTCAAAGTGTGGAGAAGACGCGGAGAACGCTATGCTGATTGCTGCACCGATAGAGTAACATCTTTTGGTGGAGGCAGTGTGATGGTGTGGGGCGGCATCTCCCTCACTGGAGAAACGAGGCTTGTCATCATTGGAGGCAATCTCAATGCAGAGAGATATCGAGATGAGATTCTGCAACCAGTGGCAATCCCATATCTCCACAGTCTGGGACCGAACTCTATCCTCCAAGATGACAATGCTCGCCCCCACAGAGCAGGGTTTCTCAGAGACTACCTCCAGAATTTGGGAGTGGAGAGGATGGAATGGCCTGCCAGCAGTCCTGACCTCAACCCCATTGAACACTTGTGGGATCAGCTTGGGCGTGCTGTTCGTGCCAGAGTGACCAACACAACCACGTTGGCTGACTTGCGACAAATGCTGGTTGAAGAATGGGATGCCATCCCACAACAGTGTGTGACCAGGCTGGTGACCAGCATGAGGAGGAGGTGCCAGGCTGTTGTGGCTGTGTATGGTTCTTCCACAAGCTACTGAGGCTCCTGTTTATTAAATGAATAAATTGTTAAATTGCCAATATGTCTTGTTTCTTCAGACTTCAATCATCCAATCCACCAAACAACACCGAACAAGAGTCAATCAGATCAATGTCAGCTTATTGCATCAATTAACTTTGGACACACAAGAATTGCCATACACTGTGCAGGGTATATCTACACTGAAGAATATAGGAATTAATGAGCAGATTTAACACATCACTTGACAAATTGATAAAACCAAATCAGGTTTTAAGTAAGGGTGTGCAAGCATCCAGTATTCATTTAAATTTAGATTTCCTCATGGTTTTCAGAGATGCACTCTCCCCTCGTTATTACGGACCTCTTTATAATGAGTTTCAGTTATTGCAGACGGGGTGTTCCCACAGTAATCAGACACCACTGTCTTTTTAAGAACACTGGCTGCTGATTACACTGTGGGAGGCATTGGAAATTGACAAGTAATTGCTTTGATCGACACTTGTGCAATGATTATTAAACAATGCAACAAACAGCTTTCAGTATTTTCAGTTTGCAGTAACAAAAATGCATTTTTAGCTGGTAAAAAGAACTTTGTTTTTGAAAACAACTTGTTTCACGAAGTGACTGCTAGGTGGTTGGAGCACATCCCTTGCTCGTTATAGCGGACAATCAGCAATAATGGACACCATTCCTCACCATCCGGACCGTTATAACAAGGGTTCTCTGTATTTCATTTTAACAGGTTGGTGTTGAACTAGTGCAGGAAATATATGTAAGATAATGGACAACACATCAGGGATCAAGACATGCCAATGACTGTGAAATTGGATGCTGACTGTTCATTAGGATCACCCCATGTCTTAAGCATGTTGGGGTACTTTCAAGGACGTGTAACTCTCTGTGATATAAGGAAATTGGATGGATTTTTCCTCAACTTGTGAAGAAATTATGGAAGGGAGTAAAGACCTTTATAAAAGCCAATCGTTGTACTATTTTGGCCAGTATTGTAGCCGATAAATATGAATGGAAATTGTGTCCACTCATTGATTATACGGATTAAACTATGAAAGGTGAAGCTATGTTGCTATGTTTTCACAGGTGGTGACAGATTGAAATTGCTTGGTGTGAAACGGAGCAGAGTCACAGGAGATGACCACAACTTCCTTCACCAGCAAGTGGTCTACCAGGGAACCACCTTGCCTGAAGTCATCTGTGGCTGGCCCTGATTTGTTCTGTTTTTTTCTTGCCTTAAATTCTTTCCCCCACCCCAACTTACTTTCAGTCTGAAGGGTCTCAACCCAAAACGTCATTGTTATTTTTAGTATATGTTAAAATGTATGTTTCAGTTTTCATGGATATAAAAACATAGAAAATAGATGTGGGAGGAGGCCATTCGGCCCTTCGAGCCAGCACCGCCATTCATTGTGATCATGGCTGATCATCCACAATCAATAACCCGTGCCTGCCTTCTCTCCATACCCCTCGATTCCACTAGCCCCTAGAGCTCTATCTAACTCTCTCTTAAATCCATCCAGTGATTTGGACTCCACTGCCCTCTGTGGCAGAGAATTCCACAAATTCACAACACTGTGTAAAAGTTCTCTCTCACCTCAGTTTTAAATGGCCTCCCCCGTGGTTTGTTTTATGCGGGGGTTGGGGGAAACGTTTTTTCAATCTCTTACCTCGATGGAGATGCAATTTTTTTTCCATATCTTATCTCCGTCCGCACTGCGGCCTAACAACATGGAGTTGGTGGCCTTTCCTGGAGACTGACCCGGCACTCCAAGCCACGGGAGTCTGCGAGTCTGAGGGATTAACATCGCGATCCCTTTGCCAGGGATTGAAGCTCTAACTGCGGGACCTGTGGACTTTAACATCGTGAAGCACGCAGTCTCTGGTAAGAAGCCAACTCGGAAGCACCATGCCGCGGAGAGTGTTTCAACCGCCCCGACGCGGTAGTTTCGAGCACCCCGACGGGTGCTTCGATCGTCAGCTACGGGGGCTTTGATCGCCCCAACTGCGGATGGTTTGACTGCCCCGACTGTGGGAGAACAAGAGGAAGATTGAACTTTATTGCCTTCCATCACAGTGAGGAATGTGGAATCCACTGTGATGGATGTTTATGTTAACTTTTATGTGGTTGTGTGTCTTGTTGCTTTTCACTTAGTATGGCTGTATGGTAACTTAAATTTCACTGTACCTTAATTGGTACATATGCCAATAAACTGATGTTGAAACCTTGAAACTTATCCATGTTCTCCAGAGATGCTGCCAGACCTATTGGGCTGCTCCAGCGCTTGTCTCTATCTGGAGATGAGGGCATATCTGGCCTCCTGCTCGCAACCCCAGTGTGAATCATGTCTGTGGCCGTTGAGTGACTCCTGTTGGTAGGCCCAGCACAACTGTGCAACAAAGTACAGCAGCCTCAGAACAATTACATCTAGGTTCAAAAATAGCTTCCTCCAATCAACCATCAGGATCTTGAACCACCCTACACAATCCTAACAGCAATCCTACCCACCAAAATATTAAAGACTTTGTAGAATGGTCACACTACATACTTTGGTTTGCTCTATTATGTTCTAGTTACCTGGATAACTGATAATTTGCTGGAGTACCTCAGCGGCTCAAGCATCATCTCTGGAGAACATGCCTATCTTTGCTCTCCAGAGATGCTGCCTGACCCTCTGAGTTACTATAGCATGTTGTGTTTTTTGTTTGTAAACCGGCATCTGCAGGTCCTTGTATCTACTTCATTGATCATTTATTGCATTACAATTTGTGGTATATTTATTTATTGAGTCATTGTATTACTGTGCCTGTAAAAAGTGCAGCAAGGAAGAATTTCATTGTTCTGTTCCTGGTGCATGATAATTAAACACTCTTAACTATTGAAAACAGAACTAGACATCATGAACAAATATATTCACTGAGGAAGTCAAAATGAATCTTGAACTCCTCCTTCATAGCTCCTCACCTCAGAACTGCTGAGGATATGTCAGTCTATGCAGAGGAGTTAATTTATTGCTAGGTTTGGATCACTGTGGTTTTATGTCAATCAATTTAATTTCCTTAGCATTTACACTACTAATCTCCCTATCGGATCTACAAAAGCTACTGAGTGACTGGATTAACCTATCCTTGCAATTATCGAAGAATAAATCTGACAGCTAAATTATCAGCTAAAAAGTCTTTATTTATCTTACAATCATAGTTGTGAAGTCTTAACTATTGAATATGCAAGTAATTAATAGATGAGGTAAATTAGTGAAATTAGCACAATGCCACAATAACCTTCTACTTACAATGTAGCAATTCAGGAGTACTTTGTTGCTGACTATACGTTTATAGCCAAGGTCAATGTCAGAGGTGGAAATAAAGTGGTCAGGTTTGTTGACGATCAGTCTCCTTGGATAGCTACTCATTACAGAGCCTGAAATTCAAGCATGTTGAAATATGCTCAGAAACCTATATGACCAGCGAGTGAGAGTGAGTGTGACTGAGCTTTAGGGAAAGGTTGAGCAGGTTAGGACTCTATTCCCTGGAGCGCAGGAGGATGAGGAGTGATCCATAAAGGTGTACAAAATCATGAGAGGAATAGATCGGGTAAATTCACAGTCTTTTGCCCAGAGTTAGGGGAATCGAGAACCAGAAGACATAGGTTTAAGGTGATGGGGAAAGATTTATTAGGTACCTGAGGGGTAATTTTTTCACACAAAGGGTGGTGGGTGAATGGAACGAGCTGCCAGAGGAAGTAGTTCCGGCAGGTACTATCACAACGTTTAAGAAACTTTTAAATAGGTACATGGATAGGACTGGTTTAGAAGGATATAGGCCAAATGCAGGCAGGTGGGACAAATCTAGATGGGATATGTTGGTTAGAGTGGGCAAGTTGGGCCAAAGGGCCTCGATCCATGATTCTTTGACCCTGCCATTATGGTCTGCTGTGGATGTATATTTTACCATTCAGCTAAGCTTCATCAGATGGCGGGAATAATCTTCCTGAGATGTCGCATAATCACAAGAAGCGCTCTCTTCATTTTGGATGAAATTACCCTCAGTGCCAGTAAGTGCATCTGGACAGGATGATTTGAATGTCACCTCTAAACCTTATGTAAGTGACATGCTTACAGCTGACTTTTACTCACTGAACCTTTTTTCTATCAAATGGGGTGTACTTTTATTTTTTAACATTTGCAGCCAACCTAAATATATCAATTACTTATGCAGCTTCCTGTCCAGAATCAATTATGGGAAATGCTAATAGAAATGGCAACTAAACTAAGAAATTAAATCTGAGTTTGCGTTTGAGTTTAGTTTATCGTCATGTGTACTAAGGTACAGTGAAAAGCTTTTGTCAGCTGCAAACCAGTCAGCACAAAGACAATACACGATTACAATTGAACCATCTGTAGTGTACAGATACAGGATTAAGGGAATAACGTAAATAGGTTTAGTGCAAGATAAAGTCCAGTAAAGTCGATCTTAGATAGTCCAAGGGTCTTGAATGAGGTAGATAGTAGTTCAGGCCTGCTCTCTCGTTGTTGGTAAAATGGTTCAGTTGCCTGATAATCGCTGGGAAGAAACTGTTCGTAAATCTGGAGATGTGTGTTTTCACACCTCTATACCCCTTGCCTGATGGGAGAGGGGAGAAGAGGGAGTGACCGGGATGTGACTCATCCTTGAGTCCTAGAGCTACTGTCTGAATGGTAGTGCTTAAAACACTACCTTGTTTGTCTCCAACTTGCAAATAAATCTATACAATTTTACTGGCCAATCTAAGTGAAATATACCCAGGCCTTTCTGTCAGTTACATAAAACAGACTCCAAATGAATCATGCACAGATGCCCAATACGAGCAAGTTACCTGGTTTCAGAACCCTTCAAGTCTTTGATAGCAAAGGGCTTGCACTGTAAACCACCTGAGAATGATCCTAGGGATGATTAGGTTAACATTTGATGAGCGTTTTATTGCACTGGGCCTGTATTAACTGCAGTTTAGAAGGATGATGGGGGAACTCATTGAAACTTACCGTATATTGAAAGGCCTGGATAGAGTGGATGTGGAGAGGATGTTTCCACTAAGGGGAGAGTCTAGGACCAGAGGTCATAGCCGCAGAATAAAAGGGAGTACCTTTAGAAAGGAGATGAGGAGGAATTTCTTTAGTCAGAGGTGGTGAATCTCTGGAATTCATTGCTACAGATGGCTCTGGAAGCCAAGTCGGTGGATATTTTTAAGGTGGAGATTGACAGATTTTTGATCAGTACGGGTGTCAGTGGTTATGGGGGAGAATGGGGCTGAATGGGGCTGAGACGGAAAGGTAGATCAGACATGATTGAATGGCACAGTAGACTTGATTGGCTGAATGGCCTAATTCTGCTCCTATAACATGAATTTACAAACCAATGAACCCAAATTAAGACATTATGCTTCAATTAACATGCCACCTTTGAACCTCTGGTAGTAATGATTTATTTTTCATTGCTGATAAGAAATATTTCTCAGGGCTACCCTTTTCTTCGCTTTTCATTGGATTTGAACCCAAGTTGCTTGAGGACATAAGCCAAGACGATCCTTGAGGAATTTCTTCCACATATCTTTCATAGGAAGATGAACAGAAAATGAAAACAAAAAGGAAAAGAGAAAGAAAAAGAAGAACTGGATGAAGAAAAGTCAAAAGTAAAATAAAAAAGAAACAAAACAAAGCAAAAGGAAAAGAAAAACAAAATGAAGAATTGCAAGAGCTGTCTTATTATTTCAGGATTAAAAGGCACGTATACCAACAGGAAAATGTTGCAAAATTAATTTAAAACAATTGAAACTCTCCCTAACTTTCACAGTTTCTTTATATTCACTCATGTTTAATAACATATTTTAATGAAAAGTGTTAAATTGAATGTGAATTATTATTATTAAGTTTAAACATTGTACCGATTTAGAGGAAACTCGTGACAATTTATCACTTGAAATTCCAATATACTGGTAACATCATTATATTGCCTTGAATTGCATGTACTTGGGATGTATAATAAATCCAATCTCATACATCGCCATCTCACCATCATGATTTGGAACGAGCCTGGAGCTGCATTCATTTGACAATAACATTGTCAGGATGCCATCTACTAGGACCTCAAGGACCCTGGCAATACAGTGGGCCATGCACTTATTTTATTCAAGTGAAAACTGTTTTGTTCCATACAAAGCACAGCTGGATTAGCAAAAGGCAACCAATTAAGTATATTTTCAATTGCTTGAGAAGTGTGAAGGCAGCATTACACTTGGTTTACTTTTTGCTGCTAGGTCTCGAAAAATATAATGGACAAGAAATTTGCAAAATCACATCTATTTACTTGAGTCATTAAATTCTACAATGGGAGGCACAGATAGTAGGGCTGCTCAGCGTCAGAAGCCCGGCTTGAATTCAAACCTCGAGTGCTGTCTGTGTGGAGTTCGCACAATCTCCCTATTACTTCATGGGTTTCCTCCAGATGCACTGGTTTCATCCCAATCACAAAGGTGTGCGGGCTTGTAGGTTAATTGTAAAATTGCCCCTGATGTGCAGAGAGTGGATACGAAAGTGGGATAACATAGAACTACTGCAAACAAATTATTAATGGTCGGCGTAAACCCGGTGGGCCAAAGGGCCTGTTTTCATGCTGTAAACTAAAATAAAGTCTTAACAAAAGAAGCAAATCATTATCTGGTTCCTCTCAGTTATTTTCAACATTTGGTTCACATCAATGACAGATGGGTAACATACCTATGAATGATCCACCTGGTATTCTGAGCAGCAATATTGGGCTTTATCTTGTCAATTGCTGGTTGAAATATAGTTTTTGTACAGTCACTCTGTATTTTCTTCTGGTGAATTGTTAGCGCAAAGTGAAATATTAAGTCAGAAGCACTTCAAATGCAAATCACACTATGTAGTATTCTTATTAGAATTAAGTATAATATAAACATTTAATGATTCAATTTCCTTCTTTACAATGAACACAGTGCCTGTAATTAAAAAAAGAGAACTACAGGCTGGAAGGAACCAGATACACTAGGGATTATTGAGGCTGGTCTACAAAAAAATCAAGACTGAGAATTAAACAATATCTCATTCATTTAGAAAATATAGTGAAGGGAAAGGAACAGAGGGAGTAACTTTGCTCATGAAGATAGCAGAAGAAAAAAAACAGAGGTGTCAATAAATCAGAAATACAATCCACAGGGATCGATTTGAATGGTAATAAAATATTAATCACGCTAATGCAGATGACGTCTATCTACGGATCACAAAACAGTGGAAGGAAGATGGAACATAGGTTAGTTATGATGCAAGTCAACACCTGCCTCAGTAATGGCCTGGACCCACTTCAATGCACCTACGACCACAACAGATTGACAGCACATGCACGCAATTTAAAGTATTGTGTTCAGTTCTGGGCACCATGTTTTATAGGAAAGATGTTGTTAAACTGGAAATGGTACAGAGAAGATTTACGATGATGTTGCCAGGGCTCGAGGGCCTGAACTATAGGGAGAGGTTGAGCAGTCTAAAACACTATTCCTTGGAGCACAGGAGGATGAGGGATGATCTTATAGAGGTGGACAAAAACATGAGAGGAATAGATTGGGTAGACGAAGAGTCTCTTCCCCAGAATAGGGGAATCGAGAACCAGAGGACATAGGTTTAAGTTGACGGGGAGCCTGAAGGGTAACTTTTTCACACAAAGGGTGGTGGGTGTATGGAACGAGCTGCCAGATGAGGTAGATGAGGCAGTTACTATTGCAATGGTTACAAAACATTTGGACAGGACAGGTTTAGAGGGATATGGGCCAAAATCAGGCAGGTGGGACTAGTGTAGATGGGTCATGTTGGTCTGTGTCGGCAAATTGGGCCGAAGGGCCTGTTTCCACGCAATATGACTCTATGACATGCTATCGCCACTCTGCGCTGTATCATTTGGACAACAGGATCGCACACATCAGGCCTTTGTTTGTCGACTGCAGCACGACAATCAGCACCACCATCCCTTCCAACCTTGTCAAACTTGACCCACGGAAACTGGGTCTTTGCTCTTCCATATGCAGCTGTATCTTCAATTTCATCGTTGGCAAACCTCAATTCAGTTCTCTTCAAAACTCCAAACACGTACAGGTTTGTATTTAGCTTCTGTAAATTTTAAATTGTTCCTAGTGTATAGGGTAGTGTTAGTGTAAGGGGTGATCGCTGGTCGGTGTGCTGAAGGGCCTGTTTCCGTGCTGTATCTTTAAAGTATGTAAAGAGTAACAGCAATAGACGAATAAAAAAAGTAAAATTAGTATGAGAATGCGGACAGGATAAAATTACTGGAAGTGGCAGAGTAAACAAAGGGACATAAAGTAATTATTTTGTCTCAGTGTTCACCAGGCAGAAGTCAGGACATACCAGAAGATGACATTTAAAATTATGAAGAGCAATCTTAAGTAAACTAAACAAACTCAAAGAAGATAGGACCCACAGTCCAAAGGAAATAAACATCACGTTATATAAAAAAATGAAGGAAAGTTAGAACAGAAATACTATTTCATTCAAAGAGTGGTGGGTATATGGAAAGAGCTGCCAGAGGAGGTAGTTGAGGCAGAATCTATAACAACATTTAAAAGACATTTGGACAGATACATGGATAGGAAATGTTTAGAGGGATATGAACCAAACACAGGCAGGTGAGATTAGTGTAGAAGGGGCACGTTGGTCAACATGGGCAGGCTAAGCCAAAGGGCCTGTTTCTGAGCTGCCAGAGGAGGTAGTTGAGATTTTTGCAATGCTTAAGAAACATTTAGATAGGTAAATGGACAGGACAGGTTAAGAGGGATATGGGCCAAATGCAGACAGGTGGGACTAGTGTAGATGGGACATGTTGGCTGGAGTGAGCAAGTTGGGCTGAAGGGCCTGTTCCATGCTATAAGACTGAGGATTAAAACAAATTGAAAACATGGCATAAATAAATAAATGGCACTATTGAACAGTCACATAACCATATAAGGGATAGTAGCTGGAGTAGGTGTTTACCTTGTGGCATGAAGGGGATAGATAGGGTGAAAGCACAGTCTTTTACCCAGGGTAGGGGAATTATGCTGGCGTTTGGTTCATATCCCTCTAAACATTTCCTATCCATGTACCTGTCCAGAGTAGGGGAATTAAAAACCAGAGGACATACGTTTAAGCTGAGAGGGCCAAGATTTAATACGAACCTGAAGAGCAACCCTTTCACTCAGAAGGTGATGTGTATATGGAAGAGCTGCCAGAGTAGGTAATTGAGGCATATACTATAACAGTATCTAAAATAAACTTAGACAGGTGCTGGGATAGACAATAGACAATAGACAATAGACAATAGACAATAGGTGCAGGAGTAGGCCATTCAGCCCTTCGAGCCAGCACCGCCATTCAATGCGATCATGGCTGATCACTCTCAATCAGTACCCCGTTCCTGCCTTCTCCCCATACCCCCTCACTCCGCTATCCTTAAGAGCTCTATCCAGCTCTCTCTTGAAAGCATCCAACGAACTGGCCTCCACTGCCTTCTGAGGCAGAGAATTCCACACCTTCACCACCCTCTGACTGAAAAAGTTCTTCCTCATCTCCGTTCTAAATGGCCTACCCCTTATTCTCAAACTGTGGCCCCTTGTTCTGGACTCCCCCAACATTGGGAACATGTTATCTGCCTCTAATGTGTCCAATCCCTAATTATCTTATATGTTTCAATAAGATCCCCCCTCATCCTTCTAAATTCCAGTGTATACAAGCCCAATCGCTCCAGCCTTTCAACATACGACAGTCCCGCCATTCCGGGAATTAACCTAGTGAACCTACGCTGCACGCCCTCCATAGCAAGAACATCCTTCCTCAAATTTGGAGACCAAAACTGCACACAGTACTCCAGGTGCGGTCTCACCAGGGCCCGGTACAACTGTAGAAGGACCTCTTTGCTCCTATACTCAACTCCTCTTGTTACGAAGGCCAACATTCCATTGGCTTTCTTCACTGCCTGCTGAACCTGCATGCTTCCTTTCATTGACTGATGCACTAGGACACCCAGATCTCGTTGAACTCCCCCTCCTCCTAACTTGACACCATTCAGATAATAATCTGCCTTTCTATTCTTACTTCCAAAGTGAATAACCTCACACTTATCTACATTAAACTGCATCTGCCATGTATCCGCCCACTCACACAACCTGTCCAAGTCACCCTGCAGCCTTATTGCATCTTCCTCACAATTCACACTACCCCCCAACTTAGTATCATCTGCAAATTTGCTAATGGTACTTTTAATCCCTTCGTCTAAGTCATTAATGTATATCGTAAATAGCTGGGGTCCCAGCACCGAACCTTGCGGTACCCCACTGGTCACTGCCTGCCATTCCGAAAGGGACCCATTTATCCCCACTCTTTGCTTTCTGTCTGTCAACCAATTTTCTATCCATGTCAGTACCCTACCCCCAATACCATGTGCCCTAATTTTGCCCACTAATCTCCTATGTGGGACCTTGTCGAAGGCTTTCTGAAAGTCGAGGTACACCACATCCACTGACTCTCCCTTGTCAATTTTCCTAGTTACATCCTCAAAAAATTCCAGTAGATTTGTCAAGCATGATTTCCCCTTCGTAAATCCATGCTGACTCGGAATGATCCCGTTACTGCTATCCAAATGCTCAGCAATTTCGTCTTTTATAATTGACTCCAGCATCTTCCCCACCACTGATGTCAGACTAACTGGTCTATAATTACCCGTTTTCTCTCTCCCTCCTTTCTTAAAAAGTGGGATAACATTTGCTATCCTCCAATCCACAGGAACTGATCCTGAATCTATAGAACATTGAAAAATGATCTCCAATGCTTCCACTATTTCTAGAGCCACCTCCTTAAGTACTCTGGGATGCAGACCATCAGGCCCTGGGGATTTATCAGCCTTCAGTCCCATCAGTCTACCCAAAACCATTTCCTGCCTAATGTGGATTTCCTTCAGTTCCTCCATCACCCTAGGTTCTCCGGCCCCTAGAACATTTGGGAGATTGTGTGTATCTTCCTCAGTGAAGACAGATCCAAAGTAACGGTTTAACTCGTCTGCCATTTCTTTGTTCCCCATAATAAATTCCCCTGCTTCTGTCTTCAAGGGACCCACATTTGCCTTGACTATTTTTTTCCTCTTCACGTACCTAAAAAAACTTTTGCTATCCTCCTTTATATTATTGGCTAGTTTACCCTCGTACCTCATCTTTTCTCCCCGTATTGCCTTTTTAGTTAACTTTTGTTGCTCTTTAAAAGAGTCCCAATCCTCTGTCTTCCCACTCTTCTTTGCTATGTTATACTTCCTCTCCTTAATTTTTATGCTGTCCCTGACTTCCCTTGTCAGCCACAGGTGTCTCTTACTCCCCTTAGAGTCTTTCCACCTCTTTGGAATAAATTGATCCTGCAACCTCTGCATTATTCCCAGGAATACCTGCCATTGCTGTTCTACCGTCTTCCCTGCTAGGGCCTCCTTCCAATCAATTTTGGCCAGCTCCCGCCTCATGCCTCTGTAATCCCCTTTGCTATACTGTAATACCGACACTTCCGATTTTCCCTTCTGCCTTTCCATTTGCAGAGTAAAACTTATCATGTTGTGATCACTGCCTCCTAATGGCTCTTTTACCTCTAGTCCCCTTATCAGATCAGGATCATTACACAACACTAAATCCAGAATTGCCTTCTCCCTGGTAGGCTCCAGTACAAGCTGTTCTAAGAATCCATCTCGAAGGCACTCTACAAACTCTCTTTCCTGGGGTCCATTTCCAACCTGATTTTCCCAGTCTACCTGCATGTTGAAATCTCCCATAACCACCGTAGCATTACATTTTTGACACGCCAATTTTATCTCCTGATTCAACTTGCACCCTATGTCGAGGCTACTGTTTGGGGGCCTATAGATAACTCCCATTAGGGTCTTTTTACCCTTACAATTTCTCATTTCTATCCATACTGATTCAACATCTCCTGATTCTATGTCACTCCTTGCAAGGGAATGAATATCATTCCTTACCATCAGAGCAACCCCACCCCCTCTGCCCACCTGTCTGTCTTTTCTATACGTTGTGTACCCCTGAATATTCAGTTCCCAGCCCTGGTCCTCTTGTAGCCATGTCTCAGTGATCCCTACAACATCATACTTGCCCATGACTAACTGAGCCTCAAGCTCATCCACTTTATTTTTTATACTACGCGCATTTAAGTACAACACTTTAACTTCTGTATTTACCTCCCCTCTCACATCGTTCACAATTGGCCCTGCCCTTAATTTCTTTTCCGCTCTAGAACTTCTGTTCCCATTCTTCCGAGAGTCTTTTGCAATATCTCCTGTATTCCCTTTTACCTCATCTTCATATTCACAATTTGTTAACCCCTCCCCCCCACTACTTAGTTTAAAGCCACAGGTGTCACACTAGCAAACCTGCCTGCCAGAATGTTTGTTCCCCTGCTGTTAAGATAGGAAGGATTTAGAGGGATATGAGCCAAATGGGCCAAAGAGACTAGCTTAGATGGGGCATATTGGTCGGCGTGGGCAAGTTAGGCCGAAGAGCCTGTTTCTGTGCTGCATTACTCTTTGACAATATATCTGCATCCACATGGAACAAGATGATAGCTGATCTTTCACATGCCTGCATTTGTCCATATTCCTTGATTCCCTTAATATCCAAGAGTCTACCAATCTTGGTTTTGAATGAGCTCTACACTGTCCTCTGCATGAAGACATCTTTATTTATCTCTGTTTTCAATGCCTAACCCTTGTTTTAATACTTCAGCCCATGTCTTGAGACACATCATCTGCCCTACGAGTATTAGGTAGGTTTCAATGAGATCACCTTTCATTCTTCTAAATTTGGGAGTATATGGATCCAATCTGATTACTCCCTACTCATAGAACCATCTTCCCAATCCAGGAATCATTCTAGTGAAGCTGCAACAGAGCCCCTCTATCACATATATGTTCTTAGATTGAGAAGCCACGACTGCATATACAATTCAATGTGCACTCGAATTAAGGTGAGGAGGAATTTCCTTAGTCAGAGGGTGGTGAATCTGTTGAATTCATTGCCAAAGATGGTTGTGAAGCCCAAGTCTTTGGGTATTTTTAAAGTGGAGATTGGCAGACTCTTGATTAGTAAGGGTGTCAAAGATTCTGGAGAGAAGACAGGAGAATGGGGTTGAGATAGATCAGACACGATTGAATGTTGGAGTAAACTCGTTGGGTCAAATGGCCTAATTCTGCTCTAATGACATGAATTTATGAACTCTATCTCATATTGAGCTCTATATTATTTTGTTATGGCTGAATGGGCTACAAACCATTTGCATTCTTAAATCTTGCTGGATCTGCATGTACCCTCTACTGATTCTCACATGAATTGTGCTCCACAGGTAATGTCAACTAATTTACCTCTGTTTGGGAATAGCTGATTCTTGAAGAATCTATGTAAGCAGGAAAAAAATCTTGCAACATCAAACATTCCACACCTTTTCCCTTTAGCAAACTTAAAGCACAGAAAAATTGCACAGCACCCAGTGGAAATCAATAGCAAATGATCTGAAAATAGTTGGTGACCTCTATAAACATCGGCGTCAACTGCAGATGGAACACATATTCAGCAGTGCAGGTTAGGAAAGATTTGGCTCGAAGGGCCGAATGGCCTACTCCTGCACCTATTTTTCTATGCTTCTATATTTTTTTCTATTAATAACCTACACACTTGAGCTCCAAAATGGCTGTGCAGGCTTCAATTCAACAGACTTGTGCCACAAATGTCTCTGCGTGTACAATTTATGCCATTTTGAAACCAATTCAGTTTCTGTAGCACCGACACTCACTCGTAACAAAAAGGAAATCATAAAACCCGAGATTTTCAATGTTAGATTGGTACCAATAGGTCACATTGGGAGTGCAGAGAATAAGGAACCTGCTGACAGAAGGAATGGATGAGACACACAGTGCTGATTGATTTGAAAGGTGCTTGAATAATGAAGGGAATAGGGGATTATGCTGATAGAGTTCGATGAGGAAAGGCAGGTGTAGGCTTGTGCAAATATTTTTGGCTGAATATTTATTCTAAGCAATTTTATGCATAGACCAATGCAAAAACAAAAACAAAAAAAATGATTGAAAATCATTTAATATAAAATGCACAACTGCATTTTCCATAGCTGCAATTAGTTTTTTTCTTTCATGTACTTGAGAATACCCCCAGCATAATTCTTAATGAATCAAATTTTAATCATGGTGATAAAATCAAAAACTGGTGGAACTACTGGAAAGTTAAAACAGTAACTCTGGAGAGCATAACAAAGTTAACATTTCAGGTTGATAAAAAATATTTCTGAAAGGTCACAAACCGAAAACATTAACTCTATTTCTATCTCCATGTATGCTGCCTGACCTGCTGTTTTTTTCCAGTATTTACTATATTATCTTTGATCCTGTGTAGTTATTTGCTATACCCTACGAAGCACCGTGAACTTAGAAAGAACGTTACACTCCCAGGACAGGTGATATTTACTCTCAAAATTGAATGTATAAGCTTGTGCCATACAAGTCAAACAGTGGCGCAGCTGGTAGAGCTGCTGCCTCACAGTGCCAGAAACCAGGTTAGATCCTGACCTTGGGTGCTATCTGTGTGGAGTTTGCACGTTCTCTCTGTAACCATGTGGGTTTTCTCCCACATCCAAAAGATGTGCAGGTTTGTAGGTCAATTGGCCTCTGTAAATGGCTTCTTCTGTGTATTCTGTACTAACCAGGGGATTGTGCTTATGTACAGGGATAGACTTGCTGAACGGTATGCAAAGAAAGTATTTCACTGTACCTTGGTACAAGTGATAATTTGTGGACCAACCACATTGATGCGATGGCCAGGAAGACACACCAACACCTTTACTTCCTGAGAAGGCCATAACTCCAATGATTCTTACATACTTGCAAAGATGCACTATGAAAAGCATACTGTCGGACTGCATCAATGCTTGGTTTGGGAACAACTCTGCCTAAAACTGTAAAATAAAGCAGAGAGATGTAGATTTAGCCCAGTCCATCACACAGACCAGACTTCCCACCACTGACTCCATCTACACTTCACACTGCCTCAGAAAATCAGTTAACATAATCAAAGACTTGTCCCATCCTGATCATTCCTTCTTCTCCTTGCTCCCAACTGGCACATGGTACAGGAGCTTCTAAGTGTGCAGTACCAGACTTAGAAACAGCTTCTTCCCCTCTATTATCAGGCTTCTGGACGGTTCTTCCATAAGTTCACTGTCCAATTCACCACTACCCCATTAAGGACATTAGACTTTGTCTATGGAACTGATGCACTACAATGTTGAGGACTATATTCTGCACTCTGTATCATGCACTTAACTCTATTTTGTGTACCTGATTTTGACTTAATTGCAGTTATGTATAGTATTATCTGATCTTATTGGATAGCATTCAAAACAAAGCATTTAACTTTACCCCGGTACACGTGACAATCATAACCTAAACCTAACTAATGTGAACAGGTGATCGATGGTCCACGTGAACTTGGTGGGACAAGGGCCTGCTTCCATTTTTAAAAAGGCAGAAAGTGCTGGAGTAACTCAGTGGGAACAGGCAGCATCTCTGGAGAACATGGATAGGTGGCGTTTCTGTTTGCATTCCGTCATTTTCAATCAATCAAAAATGAAGGATTAATGCAAGAAAGAGAAAATACAAGAAAACAGTGATGTTTCTAGCGTTGGGAAAGTCCGCGTTCTCTAGCCTGCAGCAGCTGATCTTTCAAGCAATGTCAGAACCATCTTATGTTGCTGCATGTCACTTGGATTTAAAAGTGGTTGTAAACGATGTCATTTAATCTTTCCTTCTGAATGCTTTTGTTTCCTTGCACCCATCTCCATCGCTGAAATATATTTTTCTCTATATAAAGCCTGCTACGTAAATACATCTTATTAAAATTATGATTCAGGACATTTGGTTCATCTGAATGTTAAATGATGCTACAACTCAAAAATCTTTAGGTTAATCAACGAAAATGTAATCAGATGTTAAAAGACATTGGATGCCATTAAATAACTGGGAAGAATATTTTCCGCTCAGGACAATGATAAAGCCATAAAAGTGCTGGAGTAATTCAGCGGGTCAGGCAGCATCTGTGGAGAACATGGATAGGTGGCGGCTCCGATCCAGACCCTTCTTCAAACTCAAGATAAAGAAGGGTCTCGACCCGAAACCTCACCAATCCATGTCTTACAGAGACGTTGCCTGGCCCGCTTAGTTACTCCAGCACTTCGTGCCCTTTTGTGTATTAACCCGCTTCTGCAGTTCCATGCTTCTACATTGACAAGGCCATGTTTTATCTAGCTCCCACAGTAAAGCCAAGGGTGTGGGCAAAAGCGGACTCTAAAAATCACACCAGGTTGTGTAATTCACGAAGCAAGAGTCTTCCATCATCACTGACACTTCATTTGCCATCGGCCCGCTGCGGTAACACTTGGACAAGCTCAGTCCTTGCATCTTCCAGTGACACACCTGCTGGCTGCTGGGCATATGGCAAAATGGGAGTGCGGTGCCAGCTCTGACTCAGAGTGCCTCTGCAACTCGACCACCTCTCAATCCAGAACAACGCCAGGGAAACCAGCCCCCAGTGGGGTTCGCGTCCCCCTCTCCTGCGGGACACAGCGCAGGAACTCACAAATCGCCCCCCCTCCCCCCTCCAATAAAAGAAGGTCAATCTGCTTGGGAACCCCGGAGTTGAACTGCCCTCGGCTCCAAAGCTGGGGCACGAACCAGCCACCCCCACTGCCAGACAGGGCAGACAAACAACTGCACAGAACCCAAACAATGCTTCTGCAAGGCGTTGCATCCTCCGCCACAAGTCTCTCCCTCTCTCTCTCTTTCTCTCTCTCACACACGCTCACTTGCCTTACCTTTCTATACACCAGCATGTTGGGCGATTCGTCCGCCGTCCCGTTGTTACTAGCGTTCTGCCCATAATTATTTCCTTGCGCCATCGCAAGATGTTCCCCGGGTTCCTGCAACAACAAAAAAAAAGATCTTATTTTTAAATCATACTTTTAAAAAAATTATTGTTATTATTAAAATGCAGGCAACCCGTTCAGAGGAGCCCTTGCTACAAATGAAATAGCAGCAGACATCAAATGCTGTCGCTGCAAAAGGACACCACAATACCGGGGGGAGGGGAGGGGAGGGGAGGGGAGGGGAGGGGACCTGAGGTAAACTTAGATCCTAAACCATTTACAATTTCACGACGGCCGCTTTAGAGGGTGACAGCGCGCCCACTGCAAAGGCAAGACATGGAAAGCGCGAAGGGACAAACCAAGCGAGTGCACTATAATGCAGCAGATTGCAAAAAAAATCATCAAAACAGCACTGCAAGTGTTCATTCGCTGCACGGTGCCTGTGTTTCCTCGCCAAATAATATATATATATATATATATATATATATATTTGCAAATGTGCTACTCCTGCCGTTTGCATTGCGAGTGCGTGCAGCAGGGTGCATCGTCAGTCCGGTGGGATGGGTGGCGTTGGGGTGATACATGCGGTACATTCAAGCTGTCACTCCCTCCCAGCACCTTACAAGGCACTTGGCTTCTTTTTACACAGCGAGCAAGGCGGTCAGCCCCACGGACAGCACCACGGACAGCGAACAAGGCGGTCAGCATCACGGGCAGCACCACGGACAGCGAGCTGAAGACCCGGCCAGCACCACGGACAGCGAGCAAGACGGTCAGCACCACGGACAGCGAGCTGAAGACCCGATCAGCACCACGGACAGCACCACGGACAGCGAGCTGAAGACCCGGCCAGCGTGCACTCATCGGTCAACCAACCGGTCAATGCAAACAACTCCAGCGCCCGGCGTCGCTGCCAAACGCTTGGATTCCGCTCCCCCCCCCCCCCCCCCGCCCCAGAGATTTGTATAACGAGTCGCTTATATTTACCTCAAGCACAGAGCACTGCACGGTAACAGCCAAAAGTCCTGATCTCTGCAACGCTTCCACCCGACCCCGGCCTCACACAATTCATTTGCGATTTGCAGCGAGGCTCTGAGAGGAGGGCAAGGCTTGGGAGATATGGTTTTGGTTTGCTTTCTCTCTCTCCCTCCCTCCCTGCCTCCCTCTAGTCAGCCTTGCTCCAGGAGATGTGTTGCAGCGCGCGCTCCCGGCTGGGGCTCGCGCTCCCCGCGCGCGTTCACGCGGCCGGCAACCAGCGCGCGCGCCCGCGCTCCAGGGCTCCGGACAGACAAACATCGCACAGCGTAGACCCCTCTCCCAGCACCGTGCACCGTGCCTTTCTTAAAGCTGCAGCCCACTAACTACACATTTCGGTCGGAATGCAAGTATGGATATATTAAACACATCTCATCAACTGCCACCAGCTGTGCAAATCTCCAATATATTTTTTTGTACCTTCAATTCTTGATCGTCAAGAATTCAATCTTCATTGCAATCACTTGGTGAAGGTCGAAGGGTCTGGATGATCTTGTCCCACGCTGTATGACTCCATGACTATGACTAAGTGCCTTCTGACAGCCTAAGCCGTGGAGTTCCTTTCCCACCCCTCTTAGTCATTAGAGTTCCTTTCCCACTCTTCTTAGTCATTAGAGTTCCTTTCCCACTGTCCTCCTAGATTTTAGTCATCTCCTCTAGCAGCTCCTAAATGAGTGAAGTTTGGAGAGAATCTAGGGGTTCGGGTCAGTGATCCCAAAACATTAGTAGGCAGATCCAACAGTAGTTAAGAAGCCCAATGACATGTTGGCCTTTATTATTAAGAGGTTGGAGTATAAGAATATGGAGGTTTTGTTACAGTTGTACAAGGTGCTGGTGAGGCCTCACGTGGTATATCGGGCACAGTTTCAGACCCCTTACCTAAAAGATTGGTCAAATCGCAATGAAGGCAGTCCAAAGGAGATCCACCAGATTAATTCCTGGAAGGAAGGGTTGTCCTAATAACCTAGACTAGACAATTTTATGGTGAGAAGTTTTGCACTTTGGGTGGTCAAATGTAAAGGGAAAGTATACAGTTAATAACTGCATTGCACAGAGGAATCTTGAAATTCAACTCCATAGCTCCCTTAAAATGGCAGCACAAGTAGATCAAGTGTTTTAGTTTAGAGATACAGCGTGGAAACAGGCCCTTTCGGCCTACCAGGTCTGTGCCAACCAGCGATCCTCGCACATTAACACTATCCTACACCCACTAGGGACAATTTTTACATTTACCAAGCCAATTAACCTACATACCTGTACGTCTTTGGAGTGTGGGAGGAAACCGAAGATCTCGGAGAAAACCCACGAAGGCCACGGGGAGAACGTACAATCTCCATACAAACAGCACCTTGTCGGGATCGAACCTGGGTCTCCGGCACTGTATTCGCTGTAAGGCAGCAACTCTACCGCTGCGCCACCGTGCCACAAAAGAAAATGTATGGCATGCTTGCCTTCATCAGTCGAGGCATTGGGGATAAGAGTCATGTTACAGCCGTATAAAACTTTGGTTAGTCTGCATTTGATGTGTCATGTGCAGTCTGGTCAACCCCAGTACAGGAAGGATGTAGAGGCTTTGGAGAGGATGCAGAAGAGGTTTATAAGAATGGTGCAGGATTAGAGTGTATTAGCTATAAAGGGAAGTTAGACGAACTTGGATTCCTTTCATTGTAGTGGCAGAGGTTGAGGGGAGGCCTGATAGAAGTATATAAAATTATGAGAGGCATAGATAGGGTAGACATTCAAAACCCTTTTCCCAGGATAGAATTGACAAAGACTAAGAGGGAATGGTTTTAAGGTCAGAGGAGGAAAGTTTAAAGTCGTGGCCAGGTTTTTTACACCGAGAGCGATGGGTGCCCGGAACGCACTGTCAGGAGCGATGGTGGAAGTAGATAAGATAATGACAATGAAGAGGCAATTAGATAGGCATATAGTGTAACGGACCGTAGGTAGACCCAAATGCAGCACACGGAACCAAGGAAGTAGTTTTAGAATGAGCTTTATTCCTACCTGCTAGTGGTCGGGGACAGAAGACTGAGGCGTTCACCAGGGCTACGACGAGGCATGAAGGTCGGGAGCAGGCAGGGTCGGCAACGGGAAATCAGTCCAAGAGAGAATGCTGGAGAGTCTTGCATGAGGGCTAAGAACAATCTGGCAAAGAGTGTGTGTGTGTACAGGAAGGGCTTATATGCTGGCTTGATTGGTGATCTGGAGCAGGTGAGTGAACAGGTGAGGGGAGTTGGCTTAACATGGTGGGCGTGGCTGGCAGGTGAGTGAACAGGACAGACTGTGACATATAGATATGCAGGGAATGGGGGGATATGGATTACATGCAAGCAGAGGAGATTAACATGCCACAGACATTATGGGTCAAAGGTTGAGTTGAGTTAATCATCACGTGTACCGAGGTACAGTGAAAAGCTTTTGTTGCATGCTAACCAGTCAGCAAAAAGTCAATACATGATCATAATTGAGCTATTCACAGTGTACAGATATGTGATCAAGGGAATAACGTGAATAACGTTTAGTGCAAGATAAAGTCAGTAAAGTCCAATCAAAGATAGTCCCCAGATCTCCAATGAAGTAGATAGTAGTTCAGGACTGCTATCCAGCTGTGGTAGAATGATTCAGTTGCTTGATTACAGCGGGGGTTCTTCCTCTGATGTACTTTATTCCACAGAGTTCAGAAGGATGAACGGTGACCTTATTCAAACAAATAAAATCCCAAAGAGGTCTGTCAGTGTTGAGGACAACATGTATGATTCATGGTCATACGGAATGGCAGGGTAGGCTTATGGAGCCTGCCGGCCTGTGCCTGCTCCTGCTCCTATTTCAATGGTGCTTTATTTGTCACTTGTACAACTGCACAGTGAAATTCTGTTTGCACATTTACACATGTAGGCACCACCATATTTTGGCACTATTTCCAAAGTCCAGTCCGCCCATGCGCCCGGCTTCCTGGAGCAGTCCTCGATCCAGGTAAGCCCAGGCTCCTGCAGGGCCTACCACTTTAGCGTCCGACCAGATCGGCCCACGAACCAACATCCCTCTCCTCGCCCGGCCATCTTTGTGTCCTGGGAACATCTCCTGCAGCCAACCTTGAATGCGCTGGAGGCAATACCTCGGTTCACCCTCCTACCGGCCCTTGCTCCTCGTCTCCAGCGGCTCCCTCCCAGTAACACCGTCCAATGAGCCTTTGGGTCCTCCGGGCATGTTCCCGGTTATGTGGTCCATCAGTCTGCTGAGTTTCCAGGGCAAAACCCCAGTTCCATGGTCGTGGCACCTCTGGAAGGACATTTCTTGTGTTCTAATCCACCATGCACCAGCTTTAGTTCAGCAACGCCATTGTGAAAAACTGTGGGATGTTTCACTTTGCTTTATTAGTTGTTTTGTGGATCATTTTAAGTGGTGTTGAACAGTGTAGTTCAAGTGATATTCAGTTCTATCAAAACAAAACATAAATACAGGGAATATTCAGCAGGTTAGGGGCCATCTGTGAAGAAAGAAACAAACCTGATATTTCCTGAGAACGAGTAACTGTTAGATGTGTAAAAGGTTTTTAGCAAGTACAGTGGCAGAAAGGGGTAAGAAGAAATTAGAAGGATGATCTATAATAGGACGATGAGCAATAATGGTACCATAGAGTGTGGGCCCATAAAAGCAAAATGCAGTTGGGTCAGTTACACTGCAATAAATAGGAGATAGACATAAAATGCTGGACTACCAGCGGGTCAAGCAGCATTTCTGGAGAAAAGGAATAAGTGATGTTTTAGGGCCATAGTCAATCACCAATTGTAAAACTCAGAGTGATAGATCTTCCTGAATAAAATGTTTAATGGATGAAGATGGAGATTATGTCATGGGTCAGCCATAACCTGGTTGAATAGGAGAACATACACAAGGGTCTAAATGTGCCCTTCTGTTTCTCTGTTCATAAAGGGCCTGTCCCACTATAGGCGATTTTAAGGCGACTGCCGGCGACTAGGCTGTCGCCGACAGTTCGCCGGGTGTCGTGGGCATGATCGTGAGGAGTCTTCCAAGCATCGTAGTGGATCTCAGCGCGTCGCTGAGAAATCATCCGGAGTGAAATTTCTTGGCGACAGCTGGCTTGTCGCCAGGTATCATTGCTTATTGCGGGCGCTGTGGCATGCTGTCCCCAGGTTTGCTAGGCATTTAGAAGCACATAATATTAAAATAAGTAAAGTCATTTCAAAATATCATAAAATACTTGTGTTTAACCAATTTATTTACCGTCAGGACATTTGACAGGTAGATTGGAGGCGACAGTTTGATGGTCAGGTAAGCGTGGGAATTTTGCGATGTTTATGGCCATCAGCCATTACATTTAAAGTGGGTTCCCAACCCAGATATGCAACCCAGAAACCAGATATGCATCTCCCGTACATTTTCAAAGAATGCCCACACACTTTTCACAAAAATCCACATAAACCACTTAAAACATTTTTTTTTTAATACAGCTATTAGTAAACTGGAAGTAAATCCAGTTTATGCCTTGTTACAGTGAAGCTTGGTTTTCAAGTAACCCATACAAGATGTTATAGTTCAAAACTCTCAAGTACTTACCAACTTGTCAGTGATTTCAGCGAAAATTAGGACGCCGGAGAAGTATTGACAGCGTGGGAATTTTGCGATGTTTCCGAAGACTGTGTAATCTAGACCTGACTTGGCATTGTCGTGGTCATTGTCGTCGGGTAAAATAAAATTTCAGCGATCTGCTACGACTTTGATAGTCGCCAAAAAAATCGCCTGGTGGGGCAGGCCCTTAAAGCTCCCAGAACTAGTCCACCAGGTTTCCTTTGAATAACTGAAAATCAGTACGATAGTTTGAAAAAGCATACCACCAAATCAGCATCTTCCCAGGTAATTGAGTGGTCTTCTCATCAGCTAGATCTTTGATCTCTCTTTAATCAGACTTGATTGGACTTCAATGTTATATCTTTACACTAAATATTGTACCCTTTAACCGTTATCCATGCACTTTGGACGTCTTGATTCTATTTATGTAGAGTCTTTACTTTGACTGGATAGCACACAAACAAAAGTTTTTCACTGTATCTCGTGACAATAATGAACTAAACTAATTTTTTTAGCGATAAACTCCAACTCCATTATTTCTGAATTCTAAATCTGCATATCAATGCAACCAGAATGCAATCCTTATCAATCACTTCCCTTTTTAATTCTTATTTTATACATTTTTTAGGATGTGGATGTTACCAGCTAATTCCCAATTGCCATTGACAAGATGGTAGTGAGTGACCTTCTATTACCTCTGTACTTTCTCTGGTGAGGATACTCCCACTATGTTATTGGGCAGGGAGTTGCAGGATTTAGATCCAGCAACAATGAAGAAACGTTGAATGTTGTTGGATTAGAGGGTATTATCTATAAAGAAAGGTGGGACAATCTTGGATTGTTTTCACTGGAGCATTGGAGGTTGAGGGGAGACCTCATAGAAAGAAGCATTTAAAATTATTAGCGGTACAGATAAGGTAAACAATCAGAATATTTGACCCAGGTTGGGGATGTCAAAGACTAGAAAGCATAGCTTGAAAGACAGAGGAAAAAGGGTTAAAAACTAGACCAAGTGGACCCTTTGGGCCCAAACCTCTCCTGCATTGGTGCAGCATCCTCCCCTCTCCTCTCCCCCCCCTCCACCCTCCCCTCCTCTCCCCAACTCCCCCCTCCCCCTCCCCTTCCCCCCCTCCCCCACTCCTCCCCCTCCCTCCTCCCCTCCCCCTCCCCCCTCCCTCCAACTCCTCCCTTCCTCTTCCCTTCTCCCCTTCCCCTCACCCCCACTCCATCTCCCTCAACCCCCCTCATCCTCCCTCCTACCCTCCTCCCCCACTCCCTCACTCCCTCACTCCCTCCCCCTACCTCCCTAGGAGATAGATTTCTTTAAAATGTGAATAACTTAAAAAATATAACACCAATTTCAATGAAACATCTCCCATTAGCACCAAAAGGACGACGGTGAATAAGGTGGGCCTCAAATTGTCACGCTCTCGTGTATCGTTTTAGCTGTAGCTCAGGAACAAACAAACAAACAAACAAACGAGAGTATTAGTATATAGATGTGCAGGGTAAGTTTTTCACATAGAAAGTGGTGGGTGCCTAGAACGCACTGGCAGGGGTGGCAGTGAGAGCATGTACATTTGTGATGTTTAAGAGGCTTTTAGATAGACACGCAGATATGCAGGGAAAGTAGCGACATGGATCACGTGCAGGTAGAGTAGATGAATTTAACTTGGCATCATGTGTGGCACAGACATTGTGGGCTAAATAGTCTGTTCTTATGCTGTATTGTTCTATGGTCTATGTTGATATATTTGTACGTTGGAAGTCCAATAAGGCCTCTATAATAAGGCTGCCTTGGACATTGGCAACAGGCTGTGACAGACAAAGTGGCTAATTGGATTGTTGCAGGGCACACAGTGTCTGAGATCAAAGGCATTGATGATAAACAGTCTGCGAGGCATTTGTCAGAAAAATAGGAAGGAGAGCAGCAGGTAGATGGATATGAAAGAAAAGGATAGCTGTGCTGATTGAAGAAGGCTTGAAAGAGGAGCGCTCCAAGGATTAGTGCCCCGGGTTCATTGTGTATTTGGATCATTATTTGGATTCATATGTAGGAAACACAACATTGAAAAAAACAAAAATCACCAACCTGAACGCTACCGTCCGGTTGCCCTAACTCCTATATTCATGAAGTGCTTTGAAAGGATGGTCCTCTCACACATCAAATCCAGCATCCCTGCCTCACTGGACTTGCATCAATTTGCATACAGGGCAAACAGATCCACAGAGGACGCCATCTCTCTGGCACTGCAAACTGTCCTGACTCACCTGGAGAGACAGGGCACGTACGTGAGGATGCTATTCATAGGCTATAGCTCTGCCTTCAACACGGTCATCCCCACCAAGCTCATCACCAAACTCCACCAGCTGGGCCTCAGCTCGTCGTTATGCGACTGGATCCTGGATTTCTTGATGGAGCGACCACAGGCAATGAGAATGGGCCCGCACCTGTCCTCCACTATCACCCTGAGTACCGGCACACCACAGGGCTGTGCTCTACTCCCTATTCACACACGACTGTGTTCCTGCATTCGACACCAACACCATTGTCAAGTTTGCAGATGACACAACGGTGATCGGGCTGATCACCAACGGGGATGAAACACAATGCAGAGCGGAGGTGCAGAACCTGGCGGACTGGTGCTCCGATAACAACCTGTTCCTAAACACCTCCAAGACCAAGGAGCTGATCATCAACTTCCGAAGGTCACATAATGGGGAATACGCTCCCATCTTTATCAATGGGGACAGTGTGGAGAGAGTGTCCAGCTTCAGGTTTCTGGGCACTCACATTTTGGAGGACCTCACATGGTCCAATAACACTGCTGCGCTGGTCAAGAAGGCACAGCAACGAATGTTCTACCTGAGAACACTGAAAAAGTCTGGTCTGCCCAAAAAGCTGCTGACGACCTTTTACCGCTGCATCATAGAGAGCATCCTAACGCATGGCATCCCTGTGTGGTATCTCAGCTGCACGGAGGCAGAGGCGAGCTCTTCAGCGTGTAGTCTATAGAGCTCAGAGGACTATTGGAACACAGCTACCAGCCTTGGAGGGCATCTACAACACATGATGCCTCAGGAAAGCCACCAGCATCCACAAAGACTCCTCACACCCCTGCAATAGTCTGTTCGAACTTCTACCATCGGGCAGACGATACAAGGCCTTCTATGCCCGCACCTCCAGACTCAGGAACAGCTTCATCCCCAGGGCCAAAGCTGCTATGAACCGGTCCTGCTGAGTCAGATGGTCACATCGCACAGTGACCCGGCACAGACATATAAGATAATTAGGGGATTGGACACATTAGAGGCAGGAAACACGTTCCCAATGTTGGGGGAGTCCAGAACAAGGGGCCACAGTTTAAGAATAAGGGGTAGGCCATTTAGAACGGGGATGAGGAAGAACTTTTTCAGTCAGAGAGTGGTGAAGGTGTGGAATTCTCTGCCTCAGAAGGCAGTGGAGGCCAGTTCGTTGGATGCTTTCAAGAGAGAGTTGGATAGAGCTCTTAAGGATAGCGGAGTGAGGGAGTATGGGGAGAAGGCAGGAACGGGGTACTGATTGAGAGTGATCAGCCATGATCGCATTGAATGGCAGTGCTGGCTCGAAGGGCTGAATGGCCTACTCCTGCACCTATTGTCTATTGTCTATTGTCTATTGACCTATTTGCACTATAATCTGTTTTAAAACAGTTTCTAATTTTGTTTCACTGGGTTGTCTAAATTTATACTGATTAGCTACTTAATTTATTGCATCGTATGGAAGTTGCATTCGCAATCTCGTTGTACCCCTGTACAATGACAATAAAGATATATTGTATTGTATTGTGAAGTTTGATGATAGCAAAAAGAGGAAGAGGGTTAACAATAACATAGAAGACTAAAAGACTTCATAAAGTTATGTAGATCACAGAGTGCTGGAGTAACTCAGTAGGTCAGGCAGCATCTCAGAAAGATAGGAATAGTCAATGTTTCAGGACAAGACCCTTTTTCATAACTTTATGAAGTCTTTTCGTCTTCAGATTGAGTCCATAACTCATTACTTGTGGACAGGTTCCTGGAAAGGGCAGATAAAACTTAATGTGGATATCTCACTGTGGGTGGCATGGTGACACAGCTGTAGAGCTACTGCCTTCCAGCACCAGAGACCTGGGTTCAATCCTGACTACGAGTGCTTGTCTGTACAGAGTTTGTACGTTCTCCCCGTGACCTGCGTGGGTTTTCTCCGAGATCTTCCGTTTCCTCCCACACTCCACAACACGTACAGATGTGTAGGTTGATTGGCTTGGTGTAAATGTAAAAATTGTCCCAAGTGTGTGTAGGATAGTGTTAGTGTGTGGGGACCGCTGCTCGGTGTGGACTCAGTGGGCTGAAGGGCCTGTTTCCTCGCTGCATCTCTAAATCTAAAACGGAAACTAAATCTTTGAGATATATTGAAAGTTCTGGCAGGAAAGGTGACATACAGTTAATGGAAAGAGTAAGATATGGTTGAACAGTGGGACCAGACATGTAAAGATATATAACGGGTTCCGTCTTTAGCAGTTTGGCAGAACAGTACATCAATTTTTTGTGGAAATTGTACTTTATTGATTTCAGTCCAAATGCACGTAAATAAAGCTGTGCAAAGGCCAACCATACTTTGATTACTAGAAACTGAATCATAGCTTCAAGAGTGAAGAAAATAAAGTTATATAACATTGAAAATTGTGAAACTACAGTATATTTACTGAAGTCATAGAATTGGAAGTAGTTCAAAAGATATTTAGAGTGAAAGAGTCATACAGCATGGATGCAGGTCCTTCAGCCCAACTTGCCCACACCAACCAACATGGCCTAACTACAATAGACCCACCTGCCTATCTTTGGTCCATATCCCTCTAAATCTACCCTATCCATGTACCTGTCTAAATGTTTCTTAAACATTTCTACTTATAGTTAACGATATAAAAATGAACAGCTTTTCCTTCTACACTCAGAATCCGCTAACCCATTGCACTCAGGACTTGAGTGATGCTGGACCAGTAGACAGAGTCACAGAGTGATACAGCATGGAAACAGGCCCATCGGACCAACTTGCCCACATGACCAACATGTCCCATCTACACTAGTTCCACCTGCCTGCATTGGCCCATATCCCTCTAAACCTATCCTTCCCATGTACCTGTCTAAATGTTTGTTAAAGGTTGTGATAGTCCCTGCTTCAACTACCTTCTCCAGCAGCTCGTTCCATACACCCACCACCTTTTGTGTGAAAAAGTTACCCCTCAGGTTCCTATTCAATCTTTCTCCACTTACCTTAAACCTGTGTCCTCTCGTTCTCGATTCCCCTACTCTGGACAGGAAACTGCGTTTACCCGATTATTTCCTCTCATGATTATGTACACCTCTATAAGATCACCCCTCACCCTCCTGTGCTTCAAGGAATAGAGTCCTAGCCTGCTCAACCTCTCCCTATAGCTCAGGCCCTTGAGTCCTAGCAACATCATAAATCTCTGCACCCTTTTCAGCTTGACAACATCTTTCCTATGACATGGCGCCCACAACACATTTTTAAACACATTTATGGGATCTGTTACTGTGATTAGAGAGAGACCAGCCTATTGGAGAAAAGAGTTAGAAGAAATGTTTGGACATAGAAAGTTAATGCGTCAATGGTGAACCCAGGATATAATATTTTGTCAATGGGAATAGTTTGGACCATACTTGATAATATCTTTAAAGTTATTGGACTGCAGTTTCCGGTTATAAAAATAAATAAATAAGACTCACTGGTTCATCCAGTTCAAATCCACTCACTGGATGTCTGGTTCCATACATAATACTTACATATAACTTACTGTCCTGGACCAGCCACATTGAGGCAATGGCTAAGAAGGCACGCTAACGCCTCTACTTTCCTTAGAAGGCTTAGGAAGTTTGGCATGCCCCCAACAACCCTCAGTAACTCTACAGATGCGCTGTGGAAAGCATCTTATCGGGATTCACCACGGCATGGTTTGGGAACAGCTTCATCCAAGACCGCAAGAAATTGCAGAGATTTGTAGACGTAGCCCAGCCCATTACACAGACCATCCTCCCTTCCATTGACTCCATCTACACTTCACGCTGCCTTGGCAAAGCCACCAGCATAATCAAGGACCAGTCTCACCCCGGTCACTCCCTCTTCTCCATCACCGATCAGGCAAGAAGTTTGAAAATGCATACCTCTAGATTCAGGGACAGTTTTTCCCATCTGTTATTAGGCAACTGAACTATCCTCTCGTGAGCGAGAGTACAGTCCTGACCTCCCATCTACCTCATTGGAGACCTTCAAACTATCTTTAATCAGACTTTACTGAACTTTATCATGCAGAAAAAACCTTATACCCTTTATCTTTTATCTGTACACTGTGGACGGCTGGATTGTAATCATGTATAGTCTTTTCGCTGACTGGATAGCATGCAACAAAAGCTTTTCACTGTACCTCAGTGCACATGGCACTAAGAAACTAAACTAAACATTATGGAAGCATTTAATAGTAAGGTGCAGAAGGCCATTCATTTTATGTTAAACTGCAATCTTGTTAATACTACATGACAGCTGCATCTCATGGACCTAGACATTATTCAATTATTTATGCAAGTCTCTTGAAAGATATTATTCATATCCACTATCCTATTGGGCAAGTCGTTACAAATTGTAATCCTGTTATATCAGTTTTGTTTTTGTTTCCTTGGGATTCGTTTTGCCCACCAACTTCAACCTGTGATTTCTGGCTAATGGCCAACCATTGGAACTATTTTGGCTTGGAAACTCCCCCTTGTTTGTTTGCAATAAAACACAGAGAATAGTGACATTGTACTTTGCTTCCAAAGTTCGTGTTCGTTTACAAAACATGATACGGTGCTTAGTGTCAAAAAATGCACTTCTAACAGGAGGTTTTGTAGGTTTCCTGTAAGCCGCAGATACCAGTGATTCTTGGGATGCATTGAGATTACTCAGTCTTCTCAACAAGGGCGGCACAGTGCCAGAGCCTGGGTTCGATCCTGATGGTGGGTGCTGTCTGTACGTAGATGGAACGTTGCCTCTGTGATCACATGGATTTTCTACAGGTGTTCGGGTTCCTCCCACACTACAAAGACGTGCAAGTTTGTAGGTTAATTGGCTTCTGTAAATTGTCCCTAGTGTGTAGGATAGAACTAATGTACAGGTGATTGCTGGTTAGCATAGACTCAGTGAGCTGAAGGGCCTGTTTCCACACTGTATCTCTAAACTGAACTAAACTGTCAGTTCTCGAGTGATTTAGCACTGTTGGGATGGCTGCCCAGGAGGAATCTGAGTGCTGTTTTTGTGCTTGTTTATTATGGATTATTTTATATCTTTTTTTAAACCCATTTCTTTCCAAGTTCATGGAACACACTGTAGTGTATGTAAAGAATGTCTGTTTTTATTGATTGGATATTTCTTCCCTCAGCCACCCGATTCATTGGATACAAGGTACAGATGAGCAGGGCGTGGAGGATAGTATAAGTTGTTTACATTCCATTAGCTGTTTTCTATTTCATTCCTCCTTTTTATCAATTTTCTCCAGAGCCCAAAGGCAGGATAGAGCAATTTAAATTGACATGAAAATGGAGAATCAAAAAATTGACAAAATAAGTGCAAATCAGTGTCAGCTCAGATCATTAGATATACTTTAGATGTCAATACTTCTTGTATAGAAAGGCTTCTCCTGCCACTCTTATTGTTCATGTACCACTCTGACATTCACAGTGGAATTGAGGTCAACATATGTTGCAACAAATATGTGAATTCCTCATCATTCCAAGCAAAGCATCGTAGATATTTTCCTTCATCAGCTGAGAGACAAGTGGGACAGTCTGTCATTCAGACCCACCATGAAAATCAACCCCTGCACTCCACATCACTGTACCTGACTGCAGTGTGAATGATTCCAAACCATATGACTTATTAAATAGCACACCTTTGGCCCATAGTGTCCACGTCGACCATCAATCACCCGTTCACACTAGTTCCATGCTATCCCACTTTCACATCCACTCCCTACACATGAGGGGGAATTTACAGAGGCTAATTGACCCACAAAACTGCACATCCTTGGGATGTAAGGGAAACTGGAGCTCCTGGGGAACCCCATGCGGTCCCAAGAAGATCTTACAAACTCCACACAGACAGCAACGGAGGTTAAGATTGAACCCATGCCTGCGGCGCTGTGAGGTAGCTGCTCTACCGGCAACACCACAAAAAGCATGGCCTGAAAAATGGATAGAACTATTTCATCTATAAAGGGTCTTGGTTGGTCATTTGACATCGGTAAACAAATATAGGGTAAGCCTGTTTCTTGGTACAGTAAAAGTCTGATAATCTACTTCCTACAGACGTTAGTGGTGCTGGACTGCCAGATGTTCTAGTGAGTTTTGCTGCATTGTTACTTTTTCTGATCTCAATTTAAACATCTTTTCATGTTGGTCAAACTTGAGCCAGTGCTCTGAATCATCTTTATTTTTACCTAGCTTCTCATATTATCTGCATATAGTCCCTTGTCGTTCTCATAATTAAAGTGTGCAATCTTTTCTGAAACTGTTTCCACCATCTGTTCCTCTGACACCAGAGATCAGTGCATGCTGAACCTTTCCTGTAGTTGGGTAGTTTCTTTAAGCCTCTGAAAGCTGCGCATTATTCAGCGTCGCTGTTTCCGCAAGGGATTACGAGAATGATTCCGGGGATGATTGGGTTAATGTGTGTGGAGCATACGAAGGCTCTGGGCCTGAACTCACTGGACTTTAGAAGGCTGAGGGGATCTCATTGAAACCTCACAGATAACCAAAGGCCTAGATAGAGTGGATGTGGAAAGGATGTTTTCAGTAATGGGAGAGTCTAGAACCAGAGGGGAAAGCCTCGAATAAAATAATGAACCTACAAAATAAAGATTAGGAGGAATTTCTTTACTCAGAGGCTGATGAATTTGTGGAATTCATTGCCACAGATGGCTGTGGAGGCCAATAGGTATTTTAAATGCAGAGATTAGTCGATTCTCGATTAGTAAGGGCATCCTAGTTTATGGGGAGAAGGCAGGAGAATGGTGCCGAGAGGGAAAAATTGATCAGCTCCTACATCTTATGATCTTAAGCTATAACTGACATTATTGTAAAAAGCACAAACACACACAAAGCACTGGAGTAACAGCTGGATAGTCAGCATCTGAGGAGGACATGGGTAGGTGATGTTTTGGGTTGGGCCCTTCTAGAGTGACGGGTGAATTGTGAGCTGTTCTGTTTCCTTTTCTAGGTGCTGGCCATACGACATGAATATCAGTGACTATATACCAGAATACAGGTTGAATATTTGAGTGATTTCCCCCATCAACTCCTGATCACGACAAAGGTGGCAGTATAAGGATGCCAATGATGGCACAGTGTCACAGAGGTAGAGTTGCTGCCTTACAGTGCCTAAGACCTGGGTTTGATCCTGACTACTGGTGCTGTCTGTATGGAGTTTGTATGTTCTCCCTGTGACTATGTGGAATTTCTCCAGGTGCTCCGGTTTCCTCCCACACTCCAAAGATGTACAGGTGTGTTGGCTTCGGTAAAATTATATATTGTCCCTAGTATGTAGAATAGTGCTAGTGTATGGGTGATCGCTGGTTAGACTGGATTCGGTGGGCCGAAGGGCCTGTTTCCATGCTGTATCTCTAAAGTCTAAAGTATATTGGTCTCCACAACCAATTTTCAATGTAGGGACACTGCCAACTGCAATCTGAATAATATTGGTTCTTCTAAACTAGCGCAGAGTATGTAACCTGAGCCAATATCCCGAGGACAGCTCCAACAATGAAATAACGGATTCAACATTAACTGGGAAAACCACTTACAAAACCCTTACAGTGTATGAGCAGCAGCAACTCAACAGCATTGAAAAGCTTCACAGAAACCCAGCGACCACTGTTAGTACCATGCTGGCTGGGGAGGCAATATCGCATCTCCACAGTCAGAGGACTCTCACTCCATCAATGTGTAGCTGGTCCCACATAGCCTCCCATGATGCTTTTCTTTGAGTCATAGAGTCATACAGCGTAGAAACAGATCCTTGGGCCCAACTTGCCCACGCCAACCAACATGGCCTATCGACACTAGTCCCACCTGCCTGCATTTAGAATGAAGGTGAATCCAGCCAGTTTAGGTCAATAGACATAGGGGGTCATAAATGAATAGGACAACATATGCCAGGATAAAGTCGCAGAGGAATAGATCGTTTTATTTTACGTCTGGTTAAAGATTGAAGGTTGGAGAGGAATGGTCATGTTTTGAAGTAACAAAGCAGTAACATAAATGCAATGTAAGAGTCAAAATATTTCCAGCGGTGGAAATTGCCATGCTTATTGATGGGGCAGAGATAGCCAGAACCTCAATCTGGGAAGGTACAACAGTAAGACAGGGAAATTATTTGGTCTCAATATATTACCAGAAGGAAGTTAATGTACCTTGGGAACACAGCTTGTGATGGGGGCTAAGACAGTCATTTCACACATTCCGATCTTTAGTCAATGCCAATGTTAAAGGCCTATTGCACATACACGGTGAACATCAAGGACTCCAAAAGGTTCAAAGACAGAGTGGTATGTTGAGGATGGCTGCCATCAGTGTAGATGTAGTATGTAACATCTTCAAGGATGGTTTTTAGTTTTAGTGTTAGAGATACAGCATGGAAACAGGCCCTATGGTCCATCGAGTCCACGCTCCAAAGATGTACAGGTGTGTAGGTTAATTGGCTTCGGTAAAATTGTATATTGTCCCAAGTATGTAGGATAGTACTAGAGTATGGGTGATCGCTGGGTCCAAGGATCACCCCAACACTACTTCTATCCTACACACTCGGGACAATTTACAGAAGTCAACTAACCTACGAACCTGCACATCTTTGGGATGTTGGAGGAAACTGGAGCACCTGTAGAAACCGCACGTGGTCACGGAGAGAATGTGCAAACTCTGTACAGACAGCAGCCATAGTCAGGATTGAACCCAGTCTCTTGCGCTGTAAGGGAGCAACTCTATTGCTGTACCACTGTGCCACCCATGGTACCACTGGTATTTTGTTCCCACCTCTCAAATCTTGGCCGGGTCCTCTGAATGTTCATGGCTCTTCCTGAATAGGCCGAAGTCAGTATGGCTTTGTGAAGGGGAGGTCCTGCACGACAAATTTTCTGCAATTCTTTGAAGAAGTAAATAGCAGGACAGACAAAGAAGAATCAGTAGATGTCGTTTACTTAGATTTTCAGAAAGCCTTTGATAAGGTGCCACACGTTAGGCTGCTAAGGAAGATGAGAGCCCACGGTATCAAAGGACAGATACTGGCATGGATAGCAGGTTGACTGACTGGCAGAAGACAAAGAGTGGCAATAAAGGGGGCTTTTTCTGGTTGGCTGATGGAGTTCCACAAGGGTTGGTGCTAGGGTCGCTACTCTTCACATTGTATATTAATGATTTGGACGAGGGGATTGAAGGCTTTGTGGCAAAGTTTGCGGATGATACGAAAATAGGTGGAGGGGCAGGTAGTGTAGAGAAAGTAGGACTCTGCAGAAGGACTTGAACATGTTGGGAGAGTGAGCAGAGAAGTGGCAGATGGAATATAGTGTAGCAAAGTGTGGAGTCATGCATTTTGGTAGTAGGAATAAAGGCGTAGCCTCTTTTCTAAATGGGGAGATAATCCATAAATCGGAGGTGCAAAGGGACCTGGGAGTGCTGGTGCAGGATTCCCAAAAGGTTAATCTGCAAGTCGAATCAGTAGTAAAGAAAGCAAACTCAATGCTAGCATTTATTTCAAGAGGGCTTGTACACAAAAACAGGGATGTAATGTTGAGGCTCGAAAAGGCGCTGGTAAGGCTACATTTGGGATATTGTGAGCAATTTTGGGCACCATATATGAGGATGTAGTGGCTCTGGAGAGGGTCCAGAGGAGGTTTACAAGAATGATCCCAGGAATGAGTAGGTTAACCTATGATGAGCGTTTGTCGGCACTGGGCCTGGACTCGCTGGAGAATGAGGAGGGACCTCACCTGAACCATACAGAATAGTGAAAGACTTGGATATAGTGGATGTGGGGAGGATGTTTCCACTAGTGAGAGAGTCTAGGACTAGAGGTCATAGCCTCAGAATTAAAGGACATTCCTTTAGGAAGGAGATGAGGAGACATTTTTTATTCAGAGGGTGGTGAATGTCTGGAATTCTTTGCCACAGAAGGCTGTGGAGGCCAAGTCAGTGGATATTTTTAAGGCAGAGATAAATAGATTCTTGATTAGTACAGGTGTCAGAGGTTAGGGGGAGAAGGCGGGAGAATGGGGTTAGGAGGGAGAGATAAATCAGCCATAATTGAATGGCAGAGTAGACTTGATGGGCCGAATGGCCTAATTCTACTCCTATCACTTATAGAAAATAGGTGCAGGAAGAGGCCATTCAGCCCTTCGAGCCAGCACCGCCGACCTTATGACCTTACGACCCTACGACCTAATAAGACTGTTTAAATGAGAAAAATAATAATTTCTTGATAAATTTTTCAATTCACTGAAAATTGGAACAAACAATTGAAACAATTGGAAGGATGCAAATGTTTAAAAAGGAAGACAGCTACTGGTATTAAAGTACAATTGTAAGTTTAAAAAAATCAAGATAACCGTGCCAAGAATATATAAGAAGATAACTGCAGATGCTGGTACAAATCGAAGGTATTTATTCACAAAATGCTGGAGTAACTCAGCAGGTCAGGCAGCATCTCGGGAGAGAAGGAATGGGTGACGTTTCGGGTCGAGACCCTTCTTCAGACTGAATATATTCTATTTGTTTGAAGTAGTTACTACTAAAACAATATAATAATGCTGGTAAGACTCTTTATCCTTATTTATTCATGAAGCATATTCTTCTTAACTGTGCATGTAAGATGCATGAAAGTGCAAAATTGTTTTTGTACATGAGGCTGTTGACAGATGGAATAAATTACATTCATTCCACCTGATGAAATATGGGTGCATGTTGGAATTAACAATTATAATTCGATTTTAAGAAGGATGGATGTCTGATAAATTGAAAAACGTTTGGCAGTGTAACCTAACATGCATGGAAAGCCAGAGAGCTGGGAAATCAACTGGAATATCTGTCCCAGAAAATCTATTTGGTTCAGAATGGAATAGGTTTGATTTCTTGACCACTTATTAGATTTTAGTCTTTAGACTTTAGAGATACAGTATGGAAACAGGCCCTTCCAAGTCCGTGCCGACCAGCAATCATTCTGTACACTAACACTATCCTACACACTAAGGACAATTTCCAATTTTTAACAAAGCTAATTATCCTACAATAAGATAGACACAAAAAGCTGGAGTAACTCAGCGGGACAGGCAGCATCTCTGGAGAGAAGGAATGGGTGACATTTCGGGTCGAGACCATTCTTCAGACTGGTTAGGGATAAGGGAAACGAGAGATATCGATGGTGATGTGGAGAGATAAAGAACAATGAATGAATGATATGCAAAAAAGTAACGATGATAAAGGATACAGTTCCATTGTTAACTGTTTGTAGGGTGAAAATGAGAAGCGACTTGGGAGGGATAGAGAGAGAAGGAATGCCGGGGCTACTTGAAGTGAGAGAAATCAATATTCATACCACTGGGCTGTAAGAAAATAACTGCAGATGCTGGTACAAATCGAAGATATTTATTCACAAAATGCTGGAGTAACTCAGCAGGTCAGGCAGCATCTCAGGAGAGAAGGAATGGGTGACATTTCGGGTTGAGACCCTTCTTCAGACTGAAGAATACTGTAAGCTGTAAGGGTCGAGACCCTTCTTCAGACTGAAGACTGTAAGCTGCCCAAGCAAAATGTGAGGTGCTGTTCCTCCAATTTGCCTTTAGCCTCATTTGACAATGGAGGAGACCTAGGACAGAAAGGTCTGTGTAGGAATGGGAAGGAGAATTAAAGTGTCCAGCAACCGGGAGATCAGGTAGCTTCGGGCAGGCTGAGCGAAGGTGTTCCGCGAAACAATCACAAACCTACAAACCTGTCTTTGGAGTGTGGGAGGTATCCGGAACACCCAGAATAAACCACACGGTCATAGGGCGAACATACAAAGTCCATACAGACAGCACCCATAGTCAGGATCGAACCCGGGCTCTGGTGCTGTAAGGCAGCAACTCTACCACTGCGTCACCATGGCGCCATGGGAAATAAACTGGAATATCTGCCCCAGAAAAACAATTTTGGCCAGAATGGAATAGGTTTGATTTCTTGGCCTCTTCTTATTAAAGTATAAGATCATAGGAAGACTGAAGTGGAAAGGACTTTCTTCCCTTTTGTAATCAGTGAATAAAGTGCAAAGTGTAAACTTGCTTGATAGAAAGATTATAGGGAGAATGAGAAAAAATGATTTCCCACACAACAGTTGTTGGGAATCAGGAACTCACTGCCTTGCTATAAAAAGGACTTTGATAATAACTTGAAAAGCTATAACCCGCAAGGAAATCAACCAAGGGATGGTGAATGGTCCATGGTTGTTCAACATTGATACAGTGAGCCAAATGATCTCCTTCTACACCACAACTTTCTATGATTCTGCCTAATTTATTCTGATTGTTGAAGCTATATAGTATACAACAACTCATATGAAACATAGAAACATAGAAACATAGAAAATAGGTGCGGGAGGAGGCCATTCGACCCTTCGAGCCTGCACCGCCATTCAATATGATCATGGCTGATCATCCAGCTCAGTAACCTGTACCTGCCTTCTCTCAATAGACAATAGACAATAGACAATAGACAATAGGTGCAGGAGTAGGCCATTCAGCCCTTCGAGCCAGCACCGCCATTCAATGCGATCATGGCTGATCACTCTCAATCAGTACCCCGTTCCTGCCTTCTCCCCATACCCCCTCACTCCGCTATCCTTAAGAGCTCTATCCAGCTCTCTCTTGAAAGCATCCAACGAACTGGCCTCCACTGCCTTCTGAGGCAGAGAATTCCACACCTTCACCACTCTCTGACTGAAAATGTTCTTCCTCATCTCCGTTCTAAATGGCCTACCCCTTATTCTTAAACTGTGGCCCCTTGTTCTGGACTCCCCCAACATTGGGAACATGTTATCTGCCTCTAATGTGTCCAATCCCCTAATTATCTTATATGTTTCAATAAGATCCCCCCTCATCCTTCTAAATTCCAGTGTATACAAGCCCAATCGCTCCAGCCTTTCAACATACGACAGTCCCGCCATTCCGGGAATTAACCTAGTGAACCTACGCTGCACGCCCTCCATAGCAAGAATATCCTTCCTCAAATTTGGAGACCAAAACTGCACACAGTACTCCAGGTGCGGTCTCACCAGGGCCCGGTACAACTGTAGAAGGACCTCTTTGCTCCTATACTCAACTCCTCTTGTTACGAAGGCCAACATTCCATTGGCTTTCTTCACTGCCTGCTGTACCTGCAACTTATGGTGCTTCATAAGTTCATAGGTTGTATGAGCAGAATACTGCGCCATTCAATCATGGCTGATCTATCTTTCCCTCTCAACCCCATTCTCCTGCCTTTTCTCCATAACCACTGACACCCATACTAATCAAGAATCTATCAATCTCCACCTTAAAACTATCCATTGACTTGGCCTCCAAAGCCGTCTATGGCAATAAATTCCATTGATTCACCACCCTCTGCGTAAATAAATTCCTCCTCATCTTTCTAAAGAAACGTCCTTTTATTCTGAGTCGATGGCCTCTGGTCCTAGACTCTCCCAAGATTTGAAACATCCTCTCTGCATCCACTCTATCCAGGCTTCTTGACATTCTGATAATCAGTGTTGAAAAAAAATTGCATAGGTTAAGCTTTACTGATTCCAAATGCAATGATTTGTAACAGTTAATGTGGTTGGATTGTGGTTGCCTCCAGTTTCCAGTCAGACCTACCTTCATCTGCAAAGGAGTTTTATCTACTTTTAACTGTAAATTGAGCCAATAAATCAGAGCTTATTTAAAATGAATTAATTTGTTTATGTTGGTAACTTAAGTGAATCCCTTCGGCTAAATTATTAAGAAATGGAAAGCAATAACCTGGTTGATAGAAGTTCAGCGAGGGCAAATACAAAATTATTTTTTTATTTATCTTAAACAACACCAACTACAATGGACTGTCAGAAGATAGTGTTATAAGGTAATAACAGATAGGTTCATACATTCATAAGTCATAGGCTATTTGGCCCATCAAGTCTACTCCTCCATTCAATTATGGCTGATCCATCTTTCCCTCTCAACCCTATTCTCCTGCCTTCTCCCCATAATCCTTGACACCCTTGCTAATCACGAATCTGCCAGTCAGATGTTGCCAAAGTGCATCTAACATTGGAGACAAAGCTAGGGAATAATCTCTTACAACAGGAAAAAGCTAAACAGACTGAGGATAATAATATCACAATCTTAATATCTTAATATCACAATTTACTGCTAAACAATGTCTGCTTATTAACAACATGGGCAAAGTTATCCTATAATGAGAATACATCACTTTTTTATGGTCTGTGAGCTGCTGGCAAAACCCGCATTTATGCTTAAAAAAAGGCACAAAGTGCTGGAGGGACTCAGCGAGAACATGGGTTATTTGCAACTTCAAAGAGTGCAACTTCAACTGGGTTGCAAGTGCCAGTTGAAGTTGCAAATACGCATGAGTCTCCTCTATATCGAATGGTAGCAATATTTAATGTCATCTTGCAAATGCCTTGTATCCTGAAGTACTATTATTGTAAATTAATACATGACATTGCCTTCTACTGTGCAAACATCATAGTTCATATTGTTGTGGGACAATATCTATAAAACCGCATAACATTTCACTTGTCATGAGGTATTTGCCGACTTTATAATTTTCTGTGCAATGTGATTAAAAAAATATCTGCCTGGCATGATTTATAAATTCCAATGGGGACAATAGACAATAGACAATAGGTGCAGGAGTAGGCCATTCGGCCCTTTGAGCCGAATGTGATCATGGCTGATCATCCACAATCAGTACCCCATTCCTGCCCTCTCCCTATACCCCCTGACTCTGCTATCATTAAGAGCTCTCATTAAGAGTATCTAACTCTTTTACTCTTTGGTGCAGTGGTTAAATGGCAGGATTTATAATCCAGAGAATGTGATTAAAATCTCAGCATAATACCCGTGGAATTTAAATACAGTTAAATAGTTTGGAAGTATGAACTAAGAAATAATTGTGAATAATGATTGTCACTTAACAACTAGATTGGTGCAAAATCTATGTTGGTTCATTAATGTTCTTCGGGGGAGGACATTAACATTTCTTTCCTGCTCTGGTCTGGATTCCAGATTCAATATGGGTGCCCATTTAAGGATGGGCATTCAATGCTGATCTTGCCAGCATCTCCCAGACTATTAAATCAGTGAATTTTTCATCACATCATTGGATAACTTTGACCATGATCTTAACCTGAGAAAACAAGGTGGTTGATAAAAGACTACAGAAAAGATGACATGAATTATTTAGTAACTCAGTGTCACCAAACTCTGATTGTAAATGCCTGACAACTATGGGATTAAGACAAGTGGAGGCGATAAGGAATTCAGCTCGATGTTCTCAGCATATTTTAAAGAAGGATTGATATCAGGAGTTTCAGTAAAAACAGGAAAAGTGAAAGCAGAGAGACAGTGATTGCTGGCTAAATCTGTATCGTATGCATAAAATATGAAATCAATAAAGTCTTCCGATAAACGGGAATAATATTTAACAGACTAAGTAATACCCAGAAATGTTATTCTTAAAAAATCTCCAGCCCTCTGAATACAACAGCACAGTATAACTAGAAATGCCTTTAATAATTTGTTTTGATAAATGTTATGAATTTTATCACAACAGAGAGATACTCGACTAAGTTACGTTTCGTTAACATATACTCTCACAATAATCAATAATTATTGGGTTGAGCAATTTTATTGTACTGAGCAAATGAGTGTCATTAAGCTTTTCATATATAACAAGTAAATCCGATTTTTAACTATTAAATGACAGATATTATGTCTTAATAGTTTGGTGTTGATGTGAAGGCTTTATCTCATTACTTCCTTTAAGATATCACACAGTAGATTCATGATATTGTTGACATCTTTATTTTCAGACATTTTCAAAATAGATTGGATACCTCATCAATAAGATTTAATCGCTGTTCTGTTGTTGGTAACAGATGTTCATAGAGGATATTCCTGCTGATTCTTTCTCAATTTAATTAAAATCAGAGCCCAGGGACAAAGCTGAAATGTTGTTTGCTGTGGGAGGAAAGTGGTGATTCTCACACACAGACTGAAAATTGACAACCCCTCGGTAGAGAAAATGATCCAAGTCTTCTCTGATATAGCCCATGAGGCGCTGGAGATTGTAGTTCATTTGTTCATAAATTATAGGAGCAGAATTAGGTCATTCAGCCTATCTAGTCTACTCTGCCATTCAATCATGGCTCATCTATCTTTCCCTCTCAACCCCATTCTCCTGCCTTCTACCCATAACCTCTTACCAATCAAGAATCTGTCAATCTCCACCTTGAAAATATCTACTGACATGGCCTCCACAGCCGTCTGTGGCAATGAATTCCATGGATTCACCACCCTCTGATTAATTGAATTATCTTTCTAATGGTACATCCTTTTTTTCTGAGGCTATGGCCTCTTGTTCTAGACTCTCCCACTAGTGGAAACTTCCTCTCCACATCCACTCTATCCAGACCTTCCACTATTCGGTCAGTTTCAATGAGGTCCCCCCTCATCTTTCTAATCTCCAGCATGTAAGGATGGTGGAACAGAGTTAACACTTCAGGTTGGAAACCTTTCACAAGAACTTTGATCTATTCTGTTACTTCTATTTCTCTTTCCACAAATGCTGCCTCAACTGCTGAATGGTTTCAGATTTTCTGAATCTATTCCAGATTTTTAGCATTTACGGGTTTTTTTTCCATTTATAAGAGTAATGTGTTTAGGTATCACTGTGAATTATTTACTCTGCCAAACATTACTTCCATGTGCATGGAGGCTCTTCTAACCAGACATTCCTGCACAAGTTGCTGTTCAAAATTTGCTGACGTATATTTGCTTTGTTTATGTATCCCTGGTGTTTTTAAAGTACAACATTCAATCAGTATGAGACATCTTACTCACCTGCAAAAACACACAACTGGAAACTACTAGCAGACTTTCATTTGGGAATCTTGTTCAGTGATTTATTGTTCACACTTTGGTGATAAAACTGACAGATTCTTGATTAGTACGGGCGATGGTTATGGGGAGAAGGCAGGAGAATGAGGTTGAGAGGGAAAGGTAGATCAGCCATAATTGAATGGCGGAATAGATTTGATGGGCTGAATGGCATAATTTTGCTCCTTTAACTTATGGACCTCCACAGTGTAGGCTATCTATGATCACATTAAATGGCAGGGCAGACTTGAGGTGCCTACTCCTGCAGTTCATATCATATCATATCATATATATACAGCCGGAAACAGGCCTTTTCGGCCCTCCAAGTCCGTGCCGCCCAGTGATCCCCACACATTAACACTATCCTACACCCACTAGGGACAATTTTCACATTTACCCAGCCAATTAACCTACATACCTGTACGTCTTTGGAGTGTGGGAGGAAACCGAAGATCTCGGAGAAAACCCACGCAGGTCACGGGGAGAACGTACAAACTCCTTACAGTGCAGCACCCGTAGTCAGGATCGAACCTGAGTCTCCGGCGCTGCATTCGCTGTAAAGCAGCAACTCTACCGCTGTTACTTTCTTTTAGTAGAAATGAAGAATTGCAGATGCTGGTTAATACACAAAAGGACACAGAATATCTTATCAGATCAGTGCAGCACAGTGGTGCAGTGGTGGAGTTGCAGCCTTACAGCACCGGAGACCCGGGTTCGATCCTGACCTCGAGTGCTGTCTTTACAGAGTTTGTACTTTCTCCCTGTGACCCGCATGGGTTTCCTCCCACATTTCAAAGTCGTACAGGTTTGTAGATTAATTGGCTTGTGTAAATTGTAAATTATCCCTAGAGTGTAGGATAGTGCTAGTGAATGGGTTGAACCCTGGCTGGTGCAGTCTCAGTGGACCGAAGGGCCTGCCTGTTTTTGCACTGTGTCTCTGGAGTCTAAAGTAAAATTCTCTGCAGAACATAGATAGGTGACGTTTCGGGATCGAGACCCTTCTTCAGACTTTCTTCAGACTTTTGCTCTTCTGTTCTCATAGCTTTTTGGGTAGACCGAGGAATTTACCCACGAGGTTTGGAATGGACATAATTTGAAGCAAATATCAAAACAGCAAATTGAAGATTTTGTTAATGAAATGTATCTTGGAGAAATTAGATCAAATTGAATATTTACTAATTGGTATCTTACTTTCAAGCAAAGCCAGAACTTTATCTAGGTCAACAACTGTAATCCAGTAGCTCTGCTTATTTCAAAGCAGAAACATGACACATCAAGAGCCAATACTATTCACTCAGACTGATAGGTAAGTGGAAAACCTGCTATCAAGTCAAAACCTAAACCAAGCTTAAAATCCACCTCCATTCCATTACCATGAGACCTTAAGACACAGCAGAATAGGCCCATTCAGTCTGCTCCATCATTCGATCACAACTGATCTATTTTTCTCTCTCAACACCATTCTCCTGCCTTCTCCCCATAACCTATGCCCTTACTAATCAAGAACCTACTTCACAAATACTCATTGACTTGGCCTCCATAGATGTCTGTGACAATGAATTCCACAGATTCACCATCCTCTGGCTAAAGAAATTCCTCCTTTTCTCCATTCTAAAGTCCTTTTATTCTGAGGCCGTGCCCCTTGGTCCTGGACTCTCCCATCAATACTTGTATTCAACTTGTATTCCTACTTGTATTCAACTGCTGTGCATATCATATATTGGATTTGAACTCATTAATGGGGAAAACCCATATCTAATTTTAGTATTGCAGTACATAAAAATAAGAGTTCAACTCTGATGGGAGTCCTCTCCAAATTATGACTGCTTTGTAGTGTGATTTCCAAATCCATTCTTCTATGAGGATCTCAGAAAATCCAGTTTTGTTATTTATACACTGCATTTGTACAGTAGTCTATGAATTATCATATATGTTATTGCTTCTCATCCACTAGCAGTCCCTGGTGGGTTTTGGATGGTCAATTGAGGGTAATAGACTGGCAATGGACTCAAATATACTCTGAATTGGTTGTATTGTGAAAAATTTCATTCACAAAGATAAAGGGTTCATGTTCATAGAGAATATCCAGTTAACGTGGAATGGTTATCAAGGGCATTTCATTGTGAATTGGAAGATTATTTTAATCCCACACAATTGATTGCAAAAACCATATCTGGAGTTGTATCTGCCTCATTGGTTTCAAGGAGATATTGAATGTTCAGAAAAGGATAATAAGGATGATCTTTGGACTTAAAGGTGTACTTTGTAGCGAGAGTCTGAAATCTGAAAGGGAATATAATGAAATTTATGGCGGTGAGAAATATGAATAATATAAATCGAAATAATTGATTTAACTCAGACTTTGAGTGCCAATTGAAGAACTTGAAGAGCAAATTAAATAACAGTGGAGATTTTCAGATACATTACAATGCCTGAAATAACATAAGGGATTTATACAACTGAAGAAAAAGCTTTTTAGCAGAATCAGCCAGTAGGCATATATATTTCACACAAATAAGTCTTAATCCTGGCTCTGACCTGACTCTGTAATTATGTGCACAGATTCATGCTCTCACAGTTTACCAAAATGTTTAGGTTTATAGAGGTTGTGTGGATATTATGATCGTTTATTTTTAGTTTAGTTTAAAGACAGTGCAGAAACAGGCCCTTCGGCCCACCGACTCCGGGCCAACCAACAATCCCCACACACTAACACTATCCTACACACACTAGGGACAATTTTTTTTCAATTCTAAGTAGCTTACAAACCTGTACGTCTTTGGAGTGTAGGAGGAAACTGGAGATCCCGGAGATAACCCACGCAGGTCACAGGGAGAATGTAGAAACTCTGTACAGACAGCACCAGGTCGAAACCGGGTCTCCGGCGCTGTAAGGCAGTAACTCTAGTGCTGCGCCATCATGCCACCCTTTTGCTGTGCTATTGAGCTCAAAGATAATGGGAATAAAGGTAATTGTTAAAATAATCAGCGTGGATTCATTTTTTTAACACAAATATCGAAAAGTACAGCATAGAAATAGGGCATTCAGCCCATAGAACGTAAAAATGTACATCACAGAAGCAAGGCCTTTGGCCTGCAATGCCTGTGTCTACATAATGTACCACATAATGCCAAGATAAACTAATCTCATCTGCCTACCCACTCAGATAGGTCTGTCAGTTCAAAGTCTGTTATCAAGTCAAAACCTACACCAAGCTCAAAATCCACCTCCATGCCATTACCAGCCACACTTGTATTTAACTGCTGTGCATGTCATACATTCCCCAGCATATCCTTTTCCCAACTAAAAGCCTGTTAAGCACCACTATCGTATCAGCCTCCTCCACCATCTCTGGCAGTGCGTTCCAGGCACTCACGACTCTCTGTGTAAAAAACTTGCCCAGCACATCTCTCTACCAAAACTCTCATTTGTTTGTTTGTTCCTGAACTACAGCCAAAACGGTACACGATAGCGCGACAATTTTAAGCCCACCTTACTCACCGTCGTCCCTTTGGTGCTAATGGAAGATGTTTCATTGAAATCGGTGTTATATTTTTTAAGTTATTCACATTTTAAAGTTTAAATCTATCTCCTAGGGAGGGAGGGAGGGAGGGAGGGAGGGAGGGAGGGAGGGAGGGGAGGAGGGAGGAGGGAGGGAGGGGGGAAAGGAAGGGGAGGAGGGAGGGGAAGGGGAGAGGGAGGGAGGGGAAGGAGGGGGAGGAGGATGGGAGGGGGAGGGGGGAGGAGAGGGGGAGGGGGGGAGGGGAGGGGAGGGGGAGGAGAGGGGGGAGTGAGGGAGGAGAGGGTGCAGGAGAGGTTTGGGCCCAACGGGTCCACTTGGTCTAGTCTCCTTTAAATGTTACACCACTCACTCTTGCATTCAAGAGAGAGCTAGTTAGAGCTCTTAAAGATAGCAGAGTCAGGGGGTATGGGGAGAAGGCAGGAAGGGGGTACTGATTGAGAATGATCAGCCATGATCACATTGAATGGTGGTGCTGGCTCGAAGGGCCGAATGGCCTACTCCTGCACCTATTGTCCATTGTCTATTGTCTATTGTCACTTTAAAGCTATGCCCTCTAGTCTTTGACACCCCTTCACAGTGACTGCTCCAGATATTACAGGTGCATGTTTAAAAACAAATTCTATCTTGTTTGAAAATGCCTTCCATTAATTGGTGCAGCCAAACCACATCAAACCATCCCATAAAATATGGCTACAAACTCCACCGATTCACCACCCTCTTTTCTAAAGGTACGTCCTTTGATTCTGAGGCTATGGCCTCTAGTCCTCCCACTCTCCCACTAGTGGAAACAGCCTCTCCACATCCACTCTATCCAGGCCTTTCAATATTCGGTTTCAATGAGGTCCCCCCTCATCCTTCAATAATCAAGCCATGCACAATGCACAGTTAAGGATGAAGGGTACAATATTTGTGCAAGATAAAATACGATTAAAGATAGTTCAAAGGTGTCCAATGAGATAGATGGGAGGTCAGGACCGCACTCTAATTATTGAACCGTCTTGTCCTGACAGAACACTACTGTGTAAAATGAGAGAGAATCGGACTTTATCTTACACTAAATGTATCCTGTATCCTTTATCTCTACACTAAGGACAGCTTGACTGCATTCATGTATAGTATTTTCTATCACTGGTTAGCATGCAAAATAAAGTTTTTCACTGTACCTCAGTACACATGACAACAATAAACTACTCTAAACTTGTCAGAACAGCCATATTCTTAAATCATGATTACCACACATGTGACTCTCACCACACTGTCATTATTGTACATCAATTTATCTTCATGTAAGTCAAGCAGAAATATGCCTGTAGGTATGTCTGTGAAAACACCTGTGCGTATGGTGACACTACGATGAATTCCTTCATTCCTCTGATTCACAAGGTTGTAAGAAGGAACCTTAATTAGGTCACCAATCTAGATGAAAGGTCTTGACCCAGAACGTTGACTGTTCATTTCCCTCCGCAGATGCTGCCTGACCCACTGAGTTCTTCCAGCACCTCTCCTTTCTTCGACTCCAGAATCCAGAATCTGCAGTCTCTTGTGCTGCAAATCTTAGTATTTATCAACTCCTTTGGTTCTCTAAATTAATTGTGATGTTACATGGAAAATTATTTATTTTAACATCAAGGGCAACTCTATTTTTAATATGTATCGCAGACAACAGGCATCCAGTTTGTCCAATAGGTTTGCTTCTATCTAAATGTGTCATACATGTGCATACACTAAACAGCGAGTAACAAGGCTAGAATAATTGCAGGTGATCAACACAAATCAAATGAATGTGTATTAGAAGTGATATCTGGTCTCATGGGCTATCAGTGGAGATGCTATTAGCTCTATCCCCAGGCAACCTCATGGGGCCAACTTCCATTTGTTCTTCATAAATATCTTCCACTGCAATGGAATCAATGCCTGCAGTTTCTTTACAGTGAAAAATCTGAACAATAGCTGGTCCCCAGTAATGCATGTAGCTGCTTGTTCCATATTAGAATTATAATGTAAAGAGTAAGGATTAATATATGACTTTCTATGCCAAAATTCAAATCTAAAATTATATATTTTTAAATTCTGATGGAAGGCTGTGCATTCTAAATCAAACAGGCATTTTCAATGCATTAGAAACATAGAAACATAGAAAATAGGTGCAGGAGTAGGCCATTCGGCCCTTCGAGCCTGCACCGCCATTCAATATGATCATGGCTGATCATCCAGCTCAGTAACCTGTACCTGCCTTCTCTCCATACCCCCTGATCCCTTTAGCCACAAGGGCCACATCTAACTCCCTCTTAAATATAGCCAATGAACTGGCCTCAACTACCTTCTGTGGCAGAGAATTCCACAGACTCACCACTCTCTGTGTGAAGAAATTTTTTCTCATCTCGGTCCTAAAAGACTTCCCCCTTATCCTTAAGCTGTGACCCCTGGTTCTGGACTCCCCCAACATCGGGAACAATCTTCCCGCATCTAGCCTCTCCAACCCCTTAAGAATTTTATATGTTTCTATAAGATCCCCCCTCAGTCTTCTAAATTCCATTGTGTAGAAAGGAACTGTAGATGCTGCTTAGAGGCATTTCCCTACCCTTCCCTCTTCTTTCAGTCTGAAGAAGGGTTCTGACATGAAATGTCACCCATTCTTTTTCTCCAGATATGTTGCATGACCTGCTGAGTTATTCCAGCACTTTGTGTTTATCTTCAATGTATCACCACCCTTGTTTTGAACAGAGGCACATAGCAACTTTGAGCACAAAGTTTCTGCGCCACATTGTGTCCTTTTTATTTGTAAACCAGCACCTGCAGTTCCTTGTGTAGGAAAGAACTGCAAATGCTGATTTATACCGGAGTAACTGAGCGGGTCAGGCAGCATCTCTGGAGAAAAGGAATAGGGCAATATGCATGCAAATTCTCTTGGTTGCACAATTTTACAATAAAAAAACAGCAATAATAATATAATGGGAATTAATTAGAATTACACGAATCCCTGAGAAGTTCATTTCTGCTCCACCAATACCTTAACAATAGTTTCCTGAATACTTCTGCATTATTTAGAGCACTTAAGTTTCCGTGAGCCAAATCAGAAATAGACCACAGCATGCATCAGATTTCTGGGGTATGGCTCAATAAAAATGCAAAGGAAAGTAAAAAATAAATGATGTGCATGCTATGTGATTCTTCATTTGCAGACGCAAAGTGAGTTTGCACTAAGGTAGATCACAAAATGCTGGAGTAACTCAGCGGGACAGGCAGCATCTCTGGTGAGAAGGAATGGTGGACGTTTCGGGTCGAGACCCACTCACTCCCCTGACATCAGTTTGAGGGGGTCATGACCCGAAATGTCCCCCATTCCTTCTCTCCGGAGATGCTGCCTGAATCCGCTGTTACTCCAGTATTTTGTGATCTACCTTCGATTTGAAACAGTATCTGCAGTTCTTTCTTACACAGTGAGTTTACACCATACTGGCAACAAATTAGCAAATCAATTAACACCAAGTTAATCAAAAATAGAATTCTGCTTATAGTTTAAACAATATAGAGATGAACAGCATTCCCTTCTAAAATCAGACTCCGCTAACCCATTGCACTCAGGACTTGAGTGATACTGGACCAGTAGATAGAGTCATAGTCATACAGCATGGAAACAGGCCCATCAGACCAACTTGCCCACACGACCAACATGTCCCATCTGCACTAGTTTCACCTGCCTGCGTTGGCCCATATCCCACTAAATCTGTCCTATCCATGTACCTGTCTAAATGCTTCTTAACGGTTGCGATAGTCCTTTCCTCACCTACCTCCTATGGCATCTTGTTCCATACACCCACCACCCTCTGTGTGAAAAAGTTACCCCTCAGGTTACTATTAAATCTTTCCCCCCTCACCTTAAACCTATGTCCTCTGGCGTTCCAGATTATAGGATGCTACAATTATTAAAACCCAAACATACTTTAGTTTAGTTGAGATTAGTTTAGAGATACAGCGCAGAAACAGGCCCTTCGACCAGCACTAGCACTATCCTACACATTAGGGACAATTAACAATCTCTGCCAAAGCCAATTAACCTACAAACCTGTACATCTTTGGAGTGTGGGAGGAAACTGGAGCACCCGGAGAAAACACGCACAGGTCATGGGGAGAACGTACACACTCCGTACAGACTGCACCAGTAGTCAGGATTGAACCAAAGTCTGGTGCTTTGAGGCAGCAACTCTACTGCTGCGCCACCCCTTCGCCCTGTTTTTTTCCCATTAAAATGCATCACAACGTTTCCAGAGAACCTGGTGAGTTTGAGTGTGGGGTGAGGGGGGGAGAATATGAGCTGTCCTGTCCTTGGTTCCAGCCATTAAATTAATCCATGTTCCTGACCCCCAGCACTCTGGACCCGAATCCATTCTCATCCCCAATCCATCCTCCATCATCCCTGACCCCTCCTGCAACTACTAACCCCTCCTGCAGCTCCTGACCCCTCCTCCATGCTCTGATGCCTCAACCATCCTCCACACACCCCCTCCATCCGTGTCGACCCCTCCTCCATCCCCCCGACCCCTCCTGCCAGCCACAGCCACCCGCCTCCCCGGCCCACAGTCTGGACTCAAGCTCCGCCTTCACATCCCTGGCTCCGGCCACACACCCTGCTCACACTCTGGACCTCCAGCTCATTATTGAGCGATGGAAGAGGGGTCCGTTTGGGGTTGGGGGGAGGGGGGGGGCGGGGGATTAAAGTCAGGGGGAAGGATAGGTTGGAGGTGGGGTCAGGGGTGCATGGAGGAGGGGGTCAGGGGAGGATGGAGGGGGGTCAGGGAGAAGGTGGAGAAGGGGTCAGGGAGAGGGTGGAGGGGTCAGGGAGAGGGTGGAGGGGTCAGAGAGAGGGTGGAGGGGTCAGGGAGAGGGTGGAGGAGGAGTCAGGGAGAGGGTGGAGAAGGGGTCAGGGAGATGGTGGAGGGGTCAGAGAGAGGGTGGAGGGGTCTGAAAGAGGGTGGAGAGGTCAGGGCGAGGGAGGAGGAGTCAGGGAGGGGGTGGATGGGTCAGAGAGAGGGTGGAGGGGTCAGGGAGAGGGTGCAGAAGGGGTCAAGAAGGAGAGTTTGGGGAAGATGGTGAGCGAGAGGATGGAGGAGTTCGGGTGGTGGGTCGGGCGGACGGAGGAATGGTCAGGGACAGGGAGGAAGCTCGTCGGGATGAAGATGGAAGAGGGGCAAATGGAGGTGGTGATGAGGATAATGGATGCAGTTGGGGGGTTGGGAATCGAGTGAGGGCGGAAGAACAGTGGTGTCCAGGGGAGTGTAATTAGGTGCTGGAGTCGGAAAGTCAGGGGTGGGGGTGGGGTGTCGAGACAAGGAGGTGAAAAGGATGAATGCCTTTTGACAATTGTATTCTGGGCTGCCTTTTTGAAATGCAATCATGAAAGGTATTCAACACTTGAGAACTGAAATTAATAGTGTCATAATTGCATAGCACCAATTTAACACAGAAGCAGCTTAAAATTACATTAAATATTTTGAATTATTTATTCACTATAATGCAGAAAATTACAGTATAGCACCATTGCTGAATCATTTTAGATATATCATGCAGCTTCTAAGTTTAATTCTGTGATTAATAGCACCTTTGCAGATCAAGTTAATGCGAAGCTGAATAATTCAAAAATATTAATGATGCAGCCGTCAACAGCCCTCAAACCCGAGCTAAATGGAGCCACGTCTAAGTGAATTAATGGCATAATCATGGCAAATCAATTTAAGTTAATTTATTCTCTCTATCTTACCTCTGCAATACCAAAGGCAGACTTGCTGTGGTATCTAATCCAGTAAAAGGATGAGCAGCACTAGATTCATCATGGATGTGACACCATTTGCAAGACCACCAGGCTCCACTTGTGTTTGGAAAGTGGGGGAGGGGATCCTCATATTTATCTTTCAATCAGTAACTCCCAAAGTGCAACAGGGGCTGCATTGAAATTCAGCAATTGCAGGTACCAGCGCAACGTTCAAGAAACAATTAGCAAGTACATGGATAGGACAGGTTTAGAGGGACATGGGTCAAACGCAAGAAGGTGGGACTAATGTAGATGGGGCATATTGGTCGGTGTGGGCAATTTGGTTCCACGCTGTATGAATCCATGACTAATTAAATATTGAGGAGTATTAATTCAGTTTTAGTTTAGTTTAGAGATACAGTGTGGAAATGCCCTTCAGCTCACCGAGTCTACGCTGACCATTGATCACCCCATACACTAGTTCTATCCTACACACTAGGAAACATTTACAGAAGCCAATTAACCTACAAACCTGTACATCTTTGGTATTTATTCACAAAATGCTGGAGTAACTCAGCAGGTCAGGCAGCATCTCAGGAGAGAAGGAATGGGTGACGTTTCGGGTCGAGACCCTTCTTCAGACTGAAACGTCACCCATTCCTTCTCTCCTGAGATGCTGCCTGACCTGCTGAGTTTCTCCAGCATTTTGTGAATAAATACCTTTGATTTGTACCAGCATCTGCAGTTATTTTCTTGTACATCTTTGGAATGTGGGAGGAAACTGGGGCACCTGGAGAAAATGTACCAACACCATATGGACTGCACCTATAGTCAGGATCTGGCGCTGTAAGGCAGCAACTTTACTGCTGCGCTAAGGTATGGTAAGATGGTCAATTTCACAATGTTTTACTTACACAGATATTCAATCTCCCAATAAAACCCAACTTCTCTACAACATTAATGATACCAAAATGATCAATTGGTAACCTCGAGAATCACCAGCTAGTATTAAATGGCGCAGATGGATCATGGCTTTGAAATGTTACAAATGTTGCATCCACCTCTCATGGAGTGTGACATTGGTTTCCCTAAAGAACGATTCAGCCATAAAGATAAAAGCCTGATGGATATCCCCAAGTAGAAAGTGGACATGAATGATCTTGTGCATGTTGTGATTGAATTGCACTTGCATAACACTGCACCTACACTTAATTATCTTAGGACCTGCTACAACTGCACACTGTAAATTGATAACAATTAAGAGCTACATCCTGCAAGAAAAAGTTTGCCGTGATACTTGCAAGACCAAAGGCAGTCGAGACAGTTTACAATCACAATGTTTAAAATACTTTTTATCAGTTAACAGGCAACTGGAGAGTGGTCCTCACCTCCCATCTACCTTATTGGAGGCCCTCAGTCTATCTATAATTGGACTTCACTGGACTTTATCTTGCACTAAATGTTATTCCCTTTATCCTGTATCTGTATAATGTGGACTGCTTGATTATAATCTTTTCACTGATTGGATAACACGCAACAAAAAGCTGTTCACTGTACCTCAGTACATGTGACAATAAACTGTGAACAGCTTGATTGAAATCACATATAGCTTTTCACTGACTGGATAGCACACGACAAAAAGCTTTTCACTCTACCTCGCTACACGTGACAATAATAAACGAAACATTTGGACTGGTATGTGGATAGAAGATTTAGTGGGAAAGGGGCCAAGTGCAGGCAACTAGGATTAGTTTGCACAGATATCTTTGTTGGCATGGCCTCTTTCCATGCTGTGTAACTCCATCATTGCTGATACCACTATATTGGAGTGATGTAAGGTTGCAGGACAGGGAGCTCGAGCAGAGGATGCCAGTGTGGTAGGATATTGGCTCACACCAGTAGCTTTATTTGTGTGCTGAATTCTGCTTCACAAGCTCTACATTTGAAAGTGAGAAATTACACTGTTAAGTTCCAAGTTGTTCTTCTGCTTCTTGCTAATAGCTGGAACGGCATTCCGTGTTTGAAAAGCAAATGCCTCACTCGATTACTGGAAGATGAACAGCGTTAAGAGATAAGAGGGGGTTATGGGGGAAGTACAATCAACAACACTCAAACTGCTTCATTTATTATACTTTATTTCTCAAAATATAACAGTTCAAGTCCCATATCACACTGATTCCAATTGTCGAGTACAATATATTGCTCAAATGCTCAAGATATCCCTCACCTTCAGATATATTTCTACAAAATATATTTGACACTTGTTCACAAGTCAATTAAAAATTAACTTTTAAAGAATGCACCTAGACTTCATCAGCAAGTTATATCATGTTATGTGTCCCCCTCAGCTTTGATCTTTAACATTAAACTTAGTCCAGTGCCATTCTATCATGCAGAATGCAAAATGGATAACCCAGATGTGTGTTTGGAGCACCAACGAAGCCAAGCAATATGGTACTTATGACAATTGCTGGTCTGCAATATTCAATCTGGTCATACCTGGCACTAAGAAATATTATACTGCATTCTGAACTGGTGTTTGTTCCTTATTCCTAAAATTCAAAAGCTAATTCAAAAAGGGCGGCACAGTGGTAGAGTTGCTGCCTCACACCACCAGAGACCGGGGTTCGATCTTGACTATGGGTGCTGTCTGTACAGAGTTTGTACGTTCTCCCTGTGACTGTGTGGGTTTTATAGGTTCATAAGTTATAGGAGCAGAATTAGGCCATTTGGCCCATCAAGTCTACTCCGCCATTCAATCATGGCTGATCTACCTTTCCTTCTCAACCCCATTCTCCTGCCTTCTCCCCATAACACCGGACACCCGTACTAATCTCTGGATGCTCCGTTTTCCTCCCACACTCCAAAGACGTCCAGGTTTGTATGTTAATTGGCTTTTGAATATTGTGCCTAGTGTATAAGATAATGCTAGTGTACGGGGGTGATTGCTGGTTGGCGTGGATTCAGTGGGCTGAAGGGCCTGTTTCCGTTCTGTATTAATCTCTAATTTCCACGATTGTGACGACTGCCAACAGAAACTCTGCTCATCCAGCAGTCAAATAAGTTACATTGTGCGGTTGTTGTGACACTGATGCAAATATGGCATTATGCTTAGATAGGGAGAGAGCAAAGAAGAGTAGAAACCATCAGGAATCAGTACAGATTGAAAGGGAGGAGGCAAAAATTGACCTAACAATAAGTAATACATCAATGATCAATTGATACATCAATTGAGATTTGGTGATATGACAGCAAAGATCAACATGTTTTAGTCCCTTACGAATTTGTCTGATGGACATGCCGGAGCAGGAGATGGAACTAATTGGACAGCATTGGGAGACCCATCTTAGACACACTGGGTGCAAGCATCCATTGAATTTGATTTTATGATGGTGTTTATTTTATAAGCATTGTGCCTATTTTCCCCAGGGGAGGAAAAAATTAGAAATTTGGTTGTTTACATTTTAAACATTAGTATCGTATTGTTTGTTGTCGTGTCTACTACATTCCAGTGAAAAACATTGGGAAATACAATGCAGACTGGAACAGAGAATGAGGCCACATGCAAAATAGAGAAACAGCACCTCATATTCCGCTTGGGTAGCTTACAACCCAACAGTATGAACATTCAATTCTCCAATTTTAGGTCACCTCTAACAATCATCCTTCCCCCCCTTCTTCTCCCCCACTACACTCTTCTGGGCCCCACTTGGACTTGCATCTATTTCTCCCCTCCCCCTCTATTCCTTCATCTGGCTTCACAATTCACAACACTCGAAACACATCCTGCTTTTTTTTCATCTCTAGCCTTTTCATCCCTAGCCTTTGCCCACCCATCTATCAAACACCCGCCCCCTCACCTATGTTTTGTCCTGCCCCTCCTCTCTTCCACCTTTCTTTCCCTCGCCTACAATTGGTCTGAAGAAGGGTCCCGACCTGCTTTCTCCAGTGATGCTGCCTGAACCGTTGAGTTACTCCAGCACATTTTGTCTTTTTTTTTTTAGCAAACCAGCATCCTCAGTTCCTTGTTTCTACACATTGAAACATTTATAGGAATTTAAAAGGAATTGTTACACCTCCACTACATGATATTCAATGCTGTCTGTATTTTCCTCGTATTGTCAAGTTTAATGGAAGCATGTATATGAAAGCTTCATCTCCAGCACACTGGACACTTTGAGGCATTTCTTAATGCAAAAGAAACCCTAAACTATTTTAATTTGCCACATTAGATCAGTTAAAAATAAAATCACAACTGCGGATGGTTCGAACAGATGGTTGTCAGCCAGGTGAATGGGGCACGTTATGCATCCTTATCCCTTTGTTATTAGAGAATCAGGTCACTTCTTCTTATCATGTCAGGAACATGTTTTAAGAGTGTTGTATGGTGACACAAGGGTTAAAATATGCTGCCTTGAACGTTCTCTTGAAGTCAACAGAAGCGATTTCAGAAGTGGAGTTTATCACATTTATTGCAGACAACACACATCAGGTTCTGTCTCCGTTGTCTGTTATGAAAAGCCGTGCACAAGGCAGGACACGGCTCCAGATGGGCCTCTTCAATTAGCAGCTGCGACTGCAGCAGTCAAAATATTCCATATTATATCAAGTTATGTGCTTCTCCTCTTTACCCTAGCCCCGTCATTCAGTCCCAAAATAGTACACTCACCATAACATTTTCCATGCTAAATAACAAAGATTGCACAGAAGAACGGTAATTAAGGAGTTTTGCAAAACATTTATTTCCCAGTGCTATGAAACAATTGGAGCCAATGCACCGGCAAAAAGTTACTTGGGGCCAAGCATTTCATGCGGTTTGACCCACTGATCGAACTCCTCTGCTGTAAGGAATCCTAACTTGACGGCCATTTCTTTTAATGTCGTGCCTTCCTTGTGGGCTGTTTTGGCAATCTTGGCAGCTTTATCGTAACCTGTTTACAACAAAAAATTAAAACCATCATTCCTCAGTTATGAACAGTCCAGACATCTTCTCACAATTTTTGGGCAAGCAGGGTATTAAACCTCTCCCACAAAGAAATCCACATAAATAGGCTACATTCCCATCTTTCTAAACATGAAACTTGCTAAAACAGTCTTATTATTCAAAGACGTACACTAGTTGCTGTGGAAGGAATCCAAATTACTGCCCTACTGCTCAGGAAACATACAGAGCAAGACCAGTGAATCAAAATGTGTAAACAAAAAATTCTGTCAAAATCACAAGCAGACCTGTCTCAAAGTTGAGAGAGAAAATCCACAGATAAGCTGAAGGTAATCGTCACATTCAATTTGGTGATGATCAGGATACTTCATCACTATCCCTGTCCAAATCTAGACCCATCAAAATGGACAGGTGATGTTTCGGGTTGGGACCCTTCTTCAGACTGGTATATCTTCAATCTTTGGCATAAACCAGCATCTGCAGTTCCTTCTTATTACTTTATAGAACAGTACCGCACAGGAACACTGTGCTGAACATGATGCCAAGACCAACTCTTACCTGCCTGCCCATAATACGTCCCTCCATTCCTTGTATTTATCAGATGTAAAGGAAGGCTGATGGGAGGGAAGTAGCCTTAGGATTTCTCAATCGTGTACCTGGAACTGAGGGTGGTAGTGGAACGGACACGATAGTGGCGTTTAAGAGGCTTTTAGATAGGCACATGTATTTGCAAGGAATGGAGGGGTATGGATCATCTGTTGAGAGATTAGTTTAACTTGCCACCATGGTCGGCACATTACTGTGCTGTCGTGTACAATGTTTCTATTTCCATACCCAAAGTTCATGGAAATTTCCTCCAGATGCCTCATCCATTGACCCAACCTCCCTCTACTGATGGATGGATTTCTCTGCATAGTACATTACTTGGAGGTGTCACAGAGGGCATGTAAGGCATAGAATAAACCCTCTAAGTGGGAGTACCAACATCTGTCACTAAATTACTTATTTTATTATCTACGCTAAGGACATGCTTACCCGACTGTGTTTAGGGCTGGTTGAAGGCTGGTAATGTTTGCCTTCATTGATAGGGCATTGAATATAAGGGTCAGTGAGTCATGATACATCTCGATGGGTTTTGTGATGGGACACATTTGGAGTATTGTATGTAGTTATGGTTGCCCCATTACGGGAAAAATGGTTAGCCAGAATGTTGTCTGGAAACAGGGATGTAGGCTTTATAGGGCACTGGTTAGACCATGTTTGGAGTATTGTGAGCAGATTTGGACCACATATCAGAGGAAGGGTGTGCTGGCATTGGAGAGGGTCCAGAGGAGGTTTACGAGAATAATCTCAGGAATGATTGGGTTAATATATGATGATTGTTTGACGACACTGGGCCTGTACTCGCTGGTGTTTGGAAGGATGAGGTGGGACCTCATTGAACCGTACAGAATAGTGAAAGGCCTAGATAGAGTGGATGTGGAGAGGATGTTTCCACTTGTGGAAGAGTCTAAGACCAGAGGCCATAGCCTCAGAATGCAGGAGCGTACCTTCAGAAAGGAGTTGTGGAGGAATTTCTTTAGTCAGAGGGTGGTGGATCTGTGAAATTCATTGCCACAGATGGCAGTGGATATTTTTAAGGTGGAGATTGACAGATTCTTGATTAGTACGGGTGTCAGGGGTTATGGGGAAAAGGCAGGAGAATGGGGTTGAGAGGGAAAGATTGATCAGCCATGATTGATTGACAGAGTAGACTTGGTGGGATGAATGGCCTAATTATGCTCCTATGACCTATGAATACATGAACATATAGGGTTTTGGCTACAGGGAGAGGTTGCATAGACTTGGTTTGTTTTCTATGGAACAGTCGAAGGGAGACTTAATAGAAGTATATAAAATTATGAGGGGCAAAGATAGGGTACAGTCTGAACCTTTTTCCTCAATGTGGAAATGTCCAAAAGTAGAGGGCATAACTATCAGGTGAGACGGAATGTTTAATGGAAATTTGTGGGGATCATGTTCGGCGCAAACATTGTGGGCCGAAGGGCCTGTGCTATTCTGCTGTACTGTTCTAATCAACGCAAAAGATTAACAAATGGATCTCTTCCTCACCAATTAATATATCATATCTGTGTTTCCCCACATCAGCACTGTAAAGTGAGTGTGCCATTGTTATTATGAAGAACTGAGCCTCAGCTTCACACCCACAACCCAATAAACACTCAGTTCTGCTACCTATCTAAGTGCACCAACTACAACTCAAAAACGGCATGCGAGAGACTGCTTCACAATACTGCTGCAGCAGCTGAATGATAGCCATCCATAACACAATTTGGAGTGCAGGAGGATAGGGGGTGATTTTTGAAAAGTGTACCAAATCATGCCAAGAATAGATCGGGTAAATGCACAGTCTTTTGCCCAGGGTAGGGGAATCAAGAACCAGAGGACATAAGTTTAAGGTGAAGAGGGAAAGATTTAATAGGAAACTGAGGAATAACTTTTTTTACATAAAAGATGGTGGGTGTATGGAACAAGCTGCCAGACGAGGCAGTTGAGGCAGGTAATATCACAACGTTTAAGGAACATTAGACAGGAACAGTGCCCTCCATAATGTTTGGGACAAAGACCCACCCTCTGTACTCCACAATTTGAGATTTGTAATAGAAAAAAAATCACATATGCATATTGTCAGATTTTAATAAAGGCCATTTTTATACATTTTGGTTTCACCATGTAGAAATTACAGCAGTGTTTATACATAGTCCCCCCCATTTCAAGGCACCATAATGTTTGGGACACAGCAAAGTAATGTAAATGAGTCATGTTTAGTATTTTGTTGCATATCCTTTGCATGCAATGACTGCTTAAAGTCTGTGATTCACGGACATCACCAGTTGCTGGGTGTCTTCTCTGGTAATGTTCTGCCAGGCCTGTATTGCAGCCATCTTTAGCTTATGCTTGTTTTGGGGGCTAGTCCCCTTCAGTTTTCTCTTCAGCATATAAAAGGCATGCTCAATTGGGTTCAGATCGGGTGATTGACTTGGCCACTCAAGACTTGACCATTTTTTAGCTTTGAAAAACTCCTTTGTTGCTTTTGCAGTATGTTTGGGATCATTGTCTTGCTGTAGAATGAACCGCTGGCCAATGTTTTGAAGCATTTGAACTTGAGCAGATAGGATGTGTCTATGCACTTCAAAATTCATTATGCCACAACCATCAGCAGTTGTATCATCAATGAAGATTAGTGAGCCAGTACCTTCAGCAGCCATACATGCCCAGGCCATAACACTCCCACCACCGTGTTTCACAGATGAGGTGGTATGCTTTGGATCTTGGGCAGTTCCTTCTCTCCTCCATACTTTGCTCTTGCCATCACTCTGATATAAGTTGATCTTTGTCTCATCTGTCCACAAGACCTTATTCCAGAACTGTAGTTGCTCTTTTAAGTACTTCTTGGCAAACTGTAACCTGGCCATCCTCAGGCATGTGAGTGAGGTGCAAAAACAAAGAGGACAAGGGCCGAGTGCTTACGTGAGGTGGACAGCGGGGGGTCAAAAACTTGGAAATGTTTTGAAAATTTACACACAAAATGACCAGTTTCAAGCCTCTTTTAGTTCATTTCAAAGTAAAAACAGACATCAAAAAATAATGTGAATATGTCACTGTATACTAATAACATTTAAGAAAATTCACACATTAATTGATAATCAGGCCAAAAAGATGGTAATTGGCTTTTCTGCTGTGTTTTATGTTTTAACCCTATCTTAATTAATTGAGTTATATAATCTTTCACTTAAATTTAATATTTACTCATTACAGTTCCATCACTGATTTTCTGGCACTCTTGGTTCCAGAGCTTTGCTGGTTTATCGAGCCGGCTATGGGGATAGATTTTGCTGGCTCCAGAGCCCCGGCCGCAGGTTGCAAATTCAACCCACCGATCGGCCGTGGAAGTCCCGATGTGGTCGAGATTGGCTACCTTGCCCAGCCTAGGTGTCACATTTTCGGGCAGACTTCCAGAGTGGGCGGGGGATTTCTCGCTGAACTCCTAGCGACCTCCAGCGGAACCCTAGTGTTCATTACAAGTCTATACATCGTTTCTTTTCTTTTTTCTCTCGATCCAATTTTTTCTGTTGGTAAACGCGATTTTGGCAAAGTGAAAAACGCGGAAATCATGCAAAAAGGGCAGAAAATTGATTTTAAAAACGCGGAAATCCGCGGAAAGGCGGAAAATTCACATGCCTGCATCCTATTTTTGCTGCTAACCAATGGTTTGCATCTTGCAGTGTAGCCTCTGTATTTCTGTTCACGAAGTCTTCTGCAGCCAGTGGTCATTGACAAATTCACACCTAACTCCTGAAGAGTGTTTCTGATCTGTCGGACAGGTGTTTGGAGATTTTTCTTTATTATAGGGAGAATTCTTCTGACATCAGCTGTGGAGGTCTTCCTTGGCCTGCCAGTCCCTTTGCGATTAGTAAGCTCACTGCTCTCTTTCTTCTTAATGATGTTCCAAACAGTTGGTAAGCCTGTTTGGCTGATGTCTCTAACAGTTTTATTGTTGTTTCTCAGTCTCAATGGTTCTTTGACTTTCATTGGCACAACTTTGGTCCTCATGTTGATAAACACCAATAAAAGTTTCCAAAGGTGATGGAAAGACTGGATGAAAGACTAGGTGCTGAGAGCACTCTTATACCTGTATTAAGGAGGCAATTAAACACACCTGAGCAATTACAAGCAATTGTGAAGCCATGTGTCCCAAACATTATGGTGCCCTGAAATGGGGGGGGGGGGGGACTATGTATAAACACAGCTGTAATTTGTACATGGTGAAACAAAATGTATAAAAATGGCCTTTAATAAAATCTGACAATGTGCACTTTAACCACATGTGATTTTTTCTATTACAAATCACAAATTGTGGAGTACATTGGCAAATAAATAAATGATGGGTCTTTGTCCCAAAATTATGGAGGGCACTGTACATGGATAGGACAGGTTTGGAGGGATATGGGCTAAATTCAGGTAGGTGGGACTAGTGTAGTTGGGGCATGTCGGTCGGTGTGGGCAAGTTGAGCCGAAGGGCCTGTTTCCACGCTGTATAACTCTATGACTCTAATCTAAGTATCATCAGATTAATAAGTACACAATCTGCGACTCTAAACCGGTTACGCGAGATACTGTTTCATATCCCAGCAACTGAATAGTACCCGGCCATACCCTATAACCCATTGGCCCAGTACTACCCTCACTCCTCCAGCTGAGTACAATCAGAGGACACAGTCAAGCCAATATGGAGCCAAACCAAAATTTGCCAAGAGTGAGATAGATGCCAAGCTGCTGAAACAACGACACAAGATTAAATGCACAATGGACAAAGGCAGGACAACCAACAGATCGGATTAATCCTCAGCATGCCCTAACAATTGGAATCTTGAATAGTGTGGACAATTAAGAGATTAAGGGTTTCTTAAATAAATTAGCCGAGAGCGAGATGTCAAAGTGGTGAAACCACCCCACAAGATTAAATGCACAATAGTTAAGAATCCAGACAACCAACACATATGATTAAAGTTCTACAGCCCTAACAATTGCAATCCTGTATCCTGCAGACAATTGAGAAATTATGAGTTTCGCAGAAATTCTTAATGACAGCAAATGAATGCAAGGGAAGTCTTAAACTTCTGTAACTATCTTCATCCAGAAGCATCTCATGGCTGGGTTCAAACAAATTAGGCCATTCGGCCCATCAAGTCTACTCCGCCATACAATCATGGCTGATCTACCTATCCCTCTCAACCCCATTCTCCCCATAACTCCTGGCTCCTGTACCAATCATGATTTCTCAATCATGTGCCTGGAATCAAGGGCTGGTTTCCAGGGGTCCAACATCACCAAAAACAGTCAGCCTACTCAATTCATTCTGCACAACATTGATAAAAAGATAAATTCAAATAGCCCAGCATAGGTTAGAGATCCCAACAACATCTCAATTGTGATACACGTGCTTGTGTAATTGAACTGGACACACTGTTCCAAAGGAGATCAGTGGTGCTGTGGTTTAACTACTTGGTTGTGTAATGTTCAGTGCTACTTTATTAACTCCTGTACAAGGCTGAGGTTGAAGAAACCACAGGAAGTTACAGAACTGTTGTTTGGGTAAGAAACTCGTGTTTTACGAGAATGATCCTGGGGATTGTTGGGTTAACGCATGAGGAGCATTTGAAGTCTCTGGGCTTTCCTCTTTAGACTTTACTTTAGACTTTAGAGATGCAGCAGGGAAACAGGCCCTTCGGCCCACCGTTCACGCCAACCAGCGATCACTCAGTATACCAGCACTAGGGACAATTTACATTTTTTTACGAAAGCCAATTAACGTACAAACCTGTACGTCTTTGGAGTGTTGGAGGAAACCGGAGCACCCGGAAAAACCCCATGTGGTCACAGGGAGAACGTACAAACTCTGTACAGACAACACCCATAGTCAGGATCGAACCCGGGTCTCGAGTAAGGCAGCAACTCTACGGCTGCGCCACTGTGCCGCCACACCACTGTACATCCTGGAGTTTAGAAGGATGAGGAGGGATCTCATTGAAACCTACCGGATAATGAAAGGCTCAGATAGAGTTGATATGGAGAGGATATTTCCAGTGGTGGGAGTCTAGAACCAGAGGGGAATGCCTCAGAATTAAAGGATGCAGCTTCAGAATGGAGATGAGGAGAAACTTCTTTAGCCAGAGGGTGGTGAATCTGTGGAATTTGTTGCCTCAGGCAGTGGTGGAGGCCAAGGCATTGGGCATTTTTAAGGCAGAGATTGATAGATTCTTGATTAGTAAGGGTGTCAAAGGTTATGGGGAGAAGGCAGGAGAATGGGATTGAGGGGGGAAAATAGATCAGACATGATTGAATGGCGGAGTAGACCCAATGGGCTGAATGGCCCATTAATGCTCCTATGTCTTATAGATGTTGTCTTATGGGATGCTGGCATTAAAGCAAGGCAAGCATTTACTGCCCTTGAGAATACATGATGCGCAAGAAATACTGGCCCTATCAACCTTGTCTATATCTCAACAGATGAATAGGAAATCCTTCTGTGTTCTTTGATTTTACACTGAACACGAGCAGTGACTAGAGTACTGATGGCATTGGAATTAATAAATTTATGAAGGGAAAATCATGCTTGACCAATCTTCTGGAATTTTTTGAGGATGTAACTAGGAAAATTGACAGGGGAGAGCCGGTGGATGTGGTGTACCTCGACTTTCAGAAAGCCTTCGACAAGGTTCCACATAGGAGATTAGTGGGCAAAATTAGAGCACATGGTATTGGGGGTAGGGTACTGACATGTTAAGAAAATTGGTTGGCAGACAGAAAGCAAAGAGTGGGGATAAATGGGTCCCTTTCAGAATGGCAGGCAGTGACTAGTGGGGTACCGCAAGGCTCGGTGCTGGGAGCACAGTAATTTACAATATACATTAATGACTTGGATGAAGGGATTAAAAGTACCATTAGCAAATTTGCAGATGATACAAAGCTGGGTGGTAGTGTGAACTGTGAGGAAGATGCTATGAGGTTGCAGCGTGACTTGGACAGGTTGTGTGAGTGGGCGGATGCATGGCAGATGCAGTTCAATGTGGATAAGTGTGAGGTTATCCACTTTGGTGGTAAGAATAAGAAGGCAGATTATTATCTGAATGGTGTCAAGTTAGGAAAAGGGGATGTACATTGAGATCTGGGTGTCCTAGTGCATCAGTCACTGAAAGGAAGCATGCAGGTACAGCAGGCAGTAAAGAAAGCCAATGGAATGTTGGCCTTCATATCATATCATATCATATATATACAGCGCGGAAACAGGCCTTTTCGGCCCACCAAGCCCGCGCCGCCCAGCGATCCCCGCACATTAACACTATCCTACACCGACTAGGGACAATTTTTTACATTTACCCAGTCAATTAACCTACATCCCTATACGTCTTTGGAGTGTGGGAGGAAACAGAAGATCTCGGAGAAAACCCACGCAGGTCACGGGGAAAAGAGTAGTTGAGTATAGGAGCAAAGAGGCCCTTCTGCAGTTGCACAGAGCTCTAGTGAGACTGCACCTGGAGTACTGTGTACAGTTTTGGTCTCTAAATTTGAGGAAGTATAATCTTGCTATTGAGGGCGTGCAGGGTAGGTTTACTAGGTTAATTCCCGGAATGGCGGGACTCTCATATGTTGAAAGACTGGAGCGACTAGGCTTGTATACACTGGAATTTAGAAGGATGAGAGGGGATCTTATCGAAACATATAAGATTATTAAGGGGTTGGACACGTTAGAGGCAGGAAACATGTTCCCAATGTTGGGGGAGTCCAGAACCAGGGGCCACACTTTAGGAATAAGGGGTAGGCCATTTAGAACAGAGATGAGGAAAACCCTTTTCAGTCAGAGTTGTAAATTTGTGGAATTCTCTGCCTCAGAGGGCAGTGGAGGCCAATTCTCTGAATGCATTCAAGAGAGAGCTAGATTGAGCTCTTAAGGATAGAAGCATAGAAAATAGGTGCAGGAGTAGGCCATTCGGCCCTTCGAGCCTGCACCGCCATTCAATTTGATCATGGCTGATCATCCAGCTCAGTAACCTGTACCTGCCTTCTCTCCATACCCCCTGATTCCTTTAGCCACAAGGGCCACATCTAACTCCCTCTTAAATATAGCCAATGAACTGGCCTCAACTACCTTCTGTGGCAGAGAATTCCAGACTCACCACTCTGTGTGAAGAAATGTTTTCTCATCTCAGTCCAAAAAGACTTCCCCCTTATCCTTAAGCTGCGACCCCTAGTTCTGGACTTCCCCAACATCGGGAACAATCTTCCCGCATCTAGCCTCTCCAACCCCTTAAGAATTTTATATGTTTCTATAAGATCCCCCCTCAGTCTTCTAAATTCCAGCGAGTATAAGCCTAGTGGAGTCAGGGGGTATGGGGAGAAGGCAGAAACGGGGTACTGAATGATCAGCCATGATCACATTGAATGGTGGTGTTGGCTCGAAGGGCCGAATGGCCTACTCCTGCACCTATTGTCTATTGCTATCATCACAATACAGACAATTACCCCCAATTCACACTTCTTATTGATTTACAGAGCCGTAGCTTCTGAGACTCGATGTTCCATTGACACAGTGTTAACTGAAAAAGTCTGGATCAGCTAGACTATTATCTTAGGTCCTCTTTAAAGGCAAGAGCCTGTTGTTTAAAAATGCTGGGCACAACAACAGACCCAAAACACTTACTTCTCACCCTTTGAAAGTTTTGAATCCATGTTGTCCAGAGACGCTGCCTAACCCGCTGAGTTACTCCAGTACTTTGTCTCTTTTTTTTTGTAACCCTGAAAGTGTTGTTTATTTTTAAGTCTACAACGCCGCTCACAAACAGCTGGAAACCTTTCATTTGATATCCCGATTCGAGTCAAAAGGGATTCTTTCGACTTAAGGTCAGGGCCTTCTTTCAAAGATGAGAGATGATTTTGTTTTGTCTTTTATTCGTACCCAGCACTACACGGCGACATGCTAGGTTTTTGGTTCACAGTGTAAGCCAAGTGACATTAGAAAATCAGTCCTGGAGTCATGTACCATGCAGGGACTGTCAACCGCAGCAGGAATATTGATCCAAGTACTTCACTCTAGTTCCAGCTCTGTCAGCAGTTTCACAAATGGAAGACAAGAAGACATAACATAAACAATTTAAATCTGTTCTCTTACCGATATGTGGGTTAAGTGCTGTAACCAGCATTAGTGATTCGTTCATTAATTTGTTAATCCGTTCAGTGTCAGCCTGAATTCCCACCACACAGTTGTCTGTGAAGGAGACACAGGAATCTCCAATCAACTGGGCTGAATTCAGCACATTTTTAATCTGGAAGAGAACAACAAAATATATCAACTTATCTCAAAATTTAGAGCATACAGTTTAGTTTACTTGAGAGCCCGTGCTTGCTGGAGTTTAGAAGGATGAGGGGGACCTCAGCTATGTAGGCCAAGTCAATGAATATTTTTAAAGGCGGAGATTGATAGATCCTTGATTAGCGCGGGTGTCGGGGGTTATGCGGAGAAGGCAGGATAATGGGGTTGATAGATCAGCCATGATGGAATGGCGGAGTAGACTAGATGGGCTGAATTACCTAATTCTGCACCTATAATAAGATACAGCCTGGAAACAGGCCCTTAGGCCCACTGGGTCCGTGCCGGCCAATCGTATGCTAGTTTTATGCTATACACAAGGGACAATTTACAGGAGACAAATACCATACAAATCTGCACGTCTTTGGTGTGTGAGAGGAAACCAGTGCGCCCGGAGAAAACCCACATGGTCACAAGAAGAAAGTACAGACTCCATAAAGAAGTAGTCAGGATCGAACCCGGGTCTCTGGCATTGTAAGGCAGCAACTCAACCACTGTGCCACCCCAGTTAATGTGAAAAAGTGAAAATTAGCACGGCTTTGTGACCGTAACAAGAAATAATAATCTTCCTTGACTTGTCCCCCAACCCAATTATCATACTGACATGCAGGTGCCTTTAGTTCAACATGTTCGAAAAATGGCTCAAAGGACATGACAGAAGAATAAGTTATTTGGCAATGTTTACAAAAGTCCTTATGCCAGCAGCCATTTGAACTTTCTATTTGGGTATATGGCCTCCTCCTTGGTCAGCAGGCACGAGTTGGGCCAAAGGGCCTGTTTCCATGCTGTATGACTCTACACAAAGACATAGGCACCAAATACAACTATAGTTCAAAGACAATCAACCAACATTAGAGACACATGGTACATGCCTTCACTGCCCATCCCATTGCAAATCACTCATGAACTGACCAGCAATGAATTCCTTCAAATAATAAAAATCAGCTTTCTTTTTACTTACCATCATGGGCTTGAAAACATTCAGCTCAAAATGACCATTACTTCCTCCGACAGTAACGGCCACATGATTTCCCATGACTTGCGCTGCTACCATGGTGATAGCCTCACATTGGGTGGGGTTCACCTTACCTTTCAAAACACAGAAAATACTTTGTGAAAACTAAAGGCAGATGCCAACAGAAATTAAGATTTTATTTGAATCATTGAGTTAACTTTAGAGATACGCAAGAGATACAGGTCCTTCAGCCCATCGAATCCACGCCGACCAGCGATCACAGCATACACCAGCATTATCCTACACACTAGGGACAATTTACAATTTTTTTGTTAACCAAAGCCAAATTACCTACAAACCTTCGAAATATGGGAGGAGACTGGAGCATCCGGAGAAAACCCACGCGGTCAACGTACAAACCCCGTACAGACAGCACCCGTAGTCAAGATCAAACCCAGGTCTTTGGCACTTTAAGGTAGCCACTCTGCCACTGCGCTATCTTGCAGCCCCAAATTTAAACCGCAAAAACACAGCAGCTAAAAAAAAATCCATTGACTACATGAGGTGGAATCCCTCATGAGCGTGTCCATGATCCCAATTCATCAGTTTGCTGTGGTTCTCTCACTTTCTGCATACACTCAAAACATTCATGTTTTCCCAAACTGCACATGAGCATTGGAAACTCTGAACTCAAATCCGAGTCCTTCCCGACCAGAAGAAAGGGAACTCTAACCAGCATCTAACCAGCAAGAAACCAGTTCCTTGTTTCTAAAAATGATTACATATTTGTCACTGGTCCCAGTCAATGATTGGGCAATTCCAGTCGAGCAATTCGGTAAAGGACAGGGGCTGATTTTACACACACATCAATGTGGATTTGTTGGCTTTGTTCTGTTAAAGATCTCCTGAGTCCATGAACCAACTGAAATCTTTTGCAGATGTAAACTCGGTCCCAAAGGCACTCTTTTGCATTATTTATTTAGTTTAGGAATACAGTGTGAAAACAGGCCGTTTGGCCCACTGACCAGCGATCACCCACCCTATGTTATCCCACTTCCTTATCCACTCCCTGCACTTTAGACCTTAGAGATACAGAGTGGATACAGAGTGGATACAGCCCCTTCGGCCCACTAAGTCCGCGTTGACAAGCGATCACCCCGGAAAACTAGCACTATCCTACACACTAGGGACAATTTACAGAAGCCAATTAACCCGCAAACACGCACGGCTTTGGAATGTAGGAGGTAACCAGAGCAACCGAACAAAACCCATAGTCACAGGGAGAACCCTACAAACTCCGTACAGACAGCATGTGTTGTCAGGATCAAACAAATGTCTCTGTCGCTGTAAGGCAGCAACTCTACCGCAGCGCTACCTCACCGCTCACTTTAGTTTAGAGATACAGTGTAAATACAAGCCCTTCGGCCCACTAAGCCCATGCTGACCATCGATCACCCGTTCACACTAGTTCTATGTTATCCCACTTCCTCAAACACTCCATATGCACTGGGGGAATATTTACAGAAGCCAATTACCCTACAAACCTGCACGTCTTCAGGACGTGGGAGGAAAACGAAGCACTCAAGAGGAAAGCACGCTGGTCACAGGGAGAAGATGCAAATTCCACACGGACAGCACCCGAGGTCAGGATCGAACCCGGGTCTCTGGTGCAGCTCTACCAACCTTAAAAATGAATCCTGCTGCAATCAAGCCCAAGCTGGATGTTATCCTCTGCAGTTGTGCCTCAAAAAGGCATTCCAGCCACACACAGAAGTCTGTAACGTATCTATATCTATCTAGCTGGCACTCTTCTCCAGAGTGTAGACTGTGGAATTACCTGGCATGATGCTGCTCCCTGGCTCATTCTCAGGCAAGATGAGTTCCCCCAATCCAGAGCGCGGTCCAGAGCCCAGAAAACGAATATCATTGGCCACCTTCATCAAACTGCAGGCAACCACGTTCATGGCACCGCTAAGTTCAACCAAGGCATCATGTGCAGCAAGGGCTTCAAACTTATTGGGTGCAGTCACGAATGGTAAACCTGAAAACAAAAGCAACAGCAATTTCAGTGGTCATTTGCTGCAGTTTGGTGCTTATTGATCGGGGAACAAACACTCGATCTAGCTTGTGCTGAGTGTTAACTGTTGCCAGTGTAACTGCAACATAGCACAGACATTAGTAGAAATATAGAACTGTACCAGCTGGTTAACACACAAAAGGACACAAACTACTGGAGTAACTCAGGCAGCATCTCAGGAGAATCGGAGGGGCAACTTTTTCTTACACAAACGGTATGGGTGCATGGAACGAGGTGCCAAAAGAGTTGAGGCAGGTACTTTGACAACATTTAAGAAACATTTAGACAGGTGCATGGATAGAACAGGTTTAGAGGGATATGGACCAAACACAGGGAGATGGAACTGATGTAGATGGGACACGTTGGTCGGTGTGGGCAAGTTGGGCCGAAGGGCATGTTTCTGCACCGTATGACTCAATAACTATAAAATGGATGGGTGATGTTTCAGGTCAAGACCATTCTTCAGACTGAGAATGAAGAAGAGCCTGGTCCCGAAACATCACCTATCCTTGTCCTCCAGAAATGCTGCCTGACTTGCTGAGTTACTCCAGCATTTTGTGTCCGAAAGCACAGGCATTGCTCTCTACAAAAGGTCTTTCCCAGCATTTGTCAGCTTCATTCCACCACAAAGAAGTAACTGTAATTAAATTTCTGATTTTTGGTGACGTCTAACAACTTCCCCTTCCCTTTTCTCCCCCACCTCCCCCTCCCCTGTGACCCACCTGGACTGGCACCTATTTCTTCCCTCCCCTACATTCTTTCGTCTGGCTTCACAATTCTTCAATCGTTTTCTCTCACACCTTGTTTTTTTCATCTCTGGCTTCTGTCCATCCATCTGCCCATCAGAAATCCTCTTTCCTGTGTTCACATATTACCTGCCATGCTCTGTCTTGGCAGAGAAGCTGCCTCAGAAGGCAGTGGAGGCCAATTCTCTGAATGCATTCAAGAGAGAGCTAGATAGAGCTCTTAAGGATAGCGGAGTCAGGGGGTATGGGGAGAAGGCAGGAACGGGGTACTGATTGTGGATGATCAGCCATGATCACATTGAATGGTGGTGCTGGCTCGAAGGGCCGAATGGCCTACTCCTGCACCTATTGTCTATTGTCTATAAAAAGGTGTACTTTCCTAATCTTGTTAAATTCCATTATATCAAATTGCATCCAGTGAACTGGTACAACAGCGTGTCTCATGCTTAATTACATTGGTATGAATTTCTGCCACAATATGCACTGTACATGGAAGAAGGCTCCTCATACAAGATTTTTTACAAGTGAGTCACCTTTCAAAAACTGCAATTAATGCTTTGGAGACCTCTGAATCCATTTTCAAGGTTTTACTTTGGGTCACCAGTATTTGTGGTTTCCCTTTCCAGCACCGTGCAATGTCCAGCATGAGATCTGTCCCTTTCACATTGGCTTTTGGTTTGTTATTGTCATATGTACCGAGTTTCAGTCCAAAGCTTTGTTTTGCATGCTATCCAAACAGAACAGAGTGGCACAGTGGAGCAGCAGTCAAGCTGCTGCCTTAAAGCTCTAGCGACCCAGGTTCGATCCTGACTACGGGTACTGTCTGTACGGAGTTTGTACATTCTCCATGACCACGTGGGTTTTCTCCTGGTGCTCTGATTTCCTCCTACATTCCAAAGATGTACAGGTTTGGAGGTTAATTAGCTTTGGTAAAAATTGTAAATTGTCCCTCGTGTGTAGTATAGTTTTAGCGTACAAGGCGATCGCTGGTTGGCGTGGATTCGGTGGGCCGAAGAGTCTGCTTCCACGCTGTATCTCCAAAGTCGTAAGTCCAAAGAACAGATGGAGTTCTATGTAGTCAATAAAGTCAAACTAAAGTACAGTAAATAGAGCACAGGGAGAAATACTGTGTAGAACATAGTTCTCAGCATTGTAGCGCGCTAGTTCCAGACAAAATCTAATATCCTCAATGGGGTAGAGGTGAATTGGACAGTACACTAGCTGATGGAAAGACTGTTCAGAAGCCTGATGACCGAGGCGAAGGAACTGTTCCTGAGTTTGGCAGGGTGGGCTTTCAAGCTTTTGTTCCTTCTGCCAGACGGGAGCAGGTAGAAGTAGGAATGACCCGGGTGGGACAAGTCTTTGATTATGTTGGCTGCTTTTCTGAGGTAGCATGAGTGTAAATGGAGTCAATGGTGGGATGTCTGGTCTGTGAGATGGACAATTGTATGTAAACGATAGTAACATTTCAACATTTTGAATGAGAACTGCATTAATAGTTAAAGCAGTTAGTATTTGAAGCACAATTTACCTGTGAACTCTGAAACTTTGGCAGCCACCTTCTCTGCGAACCCAATCCGTGTGTTCAACCCAGTTCCCACTGCAGTCCCACCAGCTGCTAGTTGGTATATCCTTGGCAATCCACCCCTAATCCGTTCCATGCTATATTTCATCTGCTGGACATAGCCACTGAATTCCTAAATTGAATGAAAACCAAAGGCTGTGAAATCCAATCAATGCCTTAAAGATAACTCAGAGAGCTTGAAAGAATATTTTGCAGCAGAGCGCAAATGCTCACAGTAATCTGAAAAGAACTGTTTTACGAAGACCGTATTAGCAAGTTAACCTTTTACTTTGGAGACACGGGTTCTAAATCACGTTAGATTTATGGCATCAAGACCTCCTTGCGCTTGGCCAATCTCAAATCCTTTCCTGACACACCAGAAAATCAGCAACAATTATCCACAAATAAACAATTTCACTCAAAGAAGCTGCAAAACCACTGGTGCACGTAACTTTAATAACCCCATGGCTGAACTGAAGAGTGTTTGGTTCCCCAGGGATGCTCTACCGTGACAAATGGGCACACATTTCAAGGCGTGTAGGAAGGAACTGCAGATGCTGGTTTACACTGAAGACAGACACAAAATGCTGGCGTAACCGCAGCCAATGATGGACCATTGTGGGCTTCATGGCCATCGTGCTGGCTCGAATTTGTTCTGTACCTTTTCATACATCCAGTTTCCCTCTCCCCCGACTCTCAGTCTGAAGATGGTTTGTGACAAAAACGTCACCTACACATTTTAAGGCTATATTTGGAGTATTTATTGTATTCTACTTTGTTCACCCTGCTATGGGAAGGATGCTGTGAAGCTGTTAAGTGCATGGAGAAGATTTACCAGAATGTTGCCACGACTTGAGCTACAGGGAGAGGTTGGGCAGGCTCGGTATTTATCCCTTGGAGTGCAGGAGGCTGAGTCCAGTCGAGATCTTTCTTCAGACTACGTGTCTGACATCTGCAGTTCTTTGTTTATACATTGCACACAAACTCCTTTTCTCAACTGAGCTATTCACTCAATTTTTTTTCTGAGAGATTAATCCCTTTCGGATTCCTCTAGGGTTATTGTTTTCATAACAACTGCGAGATTTCACAGAACAGAGTATTGTATTCAGTTTTGGGCGCCATGTTATCTGAAAGACGTTGTCAAGCTGGAAAGGGGGCAGGGAAGTACACGAGGATGTTGCCAGGACTTGTCGGCCTGAGGGAGAGGGAGTCTTTTCCGGCTGGGTTTTCTCCGGGTGCTCCGGCTTTCTTCCACACTCCAAAGGCTTACAGGTTTGTGGCTTCTGTAAATTGTCCCTAGTGTGTAGGATAGTGCTAGTGTATGGGGTGATCAATGGTCAGCATGGACTCAGTGGGCTGAAGGGACTGTTTCCACGCTGTATCTCTAAAATTTACAAAAAGCAAAGCAGGCTAAGACTCTATTCCTTGGAGCGCAGGACGATGAGAGGTGATCTTATAGAGGTGTACAAAAACATGAGAGGAATAGATCGGGTAAAAGCCGAGAGACTCTTGCCCAGAGTAGGGGAATTGAGAACCAGAAGACCTAGATTTATGGTGGGGGAGAAAGATTTAATAGAAACCTGAGGAGGTAGTTGAGGCAGGGACTGTCACAACATTTAAGAAGCATTTAGACAGGTACATGGAAAGGACAGGTTGAGAGGAATATCGATCAAACGCAGGCAGGTGGGTCTAGTGTAGATGGGGCATGTTGGTCGGTGTGGGCAAGTTGGGCCGAAGGGCCTGTTTCCCCACCCGTGTTACTCTATAACAATACCCACCTGCCCGAGGGTCAGAGGCACCGCGTCTTGTGTATGTGTCCGGCCAATCTTGATGATGTCAGCAAATTCCTTGGCTTTGGCATCAAGAGCATCGTGGAGCTTCTGTATACCAGGTAGAAGCACCTCGTGGACCTCTTTGGCTGCAGCAATGTGCATGGCTGTTGGAAATGTATCATTGGAACTCTGGCAACAAAGAGCAGATAAAAACCAACTCAAAACTTGGAATAATTCAAACATGACCATTTTATAAACTGCATTTTAAGGTAACTTGCAACTAAAGACTGTATGCATAATTCCTTATTTATTTTTAATTAAATGCAATCATATTAAAATGGTCGGGGTTACACTTTTGTAAAAAAAAAAAAATCACAAGATACTCAAATTATTGCCTGCCAATAATTCATTTTTAAAAAACTGCTTACGTTGGAAATCTAAAATTAAAAAACGTTCAGCGTGTCAGGCAGCATCTGTGGATATAGAACAGCACAGAGGCGCAGCGGGAGAGATGCTGCCTTACAGCAACAGAGACCTGGGTTTGATCCAGACTATGGGGGCTGTCAATACGGAGTTTGTATGTTTTCCTGGTAAGTTTCCCGTGGGTTTTCTCTGGGTGCTCCTGTTTCCTCCCACACTCCAAAGATGTACAGGTTTGTAGGTTAATTGGCTTTGGTAAAAGCTGCAAATTGTCCCTAGTGTGTAGGATAGTGCTCGTGGATGAGGATCGATGGTCGGCACCGACTTGGTGGGCTGTGCTATATCTCTAAACTAAACTGAATTAACATTTCAGTCTGAGACACAAACATCAACCTTACTTCGTTTCCACAGATAATGCCTGACTTGCTGAGTATTTCCAGTTATATTTTTTGTCGTAAAATTATATCCAATTATGTACAAGATAACAAATGCTATTCAGATAAAATAGTGGTCGCATTACAGACCCCTTTTGCTCATTTTTATGGATCATGAAAAGAAAAAGTCTAAGTTTCAATAGGGACGGGATTGTGTCCCTGACCAGTACCTGGCTCTTGTTTACATGGTCATTGGGGTGGACTGGATCCTTACTGCCCAGTTTACCTCCAAGAATCTGAATTGCCCTGTTGCTGATCACTTCATTCACGTTCATGTTGGTTTGTGTTCCTGACCCAGTCTGCCATACAACCAGAGGGAAGTGATCATCCAATTTTCCAGAAATCACCTGCATGATAACATAATACTTCAATTTAAGGTTCTTTCAACATGTCGACATGACAGTGTTAACTTTTATTTCGTGTTGGCAACAATGAATATCATAAGTAAGTTGCTCTCCCCATCACGATACAAATCACTCCCATCAGGCAGAAGATGCTGAACCTTCAAAGCACGTTCCACCAGACTCAGGCGTCTATCTTTGGTTTAAACCAGCATCTGCAGTTCATTCTTACACAGCCTCTTCCCCTCTGTTTCTGAATCGTCCTTCCACAAGTTAGGGTACTTTCCAATTCATCTCTTCCCCATTGTGGACATTGGATAGTATCTCTGGAACTGTTGCGCTGCAATGCTATTGGGTGGCACAATGGTAGTTGCTGCCACACGCCCCATAGACCCGGGCTCAATCCTGACTACAGGTGCTTGTCTGTACAGTGTTTATACCTTCTCCCTGTCACCTGCATGGGTTTCCCCCGGGTGCTCTGGTATCCAAACTCCAAAGATGTACAGGCTTGTAGGTTAATGGGCTTGGTACAATTGTCCCTAGTGTATGTGTAGGATAGTGTTAATGTGCAGGGATCGCTGGTCGGCACGGACTCAGTGGGCCAAGGGCCTGTTTCGCACACTATCTCTGAACTAAACAAAAATGCTGAGAAACATATTTTGTACTCTGTATCTTCCCCTTTGCTCTAGCTACTGCACTTGAATTGCTTGATCATATTTTACATAGTATTATCTGATCTGATTGGATAGCATGCAAAATAAAACTTTTTACTGTATCTCAGTACACGTGACAATAATAAACCTAAACTTTTGGCTTTGGAACTGATTCGCTACAAAGCTGGGAACTATACTCTGCACTCTGTAATTTGCCCTTTGCTCTATCTATTGTACTTGAGTTTGACTTGTTTACATTTATGTACCGTATTATCTGAGATGTTTGAATAACATGTAAAACAAAGCTTTTCATTGTACCTCGATACACAACCATAACAAACTTAAACCTAAAGAATGTTGCACGTTATAAAATACAAGGACGAGGTCATACACACCTTCCACCCTGATCAATCATCACAACCAACCTTGAACATATTCCTGCCCAAACCTGTTCTTCTTTGCAAGTAATACTATGCTGCACTATAATATCTAATACAACACTTTGAGCTTCTAATCACACTTCAATGTTAAACTTAACCATGCATTTGAACTTAATGCCACCACTGCATGGTCCTGCAGTGTGACGAGAAAATGCCACCCACTGGCCAAACCTTAGTATGGCAACAATAGTGGTTCGAGAAGTACCAGTAACAGGGAAATAAAATTGTGTGCAAATCACCGTAATCCTTTATCACACAAATATTATATATTCTGTAATGATCGGAGTATTATGGAGTAAGTATTAATTTCTTGAGTGTAGATAAGCTTTCAGTGGGATTTTTCTTGAGTGTAGATAAGCTTTGAGGTGCAACTAATCAACAAAGGCACCTTGAAATGGACATATCAAGAATCAAGACTGTTTTGTTGTCATATGTCCCAGACAGTACAATGAAATTCTTACTTTTGCAACAGCATAACTGGCATGTAAACATAGTACACTGTAAACAATATAATAAACAAAAGAGAGTTCAGTACAGTGGCACAGCGGTAGAGTTACTGCCTCACAGGGCCAGAGACCCGGGTTGATTCCTGACTACGGGTGCTGTCTGTGTGGAGTTTGCACGTTCTCCCTGTGTTCGCGTGGGTTTTCTTCAGGAGCTCCGGTTACCTTCCATACTCCAAAGACGTACAAGTTTGTAGGTTAATTGGCTTCGGTAAAAATTGCAAATTGTCTCTAGTGTGTAGGATAGGGCTAATTTACGTACACGGATCGCTGGTCGGCCATGTCTCAGTGGGTCGAAGGACCTGTTTCCGTGCTGTATCTCTACATTAAAATTATATAATATACACACACACATGCATCCATACACATCAAAACAAACAAATAATAATAATGCAAAAAGTCAAAACCAATGCCCCCAAATCTCTGTAGTTTAAAACGTATGTGGAAATTGTAGGGTTTAATAGCCTGATGGTTGTCGGGAAGATGCTGCTCCTGAACCTGGACGTTTAGTTTTCAGGCTCCTATATCTTCGTCCCGATGGAAGGAGTGAAATGAGAGCGTGGCCAGGGTGGTGTGGGTCTCTGATGATGTTGGCTACCTTTGTGAGGCAGCAATTCCTCCTGTAGAAAGAACCCTTCCATGGTGGAGAGGTCAGTACCCATATGGACCATGTTCTTTTGAATAACCCTTTGAGACTAAAATGTTCTGGACTGGTGATTTGGAGTCAATACCAATAGCATCAGTATTTGCTACATGCTAAACTTAGAACACTTCAGCACAAGATAAGGTCATTCGGCCCACAATGTCTGTGCTGAACATGATGTCAAGATAAATTAATTTATGTCAAGATAAATTAATTTCATCAGCCTGCACATGATTTATATCCCTCATGCTTTGCGCATCCATTAGCCGGCCTAAATGCCTAATAGCTGTCACTATTGTATCTCCCTTTACCACCAGCCTGGCAGTGCATTCCAGACACCCATTACTCTTTGTGTAAAAAACTTGCCCTTCACATCTCCTTTAAACTTCATCCATCTCACATTAAAGTTCTGCCCTCTAGCTTTGACATTTCCACCTGGGGAAAAATAATCTGAAAGTCCCCATCCATGCCCCAAAATTTTATATTCTTCAATTAAATATATTCCAAAATCTCACACACTTGTTACACAAGTTAATCATTGTTAAATTTGTTTAATGTTGTAATGAGAAATTGTTGATCTGTTCCTCAAAACCCAAACACAAATAACTTAAAGTATCCTACTCCATTTGGACTGTTTAATAAAAGCAGAACTGACAACTAGAGAAGACCACTTAGTAATACAGGGTCCATTCAATCCAAGGAAGACACAATATCAACATGGGCTTAAATCAGTTTCATGAGACTCATGTCACAAATGTGTTCTGTATAATTTCTCTTTCATGTAATTTTCTGAAAAATATCTATAGTTCAGTAATATTCAAACGGGTGATTAAATTTGATTTTACAGGACCATAAATCAAGGTACTTAGTGAAGCTGACAACAAATAAGAATGTCTTCAAGAGGTGGCAAAAACGTTGTCGCTCTAGTAGGATTGTCACTCACTTACAATTTCAGTGCAAACTTCCAAAGCCGTGTAGGCATTGATATAATTTTCTCTCATGATACTTGGTACATAACACTTAGTCTTAAATGCGGCACAGTAGCGCAGCAGTAGAGTTGTTGCCTTACAGCGCCAGACACCCGGGTTCGATCCTGACTATGGGTGCTGTACGGATTCTGTGCAGTTTTGGTACAGTGCTCCGGTTTCTTCCCACACTCCAAAGATGTACAAGTTTGTACGTTAATTGCTTTGGTAAAATTTCAAATTGTCCCTGGTGTGTAGGATAGTGCTAGTGTACAGGGTGATCGCTCGTCGGCACAGACTTGGTGGGCCGAAGGGTCTGTTGCCGCCCGGTAAGTCTAAAGTAAACTCTTGCATAAGGTCTCAAACTCCTTTGTGAGTTTATGGTTGAAATGAACTAGGCTGAGTTAACATGCAGTTATGCAATTTGGTGTAGGAATGTCAGAGTGCAGTAGCTTTTTGAGTATCTCTCCACAGACAGCTAGCCATCGTGGTAAAGATAGAAAGACATCGTCTTTCCTTTCACTACATTCCCTAAACACAGGTCCACCAACAATTTTCCGGCAACTACTGCTCCGGCATCTCCTTTAATCCGACAAAATTACGAGAGTACAATTGAAGTCCCCCACAAAAACATTGCGCCTATGCCAATTGAGGCGACTGATCTCGACCTCATCAGACTTCCAAGGCCGATCGTCAGGTCAAATTTGCTCCCTGCGGCCGGGGCTCTGGAACTCCAGCCCAGCCGGAGCTGGCACATCCAGTCCCACAGCCGACCTCTGAGGCCAACTTTGCAGGCCAGTATCTCGATTCCCCAACTGCCTAGGTGGACATTTCCCGTACCGTTGGGACTACTTTCCAAGGCAGTCACCTCTGTTGGACTGGCAAAATGGATAATCCAGAAAGGCTCTGGAACCAAGATGTGGACCTGTTTTTACCAGTTGCTTTGGAGCACCTAAAATAACTACTGCAGGTCTTTTTTTTGCCACTGACCATGGTCTGTGCCAGCTAAAATGCTTGCTTCCCTTCAAACCCACTAGATCTGCCATCTGTTCTCAAGTCCACCAACTCAGCCAGGATTGGGTTCTTCCGACCATCATTGGTGGAGGAAGATTTCACATACGATCATGGTTTTTACGAGAATGATCCCAGGAATGATTGGGTTAACAAATGGTGAGCGCTTGTCGGCACTGGGCCTGTACTCGCTGGAGTTTAGGATGAAGGGGGGACCACATTGAAACTTGCCGAATAGTGAAAGGCCAGGATAGAGTGGACGCAGAGAGGATGTTCCCAATAGTTGGAGAGTCTAGGACCAGAGGGCATAGCCTCAGAATAAAAAGACATACCTTTAAAAAGGAAATTAGAACTTTCTTTAGCCTGAGGGTGGTGAATCTGTGGAATTCATTGCGTCAGACGGCCAAGTCAATGGATATTTTTAATTCGAATATTGACAAATTCTTGATCTGTATGGGGATCAAGGGTTATGGGGAGAAGGGAGGGGAATGGGGTTGAGAGGGAAAAATAGATCAGCCATGATTGAAGGCCAGAGTAGACTTGATTGGCTGAATGGCCTAATTCTGTTCCTGGAACTAGTGGGTCAGCGCAGACACGGTGGGCTGAAGGGCCTGTTTCCACACTATATCTTTAAAGTCTAAAGATCACGCTACCTCATCTGCTGCCTTCATAATACCATTCGCAATCTTTGGGTCCAACCCATAGTCCACATTCACTTCTGCAGCAGCTCTTTTCAAAATGCCAAAGGCTTTTATCACTTGGATCTGTGAACAGAAACAGTGGAAACAACATCAGTTTAGTTTCGAGATAACTCGCGCAAACCGACACTTCGGCTCACCGAGTCTGCATCGACCAGCGATCCCTGCACACTAGCACACTCCTACACACTGTGGACAATTTACAATCTTTACCAAAGCCAATTAACTGACAAACCTGTGTGTGTTTGCTATGTGGGAGGAAACCAGAGCACCCGGGGAAAACCCACACGGTCACAGGTAGAACATAAACTCTGTAGAGACGGCACCCATAGTCAGGATCGAACCCGTGTCCCGGATGCTGTAAGGCAGCAACTCTACCACTGAACCACCATGCCACCCAAATATCATTCTTTTACTTTCTCTCTCCACTATCCTACAGAAGGGGTGGCACAGTAGTAGTGTTGCTGCCTTACAGCGCAAGGGGCCCGGGTTCAATCCTGACTACTCTGTACGGAATTTGCACGCTCTCACTGCGACCACGTGGGTTTTTACCGGGTGCTCCGGTTTCCTCCCACATTCCAAAGACATGCAGGTTAATTGGCTTCCTTAAATTGTCCTTAGTGTGTCGGATAGAACTAGTGTATTTTTTCATTTGTTTTCATTTCATTTCTATTCAGATTGTAGTGACTGTGTACTGCTGGAGTCCAGCAAACAATGTACGGATGATCATTGGACTGCAAGGACTCTGTGGGGTGAAGGGCTTGTTTCCACGCTGTATCTTTAAACTAGAAAGGTTTTGTTAAAATATTGTATTTGGAAAAGGCATATTGATTGAATCAATAAAGAATGCAATTTCCTTATGGTTTAGGTAAACATTTCTGACAGATCACGTTATCTATTTCACTGTAGCAGACATCGCAAACAGGATCTGTTGATATTGTGCTGGACAAAACTGTGATTACACTGCTCAGTGCGTCACTGTGCAGTGGGGAAGGACAGCTCCAAATGAGCTTGCTGAAGTATACACAAAACCCCTGCTTGCTGGGCACCAGCAGTTCACAAACACTCAGTAGTTCACAGTCACTACAATCAGAATAGCATTTAAATGAAAACAAATAGGTCGGCGTAGACTCGATGGGCTGAATTTTCTGGGCTGAGTTTTTCTGCTGCATCTTTCAATTAATGAGAGGAATAGATTGGGTAGATGCACAGTATCTTGCTCAGAATAGGGGAATCCATAGGTTTAAGGCGAGGGGGAAAGATTTAACAAGAAACTGAGGTGTAACTTTTTCACAAAGAATGGTGGGTTTATGGAACGAGCTGCCAGAGGAGGTAGTTGAGGCCGTTCCTATCGCGACGTTTAGGAAACATTTAGACAGTGCATCGATAGGACGGGTTTAGAGGGATATGGGCCAAATGCAGGCAGGTGGGACTAGTGTAGATGGGACATGTTGGTCAGTGTGGGCAAGTTGGGCTAAAGGACCTGTTTCCACAGCGTATAACTTTATGAAATGAAAAAAGGTTTAAGTTAAGTTTAAGTTTATAAGTTTATTGGCCAAATATGTGCATATTCAAGGAATGTGCCTTGGTGCTCTGCTCACAAATGACAACACAAACATACAGTTAATAATTAAGAATAAAGCATAAACATATCAAAACAATAAGGATACAACATTACGGTCTAAACATGTGGGTGAAAATAAACCAGAGCAACAAAGAGACTACAGACTTTGGTTATTGAGTAGAACTACTACTCGTGGAAAAGAAGCTGTTTTTATATCTGGCTGTGGCTGCTCTGACAGTCCGGAGTCGCCTTCCAGAGGGAAGTGCTTCAAAGATTTAGTGGCCATGGTGAGAGGGGTCAGAGATGATCTTGCCCGCTCGCTTCCTGGCCCATATAGAAATATGCTTTTCTGGTAGGTATTAATATTGGTTTTATTATCATGTGTAGCGAGATACAGTGGAAAAACTTGGTTTTGTGTGCTACATAGGGGAGAACCTTATTTCCCGGGATAGAAATATCAAATATTAAAGGGTATAGCTTTAAGGTGAGTGGAGCAAAGCTTAAAGAGATGTGCGGGGCAAGTTTTTTTTTTTTTTTACAGAGGGTGGCGAGTTCCTGGAACGAATGCTGGAAGTGGGTAGTGGAGGCAGATACGATAGGGACATAGACAGTTTTGGATAGGCATATAGATTATCCAGGGCTTTGAGGGATATGGATTATGTGCAGGCAGATAAGTGCTGATCTCGGCATCATGTTCCGCAGACATTTTGGGCCAAAGGGCCCGATCCCTTGCTGTGATGATCTGTGTTATCCAGGCAAATCATACCGTGCATGAGTGCATCAGGCGGTACAAAGGAGAAAATCGACAGTGTCATAGAGTCATGCAGTGTGGAAACAGGCCCTAAGGCTCAACGTGCCCACGCTGACCAACATGCCCCATCTACACTAATCCCTGCGTTTGTCCCATATCCCTCTAAACCTGTCCTACCCATGTATCTGTCCACATGTCTCTTAAACGTTACGATAGTATCTGCCTCAACTACCTCCTCTGGCAGCTCCTTCGATATACCCTCCAGCCTTTGTGTAAAAAAAAGATACTCCTCAGGTTCTTATTAAATCTTTCCCCCCTCACCTTAAAACAATGTAATCTGGGTCTTGATTCCCCAACTCTGAGCAAAAGACTGTGCGTTTACCCAATTTATTCCTCTCATATTGTGATGATATAGAACCATTTATAGCATTAAAAGTGCGTAATATAGGATTAAAAATAGAGAAAATCCAGATAAAATAAATGCAAGGAATGCAACAAGGTATGCAATTCAGCATTAACTTAGGAGAATACAAATTAGTTCTCCTCACCTAAGAAAAGATAAACTTACCATAGAGGGAACTATACTGTATGGACATTTTACTTACTGGCATCCTCTCAGAAATCCCACCGATTTTAAAGTTCATCATTGATCTCACTGTCTGGGCTCCATAATATCTGTCATTTGGCACCTTCAACTCACCAAAGGTATCATACTCAATTCTGTACCCTTCAGAACTTTCCTGCAAAAAAATCAAAAGGCCAATTGTGTCAATTTCTTAAGTAAGCGCATAAAAAGAGATTGTGTAATTAACAAATTAAATCGCAAATCCCATTATGCCATCCCAATGACATAAAACTTAGTCTTGAGTCAGAGGGTGGTGAATTCATTACCACAGACAGCTGTGGAGGCCAAGTCAATGGATATTTTTAAGACCGAGATTAACAGATTCTTGATTAGTAAGGGTGTCAGCGGTTATGGGGAGAAGGTAGAATGGGGTTGAGAGGGAAAGGTAGGTCCGCCATGATTAAATGGCAGATTAGACTTGATGGGCCGAATGGCCTAATTCTGCTCCTAGTACTTATGAGCTTTACAGACCACAGACAAAATTACAGTAATGACATAAAAGATTACAGGAGGAGGACATTCAGCCTATCATGCCTACACTGGCTCTATATGAGAGCATTGTGGCACACTTACCCAGCTGTAGAGTTGCTGCCCTACAGCGCCAGAGACACGGGTTCGATCCTGACCATGTCTGTGCAGAGTTAGTACCTTCTCCCTGTGACCGCGTGGGTTTCCCCTGGGTGCTCTGGTTTCCTCCCACATCTCAAAGACTTGCAGGTTTAGTGTAATTGGCTTCTGTAAATTGCCTTCAGTGTGTAAGATTGAACAAGTGCACAGGTGATCAATGGTCGGTGTGGACTCGGTGGGCCGAAGGATCTGTTGCCATGCTGTATTTCTAAACTAAACAATCAACCAACCCCACTCTCTTTGTGGTCACGAAATGTGTTTCTTTTAAAGTATTTTTCACAGTTTCCTTTTGAACAGAAGAATTTAAATGATCTTTTTGGATTAATTGCAAACAAGTTGATTGATTGTGGTCTCTTTTAACTCAAACAACTTGCATTTAAACAACTCTACAGTATTAGGTTTGTGATATATCCTCAGGTGCTTTATAGAAGCACCACTTGGTTTAGTTAGAGATACAGCAATGGAAACAGGCCCTGAGGCCCACCGAGTCCACGCTGATCACCAGTTCTATCCGACACACTAGGGACAATTTGCAGAGGACAATTAAGGTCATAAGGAATAATTCAGCCCATCAAGTCTACTCCGCCTTTGACAAGGTCCCACACAAGAGATTAGTGTGCAAAATTAGAGCACATGGTATTGGGGGGAGGGTATTGATATGGATGGAGAACTGGTTGGCAGACAGGAAGCAAAGAGGAGGAATTAACAGGTCCTTTTCAGAATGGCAGGCAGTGACTAGTGGGGTGCCGCAAGGCTCGGTACAGGGACCCGTTATTTACAACATATATTGATGATTTAGATGAGGGAATTAAATGTGACATCTCCAAGTTTGCAGATGACACAAAGCTGGGTGGCAGTGTGAGCTGCGATGAGGATGCTATGAGGCTTCAGGGTCACTTGGATAGGTTGGGCGAGTGGGCAGATGCAGTATCACGTGGATAAATGTGAGGTTCTCCACTTTGGTGGCAAGAACATGAAGGAAGATTATTATCTGAATGGTGTCAGATTAGGAAAAGGGGAGGTCCAACGAGACCTGGCTTGTACATCAGTCACTGAACGTAAGCATGCAGGTACAGCAGGCAGTGAAGAAAGCTAATGGCATGTTGGCCATTGTGAGAGGATTTGAGTTTAGGAGCAATGAGATCCTACTGCAGTTGTACAGGGCCCTGGTGAGGACACACCTGGAGTATCGTGTGCAATTTTGGTCTCTTAATTTGAGGAAGGACATTACAGCTATTGAGGGAGTACAGCATAGGTTCACCAGGTTAATTCCCGGGATGGCGGGACTAACATATGATGAAAGAATTGGTCAACTGAGCTTGTATTCACTGGAATTTAGAAGGATGAGAGGGGATCTTAGAGAAACATATAACATTCTTAAAGGATTGGCCAGGCTAGATGCAGGAAAAATGTTCCCAATGTTGGGAGAGTCCAGAATAAGTTTAAGAATAACGGATAGGCCATTTAGGACTGAGGTGAGGAAAATTTTCTTCACCCAGAGAGTTGTGAATCTGTGGAATTCTCTGCCACAGGAGGCAGTGGAGGCCAATTCACTGGATGTTTTCAAGAGAGAGTTAGATTTAGCTCTTACGGCTAAAGGAATCAAGGGATATGGGGAAAAAGCAGGAACGGGGCACTGATTTTAGATGATCAGCCATGATCATATTGAATGGTGGTGCTGGCTGGAAGGGCCAAATGGCCTACTCCTGCACCTATTTTTCTGTTTCTAATCATGGCTCAACTATCCTAAACCCATTCTCCTGCCTTTTCCCCATAACCTCTGACACCTGTATTAATCAAGAATCTATCAATCTCTGCCTTAAAAATATCCACTGACGGCCTCCACAACCTTCTGTGGCAAAGAATTCCACAGATTCACCACCCTCTGACTAAAGAAATTCCTCCTTATCTCCTTCCTAAATGAACATCCTTTAATTCCGAGGCTATGACCTCTGGTTCTAGACTCTCCCACTAGTGGAAACATCCTCTCCACATCCACTCTATCCAAGCCTTTCACTATTCTGTATCTTCACTATTCTAATTAGCCTACAAACCTGCACTTCTTTAGAATTGTGGGTGGAAACTGGAGCACCGGTAACAGAGAGAACGTACAAACTCTGTACAGTCAGCACCCAAACCTGACCTTTATAACGTGCTCTAAGGTGGCAACTCTACTGCTGCACCACCGTGCTGCCCCTTGACATGAGCCACGGGATCAAGAATTAGTTTAGGTGATCAACAACCTGGTCAGAAGCTATGAGTCAGGTTACAGTTCAGCCACGGTATCACGGAGAGGATACTAAGTCATCTAAAAACGGTGACCCAAAACGTCAACTGTCCATGTTCTCCAGAGGTGTAGCCTGACCCGCCGAGTTACTCCAGAACTTTGTGCCCTTCTATGTAGACATGCATTCCTTGTTTCTGAGTGGGTTTACCAAGTCAGAAGGGTAAACGTACAACTCCCATCTCCCTGGGTGGATTTTGAAAGGCATCATAGAGGAGTCAATAGAGACATGAAGCAGAAAGATTATGCAAGGGAGACGTTTCCATTACAGATGCGTCAATTAATTAATAATTAATTCATTGTAAACAATGTGCAGTGACAGAATGATTTGCAATAAGATAAAATAAATATTTGCAGTCAACGTACAAAACTAATTTACTCATAAAAACAGGGCCCATTTAAAATGCAGATTAAACAAGAATTCACAACAGAAATCCTTGCCAATATATAATTTCTCCTGAAAAAATAGTGTGATTGGAAATAACATAAACCTATCTCAGGCATCTAGTTCAGTTAGGAGGTGCAGCATGGAAACAAGCCCTTCAGCCCACCTTATCTAAAGCCCACTGATTCTACACCATTGATCACCCATTCACACTAGTTCTATGTTATCCCACTTTCTCATTCACTCCCTACACACTAGTGGGCAATTTAGAGAGCCAATTAACCCACAAACCTGCGCGTCTTTGGGATATGGAAGGAACCCAGAGCACCCGAAGGAAACCCGGGCGATCACAGGGAGAACGTGCAAACACCACATGGACAGCAGACGTAGTCAGGATCTGTGGCGCTGTGATACAGCAGCTCCACCAACTGAATTAACCAATCACCTTCACTCTTGCAAGGAATGTCGTGGTCTATTTTAAAATATTCCGAAAAGATCATTCTTCCCCCTCAAAATGTTCAACTAACTGTACCCTCTTCCAATGTCTTGAGTGAGTTTAGTTTAGCTTAGAGAGACAGCGCGAAAAAGGGCCCAAAGGCACACCGAGTCCAAGCCGGCCATCGATTCCCATACATTAGCACTACCTTACATACTAGGGACAATTTACCATTTTTACCAAGCCAATTGGCCTGCAAACCTGTGTCTTTGGAGTGTGGGAGGAAACCAGAAATCCAGGAGAAAACCCAGGTGGTCACGGGGAGAACATACAGACAGCACCCGTAGTCAGGCTCTAACCCGGGTCTCTGGCGCTGTAAAGTAGCAACTCAACCATTGCGCCACCATGCCACTCTCGAGGTGTGACCAATATTTATTTTGTCAATGTCTTTAACTGAATTTCCTTCAATTTTGAAACTGGATAGGTTAGGCTTGCTTTACCCATAGCAGAAGACTGTATGGAATGATGGAGGGCATGGATGGGGTGGAAAATGAGAAATGTCTAAAACTAGAGAACATTGGTTTAAAATGAAGAATGCAGGGTGTAAACAGGATCTGAGGTAGAAGCTACGCACCCTGTGAGTGGAACATCTGAGAGGGAGGGGGATGCGAGTAACCACACAACCTTAAAAATTATCCAGTTGAGCAACTAAATCACCAAGGCATAGAAGGCTATGGACCAAGGATTAAGATAGATGGATACTTGGTGATTGCCATGGTTATGGTAAACCGAGGAGCCTGTCTTTAAGATCATGGACTCCACAACTCTCGATTGGATGGAAAAACAAGACACAAAGTTGTGGAGTAACTCAGGGATCAGGAAGCATCTCTGGAAAACGTGGATAGGTGACATTTTGGGTCGGGACCCTTCATCGGACAAAACGTCACCTATCCATGTCCTACAGAGATGCTGCCTGATCCGCTGAGTTACTCCAGCACTTTGTCTTTTCATGTGAATTAGCATCATCAGTTCCACGCTTCTCAGGATTATATGGAATTAGTGAGTCCTAAACATCAGTTAGAACTTGATCATAGTACTTAAAAATCCCATCATAAATAGGAACATGTACAGTACTTAAAATATTAAAAAGCATACTGCATTAATTTAAACAACTGTTTCAGTTTGAGATTCAAAGGGCACGATAGAACACCAAGTAACCTTTATCAAAACTGCTCTTTAATAGTTTGAGGTGGAATTGTTGAAGGCTGATTAACAGCTAAGCTGTTAACGCTGGAGCAGAGCTGATTATGAGCAATAGCTCAATTACAATAAATAAATAAAACCCCAAACAGGGGTCTTGAAATCACAAATAAATTACACTCCTACAGAAGTGATACTGTGGAAACAGGCCCTTCGGCCCAACTTTCCCACACCACCCAACATGTCCCATCTGCACTAGTCCCACCTATACATGTATCTGTCCAATTGTTTCTTCATGGCCCCTGATTTTTGATTCCCCTACTCTGGGCAAGAGACACTGTGCGTCTACCCGATCTATTCCTCTCATTAATTGAAAGATACAGCATGAAAAACAGACCTTTCTGCCCATCGAGTCTACACCCATCATCAATCACCTGCTCACACTAGTTCTGTTATCTTCCTTACTCATCCACTCTCTTCACACTATTAACAATTTAGAAAAGACAATTAACCTAAAACACGCATATCTTCGTGATGTGGGAGAAAAACGAAGCACCCAGAGGAAATCCACGTGGTCACAGGGAAAACACACACGCTCCACACCTAGACAGCACCTGAGCTCAGGGTCAAACCTGGGTCTCTGGCACAGTGAGGCAATGGCTCTACCAACTGCACTACTGTTGACCATAATCAAAATTATTCCTACAACTGGACGTTTATCTCTATATGACACAAAGAGATTACCGCTTCTAGTTTGATGCAAATTGTAGTCCTAATCTGATTGGAAAGATGTTAAAGCAGTGTCCATTGGATACAACAAAGGTTAAGAAGCCCAAGAATAGTTTGACAGCAGGACCAATAATTGCTGCCAGAGCCAACTGCTCTACTTGCAAAGCTATTTTAGTCAGCTCTGATACTGGATACCAGTGATCCAGCAGAAGCTATTGATTTATTTTCCTGCCTTCAGAACCAAGCAGTAAAGTCAGAAATAGTCCACAACAATGTCATTTTCAGTTTCATGAAGAGAAATAACCTCATTAGTCCCATACTCCACAATACACTCTTCAGAAAAAAAACCCATTTTACGTTAGACTTTTATGTAAGACAAGGTCGGCACAGTGGCGCAGCCTCACGGCACCAGAGATTCCACTAGCCCCCAGAGCTCTATCTATCACATGCTGGATCCACAAGGTCGGCACAGTGGCGCAGCCTCACGGCACCAGAGATTCCACTAGCCCCCAGAGCTCTATCTATCACACATGCTGGATCCACAAGGTCGGCACAGTGGCACAGCCTCACGGCACCAGAGATTCCACTAGCCCCCAGAGCTCTATCTATCACATGCTGGATCCACAAGGTCGGCACAGTGGCACAGCCTCACGGCACCAGAGATTCCACTAGCCCCCAGAGCTCTATCTATCACATGCTGGATCCACAAGGTCGGCACAGTGGCGCAGCCTCACGGCACCAGAGATTCCACTAGCCCCCAGAGCTCTTTCTATCACGTGCTGGATCCACAAGGTCGGCACAGTGGCGCAGCCTCACGGCACCAGAGATTCCACTAGCCCCTGGAGCTCTATCTATCACACATGCTGGATCCACAAGGTCGGCACAGTGGCGCAGCCTCACGGCACCAGAGATTCCACTAGCCCCTAGAGCTCTATCTATCACATGCTGGATCCACACAAGATGCCGGTCTTGAACTTACATATGTGCAACTGGATGAATCTCCTAATTTACCAGCTTTTATTCCTGTCATCTCTTTATGACTTTCTTTCATGCACCACAATTACATACAACAACCTGTATGCTTAAGGACATCTTGAAGGGAATGTGATAAAATAAATGCAATTTTTTTTGGCTAATATTATCGAACCTTTCAAGTTTCACACGATCAAGTTCTAAAGTATTTTGGGGGGAAAAACACTGAATATTTTGGGGAAAAAACACTGGATTTACTCTTTTCAGTTACTGAATCTGTTAGCAATAAGGAACTGCAGATGCTAGTTTAGATGCTAGTCTGAAGAGACGTCCCGAACTGAAATATTACCTATCCACCACATTCTCCAGAGATGCTGCCTGACCCGCTGAGTTACTCCAGCACTGTGTCCACTTTTTACTGAATTTGTTAGTTTTCAGAGTAAAACCTTTGGGTTCAAAGTAATTATCCATTCACAAAAAGCCTCATAAGAGGCCTCAATTGCCGAAAGAAACATAGATAAAGGACAAACGGGAATCTCTTAACCTACACGATCCCTTTCTGAATTGGAAGAGTGTCATTCAAAAGCATGAGAGTAACCTCCACAGGTCTCTGTCTGAAGAAGGGTCTCGACCCGAAACGTCACCCATTCCTTCTCTCCAGAGATGCTGCCTGTCCCGCTGAGTTACTCCAACATTTTGCATCTACCTTCGATTGAAATCAGCATTTGCAGTTCTTTCCAACACAACCCCCAAAGGAAGTTCTGCTGTTCAAGGCAGTGGCTAACCCAAGAGAAATTAGCAGAGGTATTAAATGCCGTAATTGGCAGTGACACTTTATAAATAAAACACCCACACATTGTCAGTGTCATAGAGCACAGAAAAAGGCTCATCAACTCAACTCGTCCATGCCAACCAGGATACAATAGACAATAGGTGCAGGAGGCCATTCGGCCCTTCGAGCCAGCACCGCCATTCAATGTGGATCATGGCTGATCATTCTCAATCAGTACCCCGTTCCTGCCTTCTCCCCATACCCCCTGACTCCCGCTATCCTTGAGCTCTATCTCGCTCTCTCTTGAATGCATTCAGAGAATTGGCCTCCACTGCCTTCTGAGGCAGAGAATTCCACAGATTCACAACTCCCTGACTGAAAAAGTTTTTCCTCATTTCAGTTCTAAATGGCCTACACCTTATTCTTAAACTGTGGCCCCTTGTTCTGGACTCCCCCAACATTGGGAACATGTTTCCTGCCTCTAACGTGTCCAACGCCTTAATAATCTTATACGTTTCGATAAGATCCCCTCTCATCCTTCTAATACCATCTTAGTTGGATGGTCTGAAGTGTCCGGACCCAAACTGGCACCTGTCCATCTCCTCCACAGATGTTTCCTTCCCGCTGAGTTACTCCAGCACTTTGTGTTTCGTTCAAGATGCCCCATATAATCTAGTCCCATTTGGCCACGTTTGATCCACATCCCTCTAAACCATATCTACCTAAACACTCTAGTCATGAAAACCCCATAGAATAACCTGCCAAAGGCAGGGGACAAAACACAATCCACAAAAAATTATAAAAGGAAGTTCATAAATATTTTACTTTAAAAAAAAAAATTGAACGGAGTTCAAGTCAATGGTTGCCCTCTTTCAAAGAGCAGCTACGGGCAAACTTCACATAAATTGTCATGTCCGATTTTGCAACAATTTAACGTGACAAACTACAACAACCGACAGTGGCAGTGTGAGATGGATTGCAACATACTCGCAAAGAAAAATGTCTGCCTCCTGCACTCCCTACATGTTCTCCGCTGCTTGCGAAGAATGATTTTGGGTCGACGGAAGCAAAATTGTTATCCATCTGCTTAACAAGTGGATTGCCAACTGCACGCAAACTACGGCTCACTGTTCTTATTTAAAATATGTGGCGTTTAAGAGAGTTAGGAGCCGCGTAGGCCTGTTGAGTTTCCTGGTTTTGCGAGCACGGTCCGCTTTAACAGCAAAGCAAATGAAACAGCAAATTAAAAAGCGAATTGCTGTTTTTTTTAAAGGAAACGTTCCTTATAATGAGTTCAAAGCCCGAGAAGTTGCAGAGCGCTGCTGCCTGTCTTCAGTGTGACCCTGTCCCTGGCGAGCGGCGCTGCAGCCGAGCTCCGGTGACCTTGTCCGGTTGGAACGTTGTCCGGAGAAACCCGGGGCAACCCCGGGCTGCACGCGCCTGATTGACAGGAGGACCACGGCACCGCAACACGGGGAGGGGAATGCATGCATGCATGCATAATGCAACGTTTTAACAGCAAAGCTTCGACCTGGTTGCAAGCCGAGTTGTGTATTGCAGGAAAGGCCGCACGACGTGTGCGTCCTTGTCTGCTTTTTGTTCGGGGAGAGGGTCATTCGGCTTAATTGCACTCACCATCCTTTTACTGATTGCAACAACAGTGGCCGGGAGCGAGTTTTTGGGAAATAGCTGACAGCCCTGTGTTACTCGGAGTTTGCTGTGGACGCACTGGAGGTTTCGGACAAAGCGGAACATGGTGCAACGGAGGACAGGGGGGAGGAACTCGGCGCGGAGTTGGAAAGGCCGCCAGAGGGAGTCGTGCAACGAGACCAAACTCGTTGCAACCAGACTTTTCGCTTTACCATTGGGAGTTTCGTGCAACTAAATATCCGAAAAGCCTTAAGATTTCACATGTTTGACTTTAACCATTTTTTTTTTTTTGCATCTGAACTTTGAATATGTTGTAAAGATGATGAAACCTGAACTTTGATGCATTGCCTAACTTTAGAATTGATAAAGTTCCCAAAGTAAAGTTTACAGATTCACGGCGTTGATAACATCCAGAAATCGAGTTAATTTGATACGTGATGTGTAGAAGGCGTTTTGACCCCTCCGCAAAGAAAGTCACATACACAACAATTATACACAAAACACGCGTAGCCCAATACCGGTAATCATAAAGTTTTTTTAAAAAGTGCAGATATTGCTACCATGACATTAAAAAAAACACAGAAATGTTGGAAATACTTGGTAGGTCGGGCAGCATCTTTGGAGAACTCTTTTCTCCAGGGATGCTGCCTGAACCGTTGAGTTAATCCAGCACTTTGTGTCCATTTGTTATAAACCAGAATCAGCAGTTCTTTGTTTCTACCTCACAAGTTTAACTTTATTCACTTTCGCCAAATCAAAAAGGAGAGTAAGAGTTAACCGGTCGTCATTTTGTCTTGGTTTCATTCCAATTCGAGCCCCCTTTCTAATATCTAATGGTATTAATGCTGTTTCCTGTTCAAATGTCTCATCACCTTTGCTATCAAATTCACCAGCTCTTCCTTATGGAGACCTCACCTCCCCGCACACTGTTTCCTCCAGCACTACATTCCATTCTCCACATTTTCAGTCTCCGTTGCATCTGTTCTAATGGTGACACACATTTTTTGCACCAGTGTTTCAGAGATGTCTCCCAACTTGTTCCTCCTCCAAAGGTTGTCTTACACGCCTACTTCACTTCTGCGTACCTGTCCAGTAAGCATTGGAGTCCCCTTTATCCTCGCCCATCAGTTTACCACCTTCCACGGGACAGCAGATCAGATTCCACAATTTTAACCATCTTCAGTGAGATGCCGCCAAAATTCTTTCCCACTCTTTCGGCAATGCAAAGGCATCATTCCCCCCACAAACCATTCCCAAAATTCACGTTTTATTCATTTGTCATGCTGATTATGGGTAAATTAAGGACGCCATCTGGCCTTAACATCGCGAAGGTAGAGATATTCCACACCACTCCCCACTTTTTATAAACAAACTTTAGATTTTAGAGATACATTGTGGAAACAGGCCCTTCGGCACACAGAGTGCGCCAACCAGCGATCAACCTCATACACCAGCATCATCCTACACACCAGGGATAATTTATCATTTTTACTGAGGTCAATTAACCTATAAATCTGTACGTCTTAGGTGTTGCAGGAAACCGGAGCACCCAGAGAAAACCCACGCGGTCACAGGGAGAACGTACATCCTCTGCACAGACTGCACCTGTAGTCAAGATCTCTGGGGCTGTTAGGCAACAACTCTACTGCGACGCCACCCTATAAGGGTGGTTAGAATTTTTCCTCCATGGCAGAGATGTACAAGACCAGATGGCATAAGTTTTAAGTTGAGGGGTAAGAGACTTAATGGAGGTCTGAGGAAGAATATTTCCACCGAGAGAATGAGTGCAATCTGGAATGCACTGCATGTAAAATGGGTTGAGTTAGCTCTCTTGCAACATTTAAGAAGCATGCGAATGAGAAACATGGACGGGTATTTAAATCACCAAGGTCTTGTAGGTGTGAACTAAGGCGGGTAATTGGGATGGGTATGGATGGAACCTGATGGGTTTCATAAACACGGTGAGCGAAAGGGCCTGTTTCTGTGCTTTATGGCACTGTGACTCTACATCCCCAGAGAACAAATTATAAAAATCCAAATAAAGTATTTATTTTTGTAGTAAGGAACTGCAGATGCTGGTTTATATCGAAGATAGACACAAAATGCTGAAGTAACTCAACGGGTCAGGTAGCATCTCCGGAGAAAAGGAACAGGCGATGTTGCGGGTCGCGACCCTCCAGACAGGTAGAGAAGGCCAGAACATATCATTACTTCTTTGTTTAGTTTATTTTCTAGAGTTCGAAACTCTCTTTGAACGTTTATTTTCCACCCTCAGTTATCCAGTTCTTGGTCATTCCTGTTTTGAATCAAATGTCTGCTCATTTGTCTATTTCCACAGATATTAACAGACTCTGAACGCTAACAGGGATTCAGATTAGTGTCGAGATACAGAGCGGAAACAGGCTCTTCGGCTCACCGAGTCCACACTGACCCAACACTATTCTGCACACACTAGGGACAATTTACAATTTTTATCAAGCCAATTAGCCAACAAACCCATAGGACTTTGGAGTGTGGGAGGAAACCGGAGCAAACCCACGAGGTCACGGGGAGAATGTACCAGATCCGTACAAGAATGAACCTGGGTGGGTCTCTAGTTTGTAAAGCAGCAACTCTACTGCTCCCCAGGCTGGGGAGTTTTATCAGATTTCCAAAGTTCACGTTTAGCTTGCAGCGCTGGAAGGGATGAAATAAGCCAAGGACAAGATCTGACGCTAGGAACTGAGAGAGAGAGAGAAGTCGCTGGTGTTTCATCATGCTGCATTTCTTGTTTATGACCACAAGCTGGTGCCCTCCAAGCCAAAGTTGGGGAAGTTAACCTTCAGCTTGGAGTTTGAGATCACAGTCTCCTTTCGACATGGAGTGAAAGCCGACTGGTTGTCAATGGTTCAGAGAGGTCTCGTTAATTTATATGAAGTCAGTGGGTACCTTGTGCTGTCTGCAAGATGTCATCTGGACCCAGTCTCCAATGCTACGAAAATGAAAACACAAAGAAAGTTGCGATTGTTGGAGGTGGCTTGGTAAGGTTCAGATACCTTTTTAAAAAAATCTAGTTGGTCACAACCAAAGATACTGGAGGAGCAAGATAGACCACTCGACTCTAAAAACCGTAGTAGGGCATGGGTAAATTTCAACACCATTTTATTAGGCAAATTCTGTGTGCTAGACTGGGCAGTGTTTACAACTCTCTGCGACTTCTTCGTATATAAAATGTTTGCAAACAATTATTTTTGTTCAACTGCTTGATAAGTTGATAGTTGACATTTATAACTATTTCTTGATGAGTTGCTGCTTTGTGATCTTTTAACTTTGGATGTTACTGATTGAATATTTGCACTAGAGATCCACTCTGTATCTGGCCAATTGATCATTTTTAATGAACTGTTCTTCTTTGCATTCTCTGTTAATTTTAATTTCACCTCCACAAGCTGTATCTCTTTTTATTTTATTTTAAAAAGTCATGGAAGCAGAGGGGGGGGGGGGGGGGGAGGAGGGGGGGGGAGGAAGGGGGGGGAGGGGGGGGCGGAGGGGGGAGAGGAGGGGGGGAGAGGAGGGGGGGGGAGGAAGGGGGGGAGGGGGGGGAGGGAGGGGGGGAGGAAGGGGGGAGGGAGGGGGGGAGAGGAGGGGGGGGAGGAGGGGGGGGAGAGGAGGGGGGGGAGAGGAGGGGGGGGAGGGGAGGAAGGGGGGGAGGAGGTGAAGAGCTGGTATAAATCAGATAAATTATCTTTTCATTGGTTAGCTGATATGTGAAACAGTGCAACCCTGTATATTGCACACAAAATGATGTCAATCTTGCCATGAATGACAGAAATAAAAAGTCATCCTTGGTTATGAAGTTCATTTTTGAATGATGTAAAATTGAAGGGGGTTGGTGCAATATACTGCTAACCCACAAATGTGTTGTTATGAGATATTCACATTTGAAAAATCCATAAATCACAAAGAAAATGAAGGTGCCTATATTATTTGACCAACTTAACAGTTGAATTTAAATATGAAATTTTTATAGGTTGTAGGGTAGTGGGTAAGGATCCTGTTAATATATATAACTCATTTTTCATAAAAGTGAGGGTTAGCACTATATTGCACCGACCCCCTCAATTACATGTTAAATTCAAAACTAAACTATGGTAACAATATACATTATTCATGTCTAAAGCTAGCACTTCTGTATCAGTGTAGGTATGTATGCATTACATTTTATTACACTAATATAGAATAAAAAAATATCTTGTCATGTGTTCATAGTTATTTTATTCACAATATTAGGGTTTCTGGAAATAAGTGGAATCGCCATTGTGGTTTATGTACATCATGTGAAAAATAAGATGAAGAGAGAAATAAAGCATTTCTTTAAATCAAAGTTGCTTCTGATCCATGAGAAGGAACTTTGAGATCTATTTATCTCTGTCTTGCCTCTCACACAAACACACATACACACACAAACACACGTTCATATATATAAATAAATATATATATATATACAAGGGGATCTGCGCGAAATAGGGGGCTGGGGAGGAAGGATGGGAGGGAAATGGGCAGAAACTAAGAAATAATAAAATCAGAGAAAGTAATCAGGGGGAAAACATGTTGATAGATGAGATATTTTCTGCATTTTAATGGTATCATCATAATGGTATTCCCCCACAACGCAGATTACACTGCGAGAGGCATAGCGAACGGTGGGTTTTGCCTACTAAAATGGTGGACGTTCCGCTCCGTTGCGTACTATACTTCAGTATAGGCGATTTCGACGGAGTGGTTCATTTTGCTCCTCTAGTATCTTTGGTCACAACCATATAACAAGATTCGAGGCACACGGAACTCGAATTGTGCCCTATTGAAAGCAATGCAGTGGTGTTTCAGAGGAGAGTGAAATTTACAATTCAAGCGACTAGGCTTGTATACACTGGAATTTAGAAAGATGAGAGGAGATCTTATCAAAACGTGTAAGATTATTAAGTGGTTGGACACGTTAGAGGCAGGAAACATGTTCCCAATGTTGGGGGAGTCCAGAACAAGGGGCCACAGTTTAAGAATATGAGGTGCTGTTCCTCCTTTTCTCCAGAGATGCTGCCTGACCTGCTGAGTTACTCCAGCATTTTGTGTCTATCTGTACTGTTCTATGTTCTATGTGTTTTTCCAATCACGGTTTTCTATTCTTTGCTCTTTCCATACACTAACACTAACTATGCACAGCCAGGTGGCCCAGCAGTATTTCAGTGTAGCAGCCAGATAGCTTTTAATCCAAAGATAGATACAAAATACTGGTGTAAAGGTCTCGACCCGCAACATCACCCATTCCTTCTCTCCAGAGATGCTGCCTGTTCCGCTGAGTTACTCCAGCTTTTGTGTCTATCTTCGGTGTAAACCAGTATCTGCAGCTCTTTCCTACACTAGCTTTTATTCCAGTTATGATTCATACTGACATAATTTTTGTCAACTGTGGGAAAGCTCCTGTTTCAGAACAACCAGGTCTGAGTGTGCTCAGGAGCATGAATGGCAGGCAGATTGACGTTTTGCAGTCATCCATTTGTGACATTAATTGATGTCGTCATTTCTCTCCCATACACTTTTATCAGAAATGAATACTGCTGAAAACCACAGTATTTCTCTGCAGAGAAAGATAACATTTGCTATGAAAAGTAGTGATGGGGAATGTTTGTTAATATGTTCTTTATTTGCAGAGAAACAAACTCATATATTTTGTTCCCCAGGTTGGTGCTTTAAATGCATGTTTCTTTGCAAAACGAGGCTTCCAGGTGGAGGTGTACGAGGCACGGAAAGGTAGGGTTCACTTCTTCACATTTTGTTCTCATACATTGAGATCAAATTTGCTGTGTTGTCTTACTTACAGTTATCATCAGAAGTATCCACCTATTATTCACTTGTTAAATAAACAACGTAGACAGACAGACAGAAAGCAAAGAGTGGGGATAAATGGGTCCCTTTCAGAATGGCAGGCAGTAACTAGTGGGGTACCGCAAGGCTCGGTTCTGGGACCGCAGCTATTTACAATATACATTAATGACTTGGATGAAGGGATTAAAAGTGCCATTAGCAAATTTGCAGATGATACAAAGCTGGGTGGTAGTGTGAACTGTGAGGAAGATGCTATGAGGTTGCAGGGTGACTTGGACAGGTTGTGTGAGTGGGCGGATGCATGGCAGATGCAGTTTAATGTGGATAAGTGTGAGGTTATCCACTTTGGTGGTAAGAATAGAAAGGCAGATTATTATCTGAATGGTGTCAAGTTAGGAAAAGGGGACGTACAACGAGATCTGGGTGTCCTAGTGCATCAGTCACTGAAAGGAAGCATGCAGGTACAGCAGGCAGTGAAGAAAGCCAATGGAATGTTGGCCTTCATAACAAGAGGAATTGAGTATAGGAGCAAAGAGGTCCTTCTGCAGTTGTACAGGGCCCTAGTGAGACCGCACCTGGAGTACTGTGTGCAGTTTTGGTCTCCAAATTTGAGGAAGGATATTCTTGCTATTGAGGGCGTGCAGCGTAGGTTTACTAGGTTAATTCCCGGAATGGCGGGACTGTCATATGTTGAAAGACTGGAGCGACTAGGTTTGTATACACTGGAATTTAGAAGGATGAGAGGAGATCTTATTGAAACGTATAAGTGGTTGGACACGTTAGAGGCAGGAAACATGTTCCCAATGTTGGGGAGTCCAGAACAAGGGGCCACAGTTTAAGAATAAGGTGTAGGCCATTTAGAACTGAGATGAGGAAAACCCTTTTCAGTCAGAGAGTTGTGAATCTGTGGAATTCTCTACCTCAGAAGGCAGTGTAGGCCAATTCTCTGAATGCATTCAAGAGAGAGCTAGATAGAGCTCTTAAGGATAGCGGAGTCAAGGGGTATGGGGAGAAGGCAGGAACGGGGTACTGATTGAGAATGATCAGCCATGATCACATTGAATGGCGGTGCTGGCTCGAAGGGCCAAATGGCCTCCTCCTGCACCTATTGTCTATTGTCAGCAAGACAGGCAGCATCTCTGCAGAGAAGGAATGGGTGACATTTAGAGCTGAGACCCTTCTTCAGACCAGCATCTGCAGATCTTTCCTACACATAAGTAGTCACATTGCCACACAGCCCAACAGAGCCCATCATAAGATCATAAGTGACAGGAGCAGAATTAGGCCATTCAGCCCATCGAGTCTACTCTGCCATTCAATCATGGCTGATCTATCTCTCCCTCCTAACCCCATTCTCCTGCCGTCTTCCCATAACCTCTGACACCCGTTTCTTCCCATAACCTCTGAAACCCATCTGGTTTAGGTTTATTCATATCAGGTGTATCGAGATACAGTGAAAAGCTTTTGTATGCTATACAATCGGAGGAGATAACACTGTACATGGATAGAATCATATCAAACTCCAGTACCAATGGCAGAGCAAAGGGGAAAATACCGAACATATCTCTCAGCATTGTAGTGCACCAGTTCCACAGACAAAGTCCAATATCCAAAATGGGGTGGAGGTGAATTGGACAGTGGCTGAGTTCAATGATCAAGATTGCCCAAGTAAACTAAACGAAGGCTGCTTGGTCTGAAGCGACGAAAAACCAACTTTAAATACTTGATACTGGAATACTGCTGCATTCAAACTTACTGACTTTCATAGAATTTTGCAATGCAAATTATGGTTGTTCAGTTCATGGTACATGCCATCTCTTTGGAACAGCTGCATAATTAGTATCACTCTTCTGCTCTTTTCCATGGCTTTGCATGATTTCCCATTTCAATGGTATGCTAAACTCCTTAAAGTTGTTCTTGATTCATGTCACTTATGATCTTATGATGGGCTCTGTTGGGCTGTGTGGTAATGTGATTTTCAGAGTATTTCTTGAGGATCCTGCACCAGAGGGTGACTAATCAATGGTGAGATATTTACGAGAGAATTATCCTGGCAGACCAGTAAATAAAGATAATTACCGTTATTTTATTTTTTTAATGAATGCTTATTTATTTTTGCTATCCACTTTGCTGCTGTCACCCTGTTGTGGGACAAATAAAGTACTTATTATTATTATAATTTCCAAATATCTATTCCCTTTCTGACAGATATTCGAACTGCTAAAAATGTACGAGGAAGAAGTATCAACCTTGCCTTGTCGTACAGAGGTCGGCAAGCTCTCAAAGCCATCGGAATGGAAGATCAGGTATGGTGTATCTATCTATTTTTCCATGAATTTATTGGAATTCAATGATACTTTAATGTCACATGTACATAGGTGCATTGAAACTCGTTGTTTTGTATACAGTACACAAAGTATGCAAAGAGTCGCCACATATAGGGCGCTGACAAAGTTACAAAAGTATTCATTGTGGTCCCGATGGTTCCTCTTTGTTCTTGGCGGGACTCACGCGACCTGTCTTCGGCCAATTTCCGGCACAATGAATTACATCTGAGCACATTTTATTCTTTATATCAAGTGGAGGATTAATTGCCTGTTTGTATACAGTCTGTCGAACCAAAATTAATTTCATGGATTCTCACAGTGTTAAAGTGTAGTTTTAAGCTGATGAATACCATGTTAGGAATTAAAACAAAATGAGCTCCATAGTTGAAGTTGAAGGGGTTCGAGCACAGGTCTTGTAAACCAGGGGTCGTGTTCAAATCACTCTGGAGCCTACCTTAATTTTGCCTTCGGGTTGGCAGAGTGGTGCACAGATGGGTAGAGCTGCTGCCTTACAGCGCCAGAGCTCCGAGTTCGATCCTGACCTCGGGTGCTGCCTTTGCGGAGTTTGTACATTCTCCCTGCGACTCTCTGGTACTCTGGTTTCCTCCCACATCCCAAAGGTTTGCTGGTTAATTGGCCTCTGTAAATTGTCCCCAACTGTACAGGGAAAGTATTCAAAAGTGGGATAGCATAGAACTGGTGTGAATGGGTGATCAGTGGACAGCATGAACACGCTGGGACGAACGGCCTGTTTCCTTGCTGTATCTCTCTAAACACTAACTTCTACATTTGTTCGCTTCTGGCAACTGTTTCCTGTGATTTGCATTGAGGGAACGGGCTGCCCTGTGTATTACATTTCGCTGGCTGAAGAGCAGCATGATTAGACTTCACAAAACCATTCTAGATGCAAATGTTAGTTAGATGCAAATATTGGTCATTAAATGCAAATATCTAGATTTTTGGTCGTCATGGATCTTAAATTGTAATATTTAATGTGACCACGAACAAGGTTGACGTGTTCAACATAAATGTTACTGGTGAAAAACATAAGGTCATAAGTGATAGGAACAGAATTAGTCCATTCGGCCCACCTAGTCTACTTTGCCATTCAATCATAGCAGATCTATCTCTCCCTCCTAACCACATTCTCCTGCCTTCTCCCCATAACCCCTGACACCCGTACTAAAGATATCAGTTGACTTGGCCTACACAGCCTTCTGTGGCATTCTTTGGCAGGACTCTGGGGACTGTTTTAGAGGAGAGGGATCTAGGGGTGCAGGTGCATTGGTCCTTGCAAGTGGCATCACAGGTAGTTAGGGTGGTCAAGAAGGGTTTCGGCACTTTGGCCATCATCAGTCAGAGTAGTTAGTATAGAAGTGTAGGAAAAAAACCTGCAGATGCTGGTTTAAATCGAAGGTAGACACAAAATGCTGGAGTAACTCAGCGGGTCTGAAGAAGGATCTCGACCCGAAACATCACCTATTCCTTCTCTCCCGAGATGCTGCCTGAGCCGCTGAGTTACTCCAGCATTTTGTGTCTACCTTTAGTTAGTATCGAAGTTAGAAGGTAATGGTACAGTTATAAAAGAGATTGGTGAGGCCACATTTAGAGTATTGTGTTCAGTAATAGTCATTGTGACAGCCTCTCCCTCAGATATCGCTCTGATTGCTATCACTAGCTCACAGGCCAGGAGAGGCCAATCCCCAGCATCATTGCTAACATCTGGGTCTAGTTAGCTGATATTGGTTGGCCACTTGATCCTTGTCAGCCTACTCTCTATAAAACCCAGGTATTCTAGATTGAAAGAAGGGAGAAGATGAGAGAAAAATCAGGAAAGGACGAAGGAAGAAAGACAAAGGAGAGAGGGAGGAAGGGAGTGCCTTCCTGCTAGTTGTGTTCCCCTGTCGAAGGTTGGAGGAAGACTGAGCCATTGGGATAGAGCTGAGACCACCAGTGCCACCGTGTGGTCAAGACTGGACTGCCAAGAAAGAAGCCCTAGGCAACCAGCACTTCTACACCAAGGCTAAAACTGAGTGGCTGGGTTAAGCCTGAGATGCCAGAACCTCTTCCTGCCCGCAGACAACGAGGGACTGTACACGCACGCACGCACGCACGCACACCCCCCCCCCCTCTGCCAGCGTCGCCTCTTCAAGCTCAAAGTTGAGCCGCCAGGAAGAAACTTGTACAGTCAGTGCCTCCTCTCGAAGCAAAGGGTCAACTGCAGGAAGAAGCCTGAGATTGCCATGCCACTACTTTCAAAGACCAGGACTAAGGTGCTGGGACAAGCCCAAGATTGCCAGCGTCATTGCACATGAGCTCTGACAGTGAGGGGCAGTGACCCCATGTGCTCCTGGATGTTCTTACCATTGTAAATAGAATAAACCATGTGAGTTCACCATGTGAGCGAATGCCAGTGTGGCCATTGCGAAACCCGGCGTCAACCCTGACGTTACATCACAGGAAAGATGTTGTTAAGCTGGAAAGGGCGCAGAAAAGATTTATGAGGATGTTCCCAGGACTCGAGGGCCTGAGCCATAGGGGCAACCTTTTTTCACAAATGGTGGTGGATGGAACGAGCTTCACGAGGAGGTAGTTGATGCAGGTACCATCACAATGTTGAAGAAACATTTAGATAGATACATGGATAGGATAGGGTTAGAAGGATATAGACCAAACAATGGCAGGTGGGATTAGTGTAGATGGGGCATGTTGGTCGGTGTGGGCAAGTTGGGCCATAGGGCCAGTTTTCATACTGTAAGACTCTGACTCTGCCTCTGTTTTAATTCTCTGTTTAAGGTGGTTTCCAAGGGCATTCCCATGAATGCAAGGATGACCCATTCTCTTTCGGGCAAGAAGTCCTCGATTCCTTATGGAAAAAAGGGCCAGGTAAATTTTGTGCTTGGAAAGGTGGCCAATATTACATAAAATGCCTTTTATGTTTATGTACACTTATGAAAATAACAACATTTACCAACTGAGATGACCCACGTGAGTAAGTATAAATAAAACAGTTTGAAGAAGGGTCTCGACCCAAAACGTCACCCATTCCTTCTCTCCCAAGATGCTGCCTGACCTGCTGAGTTACTCCAGCATTTTGTGAATAAATACCTTCGATTTGTACCAGCATCTGCAGTTATTTTCTTATACTGAGTGTATAAATACTTCCCTTGTAGCAAATGTGATGGACGGTCATAGTCATACAGCATGTTAACAAACCCTTCGGCCAACTTGTGCACACCAACCAACATGTCACGTCTACACGTCCCACCTGCCTGACGTGGACTTTGTGGTCTGAAGGGCCCGTTTCCATGCTGTATCTCTAAAACTAAAATTAATTAACTAACTAACGGCACTGTGCCATCAACTGTGAGATAAAGTTACAAATTGACTATGCTCATCCATTATTTTTTTTTGCAACTCGCATCTCTTGGTACATGTACAGATGACCGCCCCCTCCACACCCCCACCCCGGATTAAAACATTATTCCCGTTATCATGTATGTGTACACTGTGGATGGCTACATTGTAATCTTGTATTGTCTTTCCGCTGACTGGAAAGCTTGCAACAAAAACCTTTCACTGTATCTTGGTACACGTGATAATAAACTAAACTAACCAACTCTGTAATGGTGGGATCGGCCGAATTAAATTCTTCTTGTAGCAATTTGAGCCTTGGCGTCAAAGTGCAAAAGCAACCTTTTTAATATGCGTGCAAACATATCAAAAACGACTAGGCAGTTGCTCTCAATTGTAACCCTGCTAAACTCACACATGTGATGCTGTACAGTGACTGTGTTTGTATTGTCACTGTGTAAGCATATTATATTTGAATTTCTCTTGTTACTTTCCAGTACATCCTGTCAGTGGACAGAGCAAACTTAAACCGAGAACTGTTATTTGGTAAGTTAATGCTTCAAAACTTCTTCCAAAATGGTTTTGATCCACTTTGAACCATCCTGCTGAAGTGCGTTTGACATATTTGATTTTCAGCGGCTAGCCAGTACCCAAACGTTAAGTTAAACTTTGAAGAGAAATTGCAACACTACAGCTTGGAGAAGGGGTCACTGACTTTTACCAGGTAACTTTTATTGCCAGTTCATCTGCATTTTGAAAAAAAAAAAGAATTTGTGTGTTTACTCCGCAGTGTGAGATAAGACAGGCGAATAGTTGTGGACAAATGCAAAACACTGGGGACAGAACCGCATGAAGTGTTCACAAGGGAAGTGAGGAATTAACAAAGTGTGGACAGTGGAAGCTGCACCAACTTGCATGCTTCAGTTTGGTTCAATCTGAGCAATTGCTTTTTCCAGAGAACCTAGAACAGTACAGCACAGGAACAGGCCCTTCAGCCCACAATGTGTTGAACATAATGCCAAGATAAACTAATCTCATCTGCCTTCACATGATCCATATCCTTCCATGTCCGGACCCTGTTAGGACAAGCCCCTGGAACAGCTGAAATCTGTAGAACAGACTCGAGCTGAAACGTCATCTATCCATGTTCTCCAGAGATACAGCCTGACCCGCTGAGTCACTCTAGCACTTGTCATAGAGTCATACAGCACAGAAATAGGCTCTTCGGCCCAACTTGCCCACGCTGACCAAGATGCTCCATTTACACTAGTCCCATTTGCCTGCATTTGGCTAATATCCCTCTAAACCATTCCTATCCATTCACCTGTCCAAATGGTTTTGATTTATTTGAAAAGTGAGGATTTCAAATTTCTTTCCCAGCCTGCCTGCAAGCTAAAAGTTTTTTTTTGTTGGTATCTTTATGTTAAATGTCATATAGTGTGGGAACAGGCCCTATGGCCCAACTTGCCCACATTGACCAACATGTTACATCTAACGAGTCCCATCTGCCTCCGTTTGGCCCATATCCCTCTAAATCTATCCTATCCATGTACCTGTCTAAATGTTTCTTAAATGTGCGTTAGTACCTGCCTCAACTAACTCCTCTGGCAGCTAGTTCCATAAACCCACCACCCTTTGTGTAAACATAAGTTACTCCTCCGGTTCCTATAAAATCTTCCCCCCCTTACCTTAAACCTAGGTACTCTGCTTCTTGTTTCCCCTACTCTGGGCAAGGGAATCTTTTCCTCTCATGATTTTGTACACCTCTATAAGATCACCGTCATCCTCCTGCGCTCCAAGGAATAGAGTCCTAACCTGCTCAACCTCTCCTGTAGCTCAGACCCTCGAGTCCTGGCAACATCCTCGTAAATCTTCTCTGCACCCTTTCCAGCATGCCAACATCTTTCCTATAACACACTACCTAAAACTAAATACAATACTCTAAATGTGGCCTCTCCAATGTCTTATATAACTGCAACATGATCTTTGAGTCTTTGTCTTTTGTTTGTATTTAACCAGCATCTGCAGTTCCTTGTATCTCCTGTTCTCTTTAATTTGTTACTTTATCTTCTCATCTTTTTAACACTGACAGCTGGAACATATCTTTGTTTTAGAAAGTTTTCCCATTGCAAGTTACGAAACATTTAGTGTTGAAGTCTCCCATGCTTAATGTAATCTTTAGTAAAATGATTATGTTTTGTGTTCATGCCAGACCTGATAGCTCCTTTGAAGTTTCACATGATCTTGTTGTTGGATGTGACGGAGCTTTTTCAACCGTAAGGAAACAGTTCATGCGACAGCCCAGGTTTGATTATAGCCACATATACATCCCGCATGGTTATAAAGAGCTTGTCATGCCTCCAAGAAATGGTGATGTAAGGTTTAGTTTCAATAAGCCCAATTTCTTCCTACCTATTTTTATCTCTGTCTGAAGAGGTCAACATTAAAGATTAGAATGTTTCCTTCCAGTTTGCAATGGAACCCAATTTTCTACACATATGGCCCAGAAACACCTTTATGATGATTGCTTTGCCTAACCTGGTGAGTATTATCCTGTATTGGAGGGAACTGCAGATGCTGGTTTACACCAAAGATAGACACAAACTCCCAAAGACTGGAGTAATTCAGTGGGACACGCAGCATCTCTGGAGAGAAGCAATGGGTGATGTTTCAGGTTGAGCCCCTTCTTCAGACTGAGAGTCACAGAAGAGGGAAACTGGTGATTTGGAAGGGTAAGGTGTGAAAACAACAGATCAAAGCAGACGATGATAAGGAAATGTAAAATGGTTCATTGTGGGCTGAGGGGAAGGTGACACTGAGGCATTCAAATGGTAAAATTAACCAGGAGGACAGTGAAACTACTCGGACAACTAGGGTGAGGGAGGGACGAGAGAAAGGGTTACTTGAGGTTAGAGAAATCAATATTCATACTGCTGGGTTGTAAGCTGCCCAATCAAAATATGAAGTGCTGTTCCTCCAATTGGCCTCACTCTGGCAATGGAAGAGGCCCAGGAGACAAAGTTCAGTATGGGAATGGGAGTTAAAGTGTTTGGCAACCAGGAGATCGCATAGGCCCAGGCAGATTGAGCAAAGGTGTTCAGCAAAACGAACGGCGAGACCGAGCGCAGACTTGAAAGGGACTTCTGTAGGAATACAATGCCAAGTTGAGTATAGAAGTTGGGATGTCAAGTTGGGAGAGTATAGAGAGTTGGAAGGTTGGGAGAAGTTGGCAGTTATATAAGATGTTGGTGAGGCCATTCAATTCTGGGCACCATGTTATAGGAAAGATGTCAAGTTGGAAAAGGTGCAGAGATTTACAAGGTTGTTGCCAGGGATCTAGGGTCTGAACTTCTGGGAGAGATTGCGCAGGCTTGGACTTTATTTCCTGGAGCGCAGGAGGATGAGGAGTGATCTTATAGTGTTGTATAAAATCACGAGAGGAATAGATCGGATAGAAGCGCGGAGTCTCTTGCCCAGAGTAGGAGATTCGAGAACCAGACAGCACAGGTGTAGGAGCCATTTTGTGTTTATTAGCTATTTTAGCATATTATATTACTTTGTCTTCGGCTGTATTATTTTTTAGACACCAAGAGGTTGTCTTGAGTTTAATATTAAGCTTATGTATTGGACTGGGAGGACCCAGAGGTGTGGTTAGGGTTATGGTTATGAGTATAAATTCTTCTGGCACTGACGTAATGCTGTCATCAGGATCAGCTTAGACACAGGGATCTTAGCTGCCATTGAATATACGAGAAGTGCCTGCTGGATATAGGGTCTAGCAAGTCAGTATAGGTCACGAAGGAACGACGATAAGATATTAAATTCTTACCAAGTTAATGAAAAGAGATATGTTAATATGTTTTTATTGCAACTGCAAATAAATGACCAACTAACTGAAATGTCGTGAAGATCTCTCTGCTGGTATTTGCGTCAAGAAGTATCTCTCCCGTTCCTCGTCAACGGTAAGCTTGAAGTCTTTATAGGAAAGGTGAAGCTGCCAGAACACATAAGGTGAAGAGGGAAAAAATGTATTGGATCTAAGGGGTAACTTTTTTACGCAAAGGGTGGTGGGTGTATGGAACAAGCTGCCAGAGGAGGTAGTTGAGGCAGGGACTCTCACAATGTTTAAGAAGCAATTAAGAAACATCAGGCCAGGTCTAGAGGGACAAGGGCCAAACACAGGCGAGCGGGACTAGTGTAGGTGGGACATGTTGTTCGGTGTGGGCAAGTTGGGCTGAAGGGCCTGTTTCCACACTATATCACTCTATGACTCTGTAATGTTCCAAGACTTGGAGTTCCGATTACATTAATTCCAGTAGTGGTTTTCTTGACAGTCCATAAGTACAGAAATTATGAGTAACAACCTTTGGAAATTTTTAAATGGTAAATTAATAATTGTCAAATAGTGACTTTAAAATCATTGGGGACTATTGTTAGAAATTGTGATTGCATGCAATTGATCTTATGGAATAGGTACAATCAAAAAAAGACCTTGTTGGATCCATATGTATGGTGCTATTTTAAATGGGGAGAGGGTCAAATTGAGAGGAGTCAAAAAGAGATGTTGAGGGTGAGGACAAGTTCTGCTAGGCTGAGGAGAGTGTTGGTACAGGAGGAAGGAAACTGATTGAGACTCTGTTTCAAGGATGAATCGGAGGGCCTTGAGAACTTTCTGGTTTGGAATGAAGGTGTAAAGGTACTGAATGTCCAAGGTAAAGACGGGCAATCGTGGCCGAGGAACTGAAAGTTGTTGAAGAGAGTGTGAGGTGTCTCGGATGTAGATCGGGAAGGACAGGACCAGGGGGGGAGGGGGGGGGGATAAGATGGAGTAAAGGTATTGGAGATGAGTTTAGTTTGGAGATACAGTGTGGAAACAGGCCCTTCGGCCGACCGACTCCGCACTGACCAGCGATTCCCGCACATTAACATTAGCCTACGCACACTAGGGACAGTTTTACTCTTATACCAAGCCAATAAACCTGTACTTCTTTGGAGTGTGGGAGGAAACCAAAAATCTCGGAGAAAACGCACACAGGTCACGGGGAGAACGTACAAACACCTTACATGCAGGATCAAGGGGGGGGGGGGGGGGTGGGGGGTGGGGGTGAAGGGAGAGAGAGGGAGGGAGGGAGGGAGGGGCTGGTGGATGATAACTGACATTTCCTCTGTTGCCTTAACAGGACAAGTCATTTACGTGCACTCTGTTCATGCCTTTTGAAAACTTTGAGAAACTGACGACAGGAGATGAGGTGCTTCAGTTCTTCAAGAAATACTTTCCAGATTCCATACCTCTGATAGGAATGTAAGACTTTCTTTTAAATCAAGATAATTGCTCAGCAGTTTTCTCTTTAACCAAGTTATCATTGAATCTCATAATGGTTACAATACAGAAGGAAAGTATTAGGCCTGATAAGATTCAGCCATCAATTTGTATGAGCAGCCAAGTTTGCCCACTCCCTGACCTCTCCCCTGCAAATTCTTTCTTTTTTTCAATACACTTCCAGCTTTCTTTTCAAAGCCACAAATGTATCTGCTTCCACCATGGCTTCTTGCAACACATGTTAAATTCTAACCATTTGCTCCATTTAAAAACTCTCTTCCTCCAGTCACTGTTGGTTCTTTGCCTCTCACCTCCACTCTCTGTCCCTCAGTTCTTGGCCCATCAATTGGAACAGTTTCTCTAAATCCTCATTAGTTTAGAGATACAGTGTGGAAACAGGCCTTTCGGCCCACTGAGTCTGCACCGACCAACAATCACCGTACACAAGCTGTATGTTAGAGTTCTATACTTTCCTATCCTTCTATCTGTCCAAATGTTTTTTAAAAGTCGCAATTTTATCCACTTCTGTAGCTTTTTCTGGCAGCTCATTCCAGATGTGGACAACCCTCTGAGGGAAAAGGAAGGTTGCCCCTGAGAATAGAATAAGCATTGATAAGCATGATGCTTTTGTTTTACTAAAATGTCAGTGATCCGACCATGATATTAAAATGCAGTGTCCATTGAATAAATCCCAAATCACTGAAGTAGAGACAATACATGGATTCATAATCTAATCCAATTCCTTTCTGGAGAGTGAACAGGCGAAGGGATGAGTGGACTAGATGGGAGGGTGGATTTAAACAAAGGAAAGCTGGAGAGTGTAAGATTCTCCATGCCCTTGTTTGAGCTTTTATGTTCACTATTGTCAAGGGTTGCGGATGACTGCAATGTGCCTTTGTTTTCTAGTGAGTCGCTGAAGCAGGATTATTTCCATTTGCCAGCCCAGGCCATGATCTCGGTCAAGTGTTCCACCTATCACATTGGGGCCAAGTGTGTTCTGATGGGCGATGCAGCTCATGCTGTCGTTCCTTTTTATGGGCAAGGCATGAATGCCGTAAGTGTTGAATATCACGCCTGCACTCCAATGCCTCCTGATCTTTAGACTTTAGAGATATGTAGGTTAATTGACTGGGTAAATGTAAAAAAATGTCCCTAGTGTGTGTAGGATAGTGTTAATGTGCGGGGATCACTGGGCGGTGCGGACTTGGTGGGCCGAAAAGGCCTGTTTCCGCGCTGTATATATATGATATGATATGATATGATATAGCGTGGAAACAGGTCCTTCTGTCCACTGAGTCCTTGATCACCCGGTACACAAGCACTATCCTACACACTAGGGACAATTTTTACCAATGCCAATTGACCTACAAACCTGTACGTCTTTGGAGTGTGGGAGTTAACTGACCTTGAAACCTTGAAACCAGAGCACCCGGGGAAAACCCAAATAGTCACGGTGAGAACGTACAAACTCCGTACAGACAGCACCCATAGGCAGGATTGAACATGGGTCTCTGGCACTGTAAGGCAGCAACTCTACCACTGTGCCACTGTACCATCCCTAAATCCTGAGTACTACCTGCCGTAGCAGGTTTACAAAACCTAATTTCATCTGTACCTGAAATTCTTTTAGTTACTTCTGTCTGAGTTTTAATGATTTGAAAAGTTGTGAACTAATTATCTTATCAAACTTTACAATAAGTGCAGTGACTGGTGTGACCAATTAAGTTATAGGAAGGTCTCGATCCGAAACGTCACCTATCCATGTTCCCCAGAGAAGCTGCCTAATGCACTGAGTTAATCCAGCGCTTTGTGACTTTTTGTGTATTCACCATCATCTACAAGGAAAACACTGGATAGGAAGTAGATGGAGTTTTACACCCAATTATGGTTGTCATTCTTTAGGAAGAGTGTGGAGGCTCTAGAGAATACACAGAAAAGATTTACTGTCCTTGAACAGTCATGCTTCATTGTATGGCTCTCGCTGTGAAAATCAAATGATCTTCACTATTTTGTACCATCCACCAACTGTCTGAACATAGTTTATTTCAATCAAGATAATTCTATCCCCAGGTCATTGTGAAATTCTATTCTAGTTAATAGCAGTGAGATCTATACCAATTCAATATGCCTTTCGGTTCTCTTAATTAGTTCAACTAATTAGTTTTTATGATTAGTTTAGTGTAGAGATACAGCGAAGAAACAGGCCCTTTGGCCCACCGAGTCCGTGCCAACCAGCGATCCACGTGTATTAACACTATCCTACACACACTAGGGACAATTTACAATTATGCCGGGACAATTTACAATTATGCCAAGCCAATTAACCAAGCCTGTACATCTTTGGAGTGTGTGAGAAAATCGGAGCACCCGGAGAAAACCCACGCCGGTCACGGTGAGAACATACAAACTCCGTACAGTCGAGCACGCTTCAGGATCGAAACCAGGTCTCTGGTGCTGTAGGGCAACAACTCTACTGCTATGCCACCATGCTGTCCTGATGAATATTTTAATTTTGGCTTTGGTGCTTTTATTTCTTTAGTTAATAATTGTTTTTAATGCAAAACCTTATTTGCAACTGTTGAAACATCATCACTCACATTAAGCAGTTTTTCAAAATCATCACCGATCCTGAAGTATAAATGTGCCCTGAAGGGGATTTATTGTAACTGACCAGATTCTTAGCTAAGGGTTTGGAAAGGCAAGGAGAAGATTTGAGTGATGTTGAAATTACTTTGACAAAATAACGCATGAAAAATCAGATTGATTTTGGTCACTTTGTATCAGAAAAGTCCAGTTGAATAATTTAGTAAATTTAGCAGTTGTGACCTACCTAGCTCATTGGAGACTCAGACTATCTTTAATCAAAGGCATCTGAAGCATCCTATCACCAACTAGAGAGTGGTCCTGGGCTATTATCTACCTCATTGGAGATCCTCAGACTATCTTTAATCGGACTTTTCTGGACTTTTATCTTCCATTTAACGTTATTCCCTTTACCCTGTATCTGTGCACTGTGGACAACTGTGGTAACCATGTATAGTCTTTCCACTGACTGGATAGAATGCAACAAAAAAAGCGTTTCACTGTACCTCAGTACAGGTGACAATAAACTAAAATAAAGGGTTATACCCATTATCCTGTATCTGTAAAATGTAGAGTACATGGATTGTAATCATGTATAGTCTTCCCACTAACTGGATAGCATGCAATAAAAACATGTTTCATTGTACACGTGACAATAAACTAGATTAAACTAAAAAAAACCAACTATTAGTTTGGAGAATAGGTATATCGATCGCTATATTTAATGAGGACATACATCTTTTCACCTTCCATTTGATGGAGGATATCACCTAAGTGGTGTACTGCAGAACATGGGAAGGGTAAGGCCTGCATTGGAAGCTGAATTGTTTTCGTGTGGGTTTGGCTTCTCATGACAAGCGTATAAAGAGGGAAGATAGACACAAAAAGCTGGAGTAACTCAGCGGGACAGGCAGCATCTCTGGAGAGAAGGAATGCGTGATGTTTCGGGTCAAGACCCTTCTTCAGACTGGTTAGGGATAAGGGAGATGAGAGATATAGACGGTGATGTGGAGAGATAGAGTCGGTGAGCAGGAGGAATCACAGAGGGGGAGCAGCGAGAGAGGATGTTGCAGAACTCTCGTCGGAAGCGAAGAGGATAACTTCTTCAAAGTAGACCTACCTTGAGGAGATTTTGCAGTGGAGCAGACGAAATTTGTAAGAAGGAACTGCAAGTATCAATTATCTCTGACTTTTTCTTCCTCTTTTTCTTCAAGGGTTTTGAAGATTGCATTGTCTTTGATGAATTAATGGACCAGCTTCACAATGACCTTTGTGAGTCTATTAATCTTGTGCAGATTGCGATGTTACAACATGATCTTTCTACAGTGCCATTAACATCATCATTGTAAACATTGCTAGCTCCTCGTCTGAGTAGTAGGTACATGAAGCGAGGTGCCAGAGGAGGTCGTTGAGGCAAGTACTATAACATCATTTAAAAGAAATTTGGATCGGTGCATGGAAAAGAAAGGTTTAGAGGGATACGAGCCAAATGCAGACAGGAGGGGCTAGTGTAGATGGGGCATCTCGGACAGCATGGACAGGTTGGGCCAAAGGGCCTATTTCCATGCTGGATGACTCTATGATGGATTAGCATCAGCTTTACAAGAATGTGTTGGAATTTCACATAGCAAGTGTGCACTTTAGATTGGGGGTACTGCAGAAAATACAGTCTCCTTCCTCCATTCTAACCTCCCTCCTATTGACTCCATTTACACCTCGTCAAGGCCACCAGCATAATCAAGAATGAGGCTCACCCTGGTCACTTCCTCTTCTCCCCTCTCCCAAAAGGCAAGAGGTACAGAAGTGTGAACATGCACATCTCCAGATTCAGGGACAGTTTCTTCCCAGCTGATAATCAGGCAACAGAACCATCCTACTAACAACTAGAGAGTGGCCCTGAGCTATTATCTACCTCATTGGAGACCCTCAGACTATCTTCAATCGGATTTTACAGGACATTATCTTGCACTAAACGTTATTCCCTTTATCATGTATTTGTGTGGGTGGCTCGAATGTAATCATGGATAGCCTTTCCTCAACAAAATCTTTTCACTGTACCTTGGTACAAATGATAATAAACTAAACTAAGCCTGTTAAAATCGGTATTTGGGTACAAGCATCCATAATTTAAATGAAAATGCTTTTTCAAAGAGACATCTAATTTTTCTACTAAAAAAGGAGAACTGCTGGAGGAACTCAGTGGACCAGGCAGAGTCTATGGAGGGAAATAAACAGTTGATGTTTTGGGCCAAGTTTCAGTCCAGGTCTTGACTCGAAATGTCAACTGTCCATTTCTTCCACAGTTGCTGTCTAGACTGCTGAGTTCCTCCAGCAACTTTCCTTGTCTTTGCATCAGATTCCAGAGTTTGCAGCCTCTTGTACTTTTGTCTCAAGAGAGTCAAGAATGTTTTATTGTCATGTCTATTGGCAAGAGTGTGTAAACAGGCTCTTCGGCCCAACTTGCCCATGCCGACCAACATGCCCCATCTACATTAGTCCCACTTGCCTGCATTTAGTCCACATTCCTCAAAACCTATCCTATCCATGCAGCTGTCCAAATGTCTTTTAAATGTCATGTGCCTTATGTCCCGAAATGGAACAGTGAAATTCTTACTTGCAGCAGCTGCATAACAGCTTTGTAAACACAATACTCAATGGATAATATAATAAACAAAATAAAAATAAATTCAATACCATTAAAAAATCCAATATAATGCAAAAACAAAACAAAGGCCAAAGTTCCTAATGCTACCCAAGCAGTTTGGAGTTTAGTCTCATTTTGTTAATTGAGTGTTTCATTCATTTATACAGAAAGTGTGTCAATAATAAACTAAGATCCAAAGTGCTGGAATAATTCAGCGGGTCAGACAACATCTCTGGAGAAGGTGGATAGGCAATGTTTCGGGTCGGGACCCTTTTTCAGAGACTCATGAAGCTGTATACTTGAAGATGGGTCCCAAGAAATGCTGCCTGACCCAGTGAGTTACTCCAATTCTTTGTGTCTTCGGTGTAAACCAGCATCTGCAATTGTTTGTGTCACAATAACATGATTTTATATGTGTAGGGAGGATCTGCAGATGCTGGTTTCCACTGAAGATGGACACAAAATGCTGGAGCAACTCAACGGGCCAAGCAGTCATCATACTGGTTTCACAGTTGTCCTGCTTAGGTCACTGTTCTCCACTCGTTATCACCTTTTTCACAGCCAACAATGGACCATTGTGGGCTCCACATTTCCTAGATGCTGGCTTTAATCTGTTCATTTTATACTTTTCATTCATTTGTTCTTTATACCTTTTCTACCTCTGGTTTTCCACCCCCTTGACTCAGTCTGAAGAAGTGTCTCGACCCAAAACGGCACCTATTCCTTTTCTCCAGAGATGCTGCCCAACCCACCTAGTGACTCCAACAGATCTTTTATATCATATTCCAGTAACAAATTGATGTTTTGAGGAGCCTTTTAAAACAGGCGCACTTCTACATTGCAGCTAAATGCCTTCCTGAGTTTACAAGGCTGCGTGTTCCTGATGACCATGCTATTGCAGATCTGGCCATTGACAACTACGTGGAGGTAGGTGGCAAATAGTTTCAGGGATTCTATCTGCAATAAGTACCTTTCAATTTGATGTCATGTTCCACAGTGGGAGTTGGGATTGTTTTGATTTCTGAACTTACACTTTCTAATGGTTGTCATTGGATTACAGGGATAAATCAACAACTGCACTCCATTGTATAATGATCTCCTGATTTTACTCATGTTACAAAGGGCTGATTAGTTAATTGAAAGATACAGCATGGAAACGGGCCCTTCGGCCCACCAAGTCCACGCCAACCTTCGATGACACATTCACATTATTTTCTATGTTATTCCACTTTCGTATCCACTCCCTACACGTGAGGGGCAATTTACAGAAGACCGTTATCATAACTTTGGGATGGGAAGGAAACCAGAGCTCCCAGAAGAAACCCACATGGTCACAAGGAGAACATGCAAACTCCACACAGACAGCACCCAAGATCAGGATCAAACCTGGATTTCTGGCGCTGTGAGGCAACAGGTCTACCAGCCGTGTAACTGTGCCACGCAGGATAGTTAGCAGATTGAGGCAAAGTTTGCCAACAGCAACTTAATTCTAGTTCAAACTTAAGAGGATTTATTTCGCTTCTCTGAGGTTGGGATAATGTACCTTCTGAATATTACTGACTTCATCTGTCAGAGAGAATGTAAAGATGAAGGAATTTTATTCAGTCTCAGTTTTGTCACTGGCTGTCAGCTACAAAATCTGTGAATCATGGCATGGAAACACAGGCAGGAGGAGAGCATGAGCAACTCTGTGGATGGGGCCAGTGAGTATTTCAGAAAGTGAGTGCCAAAACTGTGGGTGGCAGTGTAGGTTCAATATTGACCTCTGGTGCTTTCGACTTTAGAGATACCGCATGGAAACAGGCCCTTCAGCCCACGGAGCCAACGCTGGCCAGTGATCACCCATTCACACTAGTTCTATCCTGTGCACCAGGGGAAATTTACAGAGGCCAACTAACCTACAAACCTGCACGTCGTTTGGAATGTGGGAAGAAACCGGAGCACCCGGAGAAAACTCACACGGTCACAGGGAGAAAGGATCAAACTCGGGTCTCTGGTGCTGCGAGGCAGCTATTCTACTGCTGCCTCAGTGTGCCGCCCCTAGAGCTGCTGCCCAAAAGCTTCAGCTCGTGGTCAGCATGGATGGGTTGGGCCAAAGGGCCTGTTTCTGTGCTGTGACTCTTGACACCCAACTCACAAAGGTGGACTCTGACAATGGAGGAGGCCTAGAACAGAAAGTCTGAAGGAGGGTCTCGACCTGAAATGTCACCCATTCCTTCTTTCCAGCGATGCTGCCTGTCCCGCTGTGTTATTCCAGCATTTTGTGTCTATCTTCTCAAAGGTGGAAGATGTTCTTTGTCTCCCTCGCCCATTCACTCTTCAGTTTTTGGGTCTGATCGCAAAGTGATTCAGTGTGTTTTCTTTATACTTACTTTCAGATGCGCGAGCATGTAAACTCAAAATGGTTTATATTCCGTAAATATGTGGATACTTTCCTCCATTTCTGTATGCCGAAGACCATTGTGCCACTCTACACCATGGTGAGATACGTGTCACTTCTTAAGCCTTGTATATTTTATAAGATGAACGGTACAATCACCTCAGTTTAAATTCTTTCCATTGTTGCTTTTATTTTAGGTGACCTTTAGCAGAATACGTTACCATGAGGTGATAAAACGCCATAAATGGCAGTGCAAGGTATTGGACTTCAATTTTGTTTTTGAATGGACTTATTCTGAAAAATAAGGGATGGATAATACAATAATTGATTGTGATAATTGATAATTACAATAATTAGCAAGATGTTGCTGGCAGTGTGATTCCTGCCAATGTTATCTTATTGCAGAAAAAAGGAACTGTAATGCTGGTTTACAAAAAGAAGGCAGAAGGTGCCTGAGTAACTCAGCGGGTCAGGCAGCATCTCTGGAGAAGATGGATAGATGACGTGTCCCACCCCGATCCTTCTTCAGTCATCTATCCACGTTCTCCAGAGATGCTGCCTGACCAGCTGAGTTACTCCAGCACTTTGTGATGTTATAGACAATAGGTGCAGGAGTAGGCCATTCGGCCCTTCGAGCCAGCACCACCATTCAATGTGATCATGGCTGATCATTATCAATCAGTACCCCGTTCCTGCCTTCTCCCCATACCCCTTGACTCCGCTATCCTTAAGAGCTCTATCTAACTCTCTCTTGATTATTGCAACATTTAAGAAACTGTTAGACAGGTACATGGATAGGACAGGTATTGAGGGATATGGGGCAAACACAGGCAGGAGGGACTAGTGTAGATGGGACATGTTGGTTGGTGTGGGCAAGTTGGGCTGGAGGACCTGTTTCCACGCTGTATCACTCTATCACTCCAAGGCTGCACTTGTCATCAAGCCCGTTCTTTTCCTTGCAGGTCATCAATTCCATTCTATTTGTTATGGGAGTATCGGCAACCATAACAGGAACAGTACTGCTTTTCCACTACTTGCCCAAGTCGCCTTACCTCCTGGAGCTGCAGGACTGGAATTATTGCTTCAAACAATAAACCAAATAATTGCAGTTTTAAAACAAAAGACAAATGGGCTCACTGTGTGGAATTTACAAATAATGATCATAATATGGATTTGCAGGTACACGGAAAGTTTGGAGCTGATGAAAAATGCTTGTTGCCCACTGACATTTAGCACTGCCTGTAATAAGTACAATTTATTAATGATTTATTTATTAATCATCACACCAGTCTTGTTCTGTCTTTCTCATTGGCATCCCAGGGTAGCACAGTGGCACAGAGTCGCTGCCTTACAGCGCCAGAGACCCAGGTTCAATTCTGACTATGGGTGCTGTCTGTGCGGAGTTTGTACGTTCTCCCTGTGTCCATATGGGGTGTTTCCGGGTGCTCCAGTTTCCTCCCGTATTCCAAAGACGTGCAGGTTTATAGGCTAAATGGCATCTGTAAATTGCCCTTAGTGTGTTGCATGCGAAAGTGGAAATCGTAGAACTAGTGCACGGGGTGATCTTGGTGTGTCGAGGGGCTTGTTTGCACACTTTATATCTAAACTAACCTAAATCAAATCCTGTGTTTGCCAGGAGGTTTTTTTTTGTGCCACTGCACCCCAATATTAACAGTGCAGCCTGCTTCCTATGCTCTCCTGTATAGCATGCAAGGAATCATCTTCCTTCGCAAACTGGGTGGAATCCTTGAAATTTGAAAGGCAAGGCTGCCTGTGGTGGGTGGGATGCTACTGATCATATTCAAGAAGGTGGCAGCAGCCAAAATAAGAGTGTTACAAATTGGCTAATCTTTTTCCTGTACGAACTCTTTAATAACTACGGCCGCAATTAGCAGCAAAACAAAAAGAAATGTCAGTTAAGATTTTGATTAAAGAAAATTTGACTCATCAAAGCAAAATAAGGATTAAAAACAATAAATACCTCTGTATAATCCTCGAAACATGTATGGACATTTTTACTTGATGAAATGCTACCACAAGTTGAAATACTGAACAACGAGAGATTAGTTGCAACAAACTGCCTCAGACACGCACCATTAAACTCCCACAAACAAAGCCCAATGAGTAACAACAATGTTGAATATCAGTAGAGTAGATGGCTCATCTTCAAAGCTGACAGATTTTCATTCTGTTGATGTTCACCTTGCAGTCGCAGTTATACAAGAAAGTGGTGACACTTGTAATAACACAGGAGGCCGCAGGAGACTGGAGATGCTGTAATCATGAGCAAATAAAATAAAGCATTGGAAGAAACTCAGCAGGTCAGGCAGCAGCATCTAGTTTTGGAGATACGGCACAGAAACCAGCCCTTCGGCCCACCGAGTTTGCGCCGACCAGTGATCCCCGTACACTAACACTATCCTACACACACTCAGGACAATTTACAATTTTACCAAGCCAATTAACCAACAAACCTGTACATCTTTGGAGTGTGGGAGGCAACTGGAGTGCCTGTGGGAAAAACTATGCAATGAACATACAAACTCTATACAGACAGCACCCGTAATCAGGATCGAACCCTTGTTACCGGTGCTGTTAGGCAGCAACTCTACCATTGCGCCACTTGAGGTAGAGATATAGCATGGAAACTGGCCTTTTGGCCCACTGAGCACACTGCACTGGTACACTACACACTGAAGCCAATTAACCTACAAACTTTTTCTTGTGTCTTTGGAGTATGGGAGGAAACTGGAGCTCCCGGAGAATACCCACACAGTCACAAGGAGAACGTGCAAACTCTGTACGGACAGCACCCAAAGTCATGATGGAACCCGGGTCTGACACTGTAAGGCAGTAACTCTACCTCTGAGCCACTGTACTGCCCTCAAAACTCCTAATGCAAAATTTGTACATCTGCTTTCATCAAAATAAGCCAATAAAAGCCCACATTCTTGATCTTCTGGGAAGAGTTCCTGTCTGTTTTCCATTTTATTTTGGATCAGATCGTTGAGACAGGCACTTGAAAGCAGGACATTTAGATTCAGTGATGAAGATGGACTACAATAAGCACATTATCTGAGAGAAGTGTAAACACTTGCTGTAATTTGCTATTTTTATTTCAGCTGAGTAAAAACTTTTCTACTGGTCCAAAGTGCATCAAGTTTAGTTTACAGAGAATGTAAATATTAACAGTCAAAACAATGCAAAATGCAGCACTGGTCATCGTGTCTGATACAAGTATGTGCACCCAGAAAATGTCGAAATCTGCATGTGACAAAGTAGATCTGTTTTGGTCCATGCCTGCAGTTACCTCTGCCTGTTCATTTATTGATGAGGCTATGCTGGAATGATAAAAGCTGATGCATTTGTCAGTACTACAGATCTTGCATTGGTTTAGTTTAGTTTAGAAATACAGCACGGAAACAGGCCCTTCGGCCCACCAAGTCCGCGCCAACAAGCGATCCCCGCACACTAACACTATCCTGCTAGGGAGATTTTACAATTCTACCAAGCCACTTTACCTACAAATTTGTACATCTTTGGAGTTTGGGAAGAAACCAGAGCATCCGGAGGTATACACTGGAATTTAGAAGGATGTGGGGATCTTATTGAAACATATAAGATAATTAGGGGATTGGACACATTAGAGGCAGGAAACATGTTCCCAATGTTGGGGGAGTCCAGAACAAGGGGCCACAGTTTAAGAATAAGGGGTAGGCCATTTAGAACGGAGATGAGGAAGAACTTTTTCAGTCAGAGAGTGGTGAAGGTGTGGAATTCTCTGCCTCAGAAGGCAGTGGAGGCCGGTTCGTTGGATGCTTTCAAGAGAGAGCTGGATAGAGCTCTTAAGGATAGCGGAGTGAGGGGGTACGGGGAGAAGGCAGGAACGGGGTACTGATTGAGAGTGATCAGCCATGATCGCATTGAATGGCGGTGCTGGCTCGAGGGGCTGAATGGCCTACTCCTGCACCTATTGTCTATTGTCTATTGTCTAATGCATGCGGTCATGGGGAGTAGGTACAAACTCCGTACAGATAGCACCCGTGGCCAGGACTCTGACGCTCTAAGGAATTGATATTTTTTTCACATCTTGATGTTATGAGTCCACAGCTGAACGTTTTTAGACTTTGTCGAGCAACTTGCAATTAATCTGTAACAAAAAATCAACAAGACCTCAACAAGACCTTTGATCCAAACGCACAACCTCTGTAAGGGCAATCACCCTTTCTCCACTTTAATTTTTGGGACTGAGCTATTGGCAAACATTTAAAATCCCCGCTCTTCCTGAGCCGTGGTGACTACACTTCTTCCCACCCCCTCTTCTGCAGAGTTTTGGTTGCAAACTACAAAAACCATATGGTACTTTACTGTCACACGTAATGAGATAGTGAAATTCATTTTTGTCTACACTACAGTACGTATTACAGTACATAAGCACATCTCAGAATCAGGTACGATATATAGTAATAGTACACTGAGACAATATATAGCGTCGCCAGGTTCAGCCCCATTTTCAAGTCCCAGTTGTTATAGGTGTAGATCTCTTAACCTGACCATGAAGGCCTGTTGTCCTGGCCCCCTTTGCAGGATCAGTGTGGCCAAGCGTGGCCGTTGATGTCCTCCAGCACTGCTCCACCACTCTGTGCCGCTGCAGGCTGTTTCAGATCCACAAGCAAGGCCTCTTGGAGTTGCGACCGATCCAGCCGAGCCCCAGGTGGCTACAGGGCTTCCAGCGGCCCACTCCACCGTCGCACTGCCTCCTGCAGCAGGTCTACTTACTGGCCCTCTGTTCTGACTCCCTCCTTCATGCTCCTCAGGACGAGCAGGGGCTGGGCTTGGTGGCTTCCCTCTCCAGGCAGGTTCCCCGTTCCACGGCGGGTGAGCTAGGACTGCTGTTAGGAACAGCCAAGGCTCACTGAGAGACCTTCTACCCCCCGGCTCGCATGGAGATCTTGCGAGTCATTACATGGGCGAGAGTCCAGAGGAGATGAAGCAGGATGTCACCAGATCAGGAGAGATTTAATAACATAGGGGAAAAAAACGTTCTGGAGTAACTCAGCGGGTCAGTCAGCATCTCTGGAGAACATGGATAGGTGATGTTTTGGGTCGGAATCCTTCTTACAGACTGTGGTGGTGGTGGGGGGTGTGGGTGGGAGAGAGAAAACTGGAAGAGTAAAGCTATTGGAGTAACAGCAGGTCAAGGCAGCATCTCTAGAGAAAGGAAATAGGTGAATAGGATGGGATAGGTCGAGACTCTTCCTCATCCTGATGTTGATCACCCCTCATCCTCCAGGGAATAAAGTCATAGCCTGCACAACATCTCCCTATGGCTCAGGTCCTAAATGTGGCTTCATCAATGTCTAATACAAATGTAACATGACCTCCCTACTCAATACCCTGATTGATGATAGCACTCTGACTGAGCACTAGTGCATGTATTTGCATGTTACATTCCTCCCTTATTGATGAGAAACAAAATGGAAGAAATAAAATGCAGCACACCTGCTTTGTTTTGGCACAGTTATCTAAAGGTTGGGTCAATGGGCCATGTGGTGCCAACAAGTTATAGTTCCTCAGAGCCTACTGTTGAACCTGGGCTTTCTTGGCCTGTCCTTCAGGGAAAAGAAAAGCCACGAAAAGAAAAGCCACGACCAAGGGAACCAAAACATATCTGAGAAAATTACGGAAGAGTTACTTGATCGCAAAATAAGGTGATATTTATTGCTCAAATGCAACTTTTTTTGTTCAACAAGATGGCAGACCAATTTTTTGCAATATTGAAGCATAGAACTTGGGAGGTCATGTTGCAGTTATGTAAAACTGGCGAGAGGCTGCATTTAGAGTATTACTAGACCAAGTTGGGCCCAAGCCTACATTGGTGCAGCACCCTCTCCACTTCCCCACTTCCACTCCCTCCCCCCTCCCTACCCCCCTCTCCTCCCCTACTCCCCTCTCTCTCTCCCATCCCCCTTCCTCCCTCCTTCCCCTTCCCCACTTCCCTTCCTCCCCCCACTCCATGCCCCCTTATCCTCCACCCCGCTCCCTCCCTCCACCCCCTCCCTCCCTCCACCCCCCTCCCTCCCTCCTTCCCTCGGAGATAGATTTAAACTTTAAAATGTGAATAACTTAAAAAATATAACACCGATTTCTGAAACTTCTTCCATTAGCACGAAATGGACGACAGTGAGTAAGGTGGGGCTAAAATTGTTGTGCTATCGTGTCCCGTTTTGGCTGTAGTTCAGGAACAAACAAAGAAACAAATGAGAGTTTTAGTAAATAGATGTTCAGATCTGGGCACCATGTTATAGGAAAGATGCTGTCAAGATGGAAAGGGTGCAGAGAAGATTTATGAGGATGCTGCCAGGATTCGAGGACACGAGCTATAGGGAGAGGTTGAGCAGGCTAGGACTTTATTCCTTGGAGAACAGAAGGATGAGGGGCGATCTTATGAAGATGTACAAAATCATGAGAGAAATAGGTCGGGTAGACGCACAGAGTCTCTTGCCCAGAGTAAGGGAATTAAGAAATAGAGGACAGAGGTTTAAAGTGAGGAGGCAAAGATTTAATAGGAACCCGAGGGGCAACTTTTTCCACACAGGTGGTGCTTGAATGGAATGAGCTGCTGGAGGAGGTAGTTGAGGCAGGTTGTATTGCAGCATTTAGGAAACACAGGACAGGTACAAGGATAGGACAGGTTTAGAAGAATAGGGGTCAAATGCATGCAGGTGGGACTAGCGTAGTTGAGACATGTTGGGCCGAAGGGACAGTTTCCACACTGTATAACTATTCCCTTACATCCTTCTTTGGGGTGTTCTAATTGGAGAGCTTATTTACATATCATTTAACATTTAAAGTTTGATACTGTAAGTGACGGATGATTAGAACTAATCAGATCAAGGTTGGTGTGAACGTGAACGTGTTCCGCATACGTCTCACAGAAGACCAGGAATGCTCAGCAAACCATGGAACCCGACCAGAGGACCCAAAGGCTCGGCGCACTGTGGTGCTGGGAGAACGTGAGGAGGGTGAACCGGGATAATGTCTCCAGTGCCTTCAAGGTCATCTGCAGGGGGCACCAACGGGACACAAGGATGGCCGGGTGAGAAGAAACATAGAAACATAGAAAATAGGTGCAGGAGTAGGCCATTCGGCCCTTCGAGCCTGCACCGCCATTCAATATGATCATGGCTGATCATCCAGCTCAGTAACCTGTACCTGCCTTCTCTCCATACCCCCTGATCCCTTTAGCCACAAGGGCCACATCTAACTCCCTCTTAAATATAGCCAATGAACTGGCCTCAACTACCTTCTGTGGCAGAGAATTCCACAGACCCACCACTCTCTGTGTGAAGAAATGTTTTCTCATCTCGGTCCTAAAAGACTTCCCCCTTATCCTTAGGCTGTGACCCCTGGTTCTGGACTTCCCCAACATCAGGAACAATCTTCCTGCATCTAGCCTCTCCAACCCCTTAAGAATTTTATATGTTTCAATAAGATCCCCCCTCAGTCTTCTAAATTCCAGCGAGTATAAGCCTAGTCTATCCAGTCTTTCTTCATATGAAAGTCCTGCCATCCCAGGGATCAATCTGGTGAACCTTCTCTGTACTCCCTCTAAGGCTAGAATGTCTTTCCTCAGATTAGGAGACCAAAACTGTACACAATACATCAGGGATAATAAGAGGGATGTTGGTTTGCAGACCACGCTGGTTGAGAGCAACAGAAGGCCTTGCAGGTGCCTGGGACTTCCTTGGATCAGGAACTGCTCCAGTAGACCGAGCGCATAGGCGATCGGACTTTGCACTTGTGGAAAAGGGGGCAAAACGTGGGGGCTGCTGCATGTGCAAATGTACAAGAAGAATTCCACTCTGCAGTTGCACATGTGACAAATAAAGCACCATTGAACCGTTGAAAATAAAACACGGACTGCTAAAATATAAATAACACAATTTAATATTGCTTTTCCTCAGGACTTAACTGTACAAACCATCGCGATGCCGTGTCTCAGTCCAAAAGGGTCCATGGCACAAGCAATCCTTCCTGATCATGTCAACATTCAATGTTTCCTCTTGATGCTCTTTCCTGTCTCAAAGGTCTCACCTGGACAGCATTGGGGTTGGTGGCATTAAGTTCAGCAGTGCTACCAATATCCTGAGTTTCGTCATTTGTTATGATGAAGATTATCGATGATGAACTGAATGTCACTCTCTTTTTTGGCCTGTCTGCAACTTTTTCAGAAGTGACAATGGGCTTGATCGGCGTGTCACTTCGGACTCTAACGGTGCGATCTTTAATTGCCCACTTGATGCTCGTAAGACGAGAGCAAAGGAGTTGCATGAGGCACCATCGATACTGTTGAGAGGATCACAGAAATGTCAGTTTTACTTTAATTACTGTTCATGAATTAGAGTCAAAGAGATATACAGAGTGGAAACTCTGTATATTGGCCCAATTTGCCTAAACTGATCAACATGCCCCATCTACACTAGTCCCACCTGCCTGCATATGGCCCACATCGCTCTAAACCTGTCCTACCCATGTACCTGTCTAAATGTTTCTCAAATGTTGTGATAGTACCTGCCTCAACTACCCCTCCAGCAACTTGTTCCATACACTTACGATCCTTTGTGTTAAAAAAAAGCAAAAGCCCTCCAGGTTCCCATTAAATCTTTCCCCACTCAACTTAAAGCTTTGTCCTCAGGTTCTCGATTCCCCAACTCTGGGTAAAAGACTGTGCTTCTATCTTGCCCATTCCCCTCATGGTTTTGTATGTAGAGGCAGAACTACATGTGATGAGGTGGCTGTGAATAAGAGTATGAATGATTAAGTAGAGGAAAAATATAGTGAGACGTTTTGGGCACCAGATATGAGGAAGGATGTGCTTGGGCACCTATATGAGGAAGGAAGGAAGAGGGTCCAGAGGAGGTTGACAAGAATTATCTCAGGAATGAGGTTAACATGGATGAGCATTTGACGGCACTTACATTTACCCTGCCTAGTCCTCTCATGGTCTTATGCACCCCTCTGTGAGATCATCCCTCATCCTTCTGCACTCCAAGGAATAAAGTCCAATGAAATTGTAGTCCAATTCCGTAGTATTGCAGCAGATTACTGGTCCAAGAATATAAAGACCTGGATTAAAGGCAGACACAAAATGCTGGAATAACTCAGCGGGACAGGCAGCATCTCTGGAGAGAAGGAATGGGTGACGTTTCGGGTCGAGACCCTTCTTCAGACTAATCAGTCAGAAGATGGGTCTCGACCCAAAACGTCACCCATTCCTTCTCTCCAGAGATGCTGCCTGACCTGTTGAGTTATTCCAGCATTTTGTGTCTGCGTTCGATTTAAACCAGTATCTGCAGTTCTTTCCTACACAATACCTGGATTAACATATCTATCAAATCGGCAGGAAAATTGCACTCAGTTGATTAGATAAATATGGATTGAAGCTACTGGATTATCACAAAACCCAACTGATTTATGTTTCTGATTTGGCCTATACATGATGTAAGAACAGTAAGGGTGGCACTGAAGTTTGTGTTATGTCCCCATAGTCCTAGAGACCCACGTTTGACTGTGGCTTTGGGTCCCCGTGATGGAGATAGGGAGAGATCAAGAAAGGAGAGAGAAATGTCAGAAATAGTTAGTGTACTTGGAGCAGGGTGGAAGTTAAGAGGAAAGTTAATGAAATCAATGTGTTCTGCATGGGTGCAGGAGGCAGCCACAATGCAATTGATGTACTGAGAAAGAGTTGGGAAATGGGCCGGGGTATATTTGCAGCAAGGCGTGATCTTTGCAATGAACAAGAAGACAGGCACATCTGGGGCCCATGCAAGTGTCCATGGCTACACCTTTGACTTAAAATGAGAGGAGTCCAAAAAAAATTGTTAAGGGGGAGGGCAAGTTCTGCCAAGCAGAGGAGTGATAGTTGAGGTGAACTTCAACTAGGACAGCACAATGGCACAGTGATAGAGTTGCTGCCTTACAGTGGCAGAGACCTAGGTTCCATCCTGACTACAGGTGCTGTCTGTTTGGAGTTTGTACGATCTCCCCATGACGGCATGGGTTTTCTCCGGGTACTCCACCTTCCTACCACATTCCAAAGATGTGCAGGTTTGTAGGTTAATTGGCATCAGTAAACATTGTAAATTGTCCCTAGTGTATACGATAATGCCAATGTACAGGGATTGGTCGGCATGGACTCGATGGGCCGAAGGCCTTTTCCAATTTGTGCCCCTAAACTAAATTAATTGTGTCTCCGTTTAATTAACAACAGAGGGCTTGGAAGCCTTCCTGATGGGTTCAGGTGATGTAAAGCCACTGAATGTTCATGATAAAGGTGAGGTGATGGGGATATAAGAATTAGAAGTCATCACAGTGGTGAAGAACATGCAAGCTGTCTCAGATTATTCACTCTCCAACAACCAGGCTAAAGTGAGGGAATTCAAAATGAGCTGTTCCTTCTATCGAGGATGGTAAGTATCACGACTTACCTTTCTGCTCGTGAAAGTATAAATGATGGGATTCGCTGTTGTGCTTGATTTAGCAAGTAGTGAAACTATAATGGCTACGGTGGGCGTAATGGCATCGGTGTAACCGTAAACCACCATAAAGGATGTCACGGCATAGGGCAGCCAACACAAAAAGGCAACAGTGATCATGAAGAAGCACATCTTGGACATATTCTTCTCGTACGTTAAGATCTTTGCAAATCGGGTTGTCTGGAGGTCTTGAATGTTTCGAAGCTGCAGGAACAAGAAAGCCGAGGTCATATTTGGAAATAGATAAACCAGATAAGATTGCTTTCCTTGGATGTGCATCCTGATTATTGGGGAAGGTTCTGATTCATGCAGGAATGCAATGCCCAAGGTTCTTCACCCAACACTGTGAATTCCCAGTGTCGTCACTCTGGATTTTATTCAACAACAGTGACCCAGTATATGCATACATCTCCACAAATAATTACAGCACAGGGGCCAAAGAGTTGGTGAATGGTGCAGTACTAGGTAGTTTCTCTTTTCCTGCTCTAGGGTTACCTCTGAAGTACCTTTAGAAAGGAGATGAAGAGGAATTTCTTTAGTCAGAGGGTAGTGAATCTGTGGAATTCATTGCCACTGGCAGCTGGAGGGGCCAAGTCTCTGGGTATTTTTAAAGCGGAGATCGACGCATTCTTGATTAGTAAGGGTGTCAGGGGTTTTGGGGAGAAGGCAGGAGAATGAGGTTGAGAGGGAAAGTTAAATCATCCGTAATTGAATGGTGAAGTAGACTCGCTGGGTCGAATGGCCTAATTCTGCTCATAGGACATGATCTTATTATGAAGAGCATAGCACTGAAGCAGAAGCTCCTATTGACTCAATCAGACCACGGGTGAGTGGGCACCCTCAATGTCTGCCCGTCATCTGACAAAAAAACATTGTCATTACAACAGCAATTGTAAAAAGGCTTTCAGAACATCTAGACTAACATGAAAAGAAAAGATGCTGCTTGTGTCTTCAATAGTAAACAGTTTTCATCAGTGTTCACTCTGAATGTCCCCTTACATTGGACAGAAAAGGTTTTAACTTACCATTATCATGGTGTATAAAATATTCCCATAGCAGTAAGCTATGACGCTTACAGGGACAAGCAGGCATGCCAGGAATAAAAAGAGGATAAATGAAGTGTCACTGGGGCTTTGCGAGTCCCAGTTCACTGAGCAGCCAAGTCTGTGGACCTCCAGAGTATATCTGTTCCAGCCAATTAATGGGGCTCCACTCCAAGCCAACGAGTACAGCCAGATATAAGTGACGGCCCGCCAAGCCCAGGGGAAGTCAATCGCCGTTGCATTCACCACCCGGAGGTAACGCTCATATGCCAAGACAGTCAGCGACATTATTGATGAAATTCCTGCAAAATTAAATGAGATGTGGATACATTAAATTCTTTCCACTGACTCCATTTACACTTCACGCTGCCTCGGCAAGGCCACCAGCATAATCGAGGATCAGTCTCACTTCCTCTCCTCCCCTCTCCCATCAGATGAGAGGTACAGAAGTGTGAAAATGCACATCTCCAGATTCAGGGACAGTTTCTTCCCAGCTGTTATCAGGCAAATGAACCATCTATTACCAATTAGAGGGTGGTCCTGAGCTACTATCTACCGCACTGAAGACCCTCGGACAAACCTTAATTGGACTTTACTTTGCACTAAATGTTATCCCCTTTATCATGTATCTGCACACTGTGGTTGGCTCAGTTGTGATCATTTACAAGTCATCACGCTGACTGGTTAGCACACATCAAAAGCTTTTCACTATCTCAGTACACATGACAATAAACTAAACTAAACTAAATATACCTGGCATCAACTCATTCCTTTCTTCCTGGTACTCCCTAGTTTTCAACAGTGATTTGCTATGTGGCCCTATAGTTTTTATTGTTCTTTACAATAAAATAATGTCTTTTATTAAAGAATAGAAGTTGTAAATCATACAACTTATCATACAATCATACAACCTCTCCTTATCCAGTGACCCAAAGTTGCCTTCTGCATAGAACAATAATCACACCTCCAGGTTCGGGGGCAGTTTCTTCCCAGCTGTTGTCAGGCAACTGAACTATCCTACCAACAACTAGAGAGCAGTCCTGATCTACCATCGACCTCATTGGAGACCCTCAGACTATCTTTAATCGGACTTGACTGGGTTTTATCTTGCAATAAACATTATTCTCTTTTTCCTGTATCTGTACACTGTGGATGGCTTGATTGCAATCATGTATATACTTTCTGCTGACTGGATAACATACACAATAAGCGTTTCACTGTACCTTTGTACACATGACAATAATAAACGAAACTAAAAAACCCAAACTAAACTTCGCAAATCCACAGTTCCAAGAAAATCTATCATGAAAGCAGAGTCATTCGAGACAAGTTAGATAATGGTAGAACATCAAACTTATGTAAAATGGGAAAACAGTTAGATGTCTTCCTTCTTTGGAGTTAGTGTAGTAGCAAGAATCTGGGCTTTAGCTGTCGGGATTGGGGGTCTACTATCCGAAAACTTTCATAAACGAAATAATAAACAAAGAACTGCAGATGCTGGTTAATACACAAAATGACAAAGTGCTGGAGTAACTCAGCAGGTCAGGCAACATCTCTGGACAACATGAAAAGGTGACATTTCAGTCGGCATCTTCTATAAAATCAATTAATTCTCTTGTAAATTGTTGATCATTATCTTTGGAGATTTGAGCCGTTTCCTTCAAAAAAGCTATTGACCATGAATACCACAGGCCATTAAAAGAAGCAACAAAAAAAAACATGGCAAAAAACAAACTGTTGGAGGAACTCAAGTGGTTCAGACAGCATCTGTGGAAAGAAATGGACAGATGGTGCTTCAGGTTGGGACCCTTCTCCAGACTGCTACGGTAACAGTGTGAAGAAAGGTCTCAAGCCAAAGTGTCATCAGTCCATTTACCTCCACAGATGCTGCTTGACCTGCTGAGTTCCTCCAGCAGATATTTGCCCAAGGTTCCCGCAAATTCGGTCTCTTGTATCTCCAGTAGTTCATGACATTGGATTCAGTCCCATTTCATGGTACAAGGGGCAGATAAACTTTGACCGTCAGCATTAGTAACAACCAAACTTTTCAAGTTGTTGTGCAACCCATCATCTGATGTGCTCTTGGAGTTAATATTTACACAAAATGACCTTGGATTTTGTTAGAGCAGTGCAGGCTTTGAAAATTGCTGTCCTCCCCATCTACCCACTCACTCCCTGTCACGGTTAATTTAAGTTGCAGGTTTTTGATTGAAAGATACAGCACGGAAACAGCCCTTCAGCCCTCCAAGTCCATGCCGACCATCGATCACCCGTTCAAACTGGTTCTATGTCATCCCACTTTCACATCCATTCTCGACACAATCGGGGCAATTTACAGAGGCTAATTAACCTACTTACTTGCACGTCTTTGGGACGTGGGAGGAAAACCGGAGCACCTGGAGGAAACCCATGTGGTCACAGGGAGGTAGACACAAAATGCTGGAGTAACTCAGTGGGACAGGCAGTATCTCTGGAGAAAAGGAATGGTCACAGGGAGAACGTGCAAACTGCACACAGACCTCATCCGAGGTCAGGATTGAACCCGGGTCTCTGGCGCTGTAAGGCAACAGCTCTACCGCTGCACCACCATGCTGCCATTAAAGTGGGGGCAGGTAATTTTAGACTTCTGCTCCTAATCCCTTGAGTTCTTGTGCAGAGAAGGAACAATTGCAAGCAAATTGTTGGATCAGGTATTAATGAAAATCAAAATAACACACTCCAGCAGATGAGGGAATAGCAGTCTGGTTTCTTTGTTGACTGCCTTCGTCTCATTATTCTTATCTTATGAGGCAATTAAACTGTATGCATGGCAAGAAAAAACACTGCCAAAATGCCACAGATGTGGCATTATGTAAAGCATGCTTCCATTTATCAATATAGCGTCATTGGAACGCAAGAAGCTGGAAAACAATTAATTAGGCAGCACAGTTTTACACAATGCCCCTCGGGTATCATGCATCCAACAAACAAAGTTTATATTAACATTGAAACATAGAAAAATAGGTGCAGGAGTAGGCCATCCGGCCCTTCGAGCCAGCACTGCCATTTAATTTGATCATGGCTGATCATCTAAAATCAGTTCCCCATTCCTGCTTTTTCCCCATATCCCTTGATTCCTTTAGCCCTAAGAGCTAAATCTAACTCTCTCTTGATAACATCCAGTGAAATGGCCTCCACAGCCTTCTGTGGCAGAGAATTCTACTCTCTGGGTGAAGAAGTCTTTCCTCATCTCAGTCCTAAATGGCATATCCCTTATTCTTAAACTGTGACCCCTGTTTCTGGACTCCCACAACATCGGGAACATGTTTCCTGCAACTAGCCAGGCCAATCCTTTAAGAATGTTGTTTTTCTATAAAATTCATAAAGGGATGTTAATAAACTGCAGAATAATACCATTTTTATTGACAGACTTTTCTTTAACAGCAACATTAAATTTTACTCACAACCTCTGGACATGGATTTTTAAAAATGTCCTGAAATACAGTCAGTCATACAGCATTGAAACAGGCTCTCACGGCCCAAATTATCCATGCCGCCCAAAATGACCCATCCAGGCAAGACCAAATCCAACAGTATTTATTGGTGTAGATAGACACAAAATGCTGGAGTAACTGAGCGGGTCAGGCAGCATCTCTGGAGAGAAGGAATGAGTAACGTTTCAGGTTGAGACCCTTCTTCAGACATCTTGACCCGAAACGTCACCCATTCCTTCTCTCCAGAGATGCTGCCTGACCCGCTGAGATACTCCAGCATTTTGTGTCTTTGTTTTAAACCAGCATCTGCAGTTCCTTCCTACAGTATTCAATGAGGTTTTATTTGTCGCATGTGCAACTGCTCAGTGAGAATCTTTTTGCATATTTACACATGCAGGCACCGCCATGTTTTGGCGCCATTTCCAAAAGTCCAAAGTACAGTCCGCCCGCGTGCTCAGTCTACTGCAGCGGCTCCCGATCCAGGAAAACCTCATCTACAAGTGTAGACTAAATGTGTAGGAAGGAACTGCAGATGCTGGTGCCCCTACCACCTTAAAGCTATGCCCTCCAGTCTTTGACATTTCTACCCTGGGATAAAGGCTCTGACTGTCGAGACACAAAAAGCTGGAGTAACTCAGCGGGACAGGCTGGAGAGAAGGAATCGATGACATTTCGGGTTGAGACCCTTCTTCAGCCAAGTGTAGACTGTTGGGTGTATTGGAAGCAAAAAAAATAGGTCCCTTTCAAGGAATTGAAAAAACTGAAAGAGAGAAATTCTGGCTCTATCCCAGCTACTACTGTTTCTTATTTATCATTCATGGTTCATTAAAATCTTAGTTATCTTTTAGTCCTCCCCCAGATGAGGGGACAGCGCCAAAGTTAAACCTTATCTTTCCCCTTGTTTTACCAGGCACTTTAATTTCTGCTGGCTTTGTTGCATTTAAAGACATTGAAATTGTTTTAAGTACATTTTGTTCCTTTGGTGCACCATCTTTATGATGTGTGCAAAAAGTCATCATAGCAAGATCGCCTGAAATACAAACAGCAGATGCAAGAAACATTTGGCAACTTAGGCAGCATCCGTCAGGAGAGGCAGCATTTTAGATCTGTGGTCTTTCAATTAACTACAAAACAGTCTTCAAACAAATTAAATTAGGGAAAGTTTAAGGAGTGTTTGTCAGACAGCATGGAAACAGGTCCTTCGGCCCTAATTATTCACACCACCCAAGATGCCCCATCAAAACTGGTCCCAAATCCAACGGTATCTATAAGTGAAGAATTCCGGGTGTATTGGAACCAGAAAACAGGGTCCCCTTTCAAGGAATTGAAAAAAAAAAAGAAAAATGCTGCCGCTCTCCCAACTTCTGCTTCTTGTTTATCAAGAGTGCTTAGAATTGTTAAGAAATGTTTTTAAAAGGATGTTGGTGCCAGCAAGGGTTTCCATTTATTGCCCATCTCTAGATGTCCTTCCAAAGCAGAAGGTTGGCTGCCCTTTTGAATTGTTACAGTCCTTTTTATTCAGGTACTACCCTAGTGCTGTGGGAGAATATCACAATATAAATCCAGTGACACAGTGGCGTGGCACAGTGGTAGAGTTGCTGCTTTACAGCACCAGTAACCTGGGTTCAATCCCAACTACGGGTGCTGTCTGTATGGAGTTTGTACTTCACCCTGTGACTGCGTGGGTTTTCACCGGGTGCTCCGGTTTCGTCCCACATTCCAAAGATGTGCAGGTTTGTAGGTTAATTGGCTTCTGCAAATTGTCCCGAATGTGTAGGATAGAACTAGTGTATGGGTAATCGCTGGTCAGCGTGGACTCGGTGAGCCGAAGTGCCTGTTTCTGCGTTTTATCTCTAAACTAAACTAAAAACTAAACACAAAATGCTGGAGTAACTCAGCGGGTCAGGCAGCATCTCGGGAGAGAAGGAATGAGTGTCGTTTTGGGTTGAAACCCTTCTTTAGACTCAGGGGAGGGGCCGTGACAAAGATAGGATGTAGTAGGAGACAGGAAGACAAGTGGGAGAACTGGGAAGGGGGAGGGGAAAGAGAGGGACAGAGGAACTATCTGAAGTTAGAGAAGTCAATGTTCATACCACTGGGGTGTAAACTGCCCAAGCGAAATATGGGATGCTGTTCCTCCAATTTGCACTGGGTCTCACTGTCTTAGCTGACCCGCTGAGTTCCTCCAGCATTTTGTGTCTATCTTTGATTTAAACCAGCATCTGCAGTTTTTTCCCTAAAAACTAAACAAATGTGTTCACACAGCTATAAGTGTCTGTGTTATCAGCATAGCATAATGCTTCCAGCATGTTTTACAAGTTATTTTACACAACTTTTCAGAACTTCGGACATTGCACCGATAGAGAGAACTGTATGAAGAAGGTCCCAACCCGAAACATCACCTATCCTTTTTCACTGGAGATGCTGCCTGACCCACTGAGTTGCGCCAGCACTTTGGGTCGAGCCTTGCAATCGGGTTCTTCTGGTATTTAAACCCAACACAAAATTAGTGAAACAGCTCCCCCAGCATTTCAGACAAGGATAAGTCATGAGTAAGTGAAGTCTGTGCTTCTTCAGCTCATCAGCACTAACTTTTAAGGAAAATAAAACCTCGCCTCTAAAAGAGAGAGAAAAAAAATACCAGGCGCTTGTTCCTATTTTCGCCCATAAATCATCCCTTTCCTCCCCAAAATGAAACTTGTTACCATGACATTCCACAAGCCAAACATGACACCCAGACAAGGAATGGGTCTAATCATGACCATTTAGCCATATGAAAGGCACAGTGGCACAGCGGTATAGTTACTGTCTCACAGCACCAGTGACCAGGGTACAATCCTCTATACGGAGTTTGTACATTCTTCCCACGACCGCGTGGGTTTTCTCTGGGTGCTCCAGTTTCCTCCCACATTCCAAAGACTTCAGGTTTGTAGGTTAATTGGCTTCAGTAAAATTGTAAATTGTCGCTAATGTGTAGAATAATGTTAGTGTACGGGGGTGATTGCTGGTTAGCGCGGAGTTGGTCGGCTAAAGGGCCCGTTTCCATGCCTTATTTCTAAAGTCGAAACCATCCCTTTCCTCCCAAAAATGACATTTGTAATCCTGTCATTTCACAAGCTCATCATGGCACTTAAAGAAGGAATGGCTTTAACCATGGCCATTTAGCCAATATAAAAGGAGTATCAGCAACCTGAAAATCAGCAGCGTAGCAGAGGAGAAAAGAGATGGACTCCCATCATCATAAACGTGGCAGCAGCCCATTCCCAACAACCTTCCAATGATCTTGGGCATAAAAGGGACACAAAGTGCTGGAGTAACTCAGCGGGTCAGGCAGCATCTCTGGAGAATACGGATAGATGATGTTTCGGGTCGTGACCCTTTTTCAGACTCTGAAGGTCCCAACCCAAAACGTCACCTATCCGTGTTCCTGTTATGTACTTTTCCATGTATTGGCATAGTATTTTTGTCTTTCTGTAATATTAATAACTATTATAGCAGGTACTCTAAGCAACATTTAAGAAATATTTAGACAGGTACATGGATAGAATAGGTTTAGTGGGATTTGGGCCAAATTCAGGCAGGTGGGACTAGTGTAGATGGGGTATGACGGTCGGTGTGTTCCCACGCTGTGTGACTCTATGACTAATATTACTAAATGCATTCTCCAAAACATTTCAATATCTGATTGCCAGCTGATTTATTGCCAGCTGATTGCCAGGGTCTTTGCAAAAGAAAAAAAGCTGGCAGTTAAATAATGTGGAGGATGTTTAAGAATGGCCAAGTGAGAATATAGCAATAAAGTGCAGATAACATTGAGGATGAGCAACACAATGTGGTCACTCTAGCTATGGACATAGCTGGCATGCCTCTCGAGAGGGTGGAGAGGGTGTGTAGAGTAATAGTTGCCAAGGCGAGTACAAGTCAGAGTGTGCAGCACAGGCACTAGCTCCTCAGTCCATGCAAAATGTTTTCACTCCACGAAGAGGAAGGTGGCACAGCGGTAGAGTTGCTGCCTTACAGCACCAGAGACCCAGGTTCGATCCTGACTACAGGTGCTGTTTGTACGGAGTTTGTACTTTCTCCCTGTGGTCTTACGGGTTTTCCCTGGGTGCTTCGGTTTCCTCCCACACTCCAAAGACGTGTAGGTTTGTAGGTTAATTGGCTTTGGTACAAATTGTAAATTGTTCCTCGTGTGTAGGATCATGCTAGTGTACCTCGTTCGTTCTTTGTCCCTACCTAGTGCCAGGGGTGATCGCTGGTCGGCGTGGACTTAGTGGCACGAAGGGCCTGTTTCTGCACTGTATTTCTAAACTAAAACTAAGCTCTGGGTGTGAGGAAGCTACAAGTTAGTGCTTTTACTTGAACTGTGTGGAAAATGTAGCAATTTACACAAGTTTACTCCATAGTAAAGCTGCAGGAGTGCAGTGAAGATTTACACGGATATTGCTAGGACTTGAAAGCCCGAGCTATAGTGAGAGGTTGGACAGGCTACAACTTTATTCTTTGGAGCGCAGGAGAATGAGGGGTGATCTTATAGAGAGAGGTATGCAAGATCATGAGAGGAATAGATAGGGTAAATGCTCAGTCTTTCACCGAGAATAGCAGAATCAAGAACCAGACATCGGTTTAAAATGAGAGGGGAAAGATTTAATAGGAGCCCAAGGGGGCAACCTTTTCGCACAGAGGGTGGTGGGTATATGGAATGAGTTGCCAGAGCAGGTAGTTGAGGCAGGTACTTTAACAAAATTTAAAAGGTACTAGACCAAGTGGACCCGTTGGGACCACAACTCATTGGGTTGCCATTGTGATGTGGGGGGGGAAGAAAATCGCGCTTTTTTCTTTAAAATAAATGGCTTTAAAAAATAAATAAAAATCTCAATGAAAATTGTGATTTTTCTTTAAAATTGTGTTTTTTTCTGCATTGGTCTTGCACCCTCCCCTCCCCTCACTCCATCCCCTCAACCCCTCTTCTTCCCCACCCACTCCCCCCCTTTCTCTCCCACCCCAGTCACCCACTCCATCCCCCCTTATCTCCCCACCCTCCATTTTTAGGGGCTCTCTGGCGGCGCCGCCATTCCCGCCCGTCGGGTTTCCATTGTGACGTTGAACATGGAGGTATTACTGCGCATGGGCGGCTGACGGGCACAGCAAGTGGAAAAGGGATTTATTAAAGTTTAAAATGTGAATAACAAAATATAACAATTTGAACGTTAATAGGATTTCTTGATACACGAATTTTTAACATCAGCATCATTTTCCCTTTTCACAACAGGAAGGAGTTGGCGAAAATCGCCACAACAAAATGTAAGAATGCCGCCAAAAGGCTCATCGTTCTTTTTGCATAGATCTCGAAAAGTTCTGTCCACCACTTCAAAGCTCTCCCTCCTAATCATCGGGCACTCATCCCGAACAATCAGTCTCACACTCCTGATCAAATGAACCATGTTGGAGTTCTTCGCAATGTTGCACATGGTATTATTGGTCACTTCGATGGGTATCTTGAATCGAGAATGTACAGTTCTTCCACCAGGCATCAATGTAGCTGCTATACCAGAGGATGCTACAGCAAAAGGAACATCAACTTGACCTCGAACTTTGGAGAGGATCAAATTGGTGAGAATTGTTTTGCCCATTCCTGCTGGTGTATCAATGAAAAACATTGAAGGAACATTCGTCAGGCTCGAAGGGCCGAATGGCCTACTCCTGCACCTATTTTCTATGTTTTCTATGTTTCCAAGCAGCTGCATACATGGTTATACATTGCTCTTTGCTCAGCATTCAGTAGAGGCTCCTTCTCTTCAATAAATCACTGTTGTTCAGGTCTTTTTACTCCAGTTCACTCAGCAATTCTGGATTGTCACCATCAAGGTTCATCCTTCCATGTCTTGGTAGTGGCACATATAAGTATCTCAGTGTCTTGTTGTAATTCACAAGCTTGTCTTGAATATACAACCGAGCCTGATCATGATGCCTCTCATAAATCATGATATTTGGATCATCGACTGTTCCCCGTTCTCTTTGAAGGTAATCTTCAGACATTGAATTCTTGAAGCGATCCCATAATTGTCGAGAACTGTTGATCTCAGCAATCGTCAGCAAAACAAACAAATCTCTCATTGCTTCGGGGAGTCTTGTCCGCTCAGCATCTTCCATCGTCTAATGCCAATGGTCGTCAGTTTGCAACAAACCTCTTTCTATACAGACGTCTTTGAAGGAAGGAAGAATATGTCCGTCATGTGTCCTCGATGAATCGAAGGATACTGGCCCTTTTATGTGATGGAGAAGCAGTCTCAAGTAGTAGAGATCACATCTTGGGAGGCGCATTCCCAATCTCGTTGTACCCCTGGGTACAATGACAATAAAGATGTATTGTATTGTATTGTATTGTATTGGAGAAACGGTATACACTCGTCCCAGAATGTTGGCTTCAAAAATACCTGGAAGATCTTCCACTATCTTCCCAACCTTCCTTCTTTGCCATTTCTTATTGTTCCATGTGTAAAATCGGGGTACATCAGCGTAGTACAGTGTTCTTGCAAATTGATCTCGAGAACACAATTCCATGAATTCAGTTAACGTTGTTCTCGTGATATCCTCATTTCTCACCAGCCGACCAGCATCGACTCTGATGACACCTTGTTCTTGTGGTAGATGTACCTGGAGTTGAATGACAGCGGGGAGTCTCTCATGAGTTGGAAATCCAAGAATTTTAATCCCACTGCTTCCGACGGACCAATGTATCTGCCAGTAAATTACTGTGCAATTTTGTCATCCCTGTTAACTTCAAAAACTGCTTGATCACTCCCCTTCAAAGGTGTACTTGAACACGTATTTGACCGACTTTACAGAGGAGCATTTCTCAACGTTGATGTGACATTTGAACAACTTCAAGAGTTGAGCATTACAGGGCACCACCCATTCAGAAGTAATAGGTTGATCCTGGCGTCCTTCTTGATGTCCCTGAAATCCTCCCATATCCAGAGAACGTCTCCTGTACAGAGGATGTGACTCAACTCCACACCTTATGCTTTCGATAAACGGCTTCGGGAATCTCTTTCTGCATCTTCCATTCTTCCAACATTGAAAGATGTGGTCGCAGTATGGTTCATGAACAGACCTCCCAACACTTTTTACAACAAAGAAAATTGTTTTGTTTTGTTTTTTCTATTTTGGTTTTTCCATACACATTCCAAATCTCTGGATATTGCATAAAAGAACAATGGTCATGTATGACTAAGTTATGAAGAAAGAGTTTCATTTAAAACTGCACATACCTAAATTTTCATTGAAGACATACATGCTCCAGTGGTCTTCAACAGCAAATCACAACGGCCCGGCGGGCAGTGAGGTGAGGCCCGGGAAGCGGCTAGGCGAGGCCCGGTGAGAGGCTAGGCGAGGCAGGGGCCTGGCGAGCGGTGAGGCAAGGCCCAATGAGAGGCGGGGCCTTGCGAAGCATGGGCCCGGCGAATGGCGAGGCAAGTCCCCGGCGAGTGGCGAGGCGAGGCCCAGCGAAAGGCGAGGCCCGGCGAGGCAGGGGCCTGGCGAGGCGAGTCCCAGCGAGCGGTGAGGCAGGGGCCCCGCGAGCGGCGAGGCAAGGCCCAACGACAGGCGGGGCCTTGCGAGGCATGGGCCCGGCGAATGGCGAGGCGAGTCCCCGGCGAGTGGCGAGGCGAGGCCCAGCGAAAGGTGAGGCCCGGCGAGGCAGGGGCCTGGCGAGGCGAGTCCCAGCGAGCGGTGAGGCAGGGGCCCGGCGAGCGGCGAGGCAAGGCCCAACGAGAGGCGGGGCCTTGCGAGGCATGGGCCCGGCGAATGCGAGGCGAGTCCCCGGCGAGTGGCGAGGCGAGGCCCAGCGAAAGGCGAGGCCCGGCGAGGCAGGGGCCTGGCGAGGCGAGTCCCAGCGAGCGGTGAGGCAGGGGCCCGGCGAGCGGCGAGGCAAGGCCCAACGAGAGGCGGGGCCTTGCGAGGCATGGGCCCGGCGAATGGCGAGGCGAGTCCCCGGCGAGTGGCGAGGAGAGGCCCAGCGAAAGGCGAGGCCCGGCGAGGCAGGGGCCTGGCGAGGCGAGTCCCAGCGAGCGGTGAGGCAGGGGCCCCGCGAGCGGCGAGGCAAGGCCCAACGAGAGGCGGGGCCTTGCGAGGCATGGGCGCGGCGAATGGCGAGGCGAGTCCCCGGCGAGTGGCGAGGCGAGGCCCAGCGAAAGGTGAGGCCCGGCGAGGCAGGGGCCTGGCGAGGCGAGTCCCAGTGAGCGGTGAGGCAGGGGCCCGGCGAGCGGCGAGGCAAGGCCCAACGAGAGGCGGGGCCTTGTGAGGCATGGGCCCGGCGAATGGCGAGGCGAGTCCCCGGCGAGTGGCGAGGCGAGGCCCAGCGAAAGGCGAGGCCCGGCGAGGCAGGGGCCTGGCGAGGCGAGTCCCAGCGAGCGGTGAGGCAGGGGCCCCGCGAGCGGCGAGGCAAGGCCCAACGAGAGGCGGGGCCTTGCGAGGCATGGGCCCGGCGAATGGCGAGGCGAGTCCCCGGCGAGTGGCGAGGCGAGGCCCAGCGAAAGGTGAGGCCCGGCGAGGCAGGGGCCTGGCGAGGCGAGTCCCAGCGAGCGGTGAGGCAGGGGCCCGGCGAGCGGCGAGGCAAGGCCCAACGAGAGGCGGGGCCTTGCGAGGCATGGGCCCGGCGAATGGCGAGGCGAGTCCCCGGCGAGTGGCGAGGCGAGGCCCAGCGAAAGGCGAGGCCCGGCGAGGCAGGGGCCTGGCGAGGCGAGTCCCAGCGAGCGGTGAGGCAGGGGCCCCGCGAGCGGCGAGGCAAGGCCCAACGAGAGGCGGGGCCTTGCGAGGCATGGGCCCGGCGAATGGCGAGGCGAGTCCCCGGCGAGTGGCGAGGCGAGGCCCAGCGAAAGGTGAGGCCCGGCGAGGCAGGGGCCTGGCGAGGCGAGTCCCAGCGAGCGGTGAGGCAGGGGCCCGGCGAGCGGCGAGGCAAGTCCCAGTGAGTGGCGAGGCGAGTCCTACAATAGTCCGTTTTTTTCTCTCTAAATTACATCATCCACAGTCTCTTGTGACTCCAACTGGCCACTACATTTTAAGTTTGTGAACAGAATTCAGCACTTGCAAAATTTAACTTGAGGCAAATGAAACGATATAGGGTTAATGAGGGAGAGTTGTAAAGAGATAATATCATGGCTGATCTATCATTGAATTGTAGAGTAGGTGGGAGATGCCAAATTGTTCAGTACATACAAGTGTTCAGGCCTCCAATATTGAACAAGATGCAATTTATCTTACATCCTCCCCACTCTCCTGCCTATGTTCAGCCAAGGTTAAAAGAAAAACAAAGAGAGAGACAAACACAAGGAGCTGCAGATGTTGGAAATCTTGAGTTGAGCTTAAAACTGCTGGACGAACTGTGTGGGTTAGGCAGCATCTTTGGAGGGAATTCCTTCCCAATTTCCCACTGAGTTGCCCCAGCACTTTTGTGTTGTATTCAAGGTTAAACTAACGTCATCCCACCTTGAGCTGGAATATGGCGTTTGCCCAGGGTGAGGGAGAGGAGAGGGGAAAGATGTCCCTGCTCACGCCATGCACTTAAACATGAATCTCCCACTTTCCCCACAGTAAGCTCTCTACTTACCGTCCCGCCATCTTAGTAAAGGAGGTCCGGTGAGGGGGAAGGAAAGTGAGAGAGATTGAGAAACGAACAGGAGGAGGAAAAAGGCACCAGAGGCGTTACAAATGCGTGATTAAAACTTCGCTTTATTTTCTGTCGGAGGTTTTGGGGGGGGGGAGGATTTTGTTTTTTTTAAAGATAACGTCGACCAGTTCCACGGATGCATGGCCGTGTACAACAGCAGCTTGCACAGGTAGGGGAGGGGATGGAGGGAGGATGGAGGGAGGGAGGATGGAGGGAGGGGGGAATGGAGGGAGGGAGAGGATGGAGGAGGGAGAGGATGGAGGATGAGGATGGAGGATGGGGATGGAGGGAGGGGGGGTGGAGGGATGTCATGATGACGAATCATGATGATGATATGCAAATATGGTGATGTGTGTATCAGGTGACTGGAGAGCAGGAGAGTGTGCTTGCTGTGTGTGCTGAAGGCTGCAAGGCCTGGAAACAATAAACAGTCAAACGAAGTAATGTAATCACCACGGATTGTGTCTGCTTCATTATTACACATCTGAGACACAGATGTGACATTGGCGACGAGGATATTTTGGATATTCTGGATATTTTGGATTCTGAATCCGAGACTACCTGCTGGAAAAAAAAAAAGTTACAAAAAGGTTGTTATGGCTGTTGCTGGAGCTGATTTCTTAGCACTTCGTGGAGTTCCACACTTTGATCCGACGGGTGATGCGAGTACTGTCAGCTTGAAATGGAAAGCTTGGCTGGAGGAATTCGAGGCCTACGCCGACAGTCGCGGGCTCTTTCTTGATGAGAGTACGCCGGCGCAGAAGGCACAGCGGAGAGCGTTGCTTCTCTTCACTGCGGGGCTGCAGTTCGAGAAATGTTTAAAACACTCCCTGACACCGGTATGAAGGATGACTATAAGAAAGCTGTTGATACATTGAACAGTCATTATGTGGTGGTACCGAATGCTACATTTCAACGCCATTTATTCCGCAAAACAACCCAGGAAGAGGGCGAAACTGTTGCTCAATTTGTGACGAGACTCAGACAGGTGTCTGTAGGTTGCAAATATGTGGCTGCTGATGTGGAGAACCAGATATTGGATCAGGTTGTCCAGCATTGCAGGTCAGACAAGCTCAGGAGAAGGCTGCTAGAAAAAGGTGGTGAGTTAAACTTAAATGATGCTTTGTCGATTACGGCAGCACTGGAAGCTATTGAGGGACAATTTCACAGCATGAAATTAAAAGATTCCAAGACTGGGCAAGTTAATTGGTTGTCCCACGGGAGACAAAGAAGTAAGCCTGAACGTGAGATTGAGTGTTACAGGTGTGGCAACATGGGTCACGTAGGGAAAGATGCATGTTGTCCAGCAAAAGGTAGAACGCGTAGGAAATGTGGAGGCAAAGATCATTTTGCAAAGAAATGCAAAAGTAAGGCCAGGGACAATACAAGGGATTACAAAAGTGAATCTTCCAAGGCAAGGGAGAAAGTGAAGTCCAGTGACAAGATAGGCAGACCGTGGCAGAAAAAGAAGAGTCACGTCCGTCACGTAGAAGATGAGTTCGGAAGTGATGAGGATGGTGAGCATGCTATTAAAAGGGATTATCAGTTTGCATTGAATGATAGCCATCTGGAAAAAGTTGCAGTGACCATCGGAGGTATTACAGTGCCAGTGATTGTAGATTCTGGTAGCGACTGCAACGTAATTGACAGATCACTGTGGGAATGCTTGAAACAGCAGAAAATCAAGTGCATGTCAAGGAGGTGTAGTAGGAAGTTATATCCATACACCACAACTGAACCGTTGCAGACCATTGGATGTTTCACGGCTGACGTAGAAGTCGGTGATAGAAAAGCTGTTGCAGAATTCGTGGTGATAGAGGAGAAAGGAGAACCCCTGCTCAGCAGAAATACAGCTCGAGAGCTGGGAGTGCTTTACATCGGAGTGCATGTCAATTCAATGCAGTCATATGAGGACATGAAGCAGGAATTTCACTCAGTATTCCAAGGAGTTGGAAAATTGAAAGGCCGGCAAGTGAAGTTAGCTGTTGATGGAACTGTTAAGCCAATAGCACAACCAGTGCGGAGAACGCCATTTGGACTTCGTGGAAAAGTAGAAGCTAAAATCAAGGAGTTGATTGATCAGGACATTATCGAGCCAGTTGAACATTCAACACCATGGGTGAGTCCAGTAGTGACAGTGCCGAAACCCAATAATGATATCAGACTGTGCGTGGACATGAGGAGAGCCAATGAAGCAATAATCAGAGAAAGACACCCAATTCCTACAATCGAGGAAGTCCTACAAGAGTTATCAACTAGTAAAGTGTTCTCCAAAATTGATCTCAAGTGGGGATATCATCAATTGGAATTACATCCAGAGTCAAGAGAGGTGACAACGTTTGTCACTCACTGCGGATTGTACCGGTACAGAATGCCTGTCTTTGTTTCTATTGACACTTGTGCAACGATACCCTATTAAACAAAGTAATGCGCAGCAAGCAGCCACGCCGACCACAGCTCACCCATCCAATGGTTCTATCCTATGCACGAGGGACAATTTATAGAAGCCAATTAACCTACAAACCCGTGCGTCTTTGGAGGGTGGCTGGAAATTAGAGCACCTGGTGACCCACGCGGTCACAGGGAGAATACAAACTCCATAGAAACTGCACCTCTAGTCGGGATTGAACCCGGGTCTCTAGTGCTGTGAGGCAGCAACACTGACGCTTTGCCCCTATGCCCTCCTGATGTTGGAATCTGCAGCAAAGTGATGGGTTCAGGGAGCATCTGTGGAAGGAAAGCCGAGGCAGGTCCACAGGTTCTGTGGTCCTGAGTGAGATTCCAGTGGGCAATAGGCAGGACAACAAGCATGGTTTAACGGTTCTTTATTATCACGTACTGTGAAGGAATTGCAAGAAACTTGAGCAAAGTGCTGGAGGAATTCAGCGGGATCAGGCAGCATCTTAGAGTCATAGAGCATGGAAACAAGTCCTTCGGCCCAACCTGCCCACACCAACCGACATGTACCACCTATGCTAGTCCCACCTGCCTGCGTTTGACCCATATCCCTCTAAACCTGTCCTATACATAGACTTGTCTAATTGTTTCTTAAATGTTATGATAGTCCCTGCCTCAACTATCACCTCTGGCAGCTCATTCCATAAACCCACCACATTTCGTGTTAATCTGTGGAGGGTAAGGACAAGGCAGAGTCCTGATCCGAATCAATCGGCGCCTGCCATTCCCTCTACAGGTGCTGCCTGACTACTGGATTCCTCCAGCACCTTGTGTTTTGGAGAACGGATGCAGAACAAATGCCCCTGGTCCTTACTTTTTTTTTTTCCTGGTCAGATGTGCAGCACTTTGGTCAACGTGGGTTGTTTTTAAATGTGCTATACAAATAAATTGACTTGACTTGACTTGACTTTGTCCCCATTGCCCTCCACTTCCATGGGTCATTCTTCACAATTTCCACCAGCTCCAAGATTCCATCACCGAACACATTTTCACCTCCTCTCCCTCTTTCGGTATTTTGAATGGATTGCTCCCTAGACTTGTTAGTTAGGGACACACACAAGTGGTTCTGCAACGGTAAGATTCCAGTGGGCAATAGGCAGCACGCAAGCATGGAGATCTATTGAATCATACTACAATGTCTTTAATCCAAGAAACCTGGCAGGTGAGGCAAAGGAACTCAGGGCAACGAAGCACATATGGGGTTGTGATATTACAACCATTACACAAACCTGTTTAAGGAAAGACTGAAGAAGGGACCCGAACTGAACAGTCGGCTATCCATTCCCAGCAGAGATGCTGCCTGACCAGATAAGTTCCTCCAGCATATTGTGTTTTGCTCAAGAATACAGCATCTGCAGTTCCTTGTGTCTCAATGTTTAAAAGATGGGCATAGTTAGCAGCATGATCGTACAGTGTACAGGTGCTCTAGGTGTGCTTCTTCTTGCGTTTGAGGCAGCAGAAATTATGTAACGCCCTCCAGGCGCTGTAGCCAATACAATGTGCTGTTGTCGAGGACCGTGAGGTCTACCCCTCCACCAGGGGGACGGACAGTGCAGTCGAAAATGACGTGCTGCGCTGTTTGCTGGTCTGCTCCATACACGCAGGCTGCTGATGAACGCAGCCCACAACGATGCATGTTGGCGTTGAACCGCCCGACCCCTGTGCGGAGCCAGTTCAGGGCGACCCACTCTTTGCGGGGCATGTCCGAGCCGAATAGGGCTGTGGTGTTCGGTGCGACAGTGAATTGAGGAGGTCGCGATGTCTGATCCCAGCTGGTTCTCCATGCTCCTAGTATGTTGAAACCGGAGCCACAGAGGGTCGCTGCATGACGGGAGAAAGGGCGATGAGACGACAGGCGTTGAGGTCCCAGTTGCTGTGAATCCTGGGTGAGATGGTGCAAAGGATGTTTGGCATCCGATGAGGTCTTGCACACCAGCCAATGAGGTTTAATTGAAATCGGTGTTATATTTTTAAAGTTATTCACATTTTAAAGTTTAAATCTACCTCCTAGGGAGGGGAGAGGACGGAGGGGGGAGAGGAGGGAAGGAGGGGGGAGAGGAGGGAGGGAGAGTGGAGGGAGGCATGGGGGAGAGGAGGGAGGAGAGGAGGGAGGGGGAGAGGAGGGAGGGGAGGAGGGAGGGAGAGGGAGGGGGAAGAGGAGGGAGGGGGTGAGAGGAGAGATGGGGAGAGGAGGGAGGGAGGGGGGAAAGGAGGGGGGAGAAGAGGGGGAGGGGGTTCGGGCGCTGTGCGAATGTGGGAGGGGTTTGGTCGCAGCTGGTCCGCTTTGTCTAATTAGTCTGATCTTTAACTGCTCGGCGGCGGCTCTGGGACTGAGCGGTGAAAGAGACGCCCATGGCTGAGAGCGGCAGCAGCAGCGGTGATGCTGAGCGGGAGCTGAAGGCTCGTCGGCGACGGCAGCGATAGAGACGACCGGGGTTTAGAGCGGCAGCAGGAGCAGCGGCAGCCATGATGGAGATGCCCTGGATTTAGAGCGGCAGCGGGAGCAGCAGCGGCCATGATAGAGACGCCCCGGGGTTTAGAGAGGCAGTGGGAGCAGCGGCGGCGGTGTGATGGCTCAGCGGAGCTGGAGAGCGGAGTGGCGGCCATGATGGAGACGCCCGGGGTTTAGAGTGGCAGCAGGAGCAGCGGCGGCCATGATGGATCCGCCCTGGGTTTAGAGCGGGAGCAGCGACGGCGGTGTGATGGCTCAGCAGAGCTGGAGAGCGGAGTGGCGGCCATGATGGAGACGCCCGGGGTTTAGAGCAGGAAGGAGAAGCAGCGGCGGCGGCGCGATGGATCAGCGGGGCTCTGAGGCCTAGCAGTGAAGGAGACGCCCGTGGTTTGGAGCGGCGGCAGCAGTGATTGCGGGGGCTCCGGGGCGGAGCGGCGGCCATGATGGAGATGCCCGTGGTTTGGAGCTGTAGCAGCGGCAGCAGTGGTGATGGCAGCGTGGGGTGGGGACTCCGGGGCGGAGCAGCGGCCATGATGGAGACGCCCGGGGTTTGGAGCGGCGGCGGTGATGCTCCCCTCACTTGGATCACGGAACCAAACGGGCGTTTGGCGGGAAGTGGGAGCTGAACGAAAATGATGATCCTCCCCCAACTGCGCACGCGCAGTCACCCGGCCGCCATCTTACTTAAGTGTAGGCACTGGTCTGGAGGCCATCTTTACGTGGGGACCGGCCCCAACTCCGCATGCGCAGGCTTTTTAAAACTTTAAAATGTGAATAACTTTAAAAATATAACATCAATTTCAATAAAACTATCATTTTTATCATTAAAGCATCAACGGTGAATAAGGTGGGCATAAAAATGGTGCACTATCTTGTACAGTTTTGGCTGAAGTACAGTCACAAACAAACAAACAAATGTGAGTTTTAGTATATAGATATGGACAGATACATGGATAGAAAAGGGTTAGAGGAATATGAGCCTAACACAGGTGGGTGGGTGTAGTGTAGATGGAACATCTTGGACAGCATGGGCAAGTTAGGCCAAAGGGCCTGCTTCCACCTGAATGACTGACTAGTTGCACAAAGGTCATTATCTTTCTCAAGCAAATGCATGTAATTCACACTGGTAGCAAAGAACAAAATTCAGGTTTTGGGGAATAAATTGGTTTTGGAGCAGCTGAGGCATCATGACACCAACTGATAATTGTACAATGATCAATTCCATTCACAACATTGCAAATGTAGTCCAGCACAAAGAACAAGATAATATTCAGATAAGAACATAGATCAGTACAATACAGCACAGGAGCAGGCACTTTGGCCCACACTGTCCGTGCTGATATGATGCCAAGATGAACTAATCTCCTCTGCCTGCACATGATCCATATCCCTCGATTTCCTGGATACCCAAGTGCCTAAACGTCACCATTGTCACTGCAGTGCATTCCAGGCACCAATCACCCACTGTGTAAAAAGGTTACCATGCACATCTCATTTAAACTTTGCCCCATCACCTTAAAGCTATGCCCTCCAGTCTTTGACATTTCCACCCTGGGATAAAGGTTGTGACTGTCCACCCTGTTTATGCTTGCCATCATTTTATATCCTTCTATCAAGTCACCCTTCAACTCTGACACTCCAAAGAAAACAACCCAAGCTCTCTTTATTGCCGATACCCTCGAATCCAGGCAACATTCTAGTAAACCTCGTGCTTCCCTCTCTAAAACTTCCACATCCTTCCTGTAATGGGGCGACCAGAACTGTACACAATGCTCATGTGGCCTAAACAAAGTCCTATAAAGCTGCCACATGGTTTTCAGCATCATATACTCAATGCCCCGACTAATGAAAGCAAGCAGACCATATGCCTCCTTCACCACTCCATCTACTTGTGTCGCCACTTTCAGCAAGTTATAGACAGACCCCAAGATCCCTCTGTACATCAATGCTGTAATTGCCATTAAATGTATACCTTCCCCTTACATTTGACCTCCCAAAGTGCAACACCTCACACTTGCTTGGATTAAACTCTATCTGCCATCCATTCGTCCGTTTCTGAAAGTGATCTATATCCTGCTGTATACTTTGACAGTCTTCCTCACGATCCACATTGCCAGCAATCTGGTGGGTTGTATGCAATTTTTTTACCAACCCATCTACTTTATGGCCAAGTCATTTATATCACAAACAGCAGAGGTTGCAGCACAGATTCCTGCGAACTCCACTGGTCACAGCAGCCCTAATGATAGCCTTCCACCACAATCCTCTGTGCTCTATCAGTAAGCCAGATCTTAATCCATAAGATCAAGTCGCTGTGAACCCTGTGCATCTTAACCTTCAGTACCAAGGTCCAATATGGCCCCACCTCCGCAGGGGATGACTGTATCCTAGATCAGTGTAACATAGTCATTTGATGTTTATTGTGTTGGTGATGCGAGCCACAGGGTGTTACATGTGTCTAGTGCCCTGGTATAAATCCAGATGCTGCTGGCTAGCAATTTTTGCAAAAAAGGGAGCCGAGTGCGTAAGCCTCCCCCTGCCAGTACATAACCTCTGCATCATCAAGACTCTCGCAGCGCCTCCTCGTGGCAACACATAGTAACTGGGGCCACCTTCAGTCCCAGGCTAAACTGCGTGGGTATCTCGGAGGAACTTTGGCCCCCAGAGATGCGACATGCAGGCCCACCGGCATGTGGACACGTCCTGGCGCCCATCAACCAGGTCCCAGCTGTGGGTTAAATAGCACCCCGCTGCCTTGTGGGTAAGGCTCAGGAGAGCCAAAGGCACTGGAGCTGGAGTCCCTAAAGACGGTTGGCTGATCCCTCGTGCATCCGTCTTCCGGCATCTCCTGCAACTGAGTAGGCCCCAGACGTAGCAGCCACGCCGTTCCTCTGGAATCAGTCTATTAGGTCGAGTTTGTACCCCATTTACCTGCCCAGGCTCAGTGGCCAAATCAAATGGAGAGGACACTTCATCCTTGCTGGGCACAGTGAGGTGGAACCACAGATGAAAAATTCCCCTCTCCAAGCAGGACAACGACAAGCAGCACCATCATCTCTCGCAGATGGGCGGATGCCAACTCTGATGTTTAGTAGTAAAAATGCCTAGCATTTTTTTGTATTATGGGGGGGAGTGTTTTGTTATTGCTTGTTGTGTAAATATTATTGTAACTAATTGAATAAATTTAATTTTGTAAAAAAGATGCCATCCTATCTCAGCGTGATGCCACTTTTAGGGAACTGTCGACTTGGACTCCGTGGACCCTCTGCGCTGTAATGTTCCCTTGGGGCTACCATTCACTGTGAAGGCACTGCCCTAGTTCGACTTCCTAAAACGCAAAACCTCACGCAGCCAAATTCAACTCCATTTGCCATTCCTTAGCCCACTTGGCCAGCTCACTCAACTAGGATACTACCTATTTCAATGTCATTTGCAAACTTGATTATCATGACTTTTACAATCATATCCAAAGCATTGATGTAGAAGACTAGGAACAATCAGCCCTGATCCACAACACTAGCCCATTAGGCGGTACAGTAGCACAGTGGTAGAGTTGCTGCCTTACAGCTCCAGAGACCCAGATTTGATCCTGACTGCAGATGCTGCCTGTATGGAGTTTTTACGTTCTCCCTGTGATCGCGTGGGATTTTTCCAGGTGCTCCGGTTCCCTCCCAAGCTCCAAAGACGTACATGTTTGTAGCCTAATTGGCTTCAGTAAAATTGAAAATTGTCCCTGGTGTGTAGGACAGTGTTGGCATACAGGGTAATCACTGGTCGGCACTGACTCAGTTGGCCAAAGGGCTGTTTACATCTTGTATCTCTAAAGTCTAAAAGGTGTCCAGTCCAATAAACAACTCTCCACCAGCACCCCCTCTGCTTCCTGCCATAAAGTGAGTTTTGTTCCATTGCAACAGGGTTTAATGAGGCCACACCTCAAGTGTGCACAGTTTTGATTCCCCTTACTTGGAAGGGATGTAGTGGCAATAAAGGCAGGAGATTAATTGGGCTAATTTCTGGGAATGAGAACACTGTCTTATAAGGAGAGACTAGATGGTTGGGTCTGAATTCCCTGAAGTTTAGAATGATGAGAGGGGTGACCGTATTCAAACAGAAGTATCCGAAGGGAACACAAGGAAACCGAGATGATGGAATCCTGAGCAACACATTAAGTGCTGGAGGAACTCTACCAATGACGCGTCTTCTGTGGAGGGAATAGGTCGGCCATGTTTCAGTTCAAGAGCCTACTGCAGCCTGATTGTACTAGGGGGGGAGAAAGCTGCAAGCTCTAAAAGAGAAGGTAGACACAAAATGCTGGAGTAACTTAGCGGGTCAGGCAGCATCTCGGGAGAGAAGGAATGGGTGACGTTCCGGGTTGAAACCCTTCTCGACCCGAAACGTCACCCATTCCTTCTCTCCCAAGATGCTGCCTGACCCACTGAGTTACTCCAGCATTTTGTGTCTACCTTCGATTTAAACCAGCATCTGCAGTTTTTTTTACCAGCTCTAAAAGAGAGGTGGGGTGAGGCAAAGCCCGGTATTTGATCGGTGGATACAGATGAGGGGAGGGGTGGTTTGAATAGCAGATGGGTGGAGTAAGTGGAAAAGGCTGCAGGTAAAAAGGAGGCAAAGGGGTATCAGATAAAGAGAGGATTATAATGTAAATGGGGGGTGGGGGGGATGTGTACCAAAGTACAGTGAAGAATTAATCTCGTTGGGTTGGAAGCTACCGGAGAGAATACTACTTGCTGTTGCTCCAGTTTGTGTGTGGCCTCACTCTGGCGTTGGAGGAAGCCCATGACAGAAAGATCGGTATGGAAATGGAAAGGAGAACTAAAATGGTTACCAAACAGGAGATCCAGCAGGCCCTGGTAGACAGGAGACTATTAAGCTGCTGAGGGGTTTTGACCATGTTCTAAGTGCCATCTCCCCCCCCTCCCTCCCCAATCACCCGACTCCTTTCCCCTCCTTCATACACTCATTTCCCATGCAGAGTCCTTCATTTCCCTTCTATTTCCACTCCCCTGCCTTTTTCCCACCTATTTCCCACCTGGCCTGACATTTCAGTCCTCTCTTTTATCCGATACCCTTTTGTCTCCTTTTCCCCCCCCCAGCCCATCCAGGTTGAGATGTTATCACTCTCGGAAAAGTCAAAATCAAGGGGACAAAATAAGGGGTTGGACATTTATAACTGAAGTGCGTTGATATTTCTTCTCCCGGGGGCCGGTGAATTTCCAGATTTCTCTCTCCCTGTTCCCAAAGAACGGCGGCAGAGAGGACAAATTAATATTTCAAAGAATTAAACTTTAGGGCACGGTAGAAGAGGCTGAGACTGGCGTAGGTCTGCCGAGGTAGGAACCTTGAGGTTGGCACGAGTCAGGCCAACATTGGAGTCGGGCCGAGGTGGACAGGCCGCGCTGCTGAGGATAAAGGGAGGGCCGGTGGGGGGCCACTAAGAACTAAAGGGGGCTCGGCGTGTGGGGGGTGGGGGGGAGTGGCACCAAAAACTGAGGGGGACCGGGCATGGGGGATGCCGAGAACTAAGGGGACCCGGTGGGGGGGGGGGGGGGGGGGGGAATAGGAGGATGTGAAGAGGGGAAGAATACTTTTTGTAACTTTGCTTGCGTACTTATGGCAACTTTATTGTGTACTTTATATGCAAAAACAAAGAATTTCACTGCACAAGTGACAATAAAGAATCATCATGATCATAATGATTGATGGGACAGGCGCAAAGGCCCTGAAGCCCATTCCTGCTTCTATTGATTTGTGTTCTCTTGATAGTGGATAACTTTGACCATTTTTGTAAACCATCCCATGAGCACCTTAGTTGCCAGTTCCCTTCTACGTTTTCTGCATCCCATTTCCCTCCTTTGAGCCACTCCATAAAATGTTGCAGGTGATAATGCTCCGGTCAAGTGCTGCAAGGGAGCTGCAGTGTGCTGAAGACACTTCTGGAATAGAGGTTAGCGTCGATACATGCGGCGATACATCCGCATTTGCAGCACTGCGTTCAGTTTTGGTCACCCTACGAGAGGAAGGATGTTGTTCAGCTGGAATGGGTGCAGGGAAGATTTAACGAGAATGTTTGCCTGGGCTCAAGGGCCTGAGCTATAGGGAGAGGCTGGGCAGGCTAGCGCTTTATTCTGTGAAGCACAGGAAGCTGAGGGGTGGTCTAATAGAGGTGTACAAAATCATGAGGGGAATTGATAGGGTGAATGCAGGTCTTTTACCCAGAATAAGGGGAAATCAAGAACCATAGGGCATAGGTTTAAGGTGAGAGGGGTAAGTTTTAATTGGAACCCAAGGAGTAACTTTTCCCACTCAGCAGATGGTGGGTATATGAAATGAGCTACTGGAGTAGGTAGTTGATGCAGGTACAATAACAACAATTAAAAGACATTTGTATGGGTACACAGTAGGAAAGGTTTAGAGAAAGATGAGTTAAACACAGGTATGGTTGGAATGGATGAGTTGGGCCAAATGGCCTGTTTCCATGGTGTATGATTCGATAAAGTTTGCTATCTCCCTGACCACAAGATGACCACAATACAGGCCGATGATTCCTAAAGAGCAAGGCACATGAAGTGGTTTGTTTGGAAGGTCAGCAACTAAAAGAAAATTCTAGCTCCTCACATTTAAGAAACATTTAGAAACTTGTATAGGACAGGTTTAGAGGGTTATGGGCCAAACGCAGGCAGGTGGGACCAATGTAGATGGGGCATTTTGGTCAGCGTGGGCAAGTTGTGCCGAAGGTTCGGTTTTCACAATGTTTGACTCTATGATTCTCATAAGGTCATAAGGAATCGGAGTAGAAATAGGCCATTATGCCCATCAAGTCTACTCCGCCATTCAAACATGGCTGCTCTATCTCTCCCTCTTAACCCCATTCTCCTGCCTTCTCTCCATACATAACATATGACTCTCTCCTCTATTGCTGGGTGTTTCCAACATTTCCAGTTGCTAATGAAGATCATTTGGTACAGACACTTTGCAACTCCTCAGCAGAGTTTCAGGAAATGACCCTGAAGTGAGGGGAGCAGAGTGAGAGAGGAGGGGGAAGGGGAGAAAAGAGGGGGGAAGGGGGGGGGGAGAGGATGGGGGAGAGAGGGGGGAAGTGGGAGGGGGAAGGGAGGGAGATGGGGGGAAGATAGGGGGGAGGGGGAAAGAGGATGGGAGAGAGGAGGGAGGAAGGGGGGAGGGGTAGGGAAGGGAGGGAGGGGTAGGGAAGGGAGGGGTAGGGAGGGAGATGGGGGGAAGGGGGGCAGGGAGGGGAGGGGGTGGGGGGAGAGGGGAGGGGGAGGGGCAGGGGAGGTGGGGGAATGGGGGAAGGGGAGGGGGAGTGAAGGGGGGAGGGGGGAGGGAGGAAGGGGGAGGGGTAGGGAAGGGAGGGAGATGGGGGAAGGGGGGCGGGGAGGGGAGGGGGTGGGGGGAGAGGAAGGGCAGGGGAGGGGGAATGGGGAAGGGGAGGGGAAGTGAAGGGGGAGGGGGAGAGGAGAGGGAGGAAGGAGAGTGGCGGGGGGGGGGGGGGGGAGGGGGGTGAAGGGGGGGCTCTCCAGTGGATCTCCCACAGTCAGGGGAAGGGATGTGCACTCACCAAACAGCGTGTTGCTAAAGCCATCCCAGGTGCACGCACTGTTGTCCCATCCCCATCTCCCCTTCACACAGGAGACCAAGGTGAAGGAGATTCCGAAGACCGACAGCAGCAGGTCACTGATGCTGATGTTGACGAGGAAGAGGTTGGCGGGACTCCTCAGCCTCTTGAATTTGCAGTAGAGCACCAGCATGAGGAGGTTATTGCAGAAGCCCACAGCACCCACCGTGCCCACGACCACCGCCAGCACCTTGTAAGCGCCGGCGCTGAAGAGCGTGTCGGCGCGGATCGCAGTGCCGTTCGCTGTGTTCATCGCTGCACGATGCTGGACTCCGACATACTGCGTGGTCGCCACTCGCCCTCCGAGCCTGGGCGCAGGCAGTGAGTTGTGCGGTTTGTGATCCAGACTCTGCAGGCTCTACCAAGCGCGGTGGGGATCTCTACATTTGAGTCGCGGCTGCCCCTGCGAAGGCGTCATGCTTTTCCCACGTCAGCAGCGGGAAGGAGTGGAACAGCCTCTGGCTGCAATTCACCAGACCGGGGCAGTGTTAGAAACTCGAAATGCACTTTTCATTTACATTATTGTAGATTTCATTGACTGCTAAACAAAAATAGCAAACAGCGGCAAAGTTTATAATTGCAAATGCCCTTTCCAATTATATAATTCTTAATTTTATTGATGTTAGATAGAGCTCTAGGGCTAGTGGAATCAAAGGGGTATGGGGAGAGGGCAGGCACGGGTTATTGATTGTGGGTGATCAGCCATGATCACAATGAATGGCGGTGCTGGCTCGAAGGGCCAAATGGCCTCCTCCTGCACCTATTGTCTATGTTTCTATTGACTGCTAAACAAAAATAGCCATTTGCCAAAGACGGGGGCAAAGTTTTAGATTGCAAATGCCCTTTCCAATTATACTATTCCTGGTCTCGTTGACACCCAAAGCTTTCTCGGAACTCGTTAAAGACTGGGGCAATGTTTGAGTGCAAATGTACTTTTCAATCATATTATTCTTGCTAGACACAGCATTTTGTGGAGTAACTCAGCGGGTCAGGCAACATCTCTGAAGACAAAGGATGGGTGACAATTCAGGTCGGAACCCTTCTCGTCACACACCCTTTTTTCCCCTCCAGAGATGCTGCCTGCCCGGCTGAGTTATTCCAGCATTTTGTGTTTACCTTTGGTATAAACCAGCATCTGCAGTTCCTTCCTCCATACATTATTCTTGATATGGGTTGACACTAAAACGTTCTCGTAACTCGATAGAGAACGGGGCAATGTTTTCGACTGGAAATATACTTTTCAATCATATCATTCTTGATTTCGTTGAAACCAAGGCTGGCTGCCAAACTACAGTGGTAGTTCACCGGGCCATGGTTTAGACTGGAAATACACCCTTTCCCCCCAATTATATTATTCTTTATCTCGTTGACTACTGAACTAGAGTAACACTTCACCAAAAACTGTGGCAATGTTACATCGAACATGGGACAGTGCAGCACATGATCCATACCCCACTATTCCGGTGGCGCAGCGGTAGAGTTGCTGCCTCACAGCGCCAGAGACTGCAGATGCTGGCTGAACGGAGTTTGTACGTTCTCCCTGTGACTGCGCGATGCAAAGACGTACGGGTTTGTAGGTTAACTGGCTTCGATAAAATTGTAAATTGTGTATAGGATAATGTTAGTGTGCTGGTTGGCGTGGACCCGGGGGGGCCGAAGGGCCTGTTTCAACCCATTATCTGTAAACTAAACGTAAAAACCACTCTCTGCACTGCCTTGTGCCTAATCTGCAGGTCTATTGAACGTTTAGACTGGAAATGTACTTTTCGATCATATTATTCTTGATCTGGTTGTCTAAACCACTTGAGCGATTCGCCAAAAAATAATTGGAGCATGTTTTTGGACAGCAAATACACTTTGCAATCATATTATCCTTGACCTAATTGACACTGAACTACATTTGATGGGAATTCTCCGCGGCGGTGTCCTGAACAAAGCGGCAGTGTTCGACTGATACTAATCGGTTAATAATGGACGATTACTGTCAATGGGCTCAGAGTCATCAGTTGGCGAACAACTTCGCTGCTTTCCAGGCATCATTCCGAACACGTTTATTAAATGTACTAATGAACCCGAGATTAACGGTCGAATTGTTTATGTTGTACATATATAGAACGTGTCTGTCATGGTTTGTCTCTCTGAACTCCTGACTTTATATGGCAATCGGCACAATCACACTTAATCTTCAATGGATAAATGAACCAGCAGCCAATCGAGTTATTGCAGATAGGGATGGTGCCAAACCACACTGGGGAAATCAAACGTACAAGTTAAGAGTAAGTGATCGAATGTGTCCTTTATCATAAAATAGTCACAGAAAGATACAGTGTGGAAACAGGCCCTTCGCCCCAACTTGCCCATACCGGCCTACATTGTCCCAGCTATACTAGTCCCACCTGCTCGCATTTGGTCCACATCCCTCCAAACTTGTCCTATCCATGATCCGTCTGACTGTTCCTTAAATGTTGGGATAGTCCCAACCTCAACTATATCCTCTGACAGCTTGTTCCATACACCCACCATCCTTTGTTTGAAAAGGTTACCCCTCAGATTCCTATTAAATCTTTTCCCCTTCAACTTAAACCTATGTCCTCTGGTCCTCGATTCACCTACTCTGGGCAAGAGACTCTGTGCATCTACCCGATCTAAACCTCTCATGATTTTATACACCTCAATAAGATCACCTGCGCTCCAAGGAATAGAGTCCCAGCCTATTCAACCTTTCCCTATAGCTCAGACCCTCTAGTCCTGGCAACATCCTTGTATATCTTCTCTGTACCCTTTTCAACTTGAGGGCAGAAAAGGGTAGAATCACTGGAAATATTGTTAAACATTTGACCTGCTGCATGATTTTCCCCATTCTTGACACTTGGCATTTTAATGTGAATATTCTCGAGACAGCACCTGTAGTCAGGATGGAACCCGGGTCTCTGGTGCTGTAAGGTAGCAACTCTACCGCTGACCGCTGTTGGTGAATTGCTTCCTTGAACTGCTTTGGTCCTTTGGTAGATAAGTTCATAAGCTCATAAATTATACGAGCAGAAGTAGGCCATACAGCCCATAGGATCTACTCAATCAAGGCTGATTTATCTTTCCCTCTCCTGCTTTCTCTCCATAATCCTTGACACCCTAACCAATCAAGTATCTGTCAATCTCCACCTTAAAAATACATACACATTGATGGCCTCCACATTTGTGGCAATGAATTCCACAGATTCACTACCCTCTGACTAAAGAAATTCCTCCTTATCTCCTTTCTAAAGCACGTCCTTTTATGCTGAGGCTGTAGCCTCTGGTCCTAGACTCTCCCACGAGTGGAAACATCCTCCCCACATCCACTCTATCCAGGCCATTCACTATTCAGTATGTTTCAATGAGGTCCCCTCACTGAGATCAGTGCCATCAATGAGATGCCCTCATAGTGGATTTGGGCAGGAGTTTGGTGATGAAGGATTGGGTTATCACCTTGGAATGGTGTGCAACTTGCAGAGAAGGTGTTGGGGAAGTTGTTCCCACCCAGCTGATGCCGTGGGGGGTGGAAATCATATGTTTGGGTGATGTAGCCACTAAATTATATGATGCTAATGGATGATCAAAACACAAAGTGCTGGAGGAACTCAGTGAGTCAGACAGCATCTGTGGAGGAAATGGACAGAGGATATTTCTGGTCGGGGGCCTTCTTCAGACTAAATAGGGGAGTGGGGTGGGGAGAAAATTGGAAAAGAGATGAGGACAGGACAGAGTCCGGCAAGCGATATGGATACTGGTAAGAGGGGGATTTTTATTGGCAGATGGTTGGACAAAGGCCAGAGATGAAAAGACAAAAAGTGTAAGATAAGGATGGAAGGCGCATGAAATGTGAAGCCAGAGTAGGGAATAAATGGGGGAATGGTGAAAGGGGCCTGCATCCAGATTGGGCCCAGAGAATAGGTTGATACAGGTGAGGGGGGAGTTTGCCAGGTAGGCAGAATAACTGACAACAATCTGGAGGTGAAAAGGGGACAAAAGGTGTCAGATAAGGAGAGAAGTGTATCAGTGAAATGTGCAGCCATCCCCTCCATGCCCACTAGGGGCAATTTACAGAGGACCAATTAACCTGCAAACCCGCACGTCTTCAAGATGTGGGAGGAAACCAGAGCACCCAGGGGAAATCTATAGGGAGAACGTGCAAACTCCACACAGACAACACCCAAGGCCAGGGTTGAACCTGGGTTTCTGGCGCTGTGAGAGGCAACAGCTCTAATAAAAGCCAATGCCTAGATAAAAGGTGTTACAATGTCCTCCTGTATTGTCTCTTTGATGAAAGAGGATCAAATTATGTGAGAGCATGTTCCACACATTCGCGAGGAAGATGAGTTAGCTTTGCCTATTCCTTCCATACTAATCTTGCATATCTTTTCATTCTGAGGAATAAAATTACAGAATTGTAATAATGCCTTGCGCTGTACAAAATATATTCTCTGCAAACTAAAGGATCAGTTAACAGTTTTAAGTTCCATTTAACATATATGTGACAGACAAAACATTGAACCCAATGAATAAACTATTTTGACAAAAATGTTTAATTTTAGTCACATCATGTCTAATAATGTTCCTGTATGACTTATGTGACTAAAATTAAACATTTTTGTCAAAATAGTTTATTCATTGGGTTCAATGTTTTGGGTTCAACTAACTGTTTAATCAGACCTCAATATGACTGATTAAACAGTTAGTATTCAGTCTAAACATTGAGAGAAAAAATGCATTTTAATGTGATACTTGATTCAAATTTGATCCAGTGAGGAAATAGATGATGACTAATTGTAAAATAACTCTGGCTTGAAACCTTTAAGGAGGCTTAAAAATATTTTTCCCAAAGACGTCCTTACCTCTCATTCTACTTTATTACAAATAGAAAATTGACATGAAAACCAATTAACAAAGATGCTAATGGATGATCAAATTATTGAGTTTTTATAATAGTTTAGACATTCTTCATTGGTGCAGCACAATTGAGAAAAAAAAATAGGCAAAATTAAAAACAGGCAAAATTAAAAATGGAATGGTTTAGCCCATGGAAAGTCCTGAGTTTGCAAAAAGAGACAGGTTTGGCTACAACCTACAGGGGTACATCCTCAGTGCATCTTCTTGAGATCTTTTTAGGAATACAAAATGCAAATCTAGTGCAGATTCACAGGCTGATTAAATTGCAGAGAATTGTGGAAGCAACCCAGATCACCACGTAAACCAACTTCCCTTCCATTGACTCTATCTACACTTCATGCTGCCTCGGCAAGGCCACCAGCATCATCAAGGACGAGTCTCTCCCCGGTCACTCCCTCTTCTCCTCTTTCCCATCAGGCAAGAGGTACAGAAGTGTGAAAACGCACACCTACAGATTCAGGGACAGTTTCTTCCCACCTGTTATCGGGCAACTGAATTATCCCATCACCAATTAGAAAGCGGTTCTGAGCAACCATCTACCTCATTGAAGACTATCTTTAATGGGACTTTACTGGACTTTATTTTGCACTAAACATTATTCCCTTTATCATGTATCTGTACACTGAACATTGTACACTGGACACTGTATACTGGACACTGTACACTGTGGCGGCTGATTCTTTTCTTGAATTTACATTCAGTGCAAAAACATAATCTTTGTTAGAGGAAAAAAATAACTGATAGAAAATCTATTAGAGAAAAAGGACACAAAGTGCTGGAGTAATTCAGCAGGTCAGGCAAAGTCTCTGAACACCATGGGTAGGTGATGTTTCTGGTTGAGACTCTTCTTCGGACTAACTGTAGGGGGGAAGAAGAAAGCTTGGACAGGGGAGAAGGGGAACGAAGCATGGCAGGTAATAGGTCGACACAGGTGAAGGGGATTATTTGACAGGCAGATGATTGGAGCAAAGGTATGTAAGAAAAGTAGGTGTGGGACAGGTTTGATGATTTACCAATTGTGAAGCCCGGGGAGAGGAAAGTAGCCGGAGGCGTTGGGGGAGGGGAGGGGGAGGGGAGGGGGGGGGGTGAGGGGGGGGTGATGTTGGTTAGAGGGGAGAAGTAGGTGGGGGGGGAATTCAATGTTCATATCATTGGGTTGTGAGATGCTGGCTGACCTGCTGGGTTACTCCAGCACTTTGTGTATTAACCAGCGTCAGCGGTTCTTTGTTGCGTAAGTTCATAAGTTATAGGAGCAGAATTGGGCCATTTGGCCCATCAAGTCTACTCCGCCATTCAATCATGGCTGATCTATCTTTCCCTCTCAACCCTATTCTCCTGCCTTCTCCTCATAACCCCTGACACATCTATTTCTACAGAGAAAATTTGTGGTCTCCAATATTAAATTGTTATTTTATATATGTGGTGCTGTTCTCTTGTTGCATATTTGCCTTTCTATCAGTGCAAGCATCATGTCCTGGGAATGGAGCATAGAATCTGTTCCCAAAACATTCTGTTTTGTTTTCCACAAAAGACCTCGGGCAAGATGAATAGTTAAAACACAAATTGTCCCACATCACACCAGAAATTTTCTAATTAATCTGTATTTACAGTGCAGTGCAAATAAAATTGACAATGCCATGCAAAGTGCAACTGGTACAAAGAGTATTAGGTATCTGTATGCATATGTGTGGGAGTAGCTTGATGTGTGTATACCGACAGGTGAGAAAATCTCTCTACCAGCATTATTCATGTTATTTGTCATCAGAAGCCATTCACTTCTGATTTCATATAGACAGAAGATTTAAAATTCAATGCAACTCATTATGTTTTATCTTTCTTTTTGCAGTCCCTTTTACTAATTAGACCGGGAGCAATAGTGATGTCAAGCGTTAATGATAACAGAACTAATCATATTTTGTTGCTACGGTTTAACTGTGTGCCACAATTGAATCCAAAATTTGTTCACCATTTAAACGATAATGGATAATAACAGACTGGGAATTCACATCAATTTTAGCCTTGTTGTCAACAGTAGCGATCGTAAACAATGTGAACAACCATATCACTCCACTTAGTATTTCTAAGTTCATAAATGATAGCAGAATTAGGCCATTCAGCCCATCAAGCCCTTTCCGCCAGTCAATAGTTGGTTGATCTGTCTTTCCTTCTCAATCCCATTCTCCTGCTTTCTCCTCATAACCTCTGCCTTCTCCCCATAACCCTTGACACCCATGCTAATCAAGAATCTGCCAATCTCCACCTTAAAAATATCCATTGACTTGGCCTCCACAGCCGTGAATTCCGCAGATTCACCACCCTCTGACTAAAGAAATTCCTCCTCATCTCCTTCCTCAAGCTACGTCCTTTTATTCTGAGGCTGTGCCCTCTGGTCCAAGACTCTCCCATTAGTGGAAACATTTTCACATTCACTTTATCCACTCTAGTATTCTGTCAATTGTGCTCGGGTGGAATAGTATAGTGAGCTGGAACTATGTGTATTACAGCAGACCACACATGGTTTTTTTTCTATCTAGTAATGGATAATAGCAAGGCCAGCAATTATTCCTAATCTCGATTTGTTCTTGAACATATTGACTTGGCAAGCTAATTCATACCACAGTCAGTTATCAAATCATATCGCTACTTGTCAAGGGTCACATTCTCCTCTCTCTCCATTAACTTCAACCCCTAAACCTTCCCACAAGGTAGTTTTAGTTTAGTTTAGAGATAAATCACAGAAACAGGCCCTTTGGCCCTCCGGGTACGTGCTGATCAGTGTTGCATTAACATACTCTACACACTAGAGGCAATTTACAATTTTTACTGGCCAATTAACCTATAAACCTGTACGTCTTTCGAGTGTGGAAGAAAACCGGAGAACCTGGAGAAAACCCACATAGTCAAAGGGAGAATGTACAAACTCTGTACAGCCATCAGCCGCAGTCAGGATCGAACCAGAGCATTGGAGGTTGGGGTTGTATTCAGGCAATAAACAAGCACAGGAGGCAATCTCAACAAACCAGGGCAGGGTATCACATCTGCTTTTCCAGAGCCCTGCCATTGTTGAAAAAAGTCCTTAATGCATAAAGTCATAGAGTGGTCTAGCGTGGAAACATGCTCTTCGGCCCAACTTACCAGCCGACCAACATGCCCCATCTTCACTCGTCCCACCTGATCGCACTTGGCCCATATCCTTCCAAACCTATCCCATCCATGCATCTGTCTAAATACCTCTTAAACATTGTGATAGTACCTGCCTCAATTACCTCCTCTGCTATAACTCGGTGCACATTTTTTCAACTGCTTGTAGTTTCTTTTAAATCCATGTCCTTTGGTTGATAGAGGAAACAATTTTTCTATTTTGCTCTATTCATGTTTTAATGTTTTAATACATTTTAACTTTAAATAGTTCCTTTAACAGTTCTGCTCCAAAGTTATGTGATCCCTGATAGTCGTGAAGAGTTAAGGTCCACCCAGATGGCAGTGTGTAGTTGGAGATGCAGGGTTGATGTCCTGGGCATTCAAGAGCATTGTCATGTCCACCAAGACGTGGAGATCAAGTTTGACAAAGCGGATGCATTGCAAGGACCTCATCACATCGTCAGCGTGGAGAGGTCCCATAAACATCACTGCTCAGGGAGGAGTGGGTCTGCTAATGAGTTGGAGAGCAAGGAACGCACTACAGGGTGTCCACTCTGTCAGTCCTCCAGTTCTTATTGCTGAGCTTAGTGGTAACCCTGTCACCACTGTCATAGTGTGCTACTCCCCTCACAACAGCAGCCATGAGGCCAAAGTGGAACAATTCTACTCTGTCCTCCAAGTTGCGATAGGGCGAGTATCTGCGCACAATTTCTGGCTGTGCTTGGGGACTTCAATGCCCGCCTTGGACCGGAGGATGTCTGTTACACCTATCACACTGGTGACACTAACTGGAATGGCCAACACCCAGCCAGCTTTCTCCAGGAGTATAGTCTCCTAGCAGTCAACACCATGTTCAAGAAGCGACGAGGAAAGCTGTGGACACATTGGGACCGGTGCACAGAAGAAAAGTGCCAGCTAGATTACATCATGGTGCAACGCAAATGGTGCAACAGTGTCATGGACGCTGAAGCGTACAGCACCTTTGAGACATTGAGCTCGGATCGCCGAGTGGTAATCCGAGTGATGCTTAGCCTGAGGCAGCCTAAATCTAAAGGCCCCATTGAGAAACTGGACTGGAAGTTGTTTTCCTCTCGACCACATCTACAGGCCCAATGCACAGTAGAGGTGGTGACCCGCTTCCAGATGCTGGAGGAGGAGAAACGAGAAGAAGAGGAGGAGGAAGAGGAGAGGGGAGGAGCTGAGTCGAGGGAAAATGCTACGACTCACTACGAACGGTTCATAGAGGCCAACTCTGAAGCAATGAAGAGTCTACCCAAAGTGAAGCGTGTGAAGAGAAGTCGCAACTCTGAGCACCCAGAAGTTGTTGCAGCATGGAAAGTAGTTGTAAATGCCAAGAGGCCTACACGAGGAGCAGGAATGAGCAGCTCAAGGAGGACCTGAAGGCAGCCAAATCCCAACTCTTTGAGGTGTACGACAAACTGAAGGAGGAGGGGGTTGCAGGAATGATAGAGGGAGTAGAGGCTGCCAACGATGGCAAGTGGTATAGCGAGGCATGGAGGGTCGTGAACGAGATCAGTAGCAGGAGGAAGGCCAAGTCAGGTCAAGTCAACGGGAACTCTCCAGAAAACCGAATCAACACGTGGTTCACCCACTTCAAGAACCTACTTGGATCACCTCTAACTGTCGCTGAGACGAGATGAGGAGATTGAGACTGTCCTCATGGATGTACAGATTCACGACTGCAACTTTACCTTGGAGGAGCTGCGAAAAGTGAAGACTTCGCTGAAGCAAGGGAAGAGTCCAGGCCCTGATAACATCCCTCCAGAAGTGTTGAAAAATTGTGAGCTTGTGACATCATGCTCAAGTTCTACAACACAGCGCTAATGACGAATGTCAAGCCAACACAATGGTCATAATCCAACATCATCCCTGTCCCCAAATCTGGGAGCCTGAACAAGACTAACAACTATCGTGGCATCATCCTGACATGTGTCTTGGCCAAGGTCCACAACCGCTTGATTCTCAACCGGATTAGGGCTGCTATTGACCCGAAGCTACATTCCAATCAGAACGGCTCACACGGTCACACAGATCTTTGCCCTCCAAAGAATCATTGAGGAGGTGAAGAATAACAACCTAACCTTCATTGACTTCAAGAAGGCGTTTGACTCGATTCATCGATGCAAAATGATGAGGATTTTGATGGCTTATAGTATTCCATCCTCGTCTCCTGAGAGCCATTGAGGATATGCACTTGGGCACCATGGCCACGGTTATCACCCCGGATGGGACCTCGGCTTCACAGTCACCCCAACTTCGAGAAGAATTGGGTCAGTTAACTTGTCAGACCTCGTCTTCGCTGATGACATCGTCCTGCTGTCAGACCAAATTGGGGAGACACAGGAGCTGCTCGGCAGGATTGAGACAGAGTTCGAGAAAATGGGCCTCCACCTCAATGCCAAGAAGACAGAGTACGTGGTGTTCAACAGTGGTGACCATGAGCCTCTTAAGACCAGTGGCGGTGCATCTCTCAAGAAAGTGGAGGACTTCAAGTACCTGAGAATGAGGATGCGGAGCTCGGAGAATGACATCAAGGTTCGGAATGCGCTCGCATGGAAAGCCCTCAATAACATGGGGAAAATCTGGCATCTCGGATGTCTAAGGGTCTCAAACTGAGATTCTTCCATGCAACTATAGAGACAATATTATTGTACGGGTGTGAGGTATGGACTCTCACTGGAGCACTGTCCAAGTCTCTCGATGGTGTCTACATCCGAATGCTCAGAAAAGTTCAAAATGTCAGTTGGTGGGACCACACCACCGACGCCCAGCTGTATGGGGAGATTCCACCTCTGACCGAGAAGATCAGGTCGAGAAGGATGAGGCTCGCTGGTCATTGCCACCGCCACCCAGAAATACCAGCAAACAAGGTTGTGCTGTGGGAACCCACCCATGGAAGACGGAAGCAGGGACGACCAAATGCTGAAGACGTTGATGGAAGACGCACAGGTAGAGACAAAAGAGGAGCTTGCCAGCTGTATGGAGGACAGAGGTGTGTGGTGCGTCCATCACCGTGCCTGACAGATACCAGCACCACTGCATCGCTAATGTTTTCAACGATTTAAATTTTCATTTTTTAAATTGTAATTTCTTTTAAATCCATGTCCTTTGGTTGATAGAGGAAACAATTTTTCTATTTTGCTATATTCATGGTTTATTTTAAATAGTTTCCTTTAATAGTTCTGCTCCAAAGTTAAATGATCCCTGATTCCCTCATCCCATCTTTTGTGACCACAACTGTATCTTTACAGCACCAAAAACAGATTTACAATGATATACAGTTTTGCCCTCGTGTAACCCATGGTTGAAAAATGTAAGTAGCCTGTATAATGAACAGTGCTGTCCGAATTGTGGTTCCTTGTCTCCATGCTATCATCATCATGTTCATTACTGGTGATCTTCATATTCTGATCTTCCTCCAATTATTTTATCAATAAATGCTCACCAATATAGATACAAAAGCTAGAAAGCACCTACCACCAGACTTGGGAACTGCTTTCCCACTGTTATCAGACTGAACACAAGTGTATAGTCCCAATCTACCTCATTGTGGACATTGGAGTTTTTCTCTTTGCATTAGGGCGGCACGGTAGCACAGCAGTAGAGTTACTGTCTTACACTGCCAGAAACCCGTGTCCAGGTTCAATCCCGACCATGGGTGCTGTCTGTATGGCGTTTGCACGTTCTCCCCGTGACCGCGTGATCTTCAGTTTCCTCCCACACTCCAAAGACATACGGTTTTGTAGGTCAATTAGCTTGATATAAATGTAAATTGTCCCTGGGGTGTGTAGATAGTGTTAGTGTGCGGGGATCGCTGGTTGGTGCGGACTCAGTGGCCGAAGGGCCTGTTTCCGTGCTATATTTCTAAACTAAACTAAACACTCCCTGTTTTACTTGAGTACAGTTTAATTGTACTTGTGCATCATTGATCTGATAGCACACAAAAGCTTTTCACTGTACCTCTGTGCATGGGAGAATAAAACAATACAATACCATGGTAATATAACGCAGTGAGGCACAATGGTTGGTGCAGATGATATTGTTGAATGCAATGGTAACCTGATTCACTGGTTGTGGGAAATCCCACTGCTTCTCAAGCAATTGTCTGTAAGGTGAAGAAACATTTGCAAGTGCATTAGCGCAACTGTCTACTCAGCATTGCTCTTGAAAGTGATGACAATAGACTTGTTTTGTAGAGAGCACCAAAGCCATTAATGATGCCTCTGTGAATCAGTAAGTGCTTGAAATTGCAACGTACTAACCAATGCATATCCCTTTCTCTTCAACCCGTTTTCCATCATCTCGACAGTATATTAGTTTTGTTTTAGAGATGCAGTGTGGAAGCAGGCTCGCTGGCCCATCGAGTCCACTGACCATCGATCGCACTAGTTCTATGCTCTAAGTCTGAAGAAGACTAAGTCGACCCGAAACGTCACCTATTCATTTTCTCCAGAGATGCTGCTTGACCTGCTGAGTTACTCCAGCATTTTGTGTCTATCTTCTATGTTATCCCACTTTTGCATCCTACACTTTAGGGGCAATTTACTGAAGCTAATTAACCTACACATCTTTGGAATGTGGGAGGAAACTGGAGCACCCAGAGAAAACCCACACGGTCACAGGAAGAAACTCCACACAGACAGCACCTGTAGTCAGGATTGAAACCGGGTCTCTTGCTCTGTGAGACAGGAGCTCTGCTGCTGTTCCACTGAGGAGCCCAAATATCATATTGTATATATCATAGGCAAGCAATCTTCATTCCAAGTTTGTAATGGTTCCATTATGACAACAAGAGCACTGCTTGAACTTAGTCTTATGTCTCCATAGTTTTACAGGTGGATTTACAGGGTCGGATCCATCCTACAAAACTCTTGTGAAGCCATGCAGAAACAAGGAACTGCAGATGCTGGTTTACAAAAAAAAACTACAGAAAGTGCTGGAGTAATTCAACGAGTCAGGCAGCATCTTTGGAAAACATGGATAGGTAATGTTTCGGGTTGGGACCCTTCTTGAGATGGGGTTACTGCAGCACTTTGTGTCTTGTGATGACACGTCAACTTCCCTGCATTGTCAGACAAGTGCAGATAGTATATTATCAGGAAATCTAATCACTATGAACAGAAGACTTGTTGGTGTACAGTTTCAGTGTGAAAATAGCTATCCAATCATTTCCACAACTTTGTTCCTTCCCAAAGCACTGCAAATCATTAATTTATAAGTACATATCCAAATCCATTTTCCAACTTGCTATTGAATCTCTCAGGTTGAAAGATCCAGATAATGAGTCATAGAATCTTAGTCATAGTCATGCAGTGTGGAAACAGGCCCTTCATCCCATCAAATCCGCGCCAGACAGTGACCACCCTGTATACAGACATTATCCTACACACTAGGGCCAATTTACACTTTTCTGAAACCAATTAAACTACAGACCTGCACGTCTTTCGAATGTGGAAGGAAACTGAAGTAGCTGAAGAAAAACCTATGTGGTCACAGGGAGAACGTACAAACTCCGTACAGATAGCCCCCGTAATCAGGATCGAACCCGGGTCTCCTGCACTGTAAGGCAGCAACTCTGTGTCACCGTGCTACCCCAACATTGGTAAAGTAGACAGTGCAGACCAATATTTGAAGTAAATTGGACAGGAGCCAATTTTCCAAATGGTTATCTGCAGTACAAACTCATATGAAAAAGGCTCAGACTATCCCATCCTCATGCCTGTCTCCCCTATCAATATTATCTGTATCCTTACACTAATATCTTATACCCTTGATTCACTTTACGTAAACTAATCTATAATTTTCTATCTTGAATATATAGTAAACCCTTGTTATGACGGACCTCTTTATAATGTATTTCCGTTATAGCAAATGGACCTACTGACTTTCGGTAACTCAACGGGTCAGGTAGCATCTCTGGAGAAAAGGAAAAGGTGACGTTCAGGTCGGGACTCTTCTTTGTTTAAAAAGAGTCCCGACCCGAAACGTCACCTCTCTATGTTTTCCAGAGCTGCTGCCTGACATGCTGAGTTACTCCAAGATTTTGTGTCTATCTTTGATATAAACCAGCACCTGCAATTCCTTTTTATTGCATTTTGTCAACAGTTCCATGTGGCTTCATTTTATCAAGGCCTTGTAAAGGAGGCTCATTTGACAACAAAATCCCTAGTCACTTTTGATGGACTGTTTTGGTTTATTTTAAATGTTTAGAATGGTAGTTTGAACTCCAAGTTTGGAGCCAAAAGACTGACACCTATTGGCAAAAGTAAATATTAAATACTGAAGTTTATTTTGACTTTGTACTTCTTAATCTAAAATAATTACGCCCATATTTATAGTGGGTTTGACACAGTTCTAATTAAATGCAATAAAAACAGAAAATGCTGGAAATACACATCAGATGAGGCAGTAAAATGCAGCAATGGGTATTAATTAATGTTTCAGGTTACTGTGCTTTCATTGGAAATGTTTAATTATAGAGTCAGAATCGAGTGATCTATTGAAAAGTTGAATTACTAGGTAAAATATCATGATCATGGTCACTTTTCTTAAGCACTACTTTCAGGAGCCACCTATATTTACATATCCTAACAGAAGTATACAGTGAGTAGGTCCACCCTTGGTTCCAGATCCTTGCCGGTTTATCCGTTTTGCCGGACCAACAGAAGTCACGTAATAATGATACAATACATCTCTGACCTACTAATTTTACACCTTCCATGTCTTTAAAGCACCAAGGACTGCTAGAAAGTTAAATGAAACAAATGTTAAATGTAAGTTAAATGTACAGCGGAACTTGCACAGTATTTCTTCCATGGGCAACCCAGGCGGCGGTTAGCGAGTTGCCTATGGAACGCCCGATGAGGGATTGGCAGCCATCCATGGGGCCGAGGTGCTGCTTTCTTCGTAGGATTGCCGGGCCGACCGAATCTGCCCAAACCCTGGTGGGCCGGTCACGCCCACTGCCCCCACCGTCCAACGCAGGTCTCATAGAGGAGTCGAACGGTACGGGAACGATCTGCCTAGGCCGTCGGCGAGACGATATATGAGGCCGAAAAGTCGGCCTGGGACGTCGGCAATAGATCTGTTGGCTCCGGCCGAGCCGCAGATCTAGAACCCCGGGCGCAGGCGGCAAATTCGACCCAGCGATCGGCCGCAGAAGTCCTGGATAAAGTGGATGTGGCAGAATCCAGGACCAGAGGCTATAGCCTCAGAATAAAATGATGTACCTTTAGAAAGGAGATGAGGGGGAATTTCTTTAGTCTGAGGGTGGTGAATCCGTGGAATTCATTGCCACAGACGGCTGTGAAGGCCAAGTCATGGGGTATTTTTTAAGGTGGAGACAGATAGATTCTTGATTTGTTATGGTGTCAGGGGCTGTAGGGAGAAGGCAGGAGATTGGGGTTGAGAGGGAAGGATAGATCAGCCATGTTTTTAAGAGAGAGTTAGATTTAGCTTACAAAATGCTGGAGTAACTCAGCAGGTCAGGCAGCATCTCGGGAGAGAAGGAATGGGTGACGTTTCGGGTCGAGACCCTTCTTCAGACTGATGTCGGGGGTGGGACAAAGGAAGGATATAGGTGGAGACAGGAAGATAGAGGGAGCTCTGGGAAGGAGGAGGGGAAGGGAGGGACAGAGGAGCTATCTGAAGTTGGAGAAGTCGACGTTAGCTCTTTGGGCTAAAGAATGTGGGGAAAAAGCCAGAACAGGGTATTGATTTTGGATGATCAGCCATGATCACATTGAATGGCGGTGCTGGCTCGAAGGGCTGAATAGCCTACTCCCTGCATCTATTTTCTACGTTTCTATGATTGAATGGTAGAGTAAACTTGATGGGCCGAATGGCCTAATTCTGCTCCGAGAACTTATGAACTTATGAAGTCCTGATGAAGTCAAGATTGGCTGCTTCACCCGGGCAGGATTTCAAGTGCCCTCTCGGAATTTTGTCCCGGTTAAAGGAAACGCTTGACCATCATTTGGTAATAAACTCGACGGTGGATCTGTATTTAGAGCAAAACAGAATAATGATGCACACACACAACAATATACACGAGACTTTGCAGACCTTTGGGGCATTGGTAATAAATTCTACAGGCTTACTGGTGCAGTTATACATCAGATGGTTAAACAACCTATCTACAAACAAAAATATCTTCAATAATTCAGGCCGTGGTTGCTGCAGTAAAAAAATATTAGCCAGGATTTTATGCTCAAACAATTTGTCGAGTTAAAACCAATCTTTAACCACTTGAAATGCAGCTGAAATAGAGGGGTGAGGCATGGATATCAGTCAATTGCGACCACATCAATAAAGCACTGCATTGAAACACAGGCCATGAGGGCGAGCAAAATAAAACAATCAATAAGATTTAACTCTCCAAATCCAGCTGTTCTTTACTGCGTCTGTTGTTAAAATGCTTCAATGTCCAATGTCCAAATATTTTTTTACCGCATAGTATGATTTCTTTTAACATCAGACTTTTTCTTTTACCTTGACCACCATTAGCTAGGATCCAGTCTAATGTATTTTCTGGAGGTGCGTTATTGCTGTACTTCTACAATACGGATGGCACAGAATCTCAGCGGGTCAGGCAGCATCTCTGGAGAAAAGGAATAGGTGACATTTTGGGACGAGATGCTTCTTCAGACTGAGAGTCAGGGAAAAGGGAAACAAAAAATATAGACGGTGAGAAAGAGAGATATAGAACAAATGTTTAGTATGCAAAATTGTTGGCTGTTGGTTAGGTGATAATGAGTTATGCAGACAGTGAAACTCAACAGGACGACAGCGAAACTAGTATGACTAGGGTGGGGGAGGGGATGCAAGGTTTACGTCAAGTTAGAGAAATCAATATTCATACCACTGGGTTGTAAGCTGCCCAAGCAAAATATGAGGTGCTGTTCCTCCAATTTACGTTTGGCCTCACTCTGACAATGGAGGAGGCATGGGACAGAAAGGTCAGTGTGGGAATGGGAAGGGGAGTTAAAGTATTTGACAACCAGGAATAATGTTCATAAGTTCATGTGATAGCAGCAGAATTGGGCCAATTGGCCCATCAAGTCTACTCTGCCATTCAATCATGGCTGATCTATCTTCCCCTCCTATTCCCATTCTCCTGCCTTCTCCCCATAACCCCATGACACCCAAACTAATCAAGAATCTATCTATCTCTGACTTTAATATCCAATGACGGCCCCCACAGCCTTCTGTGGCAATGAATTCCGCAGATTCACCACCCTCTGACTAAAGAAATTCCTCCTCATCTTCTTCCAAAAGGAACATCTTTTTATTCTGAGGCTGTGATCTGGTCCTTGACTCGCCCACGAGTGGAAATATCCCTCCACATCCACTCTGTCCAAGACCGCAAGTCTTTCTGAGGGTGATAGGATGATGAGCAACCACCGTTCACGAGAAGCCTTGGCCTTCAGTTCCTTATGCATTGACTAGACGTCACAATGGCACCGAGGTCACGCCTAGTGCTGATGTGACAATCGCTCGGCCGGGTCACCTTATGATTGGGCTGTAGATGTCAGGTTGCTGGGGAGATGGCAGAGGTCGGAGTGCCGTACATGCCCAGGTGTGTCCAGGTGACCCCTCACCTGATCATGGGCACCCCCCGATCTCAGGAGTTCTAAATCGCATTTCCCTCCATTGCATTCAGTCCAAGGCTGAGCAGGGGATCTTCCTGAAATATTACAGATTCATCGAGTTTTCTTTTTTTAAACGAAGACAAGGGGCAGGAATTCTGGCACAATGTCGACGGAAACTCTTCTTTCACATCAGGCACTTGACGTCCCGTATGTCTTGCCCTTGTTCAGAGAGCAGGTCACCAAATTCCGCAGAATGGTGGTAACAATGATGCAGAACCTGAACGACACTGAAAGCTATAAAAAGATGGGGGATTTTGGTGAGTGTTCTTGCACGTCCACAATGCAATAGTGGCCGTTCAATCAGATTGGTGGGAAGGCACATTCTGACAGTTTACCTATCATCATTGCAAACACAATCGGGCAGCACGGTGGCACAGCAGTAGAGTTGCTGCCTTACTACAGAGGGTTCCATCCTGACTACAGATGCTGTCTGTACAGAGTTACATGTGAGCTCATGGGTTTTCTCCCGGTGCTCCGGTTTCGGTGTAGGTTTGTAGGTTAAATGGCTTTGGTAAGATTGTAAATCATCGCTAGTGTGCAGGATAGTGCTATTGCTAGTGATCGCACGGACACAGTCTGTTTCCACACTTCAATCGTAAATTGTCCCTAGTGTGTAGGGTAGTGCTGGTAGTGTGTTCTTTCCCACTGTTCACCTTCTCCACCTCAGATTCCAGCATCAACAGCCTCTCGTGTTTCCACTCATCTCCCTCCAGTCTCTGTCTCTAGTTCAACCCTCCCCTCGTCCCACCTGCTCCATCTGCCCATCCCCCCCCTTATCTGCTTCTCCCTCTCACCTGCCTACCCCTGCCTCACCATCTGTCTTGCTCCCTTCGACCAGCCCTATCTCAGTCCTAGTATGGTTCAATGGTTCATTTTTTTATCATGTACCGAGGTACAGTGAAATTCTACTCTACCTGCGCCACAATGTTATGTTTTTAACTAACCCTGTCATTAAAGTTGAGCATTAAAGTTGGGAGGTCATGTTCCAGTTATATATGTTGGTGAGGCCACATTTGGAGTATTGTGGTCAGTTCTGGGCACCATGTTATAAGAAAGGTGCTGGAAAGGGTGTAGAGAAGATTTACAAGGATGTTGCCAGGACTCGAGGGCCTGAGCTATAGGGAGAGGTCGAGCAGGCGAGGACTCTATTCCTTGGAGTGTGGGAGGATGAAGGGTGATCGCATCGAGATATACAAAATTATAAGAGGAATAGATCGGCTAGACGGACAGTCTCTTGTCCACAGTAGAGAATCGAGAACCAGAGGACATAGGGTTAAGGTGAGGGGGGAAAGATTTAATAGGAACCTGAGGGGTAACTCTTTCACACAAAGGGTGGTGGGTGTATGGAAAGAGCTGCTGGGGGAGGTAGTTGAGGCAGGTACTGGATAGGACAGGTTTAGAGGGATATGGGCCAAATGCAGGCAGGTGGCACTTGTGTAATGGGGACATGTTGGTCGGTTGGTCAAGTTGCGCAGAAGGGTCTGTTTTCCACGCTGTGTAACTCTTTGACTCTAAAGTTAGTAAATTTGAAATCTGTTTTTATTCCACAGTTCCTGCTTGACTAGCTGAATATTTCTGATATTTTCTATATTTATTTTGGATTTCCAGTATCCAAAATACTTTGCTTTGATATTTGCATTTGAAATTTATTTATTTTTACATATATCTTGCAATGAATTTGTTACTTTTTTAAACCAGATTCTATCACATATGAACAGTTTTATGAAACAGTTCAACATCTCTTCAAAAATGAACTGAAAACTGAAAGCGTAAAGACTGTTTTTAAGAAGATCAATAACAATCTGGATACACATGCTGACTGGACTGAAGTAAGTATTTTATAAGGAAGAATTTTTATACATTATTTTCACGCTATTATTGTTTCATTGCATTTGGATCGTCATCTTTGACCTCAAAACGTCAACTTCAGCTGCTCCGATGAGGTTGTTGAAATGTAAGACCATAAGACCATAAGACATAGGAGCAGATTTAGGCCATTTGGGCCATCGGGTCTACTCCACCATCTGGTCAAGGCTGATTAATTTTTCTCTTTCAACCCCATACTCCTGCCTTCTCCCTGTAACCTTTGAAGCCCTTACTAATCAAGAACCTATCAAACTCCGCTTTAAAAATACCCTATGACTTGGCTCCCGCTGCCATCTGTGGCAATGAATTCCACAAGTTCACCACTGAAAGTGCAGGCACTGATATTCAATCAATCTCAATCACAATCATACTTTATTAGCCAAGTACGTTTTGCAACATACGAGGAATGTCATTTGCCATACAGTCACAACAATAAAAAGCAACAGCACACACAAAATACATTTTAACATGAACATCCACCACAGTGACTCCTCCACATTCCTCACTGTGATGGAAGGCGGAAAAAAGTTCAATCTCTCCCCTCTTTGTCCTCCAGTGGTTGGGGTCTCTAACCTTCCATTGACATGGCGATCATGACCCCCATAGCCGGCAGCGGGCCACCTCGTCGAGGCGATCAAACTCCTGCATCGGGGGGGGAGCGGGGGGGATTTCAGTTCCCCCGCACTGGACGATCTACCGCGGGTCGGGGCTTGTCGAACTTCATGCGGCTTGGAGCTCCTGACCAGTCTCGAGCTCCTTGATGTTAAAGTCCGCAGGCCGCGTTGGAGTGTCGCTCCAGGCTTATGCAAATTCAGGAAAGCCAGTACAATACAGATTTGGAGGGATTTTTGTGACGTGCATTATATAGGCATGTTAAAGATGGCGCCATAGCATGGTGACTCTATGCAGACTCTTCGCAGAGAAGGATTTATAACCTAAACATCTGATTTAAAGTGCTCAGAAACGATCTGAGCAACTGATGTACAAATCAAAGTATAGAGGGGCAACACAGTGGTACAGCCTTAGAGTTGCTGCCCCACAACGCCAGAGATCTGGGTTCAATCCTGACTACAGGTGCGGTCTGTACGGAGTTTGTACGTTCTCCTTAGTTATTATTAAGTGGGTTTTCTCTGGGTGCTCTGGTTTCCTGCCACATTTCAAAGATGTGTGGGTTTGCAGTTTAATTGGCTTCTGTACCTTGTCCCTCATGTGTAGAATAGAATTAGTGCACACAGACCTGGATGGAACCTGGCTCTCTGGCGCTGTGAGGTAGCAGCTCTACCAGCTGCGTCACTGTGCCGCCCATCTTGTTGTTATTATTCTGTGAATATCATGATTTTTTTTTTGATTTGCCCACAGTCTGGATTCTATTTTTACTTTTCTCTGAATTCATTATTATTTCTGGGATGTATTTACATTCTCAGGTATCTTAACTATTATTAAGTGGTTGTCTCTCTTTGAAAATTCCTCTCAGATTTACTTGAATCACAAAGTGGATTGAATGGTGCTTTTATTGTCACATATGCTAAGTGCTAACGCGGTGAAAAACTTTTACTTACAAACAATCCAGTTGAGTATTACCATTAGATCCCCAATTAGCAAATGTACAGAAATAGTCTACCGAGGCCCCATGCAACAGGCTTAGTTTTGGCGCCAATTTCCAAACTCCACACTTTAGTTCGTATGAGCGGTGGCTGTTGTGCCATTGTTCTGCAATGTAGCACCCATCCCTCCCTCCACCATGATTCTATGATTCAGTTTTTATGATGTTTTTTTTCCCTTGCATTTAAAGAGGACTGAATTTAAGTCATTTCCGAGTGCCCTTGTGGCAAATATCTTCTGAATAAAGATTAAAAGATGGAAAGGCTTTCTGTTCAATCTATTGCTACAATGCTCAAAGCAATCCCAGGCACAAAGGCAGCCAGATTACTCATGAAGTCCTGGTCATGAACAAATTCTGTGTGCTGTCTGCCAATGGTAAATTAATATGGGTAAAACATCTCATTATATTTCCACCCATGTTCCAACGCTCTGCAATTTAGCACCCATCTCTCCACCATGATTCTATGATTACAGTTTGCAGCCAGTGCAAAGACGTCTAGTTTAGTTTAGTTTATTGTCAGGTTTGAGATGAGGAGGGGGGAAAGATTTAATGGGAACCTGAGGAGTAACCTTTTTCACACAAAGGATGGTAGGTGAATGGAATGAGCAGCCGGACAGGTACATGGATAGGATAGGTTCAGAGGGATATGGGCCAAAAGCAGGCAGGTGGGACTAGTTTAAATCGGTCATGTTGGTTGGTGTGGGCATGTTGGGCCAAAGGACCTGTTTCCTCACTGTATGATTCTATGACTCTATACGTACCGAATTACAGTGATAAGGATTTTTGCTGCATGCTATCCAGTCAACGGAAAGACTATATATGATTACAATCGAGCTGTCCACAGTTTATCCACAGAATAAAGGGAGGTAGATAGTAGATGGTAGCTCAGAACTGTTGTCCAGTTGTTGATAGGACGGTTCAGTTGCCTGATGTATAACAGTGACGGAAGGCAGAATCTAACAATGCAGCGAAAGCTTTTTGAGTTTTCTTATGACTGGATGGAATTAGAATTGAGATGGTTTGCCATTTAGGGTGGCACAGTGGCGCAGTTGGTAGAGTTGAGAAAGTTGGCTAACAGAATTAGTGTGAATAGGTCGGTGTGAACTCAATGGGCCAAAGGGCCTGTTTCCATGCTGTATCTTTCAATTCAATTCAGTTCAATTTTTGTTGACAAGAATGACATTTTATCGTTATTTAACTTGTATCTTAATAATAACGATATTTGTAAAGGAAAGTTTAATTACTATAGATTTTTTGCAGCTTTTTGGCTATTTTCCATCACAAGGGGAGGATATCATGAGAGAAGCACCAATATTTATGCTCTCCAGGCGACAATGTATTGAACAGAGAGAAGGTAATACAAATAGTTTCTGCAAAATTATTAGTTATTTAGCAATTAATTATTTAGAGTACAGAATCACTTGGACTTTGCTATCAACAAACAAATATGTATCAAGTACCTTGCTGTTCTATTGGGGGAATATGTTTGTAGTATTTAGATAATGATGTAATGATGAGATATGAAATAGGTGTAGTGTTATAATGTATAATATAATGTCATAAAATCAAATTGGAGTCATACAGAGTGGAAGCAGGCCCTTCAGCCCAATTTGCCCACTCCGACTAACATGTCCCATCTACACTAATCCCACCTACCCACGTAAACCTATCTTATCCATGTACCTGTCTTAAATATTTTTTAAACGTTGTGGTAATAGCTGCGTCAACGACCTCCTCCAACAATTAGTTTGATACAGTTACCACCCTTAGCGTAAAAAAAGTTACCCCTCAGGTTCCTATTAAAACTTACCCCTATCACCTTAAACCTATGTCCTCTGGTTCTTGAATCCCCTACACTGGGCAAAATACTCTGTGCATTTACCCGGTCTATTCCTCTCGTGATCTTGCACCTCTATAAGATCATCCCTCATCCTCATGCGCTCCAAGGAAGAGAGATCCCAGCATGCTCAACCTCTACCTATAGCTCTGACCGTCGAGTCCTGACAACATCCTCGTGAATCTTCACTGCAAGCAGTTTCCAAGATTTTCAAGCCTGTGGTTCACAGGCGTCCCTGAAGCATGTGACACACGTACCGGTGACAACAGTCCTTGTGCAATGCCTATTTGAAAGCTACACTGCAAAATTGATTTGTGGTCAGGCAATTATCACCACGGAAAGCAGAGGTTAAAACAGGGACAGCTGCGCAATTTGGAGGGATCATCAATAATTTGCAGCTTTTTTGTGGCTTTGCTGCAGGAGAATACTTTGCGTTCATAGGAGGCAAAGATTCCTTTAATCCTGGTTAAAGGATCTGCGTAAAAGCTGATCCCAGTGTTTCCCGGGAATGTCCCCGGGGAGCAGTGCATCGCCAGTGTTCCTGGCAAGTGGGGCCAAGCCCTCCAGTGGGCCATGTAGGCCAGGGTCACTTTTTTCACAAAGGGTGGTGGGTGTATGGAACAAGTTACCAGAGGAGGAAGTTGAAGCAGGTACTATCGCAACGTTTAAGAACCATTTACACAGGTACATGGATACATTTTTGAGGGATATGGGCCAAATGTGGGCAGTGAGACTAGTGTAGATGGGACATGTTGATCTGTGTGGGCAAGTTGGGCTGAAGGGCATATTTCCATGCTGTATGACTGTATGACACCCTTGCTATTCCTTCATCGTTACTGAGTCAAAAACCTGGAACTCCCTCCCTAACAGCATTGCAGGTAAAACCATACCTTAAGGACTGCAATAGTTCAAGAAGGCGGTTCACCACCTCCTATAGTTTTTTTAGTTTTAGAGATACAGCATATAAACAGGCCCTTCTTCCCACCGAGTCCGCGCGGACCAGCAATCACCTTGCACTGGTTCTATCCGGCACACTAGGGACAATTTATAGAAGCCAATTAACCTACAAACCCACACGTCTTTGGAATGTGCAGGGGTCCTGGGGAAAACCCATGGGGTCACAGGGAGAATGTTCAAACTCCGTGGAGACTGCACCCGTAATCAGGATCGGACCTGTGTCTCTGGCATGGCACTGAACAGCAGCAACACCAACTGATTTGCCACTGTGCTGCTCCCTAGGGAAATTAGGAATGGGCTAAACAACTTGTTCAGCCTGTAAAGCCATCATCCCTCGAATGAATAATAAAAAAAATGGTGATTTATTACCAGGAACAGAAAAAGAGCAGGAGAGGGGCCAAGCTCTGACTTGGCAATGGGAGAGGAGGGATATGAACAAAAACAATGTGGATATGAAAGTATAACTTTTAGTTTAGTTTAGTTTAGTTTATTATTATGTGTACTGAGGTACAATTAAAAGCTTTTGTTGCGTACTAACCAGTCAGCAGAAAGACAAGACATGATTACAATCGAGCCATTCACTATGTACACATAAAGTTCATGATAAAGGGAATAACGCGAATAACGCTTAGTGCAAGATAAAGCCAGTAAAGTCTGATCAAAGATAGTCTGAGAGTTTCCATTGAGGTAGAAGGTAGTTCAGGACTGTTTTAGATTTAGATTTTAGATCTAGACATACAGTGTGGAAACAGGCCCTTCGGCTCACCGAGTTCGCGCCGCCCAGCGATCCCCGCACATTAACACTATCCTACACGCACTAGGGACAATTTTAACATTTACCCAGTCAATTAACATACATACCTGTACGTCTTTGGAGTGTGGGAGGAAACCGAAGATCTCGGAGAAAACCCACGCAGGTCACGGGGAGAACGTACAAACTCCATACAGATGGCGCCCGTATTCAGGATTGAACCTGAGTCTCCGGCACTGCATTCGCTGTAAGGCCGCAACTCTACCGCTGCGCCACCGTGCCACAGTGTTGAGGAACTATAGTTAACTTGGTGTAGCAATCAATTGAAGCTGCCCACAATCCCAATCTGAAAGGGGTTTATTGCAAAGAGAGATAGATGGTTTCATATGAGATCAGTATAGATTTCTTTTCACTGAGCTGAGCAATGGCAGTGGCAGTGAATGGAGCGTTTTCAATTTCAGACATACATCCGTGAATGTTTCTTCCCTTCTTGGGATGCATGTTAGGAGTAAGCATGTGAAATTCCTTTACTCATACAGTTATAAATGTTTGGAAAGTTAAAACTCCAGATGAGTATGGATGTAGAGTCCTTTTGCATATTTAAAGCTGGCATCAATAAACATTTTGATGCACAGGAAATTTTGGGTTTGAATTTAGATGAAAGATTAAAATCTGCGCAGCAGTAGAGTTGCTGCCTCACAGCACCAGAGACCTAGTTTCGGTGCTGTCTGTAGGGAGTTTGCATGTTCTCCCTGTGACTGTGTGGGTTTCCTCAAGGTAGATTTAGATTTAGGTAGATTTAGAGATACAGCGCAGAAACAGGCCCTTCGGCCCACCGGGTCCGTGCCGCCCAGCGACCCCCGCACATTAACACTATCCTACACCTACTAGGAACAATTTTTACATTTGCCCAGCCAATTAACCTACAAACCTGTACGTCTTTGGAGTGTGGGAGTAAACCGAAGATCTCGGAGAAAACCCACGCAGATCACGGGGAGAACGTACAAACTCCGTACAGACAGCACCCGTAGTCAGGATCGAACCTGAATCTCTGGTGCTACATTCGCTGTAAGGCAGCAACTCTACCGCTGCTCCACCATGACCGCCGGTCACGATTTTCCCGGTCACGGTACTCCGATTTCCTCTCACATCCCAAAGACGTGCAGGTTTTAGGTTAATTGGCTTCGGTAAATTGTCCCTAGCGTGTAGGACAGAACTGGTGTGCAGGATGATCGCTGGTCGGCATGGACTCTGTGGGCCAAAGGGCTTTTTTCCGCGCTCTATCACTAAATCAAACTAAACTGAACCAAACTATAATTATTCACAATATTAAATGGTGAACCAGGCTCAATGGCTTGCATAGTTTATAGAATTTCATAAATGTAATAGTTTGCGTTTGTACAGGCTGAACAGTTAGCTGCTCTCTCAGCAATCTGTTTTCCTGCAACATCCTCTTGGAATTAACAGTGGAATGACAAAATGCCAGAGAACCATGCAAAAAAAATTCTCTTTAACCTACTCCTTTAATGGCTGTGCAAGTTAGATTGTGAATTCATTCCTGGACTCCCATGATACCAAAGAGGCCAGGAGCTTACTTTTTGATGGATGCAAGCTGAGATTTGCTGGCCATAGTTTATCGCTGCATATTGAAAACACTTGCATCCTGACCGCTTCCCGTTTTCCTGGGCTTGGTAATTTCAACAGCATTGCAGTGACACCTAATAATCTAGGTTGCCTTACAATATCTTGCATTCCATGAAGAGTCAGAGAGACATACAGCACAGAAACAGACCCTTTTGGCCCAACTTGCCCATGCCAGCCAACATGCCCCATCAACGCTCGTCCCACCTGCCTGCATTTGCCCCGTATCCCTCCAAACCTATCCTATCCATGTACCTGTCTAAAAGTGTTTTAAACGTTGTGATAGGACCTGCCTCAACTACCCCCTCTGGCAGCTCATTCTGTACACCCACCACCCTTTGTGTAAAAAAAGTTACCCCTCAGGTTCCTATTGAATCTTTTCTCCCTCACTGTAGACTTCATTAAATTAGAGTTTTATTACAATTGGTTTCGATATTGTCAATTAGACTTTGTCATAGGATTGCTGACAAATAAATGGAGCAATGATACACGTGACAATTGCAGGTAAAATGGGAAAATTGTGGATTTTTGAGAATAATGATTTTACTGGAACCATTGAAATTTGTCTTAACAGAAGAAAGAAGGCGGCACGATCATCTCCAGTGTATAATTTGTGTGCCACAGGTTGATCAAGTGATAGCAGCCACTCAAAAAGGAGCAGTTTTAGTTTATAACCGTCAAGTAAGTTTGAGAGCTACATTCCTCTCAGTCCTAATCATTCAGTCATACAGTGTGGAAACAGGTCCTTCCATCCATCTTGTTTCATACAGTGTGGAAACAGGTCCTTCCATCCATCTTGTTTCATACAGTGTGGAAACAGGTCCTTCCATCCATCTTGTTTCATACAGTGTGGAAACAGGTCCTTCCATCCATCTTGCCTCCACCAACCCATAAGCCCTTTCCACACTGGTCCCACTTGCCCGCGTTTGACCCCATATCCCCCTAAACCTGTCCTTTCCATGTATCTGTCTAATTGCTTCTTAAACTTTGTGATAGTCCCTGCCTCGACTACCTCCTCCAGCAGCTTGTCCCATACACCCACCACCCTCTGGGTTAAAAAGTTACCCATCAGATTCCTATAAATCCTTTCCCCCTTCACCTTAAACTATGCCCTCGGGCTTTCTGTTCCCCGACTCTGGGCAAGAGACTCTGTGCCTCTCTCCAATCTATTCCTCTCATGATTTTGCACACCTCTACAATATCACCCCTCACCCTCCTGCACTCCAGGGAGTCCCAACCTGCTCAACCTCGCCCTGTAGCTCAGGCCCTCGAGTCCTGGAAACATCCTTGTAAATCTTCTCTGCACCCTTTCCAACTTGGCAGCATCATTCCTACAACATGGTGCCCAGGATTGAACAAAATTCATCTAAATGCGGCCTCACCAACCATCTTATATAACTGCAACATTACCTTCCAACTCCATACTCTTCATAGTTTAGAAAAATAATTGAGTATGTGAAGTGATCCTCCAGTTCAATATTACAGTAAATGTACCAAAGATAGACACAAGGTGTTCAAGTAACTCAGTGGGTCAGGCAGCATCTCTGGAGAAAACAGATAGGTGATGATTCAGGTCTGAACCCTTTTGCAGACTGTCGCCACTGAGTCACTCCAGAATGTTGTATCTATCTTTGGTATGAACCAGCATTTAAGTGTAGCAGTTCCTTCCTACACTTAGAGTAAATGTACAAAGGACATCGAACAGAGCACTTCAACTTTATTTATGATTTTTATTTTGGGAACTTTACAGTTTTCGGCAAGGCCAACATTTATTGTTCATCCATAAAATTACAGATGGACAACAAACGCTGGTCTCAGTAATCGGAGGTGCAAAGGGGCGCGGGAGTGACGGTGCAGGATTCTTGAAAGGGTAATTTGCAAGTCGAATTGGTAGTAAGGAAGGAAGGTGCAATGTTAGCATTCATTTCGAATTGATAGCTTTATTTTCTTTTGCAATTTCTGTAGAACAGAATGTGAGAAAAATTCTGATTTTCAATTCATTATTTACCATACATAACTGGTGGGTTAAAATAAAGTTAACATCTATTTGCATCCTGCAAAAGGCACTGGAATGATGATGATGATGTGTTGCAAAACTTAATGGGTTATGTGGAATGTTTATTGATCAGATGTTTTTTGCACTCTGAGAGACCTGCACATGCAGTTGTTGGTGTGACACCCCACACGTACACATTGGGCTGTTTAATGACTTCTTTCATTAACATACCAATCAAAATGTTATTGGATCACAGATTTTATAACATAACTAGACCAAGTGGACCCGTTGGGCCCAAACCTCTCCTGCATTGGTGCAGCACCCTCTCCTACCCCCCTCCCTCCCCTCCCCCTCTCCCTCCCCTCCCCACTTCCCCTTCCCCCTCAACCCCCCTTATCCACCCTCCTCTCCCCCTCCCTCCATCCCCCCACCTCCCCCTCCCTCCCTCCCTCCTCCCTCCCTCCCTAGGAGATAGATTTAAACTTTAAAATGTGAATAACTTAAAAAATATAACACCGATTTTAATAAAAACTACTTGCTTTACCATTAAAGCGACAATGTGAGTAAGGTGGGCCTAAAATTGTCACGCTATCGTGTACCGTTTTGGCTGTAGTTCGATCACAAATAAACAAACAAACAAGAGTTTTAGTATATAGATGATGCCCCATCTGTTAAAATGTTTCATTCCCTAGTCTGTGTTACCAAATACAAAGACTTTTAGGTGACTAACTGTCACAGCTAATTACTTAATCGAATAAAATTGTAATATCATCACAACTAAAAGAGAAGTTTCCATACTTATATGGAATATTATGTTAACATGCAGTTTACAAATTTGACAATTTACAACTGCTGGTAATACCTGTGAAAGTTCATAGCTGAATTTGAACTGAATTTCCACAACACGCGAGAGACAATTTATATTTTTTACGGCACCCAAATCTGTACGTCTTTGGAGTGTGGGAGGAAATTGGAGCACCCGGGGAAAACCCACGTGGTCACAAACTCCGTCCAGACAGCACCCATAGTCAGGATCAAACTCGGATCACTGGCGCTGTAAGGCAGCAACTCTACTGCTGCACCACCGTGCCAGGCCTAAAATTGGAACCTCACCCAGCTTAATCTCTTTTTGGGTTGAACTGAGGTGGGACAGAGCACAGGCATCCAATCAGCAGAACACCTTTATGCAATCAGAAGCTCATCCCAATATATGACAAAATTAGTTTTATATTGACAGGTACATGTATAAAATAAAGGAAGAATGGCTAATGTATACACACTGTGAACAGTGCCAAATTAGCTGAGGGTGCAGTCCACTTATGTTGCCAAATATAGACTGACACATTCTGACAGCAGCACTTTAACCATTGTGCTTTAGATAGTTGCTCAGTGAAAAGCCAAACCCCAGACCACATGAATTGTAATGTCTTAAATAATTAATCACGCATCCTGGCTTCTACAACATTTCCTGCCTCCCTTATTCTCCCCTTCCTCCCATTTGGCAGTACATCTCCATTATGCTCAACACAAAAAAAAATATTTTTGGAGACACAAGGAACTGCAGATGCTGGAATCTTGATCAAAACACAAAGTGCTGGAGGAACTCGACAGGTCAGGCAGCATCTGTGAAGGGAACGGTGACGTTGCAGGTCGTTTCTGAAGCCTCCATTGGTTCATTTGTTACTAGTGTATTAAGATATTAGTCTATTCAGCGAAATTGGACAACATTATCCAAAAGTTATTGTAATAGCTTGCGGGCAACCAATATTTAAATAAGAAAAATACCTTTCCGAGCCACTGGTAATCACGTTGATTTTAATTTCCAATTTATTTTGCAGATGAAGCTTCAAACAAATACAAGCATTGGGGTGAGTATCTTATTATTCCAATTAAGTGAAAAGTAACATCCATGAGAACATCAAGGGCAGCACAGTGGTGCAGCGGTAGAGTTGCTGCCTCACAGCAGCAGAGACCCGTGTTCGATCCTGACTATGGGTACTCTCTATATGGAGTTTGTACGTTCTCCCCGTAACCGCATGGGTTTTCTCCTGGTGCTCCAGTTTCCTCCCACATTCCAAAGACATGCAGGTTTGTAGGCTAATTGGCCTGGTAAAATTGTCTCATGACTCAGTGGGCCGAAGGGCCTGTTTCCGCGCGGTATCTCTAAACTAAACTAAACTAGTGGCAATTCACATATGACAGTAATGGAAAATTGATTACGCAGTAAACATAGCTTGGTGGGTGTTTACATGTGAACTGTGTTATATTTTCAGAGACATCATTACAATGGGAGGAGTTTACTTATCAGAGATCCCTAATCAGGTCAATGATCTTTGAGGACTGTAGTGTTGAATGTTACTGGGTAGTATGGCTGGGGAGAGCAGGAAATCCCTCAGCGGCACACTGTTACCCTAAAGCCGATTTTGGACAAACTAATCAAAAAAGTAATCTCCTCACCTGCGTGCTGCGCTAAATCGTGATGTTAGCCTTGACTTAGCGATGGTAGTCTCATATTGTCATTGAGTGATGAGATGTAATACTGATATCCCACCTAGCCTCTTCTGAATAAGAAGTCATCAAATGCAAGTGAGAGAGGTAAATTTAACAGAGATGTAGCAGGCATGTTTTTTGTACACAGAGCATGATAGGTGCCTGGAATATGTTGCCAGGGGTGATAGTGGAGGCAGTATTCAACTGTATGGCAAATCAAATTCCTCGTATGTTGCAAAACATACTTGGCTAATAAAGTATGATTATGATTATGATTATGATGAGTATTCATGTGTAAGAGGCTTTTAGATAGGCCCTTGCATATGCAAGGAATGAAGGAATATGGATCAGCTGCAAGCAAAGGAGATTAGTTTACATAGCATCATGTTCAGAATGGACACTGTGGGCTGTACTGTTCCATGTTTTATGTGCCATGAGTGAGGGATTTCTTCCATGTTCGAGCCGGTCCTTCCCTCTTAACCATTGTCATTCAGACAGCAGTTATTCACTCAATGATAGATGTGGAGTTTTCTTTGCACAACTTAGCTTTGTACGTCCTATGTTGCAACAGCAGCTAGTGTTGTTGTGAAACCTTTCAGTGAGACCCAGAGTGCCAAAGGGAAGTGAAATAAATGCAATTTTTAAATTTAAATGTTAAAGAATTTATCACAGCACAGATAAGTTTCAAGTCTCAGCTAAAATCATAGAATCAAACAGTCATACAGTGTGGAAACAGGTCCTTCAACCCAGGGCTGTCTTAACGCATGGGCCTGATGGGCACTTGCCTGGGGGCCCACGAGCATAGGGGCCCCATGCTGATCTGTGTAGGTTAAGTGACTTGCAATAAATAAATACTACTTTAAAAATGTAGGTTCAATAAGTGCTTTTTTCGCAACATTTTCGGTCACTAAGTGCTTCTCACAGCGATCTGTAAGTGTTTTTCGCAACAATGTAGCACCCTAAGTCCATCGCTAAGTGCTTTTCGGTAAGTGCTTTTCGCCGGCACGACGGGGGGGGGGGGGGGGGGGCTGGTAGGGAAAGGGGGGTGGGGGAGAGTAACGGTAGGGGCCCCAGTACACTGCTTTGCCCGGGGGCCCATAATGCTGTAAAAACGGCCCTGCTTCAACCCATCTTGCCACTCCAACCAACCTGCCCCATCTACACTTGTCCTGTCTGCGTTTGGTCCATATCCCTCCAAAGCTACCCTATCCATGTACCTGCCGAAATGTTTTTAAAATGTTGTGATAGTACCTGTTTCAATTAACTCCTCTAGCAGCTCATTCCACATACCTACCACCCTTTGTGTAAAAAAGTTGACCCTCAGGTCTCTATAAACCTTTCTCCCCTCACCTTGAACCTATGGCCCTTGGTTCGTGAACTAAGCCCATTGTTTTTTGATAATTCAACAGATAAGCACAAAAAAATCTAAAGGAACCTAGAACTCAAAGCTGCAAATAGTTTACAGAACTGAAGATGGACGAGTTCCAAAGATTTCCGATTTATAATTGTAAATGTAAAAAATATATTATTCTAACTGCAAATTATGGAAGAATTGATCTTGACCTTCATTTCAGTTTTTCCTCTACTTAATCATTCATACTCTTATTCACAGCCACCTCATCACATGTCCAGTGCCCTCCATAATGTTTGGGACAAAGACCCATCATTTATTTATTTGCCTCTGTACTCCACAATTTGAGATTTGTAATAGAAAAAAATCACATGTAGTTAAAGTGCACATTGTCAGATTTTAATAAAGGCCATTTTTATACATTTTGGTTTCACCATGTAGAAATTACAGCAGTGTTTATACCCAGCCCTCCCATTTTAGGGCACCATAATGTTTTGGACACAGCAATGCCATGTAAATGAAAGTAGTCATGTTTAGTATTTTGTTGCATATCCTTTGCATGCAATGACTGCTTCAAGTCTGCGGTTCATGGACATCACCAATTGCTGAGTGTCTTCCCTGGTGATGCTCTGCCAGGCCTGTATTGCAGCCATCTTTAGCTTATTCTTGTTTTGGGGGCTAGTCCCCTTCAGTTTTCTCTTCAGCATATAAAAGGCATGCTCAATTGGGTTCAAATCAGGTGATCGACTTGGCCACTCAAGAATTGACCACTGTTTAGCTTTGAAAAACCCCTTTGTTGCTTTAGCAGTATGTTTGGGATCATTGTCTTGCTGTAGAATGAACCACCAGCTAATAGGCCAAACACGGTCAGGTGGGACTAGTGTTGATGCGGCATCTGGGTTGGCATCGGCAAGTTGGGCTGATGGGCCTGTTTCCATGGTATGACTATGACTCTGCATCTCCTCGCGTGACCTTTCTATTGACTCTTCTGTTATGGGATCCCACCACATCCACTTTATTCCTCTTTTCAGTAATGGCTGTTGCAGAATGAAATCTCAAACTCTTTGAATGAAGAATGCACTCTGTCGCAAATTAAGATCAAATACTGCATTGCTAGTCTAGGCAACAACAAAAAATGAAGCCAAAGCACAAATATTTAAGAATCAGATCTCAGAGGAAGATTGCTCATGATGATTAAAGCACCAGGCTTAATGTCTGGCAATAATATCTGATCAATATCCATCAAATGGGAATCAAGGCGATGCCATTAAATTATGTCATGTCTAAAAAAGGATATGGTGCCTGGTCTAGTATAACATTTGCCATTGCTCCCTATTATTTCCTGTGTGCCCAACATTTACAAATTTGCAGAGAACACCACCAGATATCAAATAATGATGAGACGGTGTACAAGAAGAAGATTAAGAACCCTGTAACTTGGTGCAAAGACAACAACCTTTTTCTTCAATGCTAGCGGGGCAAAGGAGATCGTGATCGACTTCAGGAAGCGCAGCTGTACACATACCCCAGTACACGTTTGCGGCGCCGAGATAGAGATGGTTGAACGCTTCAAGTTCCTAGGAGTAAATATCGCCAGCAACTTATCCTGGACCAGCCATATCGAAACAATGGCCAAGAAAGCACACTCCTTAGGCTTAGGAAGTGCGACAACTCTCCCCAACAATGCTCACTGATTTCCACAGATTCGCCATAGAAACAGGGCCCATGGCATATGTTATAAAGGAACCTTAAATTTAAAAAATACACATAAATATTAAAACATAAATTATTTACTTTTTCAATTTCAAATGTCTAAAGTAACACAACTACAATTTAAAAGTCACATTTTCTAGATTTAGCATAAGCAAATTTGTTGATGATATTGGAAATGTCTATTTCACGCAGAAGTTCATGTCCAATGCTCATTAGAGTGAGATTGTTCAATCTGTTTTGCCCCATGGTGCTCCTTAGTTCATTTTTAATCCTTTTCAGTTTTGAAAATGAGCGTTCTCCACTGCAGTTGGTAACCATGAGTGACATATAGATGCGCAAGGCAATTTTCTACATTTGGAAAACAAGACTCCAAAGGATTGTCAGTTATCAAACGGTACAACTGTAACTCTACAAGGTCTTGTTTGGTGCTAATATGAGAAGCAAGATCAGCTTTCAACAGTTCAGTAAACTGCACAAATTATTCACCAAGACTTTCTTCCAGATCAACCGGATATGATTTGATAAGATTTGATGAGCTCTTTACAATCTCTTCAGGTGTAAACGACTGTAACTGATGAAGGAATCCAAATACACCATTCACCTTTTGATAAACTTTCTGGCGTTTTGACAGGGCAGAAAGCAAGCTATCAATAATGGCAAGAAATGTTCGGCTTTTAAACTTCTGAGAAGGCGTTTGAGATTCAACAAGTGGATCAAGAGTGGATTCAAGTGGATTCAACAAGTGAAATCATCATATGCGGGATTTCACTTGTGTTCTCTTCGAGTTTGTGTTGATAATCTTCACACTCAGTCAGATCCTTGGCTTTTTGCTCAAAGTCTGAAAAAGTAGACCACATAGCTTGAATATATCCATGCAAGGATTTATAGAGTGCACAAGCTGTGTCAAGTCTTGGCCAGAAGATTGCAAAGAAGCACTGGTCATTTGAAAACACTGTAATACTTGATCCCACAATATGACCATTATTCCTGTTTCCAACTTCATGGTTGAAAGTAGTCCACGAGCCTGTTGTCGACACTCTGCCTTCTGATCATTGTTATTTGAAATGTCATCCAAGACTTGTTTTATTGCCGAAAAGCTGTGTAAAAGGTGCGTTTGTTGCATCTGCATGAGCTGACCACCTGGTATCTGACATTCTTTTCACAATGGGCGAATGAGCACCACCATCAGATAATGCAGCAGAAAGGAGATCCCACCGATAAGTAGCAGCAGAGAAAAATGTGTACAGGCTTTCTACAAAGTCAAAGAAAATTAACCCTTCTTGACAACATTCAGCAGCACATTTTCCAACCAAATTTAGTGAATGTGCAAAACATGGAATGTAATCCGCAAACTCTTTCAGCTCTTTAATTCGTGCTTGTAAGTCACTATACTTGCCACTCATGTTGCTGACATTGTCATAACATTGACCACGGCAGTCTTTTATATCAATGTCATTTTCCTTTAAAAAGTCAAGTAAACTTTGAGCGAGCTGTTTAGTACTATGACCTTCCATATCCAAAAACAATCAAAGTCAGCTGGTCCACATTAGATATATCTGGAGTAGAATCCAATGAAACAGAATAATACTTGTATTTCTTCACTTCACTGATAATGTGATCCAGTATGCTGGATCCAATCAGATTGATGAATTTCTCACATGTTGTTTGTTTTAGATAGATATGATTTATGTCCCTTTCCTTTGTTTGCATGAGTATTTATATGCTCTGCCAGAAAAGGGTCAAACTTGGCCAGTAATTCTAATAACCCCAAGTAATTTCCATTATGAGGAGAGCCAACAGTTTCATCATTAGCACAAAATGAAAGGCCTCGTTCTGCTAAAAACGTTACAACTTCAATTATTCACTCTAGAAGTGTGTGCCAATACTTTTGTTCAGTCTCCATTTGTTTCACAAGTTGGGAATCGACACGTTCACTTTTGTTTTTGTGCATCGACAGTGAAATTAAAGCTTGTCTCTGTGAGGAACTTTCTTCACGTCGACGTAATAGATTGCTTGGATTTTTCCAGTCATTAAACCCCTCTTCACTAAACTTTGATGAACATCCTGAAGTCATAACCTTGCATGGGAAACAGAATAGGCTTCCTTTGCTTTCTGAATAGCATAACCAATTTCTTGCATGTTGCTTGTTTGTAGATTTATGAACATATGTGAAATAAGACTTCTGACAGTGCCGAGGATTCTTTTCATTGTCATGCAATCGCAGGGATGAAGAGAAGTCACTAGTAGCATGTTGACATTCATCACTCCCCTTGGCTATCCAATATTCACGATCACAATCATCTAGATTGTTTGGCCATTCACCAATATCTTTAAAGTACTTTGTCTTTTCACTTGTTCTTTCACATTCAATGGATGCTGGCTGTTGCTGTATCATGCCTTCTACCACACTAGTACTAGTTGTTCCTATATTTCCAGCTTCAGCCGTTTTTGCACCATCACCATGAACATTTAAACATTCTGTCAACTTATGTGTTTTTGATATCACAAGTTGGTCTCTTCTTTCTTTTTCTTCTTTCTCTTTACGTTTTGAACTTCCAGAAGCATAATGACGTCCAATATCTCTGGCTCTTTTGCTCATTGCTGTCTGCAATGGAAAAAAAATTCAATGAAATATGCATTTAAAAAGAAATGGTTTATGTAAATAAACATGTGAACGTCAGGAAATAAAAAGGTATGTGTCGTGTTTTCAGGTGCCGAGCTGATGTAACACAGAATGTATTAAAATAAACTTTATTTGTACAGGAACTAATAATACAACCACGTAGAAGAAATAAAGCAGTAACAACACCTAAGCAAGCAAGAAGAGTGAATCGACCACCCCATCTCACCCAGCAACCCGGTGCCAAACCATCACACCCTCACACCCCGGCAAAACTGACCCTCAGCACCCCCTCCCCCCGCAACCCCCTCACACCCCGGCAACACTGACCCTCACACACCCCCCGCAACCCCCTCACACCCCGGCAACACTGACCCTCACACACCCGGCAACACTGACCCTCAGCACCCCCTCCCCCCCGCAACCCCCTCACACCCCGGCAACACTGACCCTCACACACCCGACAACACTGACCCTCACACCAGTTTCTGCCCCAAACCAGCCCCAACCCACCCCTTGTCAAAGCACCAATTAATGGTGCTCCCCCCACCCCTCAGTCTACCCTGGTCTCTCACCTCTGTGCCACTGCCACTGCCTGTCTCTGTGTTGCTGCCGCTGCCACTGCCTGTCTCTGTCTAGCTGCCACTGCCTGTCTCTGTGTTGCTGCCGGTGCCGGTCTCTGTCTCTCTGGGTGTGTGTGGGGGGGGGGTGAGGGTCTGTGTCTCGGGGTTGGCGGTTGGGCGGTGACACGCCGGCTGCCCATTGGTCCGTGCTGCCCCGCCAGCACATTCAAACCGTGGCGGTTGGGAAGTGGCGCGCGCAACACAGCGCCCCTCAGTGGGATGCCGATTTCAAGCATTTAGCTTGCAAGCATTTAGTGCGGGGCCCTCGAAAGTGCGGGGCCCGTAGTAAATGCTACTTTTGCCACTATGTTAATCTGCACTGCATAGAAAGCTCTTAATTAGACTTTACTGGACTTTATCTTGCGCTAAATATTATTCCCTTTATTCTGTATCTGTGCAGTGGATGGCTTGATCGTAATCGTGTATAGTCGCTCCGCTGACTGGATAGCACGTAACAAAAAAACCTTTCACTGTACCTCGGTGCATGTTACAATAAACTAAACTAAACTAAACTAAACTAGACGATGTACTCAGACTTTGTGTCCATTGAACTGAAGTGCACTGATGTCTTCTGAAGATGGAGGGGTTACTGCAAATCATTCATGTGAAAATCGATTGAGCATTACATCTGTCGTAACAAGGAGACAGCTTGCCAAACATTGAATGATATTTTGCAGCTACAATGACAGCCAAGCAGTCAGCGTTCACCCGCATTTCACCGTGAGACAGACAGCAGCAGCCACAGTACACTTATGCTCAGTTACAGCAAAAATTCTGAAGTTTAGAGACGCAGCATGGAAACAAGTCTTTAGCCCACTGAGTCCATTCCGACCATCAACCACCCTTACCTTAGATCTATGCTATCCCATCCTACACACCAGTGGCAATTTACAGAAGCAAATTAACTACAAACCCGCACGTCTTAGGAATGTGGGAGGGAACTGGAGCACCTGGAAGAAACCCACGTGGTCACGGGCAATATGCAAACAACACACAGACTGCACCCGAGATCAGTATCGAGCCCGGGCCTTTGGCACTGTGAAGCAGCAGCTCTTCCAGCTATGCCACTGTGCTGCCCATTCTGGTATTCGTTTTTCTTTATGCACTGATTGATGTAGAAATGGATATTGTGCACATGTCGTGGCAAATGTTATACCAAATTCTGGAAACTGTTAATTATTTAATTATTTTCATCTAGGTTGCTTCTCCGGTCTCTGGCTGCGATTATCTTAGCCAGTTAAAACGAATCGTAGTGATCACCGAAACAAGTATTGTTATCTGGGATCATAAACCAAAGACCAAAAATCAGGTGAATCTTTGTGCCTTGCCCTCCGAATGTCTTGGAAATTAGAGGTCATCACGGCATCATAACATTTTTAATAAATAAAAGACATGATTTGGCTAAATATGGCCAGACCTATGCTAAGTGTAATTGGTATGCTACAAAATGCTGGAGTAACTTTGCGGGTCAGGCAACATCTTTGGGGAAAATGGACCCTTCTTTAAACCTGACTCGAAAAGTCACTTGTCCATTTTCTCCAGAGATGCTGCCTGACCCGCTGAGTTACACCAGCATTTTGTGTCTGTCTTTGGTATAAACCAGCATCTGTAGTTCCTTTTTATTACTACATGCAATTAGAGTTAGTTAGTTCCACCCTACTGTAGAAACAAGTCTCATGAGTCTCACCCTGACATCCCCTATTCTCCCCTCTCCCATCAGGCTAAAAGTACAGAAGTTTGAAAGAAACATACCTTCAGATTCAGGGACAGTTTCTTCCCAGCTGTCATCAGGCAACTGAACCATCCCATCACCAACTAGAGTGCAGTCCTGATCTGCCACTAACTCTTTGGAGACCCTTGGACTATCTTTAACCGGACTTTAATGTACTTTATGTTGCACTAAATGTTATTCCCTTTCTCCTGTATCTGTACACTGTGGACGGCTTGATTGTAATCATGTATAGTCTTCCTGCTGACTGGACAGCGCACAACAAAAAAAGCTTTTCACTGTACCTTGGTACACATAACAATAAATTAAACTAAACAAGGGACAGCAGATGCTGCTTCACCAAGGAAAGACACAAAGTGCTCGAGTAACTCAGCTGAAGGGAGTGTTTCGGCACTTTATCTGGAAACTAAACTAAACTTAAGAGAGTCACAGTGATACAGTGTGGAAACAGGCCCTGTCGGCCCAACTTGCCTACATCGCCCAACATGTCCCAGCTACATTAGTCCTACCTGCCTGCGCTTGGTCCATATCCCTCCAAACCTGCCCTATCTATGTATCTGTCTAACTGTTTCTTAAACGTTGGGATAGTCTCAGCCTCAACTACATCCTCTGGCAGCTTGTTCCATACACCCAACACCCTTTGTGTGAAAAAGTTACCCCTCAGATTCCAATTAAATTATATCCCCTGCACTTTGAACCTATGTCCTCTGGCCCTCGATTCCCCTACTCTGTGCATCCACCCGATCTATTCCTCTCATGATTTTATACACCTCTATAAGATCATTCCTCATCCTCCTGCGCTCCATGGAATAGAGACCCAACCAACTCAACTTCTCCCGATAGCTCACACCCTCTAGTCCTGCCAACATCCTCGGAAATCTTTGCTGAACCCTTTCAAGTGATAATATCTTTCCTATAACATGGTGCCCAGAACTGAACACAATATTCTAAATACGGTCTCACCAATGTCTTGTACCACTGCAACATGACCTCTCAACTTCTATACTCTTGGCAAGATCCTCAGCAGCATTGGGGTACAGAGAAATCTTGACGTACAACACCACAGCTCCCTAAAAGTGGCAACACAAGTAGACAGTGGTAAATGAGGCATATGGTATGTTTTAATGCCCCGACTGATGTTCATTATAAGTCATGATGCAGCTTCATAGAACTTTAGTCAGGCTGGATTTGGAGTATTGTGTGCAATTCCAACCGCCCTGTTACACAGAGGCTTTAGAGAAGGTTTCGTTTAATCTAAGCTCATCCACCTGCCATGTTACCTCAGTTTCCCTCTCCGTGGTTGCTGCCTGAGTCTTACAAGATGTACTGCTTTTATTGGGGATTGCCGTTATTTATGAAACAAAATGTCCAAGACCAAATGTTCCTCACCGAGTGCCAACTGTGGGAGCAAATAGAAAGGCCACGTGGAGTTGGTGTTCGAAGTAACAGGCAATTTATTGAAACTGGTGTGCATCAGGAAACCAGTCAAAGCTGATCTCCTGAGCATGACTTTGGTACAGCTTTTACATTCTCAGCTGACAAGAATCTAGGAGAGGAGAACCTGGGCAAATAAAGCTGGTCAAAGGCCATTAAAAGACAAATGAGATCGAACTACAAAAACATAGAGGAAGCAATGAGTATATTCCAAAGTGCTGAGAAAAGCATGCAAGTCATGCAAAAGTATTTCCTAGATTTGCCATGGAATTGTCAGGGTTAAAAGATGTTTTTATGATTATTGTACAAAGACAAAGAGTGAATTTAGCAGAGATTAAAATTTGAGAAACAGAAAATAGTGAAGTATATGAAATGTTGGAGTAACTCAGTGGGTCAGGCAGATGCTGCTTGACCCGCTGAGTTACTCCAGCACTTTGTGTCTTTTTTTGTAATCCCAGCATCTGCAATGGTTCAATAGTTTCTTTATTGTACCAATTGTACCAAGGTACAGTGAAATACTTCTTCTGCATACAGATCAGTAAGATGCGCAAATGCAGGCATGCGCACAATCCTCCAGTTAGTACAGAATGCACAGAATAGCCCACTGAGTTCATATGCAATAGGCGGCATTTTGGCGGCATTTTCAGGACAAGGAACAAGAAACAGTTCCTTGTTTCTAAATAGCGAAGGATTATTTGCACTGGTGAAACTGTAGGGAGTGGGCATAACTATTGAATAGTTAAAAGTATTATGGAATGCAGTGTTATTTTGTGATAATAAGCACTGGCACCTCGAAGAAGTTAAACATGATTATTTTGTCTTCTAGCCATCTGACAGGTATTTTTATTGGTTGTGACTGCTGGCACCTATTTGTCCACAAAATAGCACTCATGGATTGTCATCTTTTTCATGCAAGAATGTGTCTTATCACATTTATGATTTATACATGCAAGCCCTTGTAAACAACTTTATTTTGAATAGGAAAGAAAAGATTACAGCAGCATTTCCTACTGTGTATTGTGCAGCAGCAGTGATACATTACTTTTCCTATTTTACAATATGAAACAAACCACACAACAAGACAGAAGGGTCTCGACCCGAAACATCACCCATTCCTTCTCTCCCGAGATGCTGCCTGACCTGCTGAGTTACTCCAGCATTTTGTGAATAAAAACCACACAACAAGACAGCCTTAACTGGTGTTAAAAATAAAACAAAGTGCTGGAGCAACTCAGCGGGACAGGTAGCAAATGCCCACTTGCAATAGATTGATCAGTGCAAATAATCCTTCACTATTTCGAAACAAGGAACCGCTGAGCTTTACAAAAATGGACACAAGTGCTCAAGGTACTCAGTGGGTCAAGCGGCAAGCCTGAATCACTGAGTTACTCCAGCACTTTGTATCCTTCATTATTTGCCTTTTTCCAAATTTAGCAATTCTGCTGGATCTACCCTTTGTCTCTTTACAATAATCCTAAAAACATACCTTTTGTTCCTGACAATACCTTGGAGTATCCTTTCTCCTCCCTTCTCCAACCCCTCCCTCCCCCTCCCCTCCCCCTCCCCCCTTCCCCTCCTCCTTCCCCTTCCCCCTCCCTCCTCCCTCCTCCCCCCTCCCTCCACCCCCCACCCCCTCCCCTCCCTAGTAGATGAGCTGAGAAAACATTTCTTCACACAGAGAGTGGTGAGTCTGTGGAATTCTCTGCCACAGAAGGTAGTTGAGGCCAGTTCATTGGCTATATTTAAGAGGGAGTTAGATGTGGCCCTTTTTGCTAAAGGGATCAGGGGGTATGGAGAGAAGGCAGGTACAGGCTACTGAGCTGAATGATCAGCCATGATCATATTGAATGGCGGTGCAGGCTCGAAGGGCCGAATGGCCTACTCCTGCACCTATTTTCTATGTTTCTATGTTTCTATGAATAACTTTAAAAATATAACACCGATTTCAATGAAACTTCTTCCATTACCACCAAAGGGACGACGGTGAGTAAGGTGGGCCTAAAATTGTCGCGCTATTGTGTACCGTTTTGGCTGTAGTTCAGGAACAAACAAACAAACAAACAAGAGTTTTACTATATAAACATAGCACAAAAAGTAAGGAAATTTGTGTTTGGTAGATTATTTCTTTGTTGTAACAATGCTTATTCGCAATAAATCTTATACCGTTGGAAAACCTGTTTATTTCCCTTTTAAATGGTGCCACATTTGTAAGGAACATGCATTTGTGGGATGAGCAGCAGAGCTGAGTATATGGGTTGCACCCATGAAAAATTTGCCAAATCTTCTCTGCCAATGCCAAACAGCTTATTCTGCTGTTGCTATTGACTCTTGTTTTGAGCTTCTGGTACCCCCAGGTGCTGACAATCAGGTGCCTGATTGGCACCTGATTGGCAGCATCTGTGAGCATGGGCCCTGCTACAGTGGTCAGTAGGTGTCTGCTCCAAGAATCGGCATGCCACGTTCCATATAACGGGGGATGTCAGAGACAGGCCGCGAAGTGGGCGTCCCAAGAAGACGACACCCGAAGAAGACCGTTTCCTCACCCTGTCAGCACTTAGGAACCGTAGGCTGTCTTCTACAGATTTGCAGTCAAGGTTTGCAGGACGATATGGCCGACAGCTCTCTGCCCAGACAATTCGGAACAGACTGCACGCAGCCGATCTCCGGTCTCATAGGGCTGCCAGGAGGCCTGCCATGACTGCCCTTCACCGTCAGGCCCGTTTGCGCTGGTGTTGGCAACACGTGCACTGGAACCTGAACATGTGGAGGAAAGTTATGTTCAGCGATGAGTCCAGATTCTGCCTACGGCAGTTGGATCATAGGGTCAAAGTGTGGAGAAGATGCGGAGAACGCTATGCTGATTGCTGCACCGATAGAGTAACATCTTTTGGTGGAGGCAGTGTGATGGTGTGGGGCGGCATCTCCCTCACTGGAAAAACGAGGCTTGTCATCATTGGAGGCAATCTCAATGCAGAGAGATATCGAGATGAGATTCTGCAACCAGTGGCAATCCCATATCTCCACAGTCTGGGACCGAACTCTATCCTCCAAGATGACAATGCTCGCCCCCACAGAGCAGGGTTTCTCAGAGACTACCTCCAGAATTTGGGAGTGGAGAGGATGGAATGGCCTGCCAGCAGTCCTGACCTCAACCCCATTGAACACTTGTGGGATCAGCTTGGGCGTGCTGTTCATGCCAGAGTGACCAACACAACCACGTTGGCTGACTTGCGACAAATGCTGGTTGAAGAATGGGATGCCATCCCACAACAGTGTGTGACCAGGCTGGTGACCAGCATGAGGAGGAGGTGCCAGGCTGTTGTGGCTGTGTATGGTTCTTCCACACGCTACTGAGGCTCCTGTTTATTAAATGAATAAATTGTTAAATTGCCAATATGTCTTGTTTCTTCAGACTTCAATCATCCAATCCACCAAACAACACCAAACAAGAGTCAATGGCAGAATAAGCTGTTTGGCATTGGCAGAGAAGATTTGGCAGATTTTTCATGGGCGCAGCCCACATACTCAGCTCTGCTGCTCATCCCACAAATGCATGTTCCTTACAAATGTGGCACCATTTAAAAGGGAAATAAACCGGCTTTCCAACGGTATAAGATTTATTGCCAAGAAGCATTGTTACAACAAAGAAATAATCTACCAAACACAAATGTCCTTACTTTTTGTGCTATGTTTAGATTGCCTCCTCTTTGCTTTTGTAGTCAGGTTCTCATTTGTTTTATAATGGCCTGCATCACCGATGAACATGGATAGATGACGTTTCGGGTTGGGACCCTTCTTAACTGGTGTTGCCATTTTTCAACAGACTAATTTCTTCACCCTTAAACCCATGCAAAATATCATGCTCTGCGTCTGCACAGTGACCCAATCTGAGGACACAGGTGAAGATTCCATTTTGATCGGTGATGATGCTGGGTTTGTAAACCTGTTAGTTGTGGGAACTGAAGACCTCAATCTCCAGAAAACCAAAGAGAGAAACGCTTTGCAATCCCAGATCTTGGATCCACGCCTACTCCGTCGGTAGGTCTCACAAGGGCTTAAAAGTAGAAACAAGGAACTACAGATGCTGGTTAATACACAAAAGGACACAAAGTGCTGGAAAAACACAGTGGATCAGGCAGTATCTCTGGAGAACAGGGATATCCTAAGACCAGAGGCCATAGCTTTAGAAGAAAAGGATGTACCTTTGGAAAGGAGATGAAGAGGAATTTCTTTAGATTTAGAGAATCTGTGAAATTCATTGCCACAGACAGCTGTGGAGGCCGTCAATTGATTTTTTAAGGTGAAGTTTGACAGATTCTTAATTAATAAGGGTGTCAGGGGTTATGGGGAGAAGGTAGGAGATTAGGGCTGAGAGAAAGAAAGATCAGCCATGATTGAATGGTCGAGTCGATTTGATAGGCCGAATGGCCTAATTCTGCTCCTAGAACTTATAAACTTATGAACTTATATGCATGCTCTCCAGAGATGGTTCTTAACCTGCTGAGTTACTCCAGCAATTGTGTTCTTAAGTGTTTAAATGGTTTTATTCAATTTTGAAAGGTTGTGATTAATGGTTCATTTCCAAACATTGCTGAAATCGATGAAGTCAAATATTGATTATTAATGAATACCATGATTGGGCCTCATAGATTCTGCTATGAAATCAAGTTAAATAATTCAAAGTAAGATGTATTGCAGTTTATAAACCTCCAAGAAAATGATAGTTTTGGAGGATTTCTTGATCCATATTAATTCATTCATTGTGAAACAGCTTCAAGTCTAGTTTAGTTTAGTTTGTTATTGTCACATGTACCAAAAGCTTTTTTTGCTGCGTGCTATCCATTCAGCAGAAAAATTATACATGATTGCAATCAATCTGTCCAGAGATACATGGTAGAGGGAATAATGTTTAGTGCAAGATAAAATCCAGTAAATTCCAATGAAAGATAGTCCAAAGATCTTCAATGAGACAGGCAGTAGCTCAGGACTGCTCTAGTTATTGGTAGGATGGTTCAGTTGCCTGATAACAGGTAGGAAGAAAATGTTCTTGAAGGTGGTGATATGCATTTTCACACTTCTGTACGTTTGGCCTGATGGGAGAGAGGAGACAAGGGTGTGACTCATCCTTGATTATGCTGAGGCAGCATGGAGATGGTGTTAATGGAAGGGAGGTTGGTTTACATGACACAGAATACCAGAGTAACTCAGCGGGACAGGCAGCATCTTGGGTCTTAACCCGAAATGTCACTCATTCCTTCTCTCCAGAGATGCTGCCTGTCCCGCTGAGTTACTCCAGCATTTTGTGTTCACCTTTGATTTAAACCAGCATCTGCAGTTCTTTCCTCCCTGTTGCATCTTCTAGCTCTTGCTTCCAAAAGCTCAACAATGCTACCAAGAACGGGATCGAGTGGCGTAAATAGCTTTGTTACTCACCTGAACCAATACAATTACTCCTTCAACTGTGTAAAATAGCTCATTACCAATTGAAAATGAAGAATGGCGACACAAGGAATTGCAGATAGAGTCCTAGAGTCATTCAGCATGGAAACAGGCCCTTTCAGCCCAACGTACCCACACTGCGAACATGTCCCATCTACACCAGTTCCACCTGCCTGCTTTTGGCCCATATTTCTCTAAACCTATCCCATCCATGTACTTGTCTAAATGTTTCTTAAACGTCGTGATAGTACATGCCTCAAGTACCTTCTCTGGCAGCTCGTTCCATGCATCCACCACCCTTTGTGTGAAAAAGTTACCCCTCGGGGGTTCCTATTAAAGCTATCCCCCCTCACCTTAAACTTATGTCCCCTGGTTCTCGATTCCCCGACTCCGAACAAAAGACTCAGCAGGTCAACAGCAGAGGGAATGGATCGGCAACGTTTCGGTCGGAACTCATTCTCAGAGATATATGAACACAATCTTCCTAAATAGTAATATCTCTGGTTCTCAGTCCAAAGAGACTGCCTGACCCTGTCAATTTCTGATTTCATTTGAGATGGATGCATTATGTCTTGTGAAAGGCTTGTTGTAACCAAACTCTGTGCCCCTGATTAAAACATGCCATTTGGTCTCCTTTGTTGTGCAGCGTAGTTATCATCTGGTAGAGCTGCTGCCTCACTGCTCCAGAGACCTGGGTATGTATGTTCCTGATCTCAGGTGAGGTCTGTGTGGTGTTTCCATGTTCTTCCTGTGATGGCATGGGATTCCTCCGGGTGCACTAGTTTCCTTCCACATTCCAATGACAAGTGAGTTTGTAGGTTAATTGGCCACTGTAAATTGTCCCAAATATGTAGGGAGAGGATGCAAAAGTGGGAAAACATAAAACAAGTGTGAATTGGTGATGGTTGGTATAGATTTGATAGGCTGAAGGGCCTGATGCATGCTGCATTTTTAAACCAAACTAAAGTAAACAAAATGGACATTTTAGAGATACAGCATGGAAACATGCCCTTTGGTCCAGCTAGTCCCTAATGACCAACCTGTACACACTAGTTCTATGTTATTTCACATCCTACACTCTGGGCAATTTACAGAAGCCAATTAATCTGCAAACCCGCATATCTTTGGAATGTAGGAGGGAACCGGAGCACCTGGAAAAAATCCATGCGGTCACAGGGAAAAACGTACAAAGTCCGCACAGACAACACCCGTAGTCAGGATCGAACCGCTATCTCTGACGCTGTGAGGCAGCAGCTCTACACCGCACCGGTGTGCCGCCCCTCTGTGGTCAAGCCTTTAGACCAGTACATGAACCCATAGTCTTTTAACTTTGACCCTTACTCATAATAGTTTATCGTCTTTGATAAGATATGTAATATCTTTCCCTTTTGTTTAATTTTTTCAGTACAATCTTACGTCGGAAACTCCATCACGAGTGGGTATTGAGAGTGAAGTATTTTCCACATTTGAACTCCTTTGTGAGCTGTTCTTCAGATAGTGTACACTCAGTGGTCCTGGATGACATACGCAAACTCGCAGACTGTCAGTAAGTTACAAATATATGTGTGTGTGTGTGTGTGTGTGTGTGTGTGTATGTGTATTTATATATATAATTTTGTTAATTTGGCTAGATTAAAGGAGGTGCCAGATCATCAGTTGCTGGAATATCCGTGGTGTACTCCACTAATTTTTCTGGCAGGGGTATAATTAGTAGGTCAGAGGAGTATTGTTGAAATATTATCCTGGGTAACGCGGGGAGCCGTGCAGTCCGTGGAGATTAAGGACTCGCCCGTCCAGTGGGCCCGATTCGCACAGTGGGCCCGATTCACTCAGTGAAGAACTGAGACGCCCCCTGGAGGCCATGGAGAAGCCGGGCGGCAAAGCCTGCCTGGCCCAATGGAGCCTCGGTGGCATCGTTGGAGTCTCAGCTGCGGCCTGGAGCTTCGCAGTGGCGATGGTGCCTCGGCAGCAGCAGTGAGCCTTGGCGGCGGTGAGCCACGACGGCGGTGAGCCTCATGGCCGACGGACCCTCGCGGCGGTGGCGATGGAGCCCCACGGGGGATCGAAAATCAGTATCCCATTCCTGCTTTTTCTCCATATCCCTTGATTCCTTTAGCCCTAAGAGGTAAATCTAACTCTCTCTTGAAAACATCCAGCGAATTGGCCTCCACTGCCTTCTGTGGTAGATAATTCCACAGATTCACAGCACTCTGGGTGCCGAAAATTTTCTTCATTTCAGTCCTAAATGGCTTACCCCTTATTCTTAAACTGTGACCCCTGGTTCTGGACTCCCCCAACATCGGGAACATTTTTCCTGTATCTAGCCTGTCCAATCCTTTAAGAATTTTATATGTTTCTATAAGATCCCCTCTCATCCTAAATTCCCATGAATACAAGCCCAGTCGACCCATTCTTTCATCATATATCAGTCCCGCCATCCTGGGAATTAACCTGGTGAACTACGCTGCACTCCCTCAATAGCAATAATGCCCTTCCTCAAATTAGGAGACCAAAATTACACACGATACTCCAGGTGCGGTCTCACCAGGGCCCTGTATAACTGCAGTAGGACCTCCTTCTCCTAAAGACAAATCCTCTCGCAATGAACAAATAACAAAAGTCATATAAACCTTTTCTATGTTTTTTATGTATTAAAATTGATGTTAAAATGATTATTTCGGTGTTATGTTGCAACAGCTCTTTTATGTATTATTTTGATCATATTATTTTGGTCTTGTGTTGTAACGGCTCTTTTGCAAACTTTATGAGTATTTCTTCATTTTAATTTTGGATCCCACTAAATGTCCCTGATTAAGCCTGTTTCCTCAATGATTGGGCTTTTTTTTGGATTACTTGGAGAATGTTCAAATCAAATATCCCCAGTCATTAATTTCTTATGAATTATAAAACATAATGTGCAAATAGATGGAAGTTATTCTGTCTATTTGCACTCTCTATTGCAATGATGTTTCGCACTGAGGAAGCTAACATTACCAACAACTATAGAGTGGACCTAGGCTACTATCTACCTCATTAAAGGCCCTCAGACTATCTTGAATCAGACTTTACTGGACTTTATCTTGCACTAAGCATTATTCCCTTTATCATGTACACTGTGGATGGCTCGACTGTAATCATGTATAGTCTTTTGGTGACTGGTTAGCATCAACATAAAGCTTTTCGGTGACTGGTTAGCATCAACATAAACCTCGGTACACATGACAGTAAACTAAACTAAACTAAACATTAGTAGCATATGCACTTGGGAAATCAAGGCTTGCATGTGGTTACCTGTGAAGGCCCAATCAACAAGATATACTTTGGAATATATTCTTACAAAATCATACTTAGAAAATAGGTGGCACCGTGGTGCAGCGGTAGAGTTTTTGCACTTTAGTGGCAGGGACCCAGGTTTGATCCTGACTACGGGTGCTGTCTGTACAGAGTTTGTACATCTCCCTGTGACCGTGAGGTTTACTCCGGGAGCTCTAGTTTTCTCCCCATTCCAAAGACGTGCAAGTTTGTAGGTTAATTGGCTTCTGTAAATTGCCCTCTGGTGTACGGTTGATCGATGGTCGGCACGGACATGGTGGGTCGAAGGTCCTGTTTCCACACTGTATCCACACTGTATCTCCGAACTAAACTAAAATATGTGAAAGTGGGATCTCTCATTACAAGAAAAGACATATTGCTGCTGCAAATGAATTCTCTTTCTACAGCCCCCTGGCTATTATCACCTCCAAACCAGCTCCACCATAGCATCCAAGCACCATCCTACACATAGCCTCTCCTCTTCTAACAACAGTGTACTCAATTAACCTACATACTTGTACTTCTTTGGAGTGTGGGAGGAAACCGAAGATCTCGGAGAAAACCCACGCAAATCACGGGGAGAACGTACAAACTCCATACAGACAGCGCCCGTAGTCGGGATTGAACCCGGGTGTCTGGCGCTGCATTTCATGTAAGGCAGCAACTCTACTGCCGTGTGCAGCCTAGGAGCAGAATTAGGCCATCTGCCCATCATGTATACTTCACTATTCATTCATTGCTGATCTATCTTTCTCTCTCAACCTCATTCTGCTGCCTTCTCCCAATAACCCCTGACACCCATACTAATAAATGATTTGTCAATCTCTGTCTTAAAAATATTAATTGACAGCCCCCACAGCAGTCTGCGGCAATAAATTCCACAGATTCACCACCCTCTGACAAAATAAATTCCTCCACATCTCCTTTCTAAAGGTACATTCTTTTATTCTGAGTCTATGGCCTCTGGTCTTAGACTCTCCCACTAGTAGAAACATCCTCTCCACAGCCACTCTGCAGGCCTTTCACTATTCGGTAAGTTTCAATGAGGTACCCCCTCATCCTTTTAAAGTCCAGCGAGTACAGGCCTAGTGCCATCAAATGCTCCTGATATTTTCACCCAATTATCCCTGGAAACAGTCTCGTTAACCTCCACTGGGCTCTCTTCAACCACAGCACATCCTTCCTCAGATACGGGGCCCATAATTGCTCATAATACTCTAAAAGCGGACTGACCAGCGCCTTACAAAGCCTCAGCATTACATCCCTGCTATTATTGTCTAATCCTCTCAAAATAAATGCTGACATTGCATTTGCCTTCCTTACTACTGATTTGACCATGGTTTCCTTTTGATGTTCACTTGCAGGCATATTGGTTTCGTTAATGTCATATTCTAAGCCACTTCGCAAGGGTGCTGTTAAACATGGTTTAACCATGAGCAACATCATGAGGAGGAACTCAGCAGTTCAGGCAGTATCTCTGGAGGGAGTGGATAGATAATGTTTAAATTTGGCCTTATAGTTTAGTTTAGTTTAGCTTAGTTTAGAGGTATAGCATGGAAACAGGCCCTTTGGCCCACCTGGTCCACGCCGACCAGTGATCCTCGCACATTAACACTATCCTACACACACACCAGGGACAATTTTTCTTTTAACATCTACCAAGCCAATAACCTACAAACCTGTACGTCTTTGGAATGTGGGAGGAAACCGAAGATCTCAGAGGAAAACCTCGCAGGTCACGGGGAGAACGTACAAACTCCATGCAGACAGCACCCGTAGTCGGGATAGAACCCGGGTCTCCAGCGCTACAAGCGCTGTAAGGGAACAGCTCTACCGCTGTGCCACCGTGCCGTGTATATATTGTCAGGTGAAGACCTTTGTTTTACATGCTATCCACACAGCTCAGATATACCATACATAGATGCAACCAAGTCAAGTCAAGTCAATAGTCAGAGCAAAGGGGAAGATACACAGTGCAGAATATAGCATTGCAGCATGTTGTAGCGCGTCAGTTCCATTCGCAATGCATCCACCAGCATGGTGTGTTTTGCTCATGTATTCCAAGGGATATTGCCAGTACGTCGCTGTGTCTGAGCTCTGCATAGCTGACCAAAATATGGACGTGCACATCCGAAATACACTTACATCTCTCCTTCTATGTCATCCAATACAGGATGGAGTTGTCATGGAAACTGTGAATGTCTGCTATAGGATAAATACCCTCAACTACCAAAACAATTTCACGGAAAGACACAAAATGTGTTCAATAGTATGAAGAGTGGTCCTGACACAAAACAGCACCTATCCGTGTTCTCTAGGGATCCTTCCTGACCCGCTGAGTTACTCCAGCATTTTGTTGTCTTTTCTTGGTTCACGAGTTCACAAGTTCACAAGTTATAGGAGTAGAATTAGGCCATCTGGCCCATCGAGTCTACTCCGCCATTCAATCATGGCTGATCTCTCCCTCCTAATCCTATTTTCCTACCTTCTCCCCACAAGGAACAAGGAACCAGCATCTGCAGTTCCTTGTTTCGAAAATAATAATTCCACTGCGGTTTTATGATTGCATTGTGAGCTTCAAGTCAAATATTGTTCCATTGACTTATTCTTTATCTCCAAATCTAGGCCCATTAGAACGTTGGCAGTCCCACGAGGAGTTAATGCTTTTGATTATTGTGTGAAAGCAAATACCTTTGTTACTGGTGGTAAGTATCAAAATGGGATATTCTGAGCATTCATGTGGTGTTTCAGCGGTATGTTCTGCATGGATGATTTGTGTTTGATCGATTGTGTTGCATACATTTTAATCACATAATCGGTTCATTGTGGCTTGAAATATGTGACAAAAATCGTAGTCTTCATTTGCTAGTTCTAAGGCAAAGAATTACTAATCACGTAAATTGCTCCTTTTGTGTCAGATTATAAGACTGCCTGTTCAGTTTTTATTACTGCTTTGGCTGTAATTGATGAAGGTATAGAAATAATGATCATGCTCATAAAATTGAAAATATAAATTATTTTTCTTGTTCTACGAGTATAGAGATAAGCATGCTGTTACCCTTTGTGCTTCTCTGTTTCTCTGTGAAACCACAATAATATTACCACAATAATTTTGGCTTTGACGACATCCTACATTGTAGACTCTGCTTTATCTTACTATAGCTGAAAGGCTTGGATAGAGTGGATGTGGTGAGGATGTTTCCACTAGTGGGAGAGTCTAGGAATAGAGGTCATAGCCTCAGAATTAATAGACATTCGTTTAGGAAGGAGATAAGGAGAAATTTCTTTAGTCAAAGGGTGGTGAATCTGTGGAATTATTTGCCACAGAAGGCTGTGGAGGCCAAGTCAGTTGATATATTTAAGGCATAGAAAGATAGATTCTTAATTAGTACAGGTGTCAGAAGTTATGGGGAGAAGGCAAGAGAATGGGATTAGGAGGGAGAGATAGATCAGCCATGATTGAATGACGGAGTAGACTTGATGGGCCGAATGGCCTAATTCTTCTCCTATTACTTATTACCTTATGACCTTATGATCTGTGAATGGGAACAGAGGGAAGCATGGGACTGTTGATGGACAGAAGATTGAGGTTATGAGTACTGCTATCAGAACATAGAACAGTACAGCACAGGAACAGGCCCATCGACCCAAAATGCCTGTGCCGAACATGATGCCAAGAGCAATTCCTATCTACCTGCACATAATCCATATCCCTCCAATTCCTGCATATACATGTGCCTATCCAAAAGACTCGGAGATGCCACTATTGTATCAGGGATTGTATCTGTCTCTACCACCAAGCCAGGCAGCATGTTCCAGGCACCCAACACCCACTTTGTAAAAACACTTACCCTGCAGTACTCCTTTAAATTTTGACCCTCTCAGCCATGCCCTGTAATATTTAATATTTTCATCCTCAGAAGAAGATTCTGATTGCCGATCCTGCCTATGGCTCTCATCATTTTATATACTTCTATCAGGTCTCCCCTCAACCTACGTCACTCTGAAGAAAACAATCCAGGTCTGTCTAACCTCTCCCTGTAGCTAATGCCTCCTAATCTAGGCTTCATTCTGCTAAACCTCCTCTGCCCCCATTCCATAGTCTCCACATCCCTTCTGTATTGGGGATGGCCAGATAGAATACTACAAATGGGGCCTAACCAAAGTCCTATAAAATTCATGTTCATTAGTTATAGGAGCAGAATTAGGCCAATTGGCTCATCATGTCAACTCTGCCATGGAAAAAGAAGATTGTTCGCCCTTTGAAATTAGTTCGATTTTATTCGCCAATAATAAAATAAGTAAGAAAACCTATAGTGAAAACCTTATAATAGATAGTGGAATACGTATTTGGAAACAAATAAAGAAAACATTAAAATTGGAATGTATACCACTAGCTCTTACTATTGTAAATAACATCACATTTAAACCTTCAATGATAGATAAAGGTTTTTTACAATGGAAAAACTGTGGAATTAATAAGATGGGAGATCTCTATAGGGAAAAAATTTTCCTTTCATTTCAAGAATTACAACAAATTTATGGATTACATTCAAAAGATTACTTTAGATATTTACAAATTAGAGATTATGTAAAAGCAAATACACATGAAATTAGAAATAGAAAGACAGAGATTTTAGATGAATGTTTAAATAAACACCCAAATACAGAAAAATTGATATCATATATTTATAATATTCTACTGGAAAACGACGCTCCAAGTACAGAAATATATAGACAATCATGGGAAAATGAATTAGGTCAAATTATTAGACCTGATATATGGGATGAAAGTTTACAACACATACATCACTGTTCGCTAAATGCTAGACACTCTCTTATACAATTTAAAATATTACATAGACTACATTATTCAAAAGCTAAATTACATAGTATTTTTCCAAATATATCTGCCATTTGTGACAAATGTCAGCAATTGGAAGCTAACTTAACGCACATATTCACAAACTGTGAAAAAATCACTAAATTCTGGACAGAAATATTTAAAATAATTTCGAATGTTGTTAATATGAAGCTGATCCCTGACTCAAACTTAATAATACTGGGAATATTAGAAACAGATCAATTAATAACAACGAATCAAAGAATTTTTATTGATTATAGTTTAATAATTGGGAAAAAATTAATACTGAAATTCTGGAAAGGTCCTACATCCCCTACAATTAAAATGTGGATTACAGGAATGTCGGAGACACTTCATCTGGAAAGATTGAGACTTGTACTAATGGACAGGTTGAATCTTTTCAGAGGAATATGGTCTCCATTTATTGTATATTTAAAGGGTCAAAATGGCTTGGTGCGAGGACCTGACCGTGGCCTGAATAATGGAATGGAGGAAGAATTATGAATAATAAATCATGGATATATCTCCAATGATAGATAACTTTTTTAATACTCCATTCATTTCTCCAATTTGGATCTCTTATTTTTATTTTATTTTTCTCTATCTTTCCCTCTCTAAAAAAAAGTATAGAAATATGTAGGACATAATTGTTAATATTAATAATATCACGAATGTATGTAATAAGTAAATTTTATTAATATGTATTTATGTTTAATAAAAATATTTATCAAAAAAAAGAAGAAGATTCTGATTGCCGATCCTGCCTATGGCTCTCATCATTTTATATACTTCTATCAGGTCTCCCCTCAACCTACGTCACTCTGAAGAAAACAATCCAGGTCTGTCTAACCTCTCCCTGTAGCTAATGCCTCCTAATCTAGGCTTCATTCTGCTAAACCTCCTCTGCCCCCATTCCATAGTCTCCACATCCCTTCTGTATTGGGGATGGCCAGATAGAATACTACAAATGGGGCCTAACCAAAGTCCTATAAAATTCATGTTCATTAGTTATAGGAGCAGAATTAGGCCAATTGGCTCATCATGTCAACTCTGCCATTTAAACATGGCTGATCTATCTTTCCCTCTCAACCCCATTCTCCTGCCTTCTCCCCATTGTCCCTGTCACCCATACTAATCAAGAATCTGCCAACCTCCGACTTAAAAATATCCGCTGGCTTGGCCTCCACAGCTGCCTGTGGCAATGAATTCCACAGTTTCACCATCCTCTGACTAAATAAATTCCTCCTCATCTCCTTTCTAAAAGTACTCCCTTTTATTTTGAGGCTATGGCCTCTGGTCCGAGACTCTCCTTATATCGGATTCATCCTCTCCGCATCCACTCTATCCAGGTCTACATCATGAATTGTAAAGGAGCATCATGAACCGGTATTGAATGGAGGTGGACAGAGAAGGCAGAAGGGGGATCTACTTCCTCCTGTTTACACTTCTATCTCAAGCAAAACACAATGTGCTGGACGGACTCAGTGGGTCAAGCAGTATCTGTGGAGGGTAGACACAAAACTGCTGGAGTAACTCAGTGGGACAGGCAGTGGAGATAAGGAATGGGTGACATTTCAGCTCGAGATCCTTCTTACGCTGATGCCTACATACAGCATCTGTGAAGGGAACGGACAGATGACGTTACGGGTCAGGACCCTTCCTCGCATTGATTGGAATAGGAGGGAGAAGCTGGAAAAGGTCGGAGTGGGGAAAAGCCTGGCTAATGAGAGATGATACGGCTGTGGGGGGGTTCATTGGCAGATGGGTGGGGTAAATGGCAAAGGCTTGAGGTTAAAGGGAGACAAAAGGGAATCAGGTAAGGAGAGGAGCAGTGAAATATAAAGCTGGAAGAAGGGATGCGAGGTGGACACAGAGGAGGAGAAAGAAGGGGGAGGAAAAGGAAATTGGGGCCTCAGGGTTGGGAGATGAGTGCATGGAGGGTGACCGGTGTGGTGGCCAGGTCATTGGGTATTTTTAATGGGGAGATTGCAGGTTCTTTATTGGTAAGGGTGTCAAAGGTTATGGGGAGAAGGCAGGAGAATGGATTGAGAGGGGAAGATAGATCATCATCATCATCATCATCATATATATACAGCCGGAAACAGGCCTTTTCGGCCCTCCAAGTCCGTGCCGCCCAGCGATCCCCGCACATTAACACTATCCTACACCCACTAGGGACAATTTTTACATTTACCCAGCCAATTAACCTACATACCTGTACGTCTTTGGAGTGTGGGAGGAAACCGAAGATCTCGGAGAAAACCCACGCAGGTCACGGGGAGAACGTACAAACTCCTTACAGTGCAGCACCCGTAGTCAGGATCGAACCTGAGTCTCCGGCGCTGCATTCGCTGTAAAGCAGCAACTCTACCGCTGCGCTACCGTGCCGCCGTGATCAGCCATGATTGAATGGCGGTGTAGACTCGATAGGCCGAATGGCCTAATTCTACTCCTTTGACTTATGAACTTATGAACCTCTGTCCCATTATGGGCCAATGGGCCTGTTCCTGTGCTGTACTGTTCACTATGTTATAGGAAATATGTTATCAAGCTGGAAAAGGGTGCAGAGAAGATTTCCAAGAATGTTGCCAGGACTTTTGGGCTTGAGCTAAAGGGAGAGGTCGAGTAGGCTGGGTCTCTATTCCCAGGACAGGGGGTTAAGGGGCGATCTTATAGAGGTGTATAAAATCATGAGAGGTACAGATTGGATTGATGCCCAGAGTCCCTTGCCCAGAGTAGGGAAATCGAGAACCAGAGCACATAGGTTTAAGGTGAAGGGAAAAGATTTTATCGGAATCTGAGGGGTATCTTTATCACGCAAAGGGTGGTGGGTGTATGGATCGAGCTGCCGGGGGAGGCAGTTGAGGCACATACTATCCCAACGTTTAAGAAGCAATTAGACAGGTACTTGAATAGGACAGATTTAGAGGGATATGGGCCAAACGCGGTCAAGTGGGACTGGTGTAGATGGGACATGTTGGTCGGTGTGGGCAAGTTGGGCCACACTGAATGACTCCATGACTCTATGTTCAACATGTCAATATCTAGTGTTCCGAAAATGAAGCCTCTCTTATTTCATGTCTAGGTGAAGATAAAATTGTTCGACTTTGGAATCCAAATATGTTCGGCAAACCAAAGGCAATGTTGAGTGGCCACAACTGTATCATTACTGAGGTAGTAATTAATGAAGCTGATCAACATATCATTAGCCTCTCAACTGAAGGGGTGAGTGACTGCTTTGTGCCATTTGCTTTGTTATTTAGATGTTGCCAATGGTGTACCCTTCATTTTCTGAGTCAGTGCCGAAACGGAGTAATTATATGTCGGTCCACTGACAGTGGACACTCCTTGGTGATTGTGTCAGCTCTGCCTTGATTAATAGTATGCCTCGTCTCTGACTCACACTGCAACAAGTGCACACTCCACCCAAACAACCCACCAATTCAGCCTCGGTGAGTCATCTTTTGGAATGAAGCATTAATTTAAACTCTCATCTTCTCTCTCGGAAAGACGAAGTAAGAATCTTTGACATCCCGTTTCTTCTCTTTTCAACTTCATTACCCACAGAGTTGAAACAAGGGACTGCAGATGCTGGTTTACAAAAAAAGATCCAAAGTGATGGAGTAAATCAGTGAGTAAGGCAACATTTCTGGAGAACACAGGTAGGCTACTTTTCTGGTCGGGACCCTTCTTCAGTCTGGTGATGTTTTGGGTCATAGGTGATGTTTTGGGTAGGGACCCTTCTTCAGTCTGGGGAAGGGTCCCGACCCAAAACATTACCTATCCATGTTTAGGCCATTTCAGGTTGGGACCCTTCTTCAGATTGAAGAAGGGTGCTGTCCCAAGACATCACCTATCCATGTTCTCCAGAGATGCTGCCTGACCCATTGAGTTACTCCAGCACTTTGCGCCATTAAATTTATCATTACCAACTGACTACCTATTTAATTAATGTCAATGGCTTGTCTAGGTGTTAATTGACTGCTTGTTTCCCCACCTTAAACATCAAATATACGTTAATATGCACTTCGCAACATCATGTCAAGAAACATACCAAATAAATACAACCTTTTCATTATCTTTACCTCACAAATCCACCTACTCTTCTCTTTGCTTTCAGGTTAATAATGAATGCATACCAAAGAAATCATAATCTTTTCTCTTCACATTGTTGACTGGACATCTGCATACTTTTACAGTTTTCTGTTTTCTGTGCTATTACTCATCAGATGTAAATTATTTCAGTGCCCTGTGACAATAAACATTGCAACATGTGTTTATGAACTACACTTTTCCTGTTTAGTTTTTTTTTTTTTAGGGATGCAGCATGGAAACAGGTCCACCAGGTCTGTGCCGACCAATGAACACCCATACATTAGTTCTCTCCAACACTATAGGGACATTTACAGCAGACCAATTAACTTACAAACCTGCACGTCTTTGGAATGTGGAATAAAACCAGAGCACCTGTTTCTGTTCTGTTTCTGAATGTTTTACTTGTTGAGTTTGCGGGGTTAGCTGGTTTCACAGCAGCTTTCACAAAAGGCAAATAATAATGACAAATGCTCTAGACAGTGAGAGTGAAGTCCTAATGTATTATTTTCCAAGAATGTGTGGTGATTATAGACTGAAAAGAGGAACGATACTGACAATGACTAATTATATAATGTCCTACAACAGCAAACTATGGAGTGGGTAGAAGGGAGTCTGAACTAATTAAGTAGGTGTTAGGATTTTCAAAAAGAATTTCAATGTCAGTCTGGTAATTCCTAAAAATGCCGATTCCATTAAATACACTCACAAAGTTTTCTCTTGAGGGAGTACTGCACACAATTAGAAACAGGGTTCATAAAATCAACATAAAGGCCGAGTTTCACGGAAGTTATGTACCTCCATCTGAAGGGAAGACTGAACGGGCTGGAGAACATGGATAGGTGAAGTTTCGGGACAGGACCTTTCTTCAAACTGATTGTATGGTTGGGGGGGAGGGGGCGGGGGGCTGGGGGGGGGGCAAGAAAGTTGGAAGAGAGGAGGGGTAGGACTAAGCCTGGCAGGCAATAGGTTGAGGGTTTTCTTTCAATAAGCACACCTCTATTTGAAGTCGTGGTGAAGTTGTGAAGGAGAAAATCCCACAAATCAAACTAGTTTCACTTGTTAAAAGTGGGCAAAATCAGAAACTGCAACCTGTATTAGGTCATCAGAACCCACATCATATCTTTGGTAGGAATTTGTTGCTGTGGAAATATAACTTTGGCTGTTTGCAGCAAAGGTGTGGGTAATTAATTCACCTTTCGTTCACAACTTTGCATTTACACACCTTGTCCTGTTACCATGGCTTTATCCTATTTACTTCAGAGATCCAGCATAGAAACAGGTCCTTCAGCCCACCGAGTCCATGCTGTCCAAGATGCCCGATTTAAGATAGTCCAATTTGCCTGGATTTGGTCCATATCCTTTTAAACCTTCCCTATCCATGTACCTGTCTAAGTGTCTTTACAATGTTGTTATTGTACCTGCCTCAACTATCTCCTCTTGCAGTGCGTTATGGAACGCACTGCAAGAGGAGATAGTTGAGGCAGGTACAAATCACCATCTGAGCAAAAAAGTTGCCCTCAGGTTTCTATTAATTCTTTCCCCGCTCATCTTAAAATTGTCCTCTGGGTCTTGATTCACCCACCCTGGGTAAAAGTTGCTGTGCATTCACCCTGTCAATTCCCCTCATGATTTTATAAACCTTCAGAAGATCATCCCTCAACCTTTAGTTCACAACTTTGCATTTACACTGCATGTCCCACTACAACGGTATTTTCCCTATTTAGTTTAGAGATTTAGCCCTTTGGCCCACCATGTCCATGCTAACCATCAATCACCTATTCACAATAATTCTGTGTTATCCCACTTTTGCATCTACTCCCTACACACTAGGGGCAATTTACACCAGCGCCACTTAACCTACAAACCCACCCATCTTTGGCATGAAGGGAGAAACTAGAAACATGGACATTTTAACACAGTCAAATCAGTTTGATTTGTAGGATTCCTCTGATGGTTTTCTCTGTAAAATGGTCCCTTCAGGAGCGCTGGGAAAGCACATCCGAGGTCAAATGGGAAAACGGTTTAATTGAAGAGATGAAGTTTGTGACTTAAAGATGAAAATGTTACAACTTCAATTGGGAAACGGAAATATTTGTTCAGATATTTTCACCATAGTTTTTATTTTGCACCATATTGTATGTAGGTTAATTGGCTGGGTAAATGTAAAAATTGTCCCTAGTGGGTGTAGGATAGTGTTAATGTATGGGGATCGTTGGGCGGCACAGACTTGGTGGGCCGAAAAGGCCTGTTTCCGGCTGTATATATATGATATGATATGATATGATATTGGGGTGTTTTGTTTAGTGAATTTTTAAAAAAACGGTTATTAGGTTATCTGTGGAGTACTGTTTACAAACCTGTTGTACAGTTACAAGAAAGAATTTCTGAAGAAGGGACCCGACCCGAAACATCACCTATCCATGCTCTTCAGAGATGCTTCCCGACCTGCCGAGTTACTCCAGGACTTTGTGTCCTATTGTCTAAGAATTTCTGTTCTGTTTCAGTACATATGACAATTAAACACTCTTCATTCTTTCTTTATTCTTGAGCAGTGTAAAATTGATCACCTCTGGGTTTTTTCTCTTCCACCCACAGCAAAAGTCTTGTTGGAGAGGTGAAAGACGATCATATCACTTACCTTCCTTTATTTTGGAACAACAATCCTGTGCAGTATTTATTTTAGATAATGAAACTGAAGTCCTTGTGTTTTTGTAAAATAAACATACAACCTTAATTCTCACAGGTTTTTAATTCAGCAAGAACAGAACTCTTCAAGCTATTGGCTAACAGAGGCTCACATTGATATTGGCTCCATGGTTCAAAATAGCTTTTCCTGGTCTTTTGATCACGTTTTAAATTTGTTTTCATAGATTAGAATGGCTTTAGAACATAAAACAGTGCAGTACAGGAACAGGCCCTTCAGCCTATAATGTCTGTGCCAAGCATAAACTAAACACTTTCTGTATGTGATCCATCTCCCTTCATTAATTACCTCCATTCCCTCCATTCTCTGTTCATCCATGTGCCTGGTAACAAGCCTATTTTAAGCCACGATCAGATCTGCCCCCACCACTACTTATGGCAAGGAATTTCAAGTGCAATAACTCTTAAACTCTGCGTTAAAAAAAACTTGCCCTGCCCATCTCCTTAAAACTTTGTCCCACTTACCTTAAAGCTGTGCTCTGTAGTTTTTGACCCTTGGAAAAAGGTTTGGACTGTCTACTCTGTCTCTGCCTCTTGTAATTTTATGGTTTTCCCCTCAAACTGCATTGCAGAAAAAAATAATCCAATTTTGTCCAACCCCTCCTTATAAGTAGTACCCTCTGATCCAGGCATCATTCTAGTGAAAAGGACGCACAAAGCACTGGAGTAATTCAACAGGTCAGACAGCATATCTGGAGAACATGGATAGGGGACCCAAGATCCCCAGCTGAAACTTTACCTATCCATGTTTTACAGAGGTGCCTGACCTGCTGGGTTACTCCAGTGCTTTGTGCATTAACCAGCATCTGCAGATCCTTATTTCGTCATTCTAGTGAACCTCTTCTTTCAAAGCTTCCACATCCTTCCTGTAATGGGGCAACCGGAACTACATGCAATACTCCAAATGTGACCCAAAGTCCTAGAAAGCTGCAACATGACTTCCTAATTTTATAATCGATGCCCTGACCGATAAAGGCACGCTTACCATATGCCTTCTCTCCCACTCTATCTACTTGGGCTGCCACAGGGAGCTATGAACTTGAATCTCAAGATCCATTTGTATATCAATGCCGTTAAGGGTACTTTACCTGTTGATATTCATTTGTGTTTAAAAAAAATCTAACCACAAAGGAAGTAGAAATGTAGCTAATGTTGTCTCCCACTTTATCTTTTCTTGTCTTGGAAGATGTTCCGAGTCTGGGATATTCAGACGATTGCTGTCCTGCAAGTCTTCATCTTGGGTGAACATCAAGTAGATCGGCACTTCAACAGCATGGTGTTTGACCATCGGCGTAAGCGATTAATTGCTGGTAGGTTAGCAAGCTGCGAAAAATGGATTACAAGTTATAGAGTCAAAAAATCACAGAATCACACAATCTGGAAACAGGCCCTTCAACCCAATGTGCCCACATTGACCAACATGCCCATCTACATTAGTCCCACCTGCCAGTGTTTGGCCCATGTCCCTCTAAACCTATCTTCTCCGTGAACCTGTCTAAATGCTTCTTAAACATTGTGACAGAACCTGCCTCAACTACCTCCTCCGGCAGCTTGTTCCATATACCTACCACCATTTATTTGTGTAAAAAAGTTGCCTCTCGGGTTCCTATTAAATCTCCACCCCCCTACACCCCCTTACTTTATACCAGGTTAATAATTAGTGGTGTTTAGTTTAGTTTAGTTTATTGTGACATGTACTGAGGCAAAGTGAAATGCTTTTGTTGTCTGCTAACCAGTCAGTGGAAAGGCAGTAGATTATTACAATTGAGTCATCCAGAGTGTAAATGGAGTGATAAAGGGAATAACGTGAATAACGTTCAGTGCAAGATAAAGTTCAGTAAAGTCCGATCAAACATAGTCTGAGTTGTGTAAGAAAATAACTGCAGATGCTGGTACAAATCAAAGGTATTCACAAAATGCTGGAGTAACTCAGCAGGTCAGGCAGCATCTCAGGAGAGAAGGAATGGGTGACGTTTCGGGTCGAGACCCTTCTTCAGACTGATGTCAGGGAGGACGACAAAGGAAGGATATAGGTGGAGACTGCAGGGCACGGAAGGACAATTGTTCTGAAAAGCAGCAGATAGACTGTTGGAGCCTGTGCAGGGCACGGAAGGAAAATTATTCTCCAATGAGGCAGATAGTAGCTCAGGAATGCTCTCTAGTTGTTGGTAGGGTGGTTCAGTTACCTGATGATAGTAGGAAGAAACTGTCCCTGAATCTGGAGGTGTGCATTTTCACACTTCTGTACCTATTGGCTGATGAGAGAGATGAGAAGAGGGAATGTCAGGGGTGAGACTCATCTTTGATTATGCTGGTGGCCTTGCCAAGGCAGCGTGAAGTGTAGATGGAGTCAATGGAAGGGAGGTTGGTTTGTTTGATGGTCTGAGCTCCGTCCACAATTCCAAGTGTTTATGTCCCAGAATAGTAGTGCAGATATTTCCAGGAAAATCTAGCCCTCTCTCATTTCAGCATCAAATTTAAATGCTCAATTGCAAATTGACACAAATAGAACTCTGGAGTGAAATGTGAACCTGGAGGGAGGGATGTGGGTGAGTGAAGATAGAGAGGGGAGAGGAATAAAAGGGAAATTATTAACTGAGGGATAGGAGTTGAATGTACGGAGAAGGGGAAAGGAGCAGAGAGACTTGGGAGGGGGGTGGGGATTGGGACAGGCAACTGTGGAGGCCAAGTCAATGGATATTTTTAAGGAGGAGAATGACAGATGCTTGATTAGTACAGGCATCAGGGGTTGTGGGGAGAAGGCAGAAGAATGCGGTTAAGAGGGAAAGATAGATCAGCCATGATTGAATGGTGGAGTAGACTTGATGAGCCGAATGGCCTAATTCTGCCCCTAGAACTTATGAAATGGGAGAGTACCAGTGGGAATCAGGGAGGGAAAGAAAGAGAGGGTCGGGGGCGTGTCACTCAGAGAATTCAACGTTCGTACCTTTGGGTTTTGTAAGCTACGTAAGCGGAATATGTAGAGCTGTGCCTCCAGTTTGCGTTTGACCATACTCTGGCAACAGAGGAAAGGCCCAGGACAAGAAGGCCGGTATGGGAATGGGAAGGGGAAGCTAAGATGGTTAGCAACTGGGGGATACGGCAGGCTTGGGTTAACTTGGGTAAATCTGCGTGTACAAGCGCAGACGTGCCCACAATTAAACTAGATTGTAATCCCGGGCTTTTCGCTGACTGGATGGCATGCTACAAAAAAGCTTTTCACAATAACAGACTAAACTAAACTGAGACGCTCGATGCCTGTACATTTCTGTGAGATTTGATTCCATTATGATTTACCTAATGTCGTCAGAAAATAAGTGATCTGTTTAAAGGTGATTCCACTGATGGTAATACAAAGGGAGGCATATTTATTGTGTGCATTTACTTGATTATCCAGGCTCCGATGCAATAGACCTTGTGCCACTCACGTCTGCTGTACAGGATAGCCTGCAGGTTCCAGTTTCTCATGATCGATCCATTAATGTTCTGGTCTGCAGCAAAGCTACTGGCATGGTTGTCACCATTTGTAGTAAATCTGTTATTAAGGTAAGTGTTTATCTGCGAAATAGCAAATTAACCATTTAAAAAACTGAGAAGGTAGACAGAAAAAGCTGGAGTAGCTCAGCGGGACAGACAGCATCTCTGGAGAGAAGGAATGGGTGACGTTTCGAGTCGAGACCCTTCGCTGGAGTCTGAAGAAGGGTCTCGACCCGAAATGTCACCCATTCCTTCTCTCCAGAGATGCTGCCTGTTCCTCTGAGTTACTCCAGCTTTTTTGCTAAACCTTCAATTTAAACCAACATCTGCAGTTCATTCCTCCATATTAAAAAAATGAGACTGGATTTCATTGTGAAGAAAGACACAGTTAGGACAATTTCTAGAAAGAAATCATGTGCTAGCTGATTGGGAACCACATCAGTTCCTTACTGAGGGAAGACACCATAAGTTCATAAGTCATAGGAGCAGAATGAGGCCATTCGGACCATCAAGTCTAGCCCGCCATTTCATCATGGCTGATCTTTCATATAGATCAGTCCTGGGAAAATCAAGGTATATGATCATAGTATATACTATGATAGATCATAGTATATGCTTCTATAATATACACTTATACATCAGGGAAGTACATACGATTATGAGAGGCATAGATGGGATTGGCAGCCGGAAAACCTTTTCCCAGAGTGGAAATGTCAAACATTAGAGGGCATAGGTTTAATGTGAGAGGGGCAAAGTTTAAAGGGGGAAGTGCAGGGGAAATTTCCCACCGGGAGAGTGGTGGGGGGGGGGGGGTGGGGGGGGGGTGCCTGCAATTCGCTGTCAGGGGTGATGGTGGAGGCAGATATGATTGTGATTTTTATGAGGCTTTTGGATGAGAACATGGACAATCAGGAAATTGTGGGATATGGATCTCATGGTAGCAGAGATTAGTTTAACAGCATCATGTTGGGCACAGGCATTGTGAGCTGAAGGGCCTGTTCCTGTGCTGTAATCTTCTCTGTTTCATGTTATCACTTGTGTGCGCAGAAATGGAAGCGAATTGAGAGGAGCTAAAGATAATATTAACCTCATTTGTGCATGAAAAAATAGGGGGAACACCAGGATAAAATCAACTTGTACAAATCCAGTGCGACTTATATAAATTAAGGGTGACATAGTGGTACAGTGGTAAAGTTATGTACCACAATGGTACAGAAGTAAAATGTTCATAGAGTCATAGCATCAAACATGTCAAACACAGAGTGGAAACAGGCCCTTCAGTCCAACTGGTCCATGCCGACCAAAATCCCCCACATCCAGAGTAGACACAAAATGCTGGAGTAACTCGGTGGGACAGGCAGCATCTCTGGAGAGGAGGAATGCGTGACCTTTTGGGTCGAGACCCTTCTTCAGACCCGACCCGAAACGCCACCCATTCCTTCTCTCCAGAGATGCTGCCTGTCCCGCTGAGTTACTCCAGCATTTTGTGTCAACCTTTGATTTAAACCAGCATCTGCAGTTCTTTCCTACACATCCCCCAACTCCACATTAGTCCTACCTGCCTGCGTTTTGGCAAGAGTTGATATGTTCCTTAAACTTGGGTGCGGAAATGTGCAAATGGATTTTATTGATTTGATTGTGACTCTTTGTGAAGGGAACTAGCTATGGTTTTGAGCGGCAATAAGACTGCATTTTTTGGGGTTTTCTACAGGTCTGGAGTGTGCAAAGCGGGAGGAAATTGTATCATATTGCACATCCTCATGGACGTTCGGTGGAGGTGACAGCGGCAGCAGTGGATGACTTTGGAAAAGATCTAGTCACTGGAGCAATTGACGGTGAATCATTTTGGTACCATTTTTTATATGCGAACAGACAAGTGAGTCCAGAATGTGCAGAATGTAGAAACAAAGAGCTGCAGATGCTGATTTAAACTGTGGGTAGACACAAAGTGCTGGAGAACTCTAGCGGGTCAGGCAGCATCTCTGGAGAAAAAGGATGGGTGACGTTTTGGTTCGGGACCCTTCCTTATAGGGTAAGGGGAGTAAAATAGTCAAGATGTTTGATGTCTCGCCCACAGTTAGAGATAAAAAGGTCCATAGAGGGTAGATGGCCTTCTGAGGGAGCCCAAGAGGAGGAGCAATGTCCCAATCTGAAACGCCACCCATCCTTTTCCTCCAGAGATGGTGCCTGGCCCGTTGAGTTACTCCAGCACGTTCTGTATTCATGAGAGTACAAAATCAGCATCGTGGAGCCCTTCTCTTCATGGAATCACACAGCATGGAAACATGCCCTTTGGCCCAACAAGGTCATACGGACAAAGATGCCTCATCTAAGCTCATCCCATTTGCCAGCTTTGTCTCTCATGCCTCTAAATGTTCCCATCCATGTGTCTGTTCAAGTGTCTTTTCAATGCTTTAGGCCTTAAGGTGAGAGGGGAAAGATTTAAGAGGGACCTCAGGAGTATAGTTATGGAATCACACAGTATGGAAACAGGCCCTTTGATCCAACTTGTCCATGCTGACCAAAATATAGAGATATGGAGAGATATAGAGATATAGAGAAATATAGTGGAAAGGATGTGGGAAGATTGTTTCCACTGGTGGGAGAGTCTAGGACCAGAGGTCATATTCTAAACCAATTCTAAACCAATTAGTGCCCTACCTGCACCAAAACACCATCCTGGAAAGGTTCCAGTCAGGTTTCAGAGCCCACCACAGCACAGAGTCTGCCTTGTTGAAGGTACACAACGACCTGCTTCTCGCCATCGACACCGGCGACTGTGCAATCCTGCTCCTTCTCGACCTCAGCGCAGCGTTCGATACAGTGGACCACACCATCCTTATTGACCGTCTCCGGTACGCGGTTGGCATTGATGGCACTACCCTGAGCTGGTTCGCTTCGTACCTCAAAGATAGGAGTTTCGCCATCAACATAGGCAGTTATTCCTCTGCTCCAGCTAGCCTCTCCTGCGGAGTTCCACAAGGCTCCATCCTAGGCCCCATTCTCTTCTCTCTATACATGCTCCCCCTTGGCCAAATCATTCAAAGGCACGGCATTTCTTTCCACTGCTATGCCGATGACACTCAGCTTTACCTCCCCCTGAAACCCAACAATCAGTCAAATTTAAACAGCCTCTTACACTGCCTTGAGGACATAAAATGTTGGATGGCACAGAACGTCCTCCAATTAAATGAGAGCAAGTCTGAGGTCATCCTATTCGGCCCCCCCGACTCCATCAAATCGATAACAGGCAGTCTTGGAAGTCTATCCTGCCTAGTCAAACCGCATGTCAAAAACCTCGGCATGATATTTGACTCTGCATTAAAATTTGATAAGCAAGTCAACGCTGTGGTAAAAGCCAGCTTCTTCCAACTTCGAACCATAGCTAAAATCAAACCTTTCCTCCAATTCGACGACACAGAAAAAATCATTCACGCTTTCATTTCCTCCCGCCTAGACTACTGCAACTCCCTATACACTGGGATCAGCCAATCTTCCCTGTCCCGCCTGACGGGTACCCGTAAAAGGGACCACATCACCCCGATTCTGGCCTATCTCCACTGGCTCCCTGTATGGTACAGAATCAACTTCAAGCTCCTCCTATTCATGTATAAAGCCCTAAATGGACATTCCCCCCCCTACATCAAAAATCTTCTAACCCCCCTCTCTAACTCCAGGTCCCTCAGGTCGGCCGACTTGGGGCTACTCATTATCCCGCAGTCTAGGCTTAAGCTCAGGGGTGACCGCGCTTTTGCGGTTGCAGCTCCTAGACTGTGGAACAGCTTCCCTCTCCCCATCAGAACTGCCCCCTCCATCGACTCCTTTAAGTACAGGCTCAAAACCTATTTCTACTCCCTAGCGTTTGAGGCTCATTGAGGAGGCGCTGTGAACTGTTTGCGTGCTACTGTATGTTTCATTTTTTTTTCCTTAGTACCTAATCAGATGTACAGCACTTTAGTCAACGTGGGTTGTTTTTAAATGTGCTATACAAATAAAAATTGATTGATTGATTGATTGATATTAAAGGGCTCTCTTTTAGAAAGGAAGTGAGGAGGAACTTCTTTAGTCAGAGGGTAGTTAATCTGTGGAATTGATTGCCACAGAGGGCTGTGGAGGGCAAGCCAGTGGATATTTTTAAGGCAGAGATAGACAACTTCTTGATTAGAACAGGTCTGAAGGGTTATGGGGAGAAGGTAGGAAAATGGGATTCGGAGGCAGAGATCAGCGATGATTGAATGGCAGAGTGTCTCGACGGGCTGAATGGCCTAATTCTACTCCTATGTCTTGTGAATTTGTGAATATCCCAACTGTGTTAATCCCCTTTTCCTGCATGTTGTCCATATCTCTTTAAAAGTTTCCTATCCATGTAGCTGTCCAATGTATTGTGTCACGTTCCATCAGTAATGGGGGTACATAATGTTCAGGATTTACGCAGAACCCACAAAACTGAGTGTCTCACCATTTATTGAGGTTATTTATTATCTAGTTCAGTTTAGTTTAGCTCAGTTTAGTTTAGAAATACAACATGGAAAACAGGCACTTGGGCCCACTGAGTCCATGCTGACCATCGATCAACCAAACAATGTTATCCCATTTTCGCATCCTGCAAACTAGGGGAAATTTGCAGAAACCAATTAACCTACAAACCCGCGCATCTTTGGAAAGTGGGAGGAAACGGGAGCACTCGGAGGAGACCCATGCGGTCACAGGGAGGACATTCAAACTCCACATGGACGGCACCTGTGGTCAGGATCAAACTTGGGTCTCTGCCTCAGTGAAGGCAGCAACTCTACCACAGCGCCACCTTGCTGCCCAGTTCATCCAATGTAATTTTTCTTTCGTTCTTTTAAAAAAACACAGGCTCATTGATAACTTGGGAGTTAAGAAATGGAGAGAAAATAAGAAGTCTACCTCCAGTTACAGAAAACACTGAAGAAAATAAACGAATTTCACATCTGTTCTATATGAGTTTGAATGAACCGCAGATAATAATTGCTGTGGGTTGGAACAACACCATCAAAATGATACAGGTTTTTAAGATTTACTACTAAATTGTTAAGATTATCTGTATGATATAGAGACAGTAGGCTTACACTTGCAACGTGGAACAATTAAAACAAATAAACATCTAGCTTCCTGCATCCTGGTGAAATACAGGAAGCTAGAATCACTCAAAGGAGAAGGGGGAGAAGATTAAAAGTCTTGGAGATGTTCAAAATAATGAAAGAGAAACTATCCATGACCAGCAAGGTTTAGTTTAGTTTAATTTCAGGAAACAGGCACTTTGGCCCACCAAATCCACGCCAACCAACGGCCACCCATCCACACTCGTTCCATGTTATCGTACCTTCGCATCCCACACATCAGGAGCAATTTAAAGGAGCCAATTAACCAACAAACCTACACGTCTTTGGGAGGAAACCGGAGCACCCGGAGAAAACTCACGTGATCACAGGGAGAACGTATAAATTCCACACAGACAGCCCTCCTAAGTCAGGATCAAACCCGGGGGTCTCTGACGCTGTGAGGCAGCAGCTCTATCACTGTGCTATTGTATTAATAACCAGAGATGATAGATTTAACATAATTGGCAAAAACAAAGGCGGTGTGATGACAAGAATACTTTTTTGCCCAGAGAGGTAAATTTAGATTGTGAATTAGATTGTGAATCTTTAGCCAATAATTTTAGCTGGCTGGTGACTGGAACCTCCTTTCCACAACAATCACTTGCAATTTTGTCACAGAATCTATCTACACTCGTCCCACCTGCCTGCATTTGGTCCATAACCCTCTAAATCTATCCTACCACATACCTGTCCAAATGTTTCTTAAACATTGTGATGGTAAAGGGCCTGCCCCACTTTAGGCGATTTTAAGGCGACTGCCAGCGACTAGGCTGTCGCCGAGAAATCATCCGGAGTGAAATTTCTCGGCGACAGCTGGCTTGTCGCCAGGTATCGTTGCTTATTGCGGGCGCTGTCGCATGCTGTCCCCAGGTTTGCTAGGTTCCCTTAGATGCATTTAGAAGCACATTATATTAAAATAAGTAAAGTCATTTCAAAATACCATAAAATGCTTGTGTTTAACCAATTTATTTACCGTCAGGACATTTGACAGGTAGATTGGAAGCGACAGTTTGACGGTCAGGTAAGCGTGGGAATTTCGCAATGTTTATGGCCATCAGCCATTACATTTAAAGTGGGCTCCCAACCCAGATATGCAACCCAGAAACCAGATATGCATCTCCCATACATTTTCAAAGAATGCCCACACACTTTTCACAAAAATCCACTTAACCACTTAAAATCTTTTATTTTTAAATGCAGCTATTAGTAAATTGGAAGTAAATCCGGTTTATGCCTTGTTACAGTGATGCTTGGTTTTTAAGTAACCCATACAAGGTGTTATAGTTCAAAACTCTCAAGTACTTACTGACTTGTCAGTGATTTCAGCGAAAATTAGGACGCCGGAGAAGCATTGACAGCGTGGGAATTTTGTGATGTTTCCAAAGACGCTGTAATCTCAACCTGACTCGGCATTGTCGTGGTCATTGTCGTCGGGTAAAAGAAAAGTTTGGCGATTTGCTACGACTTTGACAATCGCCGACAGTCGCCTTAAAATTGCCTCAAGTGGGACAGGCCCTTCACTGCCACAACAGCCACCTCTGGCAGTTTGTTCCATACATTTACCACCCTTTGTGTAAAAAAGTTACCCCTCAGGTTCCTATTAAATTTTTCCCCATTCACCTTAAACCTATGTCCTCTGGTTCTTGATTGCCCACCTCTAGGTAAAAGTCTCTGTACGTTGGCCCTATCTATTCCTCTCATGATCCCATACACCTCCATACATACGACCCCCCCCTCCCCCCCCCTCCCCCCCCCCCCTTTCCCCTGCATTCCAAGGAATAAAGTCCGAACCTTCTCAACCTATAGCTCAGGCCCTTAAGTCCCAGCAACATCCTTGTAAATCTCTGCGCCTTTCCCACCTTAACAACATCAACATAAATAATCAACATGTATAGTCTATTCCAGGACCTCAAGGGATTTTACCCTGAGTGGTTAGAATATGAATGGAACCTAGCAGAGCATGGGTTTCTATATTAATTCTAATGACTCTGTCCCATTATAAGCCACTTCAGGGTAGCGAAGCCAGAGCATATTGAAACTTCACCACTGAAACTTTAAGGTAAATGTATTCAATGTCTGATCATTTTTCCCCAAAGGGTGGACAAGATGAAACTTCTCTCTCAGTTCTAGGAACATTTCCAAACATAGCCATGGAAATAGAAAACAGTTTATTCCCTTTTAAACAGCGTCAAAGTCCCAGTGGACAGTCCAGTATCATGAAGCAGGTAAACTTTACTTTATTGACATTTTATAACTTATTCTACCAATATTATGGGGCATTTTACTAAGTAATTTTCATTTAGTTTAGAGATATAGCACGGGGAAACAGGCCCTTCGGCCCACCGAGTCCATGCCGACCAACGATCCCTGCCCTCTAACACTATCCTACATTAGGGACAATTTTACCAAGGACAATTAGCCGACAAACCTGCTGGTCTTTGGAGTGTGGGAGGCAACCGGAGCACCCAGAGATCCATGCAGGTTACAGGGAGAAGATAAAACTCTGTACAGACAGCACCTGTAGTCAGGATTGAACCTGGGTCTCTGGCGCTGTAAGACAGCAACTCTAACACTGCGCCTCCGTGCCTCCTAATATTAAGTGATAAGGTCCAGGTTCAGGAGTAGCGTCTTCCCTACAACCACTAGGCTATTCGGAATTTCATTCAAATATGCACTTGTCTGGTGTATAGTTTTGAATGACAATAAAATTCTCACTCACTATTACAAACTTCCAAATAAGCTCCGGACTACATAGACTTGAGGGCGTTATTTTTTTATTTGCATTGTTATTGCTTGTTTGGTTTATTTATATGTATGTGTGTCTGTGTATATATGTCTGTGTGTATGTACTGTATATATGTATGTATGTATGTATATGTGTTTTATACACACACATACACACACACACACACACACATATATATATATATATAGGTAAAACTTTATTGTTATTCATTTGAATTGAATTGAATTAAATTGAATTGAATTGAATTGAATACATTTTATTAGCCAAGTATGTATACATACAAGGAATGTGCCTTGGTGCTTTGCTTGCAAGTAACAACACGATATACAGTAAACAATTAAGAATAAAACATTATAATTTAAACATGTGAAGAATGAAATAAAATACCAGAGCAAAAGGAGGCTACAGACTTTTGGTTGTTGAGTAGAGCTACTGGTTGTGGAACGAACCCAGGTCCCTACTGGTTGAGCAGAGCTACTGCTACTGTGTTTACAAAGTCCTATGCTTATATATCTGCTGTTCATGTTCATAAGTTATAGGAGCAGAATTAAGCCATTCGACCCATCAAGTTTACTCTGCCATTCAATCATGGCTGAGCTATCTTTGGCTCTCAACCCCATTCTCCTGCCTTCTCCCCATAACCCCGTCACCCTTAATAATCCAGAACCTGTCAATCTCGGTCTTACAATATCCAGACTTGGCCTTCACAGGAGTCTGTGGCAATGAATTCCACAGATTCACCACCCTCTGAGTAAAGAAATTCCTTCTCATCGCCAATCTAAAGGTTCGTTCTTTTATTCTGAGGCTATGGTCTCTGGTCCTGGACTCTCCCACTAGTGGAAACATCCTCCCCACATTCACTCTATTCAGGCCTTTCACTATTCGGTAAGTTTCAATGAGGTCCCCCCTTATCCTGCTAAACTCCAGTGAGTACAGGCCCAGCGCCTTCAAATGATCATCATATGTCAACTCACTCATTCCTGGGATCATTCTCGTAAACCTCCTCTGGACCCTTTCCAATGCCACACATCCTTCCTCAGATATGGGGCCCAAAACAGCTCATAAGTAAGGGTGCCAGTCAACATTTGAGAAGGTTGGCATTAAACTCATTTAAGTAACCCTTGCCTTCCCTCTCTCTCCATCCCTCCCTCACCCTAGACGTCCTGCTTAGTTTTACCGTTCATATCCCCTCGGTGTCACCACCTCCACAGCCAACAATGGACCATTGTGGGCTCTTTGATCATCAGTGCCGGCTCTAATCTGTTCTGTATACCTCTAGTTTCCCTCTCCCTTCACTCTCAGTCTGAAGAGGGGTCTCAAACCGAAATGTCACCTATTCTTCTCCAGAGATGCTGCCTGACTCGCGGAGTTACTCTAGCATCCTATGTCTATCTGTGGTGTAAACCAGCACCTGCACTGCCTTCCTTCACAATTCAGGGAGAGATAGGAGGAAATTAAGAACATCGGGCAATGGTTGATAGAACTTTGTGATCTCAATCTGGGCATTGAGGAAGCAACACATGTTCTTGTAACTCCACGATCAGCAAAACGATTTACTTGCCTTTTGTAATTGTTGGCACTAAATCTCATCTTAAAAACTGCTCTTGATTGGAAGATAGGAATTTCCTAATGCCCGATGTCGTCAAATGCAATCTAGTTTAGCAAAAAGGCCTCCAGCAATTCCGTGCCCATAATTTGCGAAGCTGTTGGCGTTCACTTCAGAATAGGCGAGGAGCAGCTGGGAGGAAGCTAACAGCGAGTGGAGTAGACTCGACGGGCTGAATGGCCTAAGTCTGCTCCTCTGACTTATGAGGATTCATAATTGGAGTTTCACTGTACCTTAATTTGTACACGTGACAATAAACTGACCTTTGAACCTTTGATCTAACCAGGAGACACAAGGTATATTGCAGGTGCTAGAATCTGGGGCGACAAATAATCTGCAGGAGGAACTCAGTGGCGCCAGGCTTGATACAGGGTTATAACCTGAAATGTGGACCATTCCTTTCCCCCAGCAGATGCTGCTTGGCCTGCTCAGTTCCTCCAGCAGATTGTTAGTGTGTTAACAGGTGCAAGAATAGGCAAGGCATTGAGGAATATGGGCCAAAGCGGGGAGGTGGGACTAGTATAGATGGGACACTATGGTCAGCATGGGCAAGTTGGGCCTGTTTCATGCTGTAAGACTCTATGCCTCAAACATGTATGGCCACCAGTGTAACTCTTATTGATTTGCAATCACGTTTGATTGGCATTATAAAACTCAAAGTTATTGTCCAACCTTAACACCCAAAATTAACAAAGCAATTTCCTTTTTATTTTAAAGATACAGCTTGTAAACAGGCCTTTCAGCCTATCGAATACTAGTGCTATCCCATCCTACATACGAGGGGGGATTTTCAGTGAGGGAGGGTAGGAGAGGGTAAGGACAAAGGGGAAACTGGTGCATGGTGGAGGGGAGGGAGGGAGGAATGTGTAACCTTGTAAGTGCCCTTTATGGGTGAATGTTTTCACACCTTGGCGAGGTATACAAGCAAAGAATTTCACTGTGACTTGCCACATGTGACAATAAAATATTCAGTTCAATTCAATTCAATACAGCCGCTGAATGGAAGATAGCTGATCAAATTCTAATGATGTGGTTTGCATTGTTTTAGGGCTACCCGGATGAGGTAGGATTGTGTGGCATTGATTTCCTGGACAGTTATGCTGAACACTTGTTAGCAATTGGGTGGTCCAACTTGATCATAGTATGGAATTTTGAAACAGCAGCCATCTTGCAAATGTAAGCAAGTAAAATATCCCTTGAATTCTTTCCGCTGAATAGAGATCATATTGAATCTGCGATTTAATATGCCAATGGCTGAGGCTTAATGTGGTACAATGTTCCCGCAAATGAACTGAGAACATTAGACCATTCCATGCCATTCGAAGTGATAATATTTGTGGCAGCTGTCCTAGACTCAGATTTTAGTTTAGTTTAGTTTAGTGATACAACCTGCAATAGAGATGCACCCCATCCATGCCGACCAGAGATCAACAATTTGCTAGTTCTATCCGAAACACTAGGGACAATTTACAGAAGCCAGTTAACCTACAAACTTGCACGTCTTTGGAATGTGGGAGGAAACCGGAGCACCCAGAGGAAACCCACGTGGTCACAGAGAGTGTGTACAAACTCCGTACAGACAGCATCCGTAGTCAGGAACAAACCCGGGTCTGGCACTGTAAGGCTGCAACTCTACCACTGCCCCACTGTGCCACCCTTAAATCTCCATTCATTATTTACACACAAGCAGCCTTTCCCACTGATCACTGCCCATTCTGCCAAAGGAATTGTGAATTATTGACAAGCCGTGAGCTTCCGCCGAGTCCGTGCCAACCAGTGATCACACATACACTAGTTCTATCCTACAAACTAGGGACAATTTACAGGAAACAATCAACCTACATGTCTTTGGAATGTTTGAGGAAACTGGAGCACCCGGAGAAAACCCTTGCCTCGTGTGCCCCATTGTTCAATGTTAACACTCGGGATGTGATCAACGCCGGTGTGACTGGACTGAGCAGATGGTGATGAGCCTCTTGCTTCAGCCACACAGCGATCTTGGTTGAAGTTGATGCTACAAATCAGTTAGCGTAACTACTGAAGAGGGAATTTAAAATGACATGTCTATTTGTCCATGCTTTTCACACCCTTCTAAACAGGATGTAGAAACAAAGAGCTGCAGATGCTGGTTTATACTAAAGATAGACACAATGTGCTGGAGTAACTCAGTGGGCCAGGCAGTTTCTCTGGAGAAAAAGGATGGGTGAAGTTTCGGGTCGGGACCCTTCTTTGGTCCCGACCCCAAATATTACCGATCCTTTTTCTCCAGAGATACTGCCTGACCCGCTGAGTTACTCCAGCACGTTGTGTTTGTCCTTATAGACAGGAGAGGTTGTTTGTCCGGTCGCTGCTATTTATTTTTTTACCAGGGTAGGGGAATCAAAAACAAGTGGGCATCTCTGTAAAGTGAGAAGGACAAGATTCAATATGAACCTGAGGGGCAACCTTTTCACTCAGAGGGTGGTGGGTATATGGAACGAGCTGCTAGTGGAGGTAGTTGAGGCAGATACTATAACAGCATTTAAAAGAGACTTGGACAATAAATGAATGGGAACAATTTGGAGCGACATGGGCCAAATGTGGGCAAGTGAGACTATAACAGCATTTTAAAGGCACTCGGACGGGTTTAGAAGGATGTGGGCCAAAGAGGAGCAGGTGGGACTAGCTTAGATGGGGCATCATAGTCGGCATGGATGAGTTGGGCCGAAGGGCCTGTTCCCATGCTGTATAACTTTATGACTATTCGCATTCAGGAAACATGTTCCCAATGTTGGGGGAGGCCAGAACCAGGGGCCACAGTTTAAGAATACTGGGTAGGCCATTTAGAACGGAGATGAGGAAAAACTTTTTCAGTCAGAGAGTTATAAATCTGTGGAATTCTCTGCCTCAGAAGGCAGTGGAGGCCAATTCTCTGGATGCATTCAAGAGAGAGCTAGAAAGAGCTCTTAATGATAGCTGAGTCAGGGGTATGGGGAGACGTTAGGAATGGGGTACTGATTGTGAATGATCAGCCATGATCACATTGAATGGCGGTGCTGGCTTGAAGGGCCAAATGGCCTACTCCTGCACCTATTGTCTATTGTCCATTGTCTATTTACTCATTGACTCCATGGAAGAAATTCTGATTACATATCCACTCACCTGAATGGATGTATCTGCAACAACCATTGCTCTATAGTTACGACAATGAATCTTTTAATAAAATCTGGCCTTCGATTCTGGTTCAGCTGTGATGTAGAATGCGAATAGTTAATCTGTTGGATGGGGTGCTGATCATAGACTGCGGAAAAATCCTTAGAGTCATACAGCATTGAAACTGGCCCTTTTGTCCAGCTTGCCAATGGGGAAGATGGGCCAAAGGGCCTGTTTCCACACTGTCTAACTCTATGACTCGATAACTCTATGACTCTAAGTAAGAATTTCATTGTTCCATTTTGTCGAAAGATGGTAATGAAGCACTCTTGACACTCGACAACATGATTTTCTCAAATGTACTCTTAACACCAGTTGTCTGCTTTGGATTCTAGATTTAATGAAGAACAACTTTCCGATACCATGGAAGCAAATGAACAGAATGATTTAATAATGGATGTGGAGTCATCCAAGGTTCAAGTTGTCAAATTTATTCCCATCAAAAAAACATCTATTGAACACGAGGCTGCTAGGTAAATGATCCAATTATTTAATAAGATTTTTCTTTTTAGATTCTTCTATTTTTATAGAATGCAAAATGGTGCAAAAATAGCTGAAAGGGTCTGTATGAGAAAATGGACTGTCAGAACTGACCGATATCCTCTGTTTGTAAAGCTGCTTATTATATGATATAACTCCAATAATCCGGCATCCTCAATAATTTTGGTAGTGCTTGGCTGACAGATTTTCCAGATTATTAGTTATTACTGTTAATATCCTAGCGCATTTTAAAATGTTAAAATAGTTTACTTTAAAGAGGTTCATTTTAAGGGGGTTATTTTATCGAGGTGAATGAGTTCACAGCAAACAGGGTCCCATTGGGGTGAAGGGGTGTGCAGGAACCAAGATCCCATTGAGGTGAAGGGGTGCGCAGAAAACAAGGTCCCACTGGAGTGAAGGGGTGCGCAGGAACCAAGGTCCCATTGAGGTGAAGGGGCGCACAGGAAACAAAATCCCACTGGGGTGAAGGGGTGCGCAGGAAACAAAATCCCACTGGGGTGAAGGGGTGCGCAGGAAACAAAGTCCCACTGGGGTGAAGGGGTGCACAGGAAATAAGGTCCTAATGGGGTGAAGGGGTGCGCAGGAAACAAGGTCCCATTGAGGTGAAGGGGTGCGCAGGAAACAAGGTCCCATTGAGGTGAAAGGGTTCTGATTTGTTTTCAAGGGGGAAAATGGAAAGCAACCATATATTTAAAGGCAGTACAGAAGTTGGGACCTGGTATTTAAAGAAAATGCAGAAAAAAATAAGAGTGCAAGGATGTCAAATGAATACTACAGAACTGTACAACTTCCCCAAGCAAAACACAAAGTGCTGGAGTAACTCAGCAGGTCAACCAGCATCCGTGGAGGGATTGGATAGGTGTCGTTACCAGCCGGGACCCTTCTTCCGACTGATACAACCTGCCTATTTTTGAGTGACATCCTTGCACTTATTTTTTTCTGCATTTTCTTTAAACACCAGGTCCCAGCTTCTGTACTGCCTTTAAATATACTAAGGTCGCTGTCCATTTTCTCCCTGGAAAACAAACCAGAACCCTGTTTCTTGCGCACCCCTTCACCTCAATTGGATCTTGTTTCCTTGTTTTACGAGGTTAATCCCTGGGATGGCGGGACTGACATATGAGGAAAGATTGGAAAGACTGGGCTTGTATTCACTGGAGTTTAGAAGGATGAGAGGGGATCTTATAGAAACGTATAAAATTATAAAAGGACTGGACAAGCTAGATGCAGGAAAAATGTTCCCAATGTTGGGGGGGTCCAGAACCAGGGACCACAGTCTAAGAATAAAGGGGAGGCCATTTAAAACTAGGGTGAGAAAAAACCTTTTCACCTAGAGAGTTGTGCATTTGTGGAATTCACTGCCACGGAAGGCAGTGGAGGCCAATTCAATGGATGAATTTAAAAGAGAGTTAGATAGAGCTCTAGGGGCTAGTGGAATCAAGGGATATGGGGAGAAGGCAGCCACAGCCATGATCACAATGAATGGCGGTGCTGGCTCGAAGGGCCAAATGGCCTCCTCCAGCACCTATGTTTCTATGTTTCTATGTCTACTCCATTATTCGATCATGGCTGATCTATCTTTCCCTCTCAACCATATTCTCTTACCTTCTACCCATAACCCCTGACACCTGTACTATTCAAAGACAAAAGATGAAAAGACAAAAAGCGTAAGATAAGGATTGTAGAGGTGTGAATTATGAAGTCAAACAAAGGAATTTAGGTGGAAGGGAATGAAGAGGAGAGGGAAGGGGAGAAATGGGTGCAAACCTAGTTGGGGCACAGGGAAGAAAGACAATAGACAATGGACAATAGACAATAGACAAAAGGTGCAGGAGTAGGCCATTTGGCCCTTCGAGCCAGCACCGTCATTCAATGTGATTATGGCTGATCATTCTTAATCAGTACCCCGTTCCTGCCTTCTCCCCATACCCCCTGACTCTGCTATCCTTAAGAGCTCTATCTAGCTCTCTCTTGAATGCATTGAGAGAATTGGCCTCCACTGCCTTCTGAGGCAGAGAATTCCACAGATTCACAACTCTCTGACTGAAAAAGTTTTTCCTCATCTCCGCTCTAAATGGCCTACCCCTTATTCTTAAACTGTGGCCCCTGGTTCTGGATTCCCCAACATTGGGAACATGTTTCCTGCCTCTAACATGTCCAACCCCTTAATAATCTTATACGTTTCGATAAGATCCCCTCTCATGCTTCTAAATTCCAGTGTATACAAGCCTAGTCGCTCCAGTCTTCCAACATATGACAGTCCCGCCATTCTGGGAATTAACCTATTAAACCTACGCTGCACGCCCTCAATGGCAAGAATATCCTTCCTCAAATTTGGAGACCAATTTGGAGACCAAATTTGGAGACCAAAACTGCACACAGTACTCCAGGTGCAGGTGCAGGAAAGGGTGGAGATAAAGTGGGGACGAGAAGAGGGGTACATGTTTGTAGGTTAGTTACCTAAAATTGGAGAATTCAATGTTCATGTGGTCAGGTTGTAAGCTACCTGGAATATGAGGTGCTGTTTCTCGAGCTTATGTGGCCCCACTCTGCCAATGGAGGAGGTCCAGGACAGTAAGGGTAAGTGTGGGAACGGAAAGGGGTTTAAACAGTGTTCAACCAGGAGATCCAGCAGGATTTGGCAATCTGAGGCAAGTATTTGGCGAAACAGTGGCATAGTCTATGTTTGGCCTTGCCGGTGTAAGGAGTGACACATCGGGCACACCGAATGAACAAAGAACATCGAACAGTACAGCAGGAATAGGCCCTTCGGCCCACAATGTTTGTGCTGTACATGATGCCAAGTTAAACAGATCTCATCTGCCTGTACATGATCCATATCTCTATTCCCTGCACCGTACCTATCTAAAAGCCTCTTAAACGCCACTATCGTATCTGCCTCCACCACCACCCCTGGCAAAGTGTTCCAGGCCCCCAGTACTTCTGTGTAAAAATCCTTACCCCCGCACATCTCCATTAAATTTTCCCCCTCTCACCTTTATAGCTGCGCCCTCTGGTGTTGGACATTACCGTCTACCCTATCTATGCCTCTCATTATTTTGTAGACTCTCTGACAGCCCAGATAAAACAATCCAATTCTATTCAACCTCTCTCTCTGTAGCTGAAACATTCTAATCCATCCAGCATTCTGGAAAAATCTGCAGGATCTCATGTTCTGCTTCCTGATTATTGTCACGTGCGCCGAGGTACAGTTAAATGCTTTCATTGTTCCGTGCTATCTAGTCAGTGAAAAGGCTATACATGATTACAATCAAGCAGTCCGCTGTGCACAGACACAGGATAAAGGGTATAACGTTTAGTGCAAGATAATGTCCAGTAAAGTCCGATCAAATACAGTTCGAAGGTCTCCAATTAAGTAGATGGGAGGTCAGGTCTGCTCGTTAGTTGGTGAGAGGACAGGTCAGTTTCCTAATAACAGCTGGGAAGAAACTCCTTGAATCTGCAGGTGTGCGTTTTCAATCTTCTGTATCTTTTGCCTGTTGGGAGAGGGGAGAAGAGGGAATGTTCGTGTGGAACTGATCCTTGATTATGCTGCTGGTCTTGCCAAGGCAGCGTGAAGTGCAGGTGGAGTCAATGGAAGGGAGGTTAGTTTGTGTGATGGTCTGGGCTGTATCCGCAACTCTGTGCAATTTCTTGTATAGACAATTGGATGGAGCTGTTCCCAAACTATGCTGTGATGCATACTGATTAAATGCTTTCTATGGCACATCTGTAGACGTTGGTGAGGGCTGTTCTTAAGTTCTGAAATTAAATCATTTTGTTTTCATTGTAAATGCTGAAGCGCTGGATCAATAACAAGTTGAGATGTCAAGGACGATTCCAGTAGTTGGCAGCCCTGCTTCATGCATTCCCTGCCTTATCCTTCAATGCTTTATCCTCAGGGTACAGCCTGAGGTCGTGTCCCAGGAATCAATCGATCTTATAAAGGACGTATCAAAACTCAGCATAATGTTCAGGGTAAGTAACCCTTTGTATAAGTCATTGTTTAAGTTAGTTTAGTTTAGTGATCCAGCATGGAAACAGGCCCTTCAACCCACCGAGTCCATGCCAACTATTGATTATCTGCTCACACTATTTATCCCACTATGCACTGGGGGGGGGGGATTTACAGAGGGCCAATTAATCTACGAACCGGCACGGGATGTAAGAGGAATCCAGAGCACTTGGACGAAATCCACACGGTCACAGGGAGAATGTGCAGACTCCACACAAACAGCACCCGAGGTCAGGATCGGACGTGGGTGTCTGGCGCTGGCTGTGAGGATTTGATTATTTTCGAAGGATTTGTTTGGCGAGGACAGACGAAAGCAGTCAGAATTTGCTTTTTGGAGTTCTGTCGGAAAGCAGAGACTCTCTTTGTTGAAAGAGTCCTCTAATTGGGGAGGATTTGTTCGTATTTTCTGAAAGTCGTAGGAGCGGCAGTGGCTGGCGGAAGGCCAAGTTGCACTTGAACTGGTGGGAGCTGAGTCTAGAGCGGTGTTTGTGGTCTGTAGCATCGGAAAGCTCCCTCCCACACCGACTTTGCCCGGTCCAGGTGTGCCGGGTAAGTACGGCAACAGTGCATTGGATTTTCGTTGAAGCCGGGAGGGCGACCGAGATCTGGGGAAGAAGCCTCCGGAAGCTCCATTTTCTACGACGGGAGGATTGGCACGGACTTTTCCCTATCTTATCAGGAGGAGACTGCTTCTGTTGCTTTGCCAGGAAAGCCTTCACAAGACTTTAAACTGCTGCAAATGCGTGGAGGTGCAGCAATAGCAGAAAGACTGCTTTGACTTATAAAAAACTGAGACGTTTTGTTTTGCTCCACGCCCTAAAGATGGCGGCCCCTAAGAATTATGCAGCTGCCGTACAGTCGGCAGTCTCCGTGACTAAGGGCCATGAGTTGTTGGGGCGTATACATGGGGTGAAAGTGACCTTGCAGGGCAACATTACCTTCAAGGCTGTGCTAACCGCGCTAGGGGAGACTGTTGGCAAGAAGGCCATAATCGCAGGGGCGGTGGTCAGTGGGAAGGCTGTTGTCATCCTAAAGACTGAGCAGTCGGTGGCTACCGCACTGGAAAGGGGGATCGCGGTGGCTGGGATTTACATGGCGGTGGACCCATGGGGACGGCCCGTGCTGCCGGTCATGCTGTCCAACGTTCCCCCTTATGTTCCGGACGGGCTCCTGCTCCCACATGTAACTAAGCTGGGGGAGGTGCGGTCTGGGCCCACCAAACTGTTGCATAGGTTGGATGATCCCGAGATGCAGCATGTATTAACGTTCAATCGCCGCGTGTACATACAGCTGGCACAGGGGATTGATATGGAGGGGAGTTTTGAGGTTGAATGGGAAGGATTCTGCTATCGCGTGTTTTGGAACACGGGCCAAGCACGCTGCCATGCATGCAAACAGCAATTGTCCCAGGCCCCGGGCTGCCAGCTCTACCAAGGTGGCCCAGGAAGGCAGTGCTGGCCCATCTGGGGCTGCTGGTTCTACCACGGTGGCCCGTGATGACTTTGTTCCCTTGCCCCCAACCCCCATTCCCCCACCACCCCCATGTCCCGTACCTGTGGCGGGGGATGCCGGTGCAGTGTGGGGGGTGGATGAGGGGCACTGGGAGAGACAGAAGAGTAAGAAAGTTAAAAACAAGAAGAAGAACATTCAAGCGGGACGCCAGGCAGAAGGTCACCTTAATGAGGGTCCCCCTGCAGTAGATATTATCGAGCTCGCCTCTGAGCCTAACCCAGGGAAGCCTGAGGGTCTGAAGGCTGGAGAGGATGAGCAGGTAGATGGCGGGGCGGAGGAACAGGCTTCAGTAATGGAGCTGACTGTATCACCGCACCCTAGTGGTTATAAGAGGAGGAGGCATGGGTCCTCTGACACGGAGAACGGCCCTGAAGGTCAGGGGCGACCTGAAGGGAGGCGTTTCTCCCCTGTTGAGGCAGAGTACCCAATGCATGCTTCCTGTGGGCAGGAGAATGCCTCCGTAGTGCAGGGACCACCTGAGAGTGGTGACACACTACCCCAGGGGGCTGTTCCCCCAGGGAGTGCGTCCGCTGGCTTAGAGGGTGACCAGGGGAAGATTGATGGGGGGGACTTGAGTGTGGGGGTGGGTCACCAGCCTGTGCTCCCCGTTGAGGCTACGAGTCCTATTGAGAGGTGTGCTGCCCCACCGGCTGAGGGAGCAGGGGAGACTCCGGGAACATCGCCCCCTGAGGGCCAGAGCGAGGTGGTTCCCCTGGTGGTGGGGGACAGGGACTCTCTGGGTGACGGTGCTGGGGCGGGTGCCCTGGGTGCGAAGGAGGACAGGGTCATTTCGGATCGTGTCCTTCGGTCGGACTCCAGACGGGCCCGCTCACTGCCCGCCCCGGAGACTTCCTCCGACATCACTGCCCCCAATCCGGTTACAGAGGGCGGTGGGGGTGTGCAGGAGCCTGGCCATTTACCAGGCAGCTTGCCACAGTTAGAGGTACCGGTACCTGCCCCCGTCACTGATCCTGGGGGTGGGATGGTGACGGAGGGGGGACCGGGTGATGTGGCCGACCCGCCCACCTCACAGGGAGGGGTGAGCGAGGCGGCTGGGAGTCAGAACTATCCAGACTCGGGCTCAGACATTGAGTGGGAGGAGGAGGGGGACGTGGAGTCCAGCGACAGTGAGTTGATGGACTGTCCCACCCGCAGCCCCGTGTCTCGGCTTGTTGATATCTGGGAACTCCGGAAGTTTCTGAAGGACAGCAGAGGGAAGAGGAATAAGGCAGATCTGGCTGTCGACCGCTGGTCGGACCTGACGGTACCCTTGCAGTCCATTTATGCCATCCTTCAGGAGGAGGAGAATGAGGCAGGTGTATTGAAAAATGAGCGGCGCCAGCTCCAAGAGCTTTTTAAGTCCCTAAAGAAAGGGCAGAGGGCTCGGGGCGGCTCCACTCCGTCACGGGGGGCTGGTAAAAGTTCTCGTGCGCTTTCAAAATGAAGCTCACTATAGCCAGCCTGAATATTAATGGGGGCAGGGGGTCTCTCCGTAGGTTTCACCATCTCTCGGTGCTGAGGGACGGGAGGTACGCGGTGAGCTTCCTGCAGGAAACACACACTGTGGCTAGTGACGAGCCCACCTGGCTCCTGGAGTGGGAAGGGGGGGTCTACATGAGCCATCTCACCTCCATTTCGAGTGGAGTGGCCTTCCTGTTGGCCCCATCTTTCCAGCCGGAGATCGTCAAGGTGCAGGACATTGTACCAGGCCGGTTGTTGTATCTGGCCGTGCGCCTGGATGGCGTGCCGTTACACTTTATTAATGTGTACGCCCCCAAGAGCGGTGCTATGCAGACGCGGTTAACACAAGAAGTGACCGCGCTGTTGAACACCATCGATCGGGGGGAGTGTGTTTTCCTTGGGGGTGATTTTAATTGTACCCTTGAGGCGAGAGATCGCTCTGGCGTTCAGCGCGATCCGGCAGCAGTAAAGACATTAAGGGAGTTGGTGGACTCTTTTGAGCTAGTAGATGCTTGGATGAATTTCCATCCCGACTCCGGCGCCTTCTCGTACAGGTTTAAGGGGGGTGGTTCCCGATTGACCGTGTATACGTGTCTAAGGACTATGTGTCCTGTGTCTCGGCAGCCTCCATGCGGTTGGAGCCGTGCTCGGACCACTGCCTGGTGCGAGTGGACTTTATCCCGACGCGCACACGGGCAGGGTCCACGTACTGGCACTTCAACAACCGGCTGTTGGAGGAGCGCCGGTTCCGGGATTCATTCAAGCAGTTCTGGGCGGAGTGGAGGGAAAGGCAGGGGCGTTTCCCTTCCCTAAGGCAGTGGTGGGATGTAGGGAAGGCTTACGTCTGTTTTGCCAGGACTACACGAGGGGGTCGACCAAGGGGCGGGACTCCGAGATCGGACGGCTTGAGAGAGAGTTGCTCGACTCGGAGTCTCGCCTGGGTCAGACGGAGGGGGACTCGTGTGAGTGGGAGGAGTACCAGGAGAAGAAAGGGGCACTGAGGGACTTGCAGCTGAGGAGGTCCTGGGGCGCGTATGTGAGGTCGCGAGTCCAGATGTTGCACGATCTGGACCGCGCCTCCCCCTTTTTCTTCTCCCTGGAGAAGTGCCGAGGTGCCCGCAGGCAGTTTGTCGAGTTGCTTGTGGACGATGGCTCCTCCGTCACGAATCCGGAGAGGATCGGCGCCTCAGTTTGGTCGTTCTATGACACTCTGTTCTCCGAGGGAACATCTAGTGGGGAGGCACAAGGGGTGCTGTGGGAGGGCTTACCCGTAGTGTGCAAAGAGGTGGCCGAGCGCCTCGATGTTCCCCAAACTCTGGAGGAGTTGACTGGTGCCCTGCACCAGCTCAGGAGGGGCAAGTCTCTGGGGCTGGATGGGCTGACTGTGGAGTTTCTTCGAGCCTTCTGGGGTGTCCTGGGGGGCGACTATGTGAAGGTGTTGGGGGAGAGCCTGGCGACCGGGGAGATGCCCTTCTTGTGGCGCAGGGCAGTCGTCGTCCTGCTGCCCAAGAAGGGCGATCTCCGCCTCTTGAAGAACTGGCGCCCTGTCTCTCTTCTCAGTACGGATTACAACGTTTTTGCACGGGCATTGGCCAATCGCCTGGGGCCCGTGCTGTCCCATGTGATCCACCCTGACCAGTCCTACACAGTCCCGGGCCGGTCCATCCAGGACAATATCCATCTGGTCCGGGTCCTGATCCATCTGTGCCAGAGGGCTGGTCAGTCAGTTGCCTTTCTCTCCCTTGACCAGGAGAAGGCGTTTGACCGGGTGGAGCACGACTACCTTCTTGGGACTCTGCGGGCGTTTGGATTTGGACCGCATTTCGTGGCCCGGGTCCGGCTCCTATACGCTGCTGCAGAGTGCCTGGTCAAGATCAATGGCTCTTTGTTGGCTCCCATTCACTTTGGGAGGGGGGTTCGTCAGGGATGCCCCATGTCCGGCCAGCTTTATTCCCAATGTGTGGAGCCATTCCTGTGCCTCCTACAGAGGCGGCTGGCAGGTTTGGCTTTGCCGGGGCCGGGGGTGAAGGTGGTTCTCTCGGCCTATGCCGACGATGTGCTACTAATGTTCACCGACCCTGTTGACCTGCGGAGGATGCGTGAGTGCCAGCGGGTGTTCTCAGCCGCATCCTCCGCCAGGATCAACTGGGGGAAGTGTGCTGGGTCGGTGGCAGGTGGACTCCCTGCCGGAGGAGATGGCAGTTTTTGCGTGGAGCACCACGCACCTCCTCTATCTGGGGATCTACCTGAGTCCCACTGAGGGGGCTTGGCCGGCGAATTGGCAGGAGCTGGAGGCGAAGGTCATCGCCCGTGTGGGGCGCTGGTCAGGCCTCCTTGGTGTGTTATCATATTGGGGTAGGGCTGTGGTCATAAACCAGCTGGTGGCCTCTCTGCTGTGGTACCGGCTGGCCACTCTGGTCCCGTCCTCTCGTTTCATCGCCATGATACAGAGGAGGTTAGTTAACTTCTTCTGGGGTGAGAGGAACCACTGGGTCTCTGCTGGGGTTCTGAGTCTCCCGTTGGAGGAGGGCGGTCAGGCGCTGGTCTGCGTCCGCACTCAGGTGGCAGCCCTCCGACTCAGGACCCTGCAGAGGTACGTGTACTCCGAGTGCCCTCCCAGATGGCACTCGCTGGCCACATACTTTTTCTGCCGGGGGCGCTGCTTCCAGGAGGGATCACGGCTCCCGGTAGCGGGCATGAATCAGTGCGCTAGGCGGGAGTTGTCTGGTTTTTACCGTGATCTCCTGAGAGCCAGGAATTTGGTCACCTTCAGCCAGGGCGCTGCTCCTCAGGGGGAGGGGGGTGCTGTGGTTGTGAGGGGGGCCGGTCCTCACCCTGTCATGGTGGGTGTCGGGGAGAGGCGTGTGCGTGGAGCGATTCCAACCGGGCTTATCCCCGCTCCGTTGGAATTGCTCATCGGGCCCACGGCCCGGGTCCCTTCCCGAGAGCCGGCCCCACGCAACACGAGCCGGCTTTCCCAGATGCCCAGCGTGCCGTTCCGTGACGCGGAGAGGCGCGTCTTGTACAGGCTGCTCTTGCACACTCTCCACTTCCTCGCTCTCGTCTTCCGTCCGGACACCCCCGTGTTACCACCTGACGGCGGGAGCGGTCCCCAATGGAGGTCTCTCTATAACGGTGTCCTCCCGCTTTACATCGGGGACCTGGGGTGGAGAGTGTTGCATAAGGCTGTGGCCTGTAACAGGTACTTGAGCCGGTTCACGGTCTCGTCTGCCGCCTGTCGCTTCTGCAGCGAGGAGGAGACCGTGTACCATTTGTATACAGAGTGCGTGAGGTTACAGCCCCTGTTCCAGTATCTGAAGGGGCTGCTCCTCAAGTTCTGGCTCAATTTTAGCCCTACGCTTTTAATTTTTGGGCACCCGGTCGGTACAGAGGGGGGAGGGTCAGGAGGGAGGAGGGGGTCTCCCTGTCGGTCTGCTCCTGGGCCTGGCCAAGATGGCCATCCGCGGGTCCAGGCAGCGGGCAGTCGACGGCCTCACAGAAGTCGGCTGCCTACCCCTGTTCCGGGCTTACGTCCGTGCCCGTGAGTCCCTGGAGAGGGAACACGCGGTGTCCACAGGGACTCTGGAGGCCTTCCGGGAACGCTGGTCGCCGCGGGGGGTTGAATGTATTGTTGACAGAGATGGCGGGATTTTAATGTGATAATTGTTTATTTTGTAAACTGCCGATACAGGCGGCTTTGTTTGATCACATTTTGCTTAGTATCTTTGTATGTTTTTCTTTGGAATAAAACTTTTATATTAAAAATTTTTTAAAAAGAGGTCAGGATCGAACCCGCGTCTCTGGCACTGTGAGGCAGTAGCCCTGCTACTGTGAGGCAGTAGCCCGGTCTCCTCCTCACCACAGAAGTAGCCCTGCTACTGCACCACTGTGCTGCCTGATTTGCATTTGTAGTCCCACCTGCCCACACTGACCAGCATGCCCCATCTACATTAGTTGGGTTGCTATTAATTACTTAAATTATTGCATCGTATGGGAGGCGCATTCCCAATCTCGTTGTACCCCTGGGTACAATGACAATAAAGATATATTGTATTGTATACATTGATAATCGTTTCCTTTCGAAATGATCTTGGATTAGATTTTCCTGAATAATTCTAAATCACTCATCCCTCGGGAAAGGTTCTCATCTCATTCCCAGCCATAATCTCCAAACGTCCCCTGTAGTCAATTCTCGGCCATTAACTATTCCTATCAATATAATTTTTTTTGGTGGGTGGGTTGGTTAGCATCATATCTGTGAGGTCAGATTGCTGATGAGTGCAGTTAGGGGGCCATAGTGTCACGCAGCCTGGAAACAGGCCTTTTGGCCCAACAAGCCCGTACCGACCAGCATGCCCCCTCTACACTAGTCCCATCTGCCCACACCGGCCAGCATGCCCCATCTACACTAGTCCCATCTGCCCACACCGACCAGCATGCCCCCTCTACACTAGTCCCATCTGCCCACACCGGCCAGCATGCCCCATCTACACTAGTCCCACCTGCCCACACCGGCCAGCATGCCCCATCTACACTAGTCCCACCTGCCCACACCGGCCAGCATGCTCCATCTACACTAGTCCCACCTGCCCACACCGGCCAGCATGCCCCATCTACACTAGTCCCACCTGCCCACACCGGCCAGCATGCCCCATCTACACTAGTCCCACCTGCCCACACCGGCCAGCATGCTCCATCTACACTAGTCCCACCTGCCCACACCGGCCAGCATGCCCCATCTACACTAGTCCCACCTGCCCGTACCGACCAGCATGCCCCATCTACATTAGTCCCACCTGCCCACACCGGCCAGCATGTCCCGTCTACACTAGTCCCACCTGCCCACACCGGCCAGCATGCCCCGTCTACACTAGTCCCACTTGCCCACACCGGCCAGCATGCCCCATCTACACTAGTCCCACCTGCCCACACCGGCCAGCATGCCCCATCTACACTAGTCCCACCTGCCCACACCGGCCAGCATGCCCCATCTACACTAGTCCCACCTGCCCATACTGACTAGCATGCCCCATCTACACTAGTCCCACTTGCCCACACTGACCAGCATGCCCCATCTACATTAGTCCCACCTGCCCACACCGACCAGCATGCCCCATCTACACTAGTCCCACCTGCCCATACTGACTAGCATGCCCCATCTACACTAGTCCCACCTGCCCACACTGACCAGCATGCCCCATCTACACTAGTCCCACCTGCCTGTGTTTGTCCCATATCACTCTAAACTTATCCTATTCATGTACCTGCCTAAATGTTTTAAAACGTTGTTATAGTTCCTGCCTCAATTACCTCCTCTGGCAACTTGCTCCATATACCCACCACCCTTTGTGTAAAGAAGTTGCCCCTCGGGTCCCTATTAAATCTTTCCCTCCTCACCTTAAACCTGTATTCTTTGGTTCTTGATTTGCCTGTCCTGGGTAAAAGATTCTGTGCATTTACCCTATCTACTTCTCTTATGATTTCTTCATGAATCATTAAATTTCCATCACTACAATGCAAAGTCAGAATTTCTTCCAATGATGCCAAACTCTTCAGTAGATCTATCCCCCATATTTACAACCTCACCATTCACAGACCTTGAGCTGCGGTTTTTCACCAACCAAACCTAAAACAATGCAACTGTGCAATTCTGATTCCAAATATCTTTTGATGTTACTTGGTAGTATATTGGAACATAAATGCAAAGTGGTAGTTAGCATGGCAGGGACTGGCTCTATTGACCAGTTGATTGACAAGGAATTATCTTCCAGAGAGTACAGCAGTACAGCATCGTGATGTTATGATTCTACTACAGGTTAGGGCTGAACTGATTTGGGTTAATATGCCATCAGTTACCTTGGACAGGTACATGGATAGGAACGTTTTAATAGGGTTTTCATTTGGACAGGTCCACGGATGGGTAAGTTTTAAAGGGATATGTGTCAAACATGGGCAAATGGGACTAGCTTAGATAAGCATCTTGGTTAGCATGGGTGAATAGGGCTGAAAGGGCCGTTTCCATGCTTTTTGATTACACAGCATGCTTTTTGACTACACGACTCCATGCTTTTTGACTTATCTACATTTATGGAATGAACTTACCTGTTGCAAATTCCATAAGTTCTTCACTATTGTAATTTCAATAAGATGTGCTCAGTATCCTAAAATAGTTTATAAGCTGCCACAAATCTTTTAGATTTGTAGAAAATTGGAGCAAATCATAGAGATTTTGTAATTATTCTAATGTTGACCAATATACATAAACATATTATTTAGATTTAGTAAAGATTTCAAAATTATTTTAAGATCGCTAAATACACATAATTATATAATTTTAATCTGTGAGTTATTTTTTGCTGTATCTTATTCTAGGGAAATGTGAAATTTATTTAACCTTGGCAATCAACTCAGTTGGTTACTTAGATTTTTGTAAATTGTAAAATCTAACCATTCTCTTCTAAATTGTTTTATTGCATGCAGTTTGCTGAGAGCTACACAGCCTCTGAATATAGCCAAGCAGGTAAGGTTTTCTTGAGGGTTAATTGATTTCTTAATATTTCAAAATTTCATTATGCCTATTTTAGTTTAGAGATACAGCATGGAAACAGGCCCTTCGGCCCACAGAGTCTGCGCCGACCAGCGATGCCCGCACATTAACACTATCCGACACACACACACTGGGGGGTTTTTGTAAACATTTATAAGCCAATTTACCTACATACCTGTACGTCTTTGGAATGTGGGAGGAAACTGAAGACCTCGGAGAAAACCCACACAAGTCATGGGGAGAACATACAAACTCCATAAAGACAGCACCCATAGTCGAGATCGAACCCAGGTCTCCGGCGCTGTAAGCGTTGTACGGCTGCACCACCATGCAGCTGTAGGGTTTGTGAAAGATTTTGTCCAATCCCATTCATTATCAACAGCCTCTTAAATGCCGCTGTCATATCTGCCTGAATGGCTGCACGGTGGCGCAATGCTAGAGTTGCTGCCTTACAGCGCTTACAGCACCATAGACCTGGGTTCGATCCCGACTGCAGGTGCTGTCGGTATGGAGTTTGTACGTTCTCCCCGTGGACTTTCTCTGAGATCTTCGGTTTCCTCTCACACTCCAAAGACGTACAGGTTTGTAGGTTGATTGACTTGGTATAAATGTAAATTGTCCCTAGTGTGTGTAGGATAGTGTTAATGTGCGGGGATCGCTGGTTTGTGTGGACTCGGTGGGCCGAAGGTCCTGTTTCCGCACTGTATCTCTAAACAAAATTAAACTAAACTAAACTAAATCCTCTGTGTAAAAAAGTTGCCATGCACATCTCTTTTAAAACTTGCTCCTCTCACCTTAAACCTATGCCCTCAAGTATTTAATGTTTCCATCCTTCTTCCAGAAGAAGTTTCTGACTGTCTACCCTATCTGTGCCTTTCATAATTTTATGTACTTCTATATAAATATCCCCTTGGCGTCCAACACTCCAGACAAAAGTTGCCGTACACATCCCTTTTAAACTTTGCCTTTCACACCTTTAAGCTATGCCCTCCAGTATCAGATTTTTCCATCCTGGGAAAAAGGTTCTGACTGTCTACCCAATCTATGCTTCTGTTAATTGTACATACCTCTATCAGATCACCTCTGGAACATTCGGCATTCCTGAGAAAACAATCCAAGTCTGTCCAACCTCTCCCTGTATCTAATACCCCCCTCATCCAATCAATGAAAGTGATAGCATCTGGGAAATTGTCTAAAACAAATTGGATGGAATAAGCAAATACGAAAAACAGCTTAATTTTCTGCTGAAGAAATTTAAAATTAGCACATTTCACTTGCAGTCTAAAACATGTGGTGCAGCGATAGAGTTGCTGCCTTACAGTGCCAGAGACCCGGCTTCAATCCTGATTATGGGTGCTATCTGTATCGATTTAATACGTTCTCCTTGTGACCGCGTGAGTTTCTCCCAGGTACTCCGAAATCCCCCCCACACTCCAAAGACGTGCAAATTTGTGGGTTAATTGGCTTCTGTGAATTCTACCTAGTGTGTGGGACAAAAATAGTGTACGGGTGATTGCTGGTTGGCACGGACACCGGCAGGCCGAAGGGCCTGTTTCTGCTTCTCTAAATTAAACTAAACAAAACTAAATTCTATGAGCAGCAGAGGATGGAAGAGGCAAATAAGAAAAACAGCTGAACTTTCTGTTAAAAAATTAAAAATTGACACCTTTCACTTGCAGTCCAAAACATTTGAAGACCCTGACTCTCATATGTTTTGGAAGTGAATGTGTACTCCACCATTTGCTTTTACTTTATATTGTCCCATAAAAGGCATGTCCTGGTGAACACTCTGCTTCTCGTTTATTTAATAGAGCTCAATCCACCAGCACCCGAGGAACCTGAACCATTGCCTGCAGTGGAACCTAGTCCCATTCTACTATCAGCTCATCAGGACGGGTCTGTTCAGTTTTGGAGTTTAGAGGTAATATTACATTTTTTGTCCTTGAATTATAAAATCATGGCGACCATTACTTCCCTTGGATAGAAGATCCTTGGATTTTGAAGTCAGATAGGATGTTGGTGAGGCCGCATTTAGAGTATTCTGTTCAGTTTTGGGCATCATGGTAGAGGAAAGAGTGCAGAGAAGATATACGAGCCAGGACTCGAGGGCCTGAGCTATGGGGAAAGGTTGAGCAGGCTAGGACTATTCCTTAGAGTGCAACATGATGAGCGTGATCTTATAGAGGGGTGATCTTATAGAGGTGTACAAAATCATGGGAGGAATAGATCAGGTAAATGCACAGAATCTCGAGCCCAGGGTAGGGGAATTGAGAACTAGAGGGCATAGGCTTAAATTGAGGGGCCGAAATAGGAATATCTTTTTTACACAAAGGGTGGTGGGTGTATGGAACGAGCTGCCAGAGGAGGTAGTTGAGGCAGGTACCTCAACTATTCTCTACTACCTCAAATATTTTAAGAAATATTTTGACAGGTACACGGATAGTATAGGTTTGGAAGGATATGGGCCAAACATAGGCAGGTGGAACTAACGTAGATGGGACATGTTGGTCGGCATGGGCAAGTTGGGCTGAAGGTCCTGTTTCCACACTGTATGACTCTATAACTGTGAGAGTTTACTGCTGGAGTTAAATTTTGTCTTTTGGAAGCACAAAGTCAGAAATCATATTTTTGTGTGAGGATAGTAGATTGTGTTGTTCCAGCTCATAAAGTAACCTGTAATCAAACTTCTGTGGACATTAGATTTACCAAGTGAATTGCAAAGTCCATATTATTGTTCTGATATCCTCCATATGGATATGACAGGTTTAGAGGGATAGTATAATGAGCATTTGACGGCACTGGGCCTTTACCCACTGATGTATAGAAGGATGAGGGGGGAATCTCATAGAAACTTACTGCGTAGTGAAAGGCCTGCATAGAGTGGATGTGGAGAGAATGTTTCCACTAGTGGGAAAGGCTAGGACCAGAGGGCACAGCCTCAGAATAAAAGGACGTACTTTTAGAAAGGAGATGAGGAGGAATTTCTTTACCAGAGGGTGGTGATTCTGTGGATTGCATTGGCACAGAAGGTTGTGGAGGCCAAGACTTTGGGTATTTTTAAAGCAGAGATTGACAGGTACTTGGTGGCACAGTGGCTCAGCGGTAGAATTGCTATCTCACAGGGCAGGGACCCAGGTCCGATCCAGACTGAAGGTGCTGTGTGTATGGAGCTTGTATGTTCTCCATGTGACTGCATGGACTTTTCCCTGGGTGCTCTGGGTTTCCCCTCATACTGCAAAGACGTACAGGTTTGTAGGTTAATTGGCTTTGGTAAAATTGTAAATTGCACCTAGTGTGGAGGATAGCGCTAGTGTTCAAGGGAGATCGCTGGTCAGCGTGGACATGGTGGGCTGAGGGGCCTGTTTCCTTGCTGTATCTCTAAAGTCTTAAGTTTAAATTCTTGATAAGGAAGGGTGCCAAAAGGTTACGGGAAGAAGGCAGGAGAATGGGGTTGAGAGGGAACGATAGATCAGCCGTGATTGAATGGCGGGGTAGACTCAATGGGCCAAATGGACTAATTCCGCTCCTATGACTGATTGTAGTGTTCCAAATTGTGAAGCCAGAGGAATGAAAGATAAAGGGTGAGGAGAGAAATAGATGAGAGACCAAGTAGAGCACGGGGAGGGGAGTGGGAGAGGGGATAAATAAAGGGTGTGGGGGGAGAAAGTGGAGGGGGGAGGGGGATTATGTTTAGAGGTTACTTAAAATTGGAGAATTCAATGTTGATGCCATTGGGTTGTAAGCTACCCAGGCACAATATGAGATGCTCCTCCTCCTGTGTGTGTGTGGCCTCACTCTGGCAATGGAGGAGACCCAGGACAGAAAGGTCAGTATGGGAATGGGAAGGGGAGTTGAAATGGTTGGCAACGGCTAGATCCAGTATGGCTTGGAGGACCGAGAGTAAGTGTGCAGCAAAACCGGTCGCCGATAAAACACTTCGTCTCACTGATTTATATACTTCTTCCAGACGATGCTCACATTTATTAAATCATGCCTGCTATTCTATATTTAGTCATTTCCTGCACTTTAAGGTTGAACCTTTTGCTGTAATATTTACAGCAATGGACAGGTTCGGTATGAAGCTGTCACTATCTTATTGAAGCACCAGAACCAACCTCCCTCTTTCGATCAAAATCAAGCAACAACTGCTTAGATCTTGTGAATGCCACCTCACTATTGTAACCGCTGACGCAAACAGTTAGATATCGGGAAATCTGGACCCCGCATTTTCATTTTGCTTGATGTTCCATTGCGCCATTTGCCAACAATAACTAACATTTGGTTGAGCCTTTGCTTCTATAAAAGACTCAATCGAGCATAATGTTTTCGTTATAAAATGGAGTGGGCAGGAGTCCAGGGATGAAACCTCAACAAACAAGGAGATATGAGATGAATATAACTGCAGCACAGTACAAACCAGCAGTTACTCTCCGGTTAGTCACTGAGTCTGAGATCGGAAGGTGGGGTTTGGTCAATAAATTAAGCGAATTCTCCCTTAATAGGCATGATGCACTCTGGATCTCTCTTTGAGTGACTGGTGACTCATAGTATGTTTTTTTTGTAATTAAATGCAGCATATAATAAAACCAGTCATTGTATTTGCCTAATATCTGTACTTTATTCGCGATTAGTTCAAACAACTCAACTCACCGGCCCACTCTTTGCACCCGTCTACTCCAGCGGCTCCCTCCTCCTCAGGGTCGAGCTTGGCAGTTTCTGAGCTTACCCCCCCCCCCCCCCCGCAGGCCGCGGCCCACCAGGTCCTTCTTTGCGGTGGCGATCCAGGCCTGCGACCGCACTTGGCCGCATGTGGCCCACCAGGTCTTTATTCATTCTGCGCTGAGGCGTGTCTCGAGAACCTTCTGCCATGCTGCAATGCATCCAGGGATGGGATATATCTCTTTGCACACCTACCAAACATTGCTTCGTTCTTTATTGATATTTACACAGTTGCAATTTTGATCCTTTCCCATACAAATATGTCTCTATTTAACTTCAAATTCCTGCTGGCACAATTCCACAATCATTTCAAACCATTTGGTTCCTTAATTATCCCATTGTTTGTGCTTTGCGATTTAACCAATTTGTCCATTTCACAAGATGCCAGTACCTATTTGGTCGTTCTGTCCTTGGTGCAGCTCACAATAGGATGGTTTACAATGGGTAGCTCACAGGGCTGGAAAATGGTGGTGCAACGGTAGAGTTGCTGCCTTATAGCACCAGGGACCTGGGTTCGATCTTGTCTGTACGGAGTTTATATGTTCTTCCTGTGACCATGTGTGTTTTCTCCAGGTGTTCTGGTTTCCTCCGATATTCCAAAGACGTACAGGTTTGTAGGTTAATTGGGTTCAGTAAAATTGTAAATTGTCCCTCGTGTTTAGGATAGTGCTGTTGTACGGGGTGAGTGATCACTGGTCAGCGTGGACTCAATAGGCCAAAGGGCCTGTTTCCGTGCTGTATTTCTAAACTAATCTAAACAAAACTTTCTCAGATATGTTCTAGGGGAACACGGCCTTGCTCCTCACATCCATCATCGCCGGTTGCATTCTCTCCAGTCTCTGGACTTTGTGGGACAAGCTTGGGGAGAAGGCATTTAAGAGATTTTTATGGCAGAGATTCATAGATTCTTGATTAATAAGGGTGTCAGGGATTATGGGCAGAAGGCAGAAGAATGGGGTTGAGTGGGAAAAATAGATCAGCCATGTTCGAATGGTGGAACAGACTCAATGGGTTGAATGGCCTAATTCCACTCATGTCTTGTGATCATCATCCCCGCCCCTGTTGGGCATTCAGTACAGAGGCTTGAAAGTGTGCTCCAGCAGATTCAGAAACAGCTTCTTCTCTGTTATCAGGCTTCCAAATAGTCCTTCCATAAGCTAGGGCATTGTGCAATTCTTCTCTACCTCATTGCATACATTGGACTCTGGAATTGTTGCACTATAACGATCTATATAGACCTATATTCTGCACATTATATCTTTCCCTTCACTCTACCTATCAATCACGAGTTTGACTTGATTGTATTTATGGATAGTCTTACCTGGTTTAATTAGATACTATGCAAAGCAACCCTTTTCACTGTGCAGGTGAAAAAATAAATCTAAACTTTAGACTTTAGAGATACAGTGTGGAAACAGACCCTTCGATCCACTGAATCCATGCCGACCAGTGATCACTCCATTTTCTGGCACTATCTTACATGCTAGGAACAATTTGCATTTTTTTTACCAAAACCAATTAACCTACAAACCTGTATGTCTTTGGAGAGTGGGAGGAAACCAGAGTTCCCAGGGAAAACCCACACGGTCACAGGGAGAACATACAAACTCCGTACAGACAGCACCCGTAGTCAGGATCAAACCCGGGTCTCTGGCGCTATAAGGCAACAACTCAACCGCTGCGCCACAGTGTTGCCCCTACTGCTGGGCCACTGTGCTGCCCAAAAATAGGGTTGAGAGTGAAACATAGATCAGCCATTATCAAATGGCGGAGCAGACCCCAGACCCTGAACTGACACTGACGAGGCATTGATTATATGAACATCCTTTACTGTGCTTCTTGGGTCTGTTGCTCCTGGTGTCTCTTCCAACCAGCAGAGTATCCTCCCAGAGCATGATGGGATACTTGACATGTCTCTGGCTGCAATAGTCTGCAGCACCAAACTTGCTCAATGTTCTTAAATACAATAGGAACATTCACACAGTGTTGCTCAGACCCTGCTGTGGGCCAACTTTTTGTAATGGCCTGTGGGTTTGTATAGTTTGGTTTGGTTTGGTTTAGTTTAGGTTGGTTTAGGATTCAGGATATTCAGGATATCTTTATTTGACGAAATTTAGTCACCCACAGTCCAACAGTCCAGGGGCGTGGCTGTGTTCTGCAGCTGCGGCTCACCGGCAGTCTCTCTGTCTTTTTTTTTTTTTTTTTGTCTATTGTCATCGTTTAATGTACGTTTTGTTCTATTTTTAACTCTGTGTATGTGGGGGGGTGGTGGGGGGGTTGGGGGAAACCTTTTTTCTAATCTCTTCCTCAACGGAGATGCGACCTTTACCGTGTCGTATCTCCGTTCGCGCTACGGCCTAACATCGTGGAGTCGGCGGCCTCCAGCTGGGATCGACCTTGAAGACTCCGGTCGCAGGGCCTGGACTTACCATCTCCGAGGCTTCGGCCGTGGGCCCTGCAGACCGCAACATCGGGAGTTCGCAGGTCCCTGGCTGGCGACCGGTTTTTGGGAGCTCCAGCCGTAGCAGCTTCGACCGCCCCGAAGCGCGAGGTACGATCGACCCGCTCGCAGGCCCTTCATCACCCTGCGTGGCCCGGCCGCAGCACTTTCCATCGACCGGTGGGGGCTCAGGACTTTCATCGGCCTGCTCGGCTCGGCCCTGGGACTTTCCATCGCCCAGTGGGGGCTCAGGACTTTCATCGGCCTGCTCGGCTCGGCCCTGGGACTTTCCATCGCCCGGTGGGGGCTTCAAAAAGTTGGGAGCCTCGATCACCTCGTGGCACCACGGGAGAAGAATGAGGAGGAGATAAGACTTTTCTTTGCCTTCCATCACAGTGAGGGTATGCCTGGAGCAATCGCTGTGATGGCTGTTTGTGTAAAAATTGTATCTGTGTGTCCTGTGCTTTTTGTTGTCTACTGCCGGACCCTGACGTGAGAGGACGCTGGCGTTGTTTATTCGCCGCTTTTCCGTTAGGATAGTTTGTCTGTTTGTTTTTATGTTGATTGTTTTTGTAAAGCGCTTTGAGCACCCGATAAGGCGCTATATAAAATAAATGCTTATTATTATTATTATTATAACAATAAAAGCAGTAAAATAAGCAAATTACACAACCCCAACCAACACAAAAAAAAAGAAACATCCATCACAGTGAGTCTCCTCCAGACCCCTCCTCACTGTGAGGGAAGGCCAGAATGTATTTTCTCTTCCCCTGCCGTCTTCTCCCGCGGTCATGCTGGTGTCGTTGCCACGTTTCAGGCCGCGCCGGACGGTGAAAGGTCCGCAGCGGGCCAACCCCCGCCCCGCGATCCGGGGCGGGCGAACACGCTGCCGCTGCACGTCGGGCCGGTCATGGCTCCCGACATTGAAGCCCCCGCCGAGCAGAGAAAAAACCCGCGGCCTATTTCAGGCCGCGCCAGACGGTGAAATGTCCGGGGCGGGTCGACCCAAGCCCCACGATTCGGGGCGGGCGAAGACGATGCCGCTGCCGGAGCTCCCGATGCGGCCCGAGCCTAAGGCGAGTCGCAGCCGCTCCCGCAGCCTCCGAGGACGGCCGGCTCCGCTGATGGTGAGTCCGGTCCGCGGGCTCTGCGAACCAGAGCCCTGGAGGCCACCCGCTCCAGGAGTTGGGCCGGTGGTAGGCCGTAGCAAGAACGGAGACCCGACCCAGAAAACAAAGGTCGGGTCTCCGTTCGGAAGGGACAAATTAACAATTTTACAGTTCCCCCCTCCCCCCCACACACACACATAGTACACAACCACAAAAACACGACATCACATCTACAATTAAGACAAAAAAAACAACAAAAACACAAAGACAAATGGACCACAGGTAAGCCGCAGCTGCTAGGGCAGCGCCGCCATTTTGGGACAGTTTGGTTTATTGTCACGTGTACCAAGGTACAGTGAAAAGCATTTTTCCTGCGTGCTGTACAGTCAGTGGAAAGACTATACATGATTACAATAAGCCACCCACAACGGACAGATACAGTATAAAGGGAATAACGAAAATGCAAGATAAAGTCCAGCAAAGTTCAATTAAAGATAGTGCAGCTTTGTATGTTAATTAGCCTCTGTAAATTGTTCTTGGTGTGTAGGGAGCGGATGTGATAGCGGGATAAAACAACAAGTGTGAATGGGTGATCGATAGTCGTCGTGGACCCGATGGACCAACGGGCCTGTTTCCACGCTGTTTTTTTCAATCAATATGGTCAAATATGGCAACATTTCTTAAGAAGTTCTGAAAAATGTCTGAAGAAGGATCTCGACCCAAAATGTGACCTATCCATTTTCTCCAGAGATGCTGTCTGACTTGCTGAGTTACTCCAACACTTTGTGTCTACCTTTGGTATAGACATAATATACCAAATATTTTGATGTATACCACATTTGCTATAATTCCTTGTTACTACTGGACTGGTGATGGTTTCAAATGGAGTCAGTAACCTCACTGCAGTACTTATGCTGGCAATGTGGTCACTGTTAATGTAAACGGGGTCGTTTGCTTTTTTCAGGCAATGATCCTGACCATAAAATGAAAATTATGGACAACTGATGTGATTGTGCTGTAAGGGATGGATGTCCACATTTGTAAAATGGACACAACTTGTTTCTTGATAGCCGGTTTATATTTCCCCTATCAGTGCTATGAGGTTTATTGAGTACTAACTGATTTGTTTTGCAATGGCACCATCTGTAGTCTTTCAAGAGCATTTCCATTTATACTTTATTATTATCTCACAAATATGTTTTTTTTTACATTATAAGACATAGAAGCAGATTTAGGCCATTCAGCCCATCGAGTCTGCTCTGCCATTCAGTCATGGCTGATCTATTTTTCCCTTTCAACCTGCCTTCTCCCGTAACCTTTGTCACTCTTACTAATCAAGAACCCGTCAATCTCTGTTTTAAACATACCCAATGGCTTGGCCTCCACAGCCATCTGTGGCAATGAATTCCACGGATTCACTACCTTCTGACTGAAGAAATTCCTCCATATCTCTTTTCTAAGGTATGCTCCATAAGTTCATAAGTCATAGGAGAAGAATTAGGTCATTTGGCCAATTGAGTCTACTCTGCCATTCAATCATGGCGGGTCTATGTTTCCCCTTTTGTCGTTCTTATAGCTCTGACTTTCCAAGGGTTAATGGTATAGATGCAGGTTTTATTATTGGAAATTTCAAACTTTAGTTTAATAATTTTATTATTGGAAATTGGATGGGGTGGTACAATGGCACAGCTGCTAGAGCTGTTGCCTTACAGCGCCAGAGACCCGGGTTTGATCCTGACTATGGGGGCTGTCCGTGTGGATTTTGTACGTTCTTCCTGTGACAACATGGGTTTCCTTCCAGGTGCTCCGGTTTCCTCCCACATCCCAAAGATGTGCGGGTTTGTAGGTTTATTGGCCTCTGTAAACTGCCCTTAGTGTGTAGGGAGTGAATGAGAAAGTGGGATAGCATGGAACTCAAATGAATGCGCGATCGAAGGTCGGTGTGAACGCCTTTCGGCTGAAGGGCTTGTTTCCTTGCTGCATCTTTCAGTCAATCAATCAATCCTGCTAGATAATTCATAAAATGCTGGAGTAACTCAGCGGGTCAGGCAGCATCTCTGGAGAAAAGAAATAGGTGACATTTTGGGTGGATACCCTTCTTCAGACCCAGAGACAGGGGAGGGAGAAACGAGAGGTATGAAAAGGTACATAGAACAAATGAATGAAAGGTATGCAAAAGAACAAATCAAAGGCAGCAACGATGATCAAGGAAAGGTTGAGCCCACAATGGGCCATTGTTGGCATCCAGTCCAAGTGAGAAATCCTGATATGAGGGGAGGCCTGATACACACTTACATCTACATTAGCACACTAGCGCTCCTGAAATATCACACTCCAATTGCATTGTGCAGTGCAATCCATTGTGGGTTTATTTTCATTCTCTTACAGGGTATACAGTTGGATAAGATCTTGCCCACCCTTCAGTTTTGCCATCCTATCACTGCAATTTCAGTCGCTAATACAATGCCTCTTGTCGTGGCTGGAAATCACAGTAAGTTGATTCATCCTTAACAACTTCCTTTACACAGGTTTGTATTTGGCTTAAGCAAGTGTGTTGTGTTCTGATCATTAATCTGCGTTAAAATTGGTTGAATTGACTGTGAAGTTAGCCTCCATTAATACCCTACCATGATCAACCGGAGAAAATGAGAATTGTAGGCAGTGATAATACACAAAATATTACAGAGTTTAATTTTGTTTAGTATATTTTAGCTAGGTTTAGTTTAGTTTGTTTTAGTTTGGTTTAATTTAGTTTGTTCGCACCTGTACCGAGGTACAGTGAAAAGCTTTTTGTTGCGTGCCATCCTGCCAGCGGAAAGACAATACATGATTATAATCAAGCCATCCACAGTTTTGACCCAAAACGTCACCTGTTTCTTTTCTCCAGAGACGCTGACTGACCCATTGAGTTACTCCTTACTGTCTATCTTAGTTTAGTTCAGTTTAATTTATTGTCATCTGTACTAAGGTACAGTAAAAAGCTATTTTTGTTGCGTGCTAGCCTGTCAGTGGAAAGACTGTACATGATTACAATCAAGCTGTCCACAGTGTACAGAAACAGGATAAAGGGAATAACGATTAGTGAAAGATTAAGACCAGTAATGTCCGATTAAAGTTAGTCCTCGTGTCTCAAATGAGGAGATGGTAGCTCAGGATCACTCTCTAGGTGGTGAAAGGATGGTTCAGTTGCCTGATACAGTTGGGAAAAAATTGTCCCAGAATCTGGAGGTATGCATTTTCACACTTCTGTGCCTCTTGTCTGATGGGGAAAAGGGAGAACAGGGAGTGTCCAGGGTGTGACTGGTCCTTGATTATGTTGGTGGCCTTGCCGAGGCAGCGTGAAGTGTAGATGGCATCAACAGCAGCAAAAGAGACTTGAAATGGGCGGCACAGCTGGTACGGCTGCTGCCTCACAACGGCAGAGACACAGGTTCAATATTGACCTTGGAGTGGAGTCTGCGTGTTCTCTCTCTGACCATTTCCTCAAGGTGCTTTGCGTTCCTCCCACATCCCAAAGATGTAGATTAATTGGCCAGTATATTGTCCTCTAGTGTGTGCGAGTGGGTGAGAAAGTGAGATAACGTAGAAAGACACAGTGCTGGAGTAAATCAGCGGATCATGCAGTATCTCTGGAGAACATGGATTGGTAACGATTCGGGTCGAGACCCTTTGTCCAGATGAATTTGAGGTCAGGGGGGAAATTAATGAAGTTCATGAGTTCTGCATGGGTACAGGAGGCAGCCCTGAAGCAGTCATTGATGTAGCGGAGAATAGTTAGTAACATAGAAAATAGGTGCAGGAGTAGGCCGTTTGGCCCTTTGAGCCAGCACCACCATTCAATATGATCATGGCTGATCGTCCAAAATCAGTACCCGGTTCTGGCTTTTTCCCTATGATTCCCTGAGCCCTAAGAGCTAAATCTAACTCTCTCTTGAGAGTTGGTGGATAGAGCCAGTGTGTGCCTGAAACAAAGACTGTTCGATGTAACTAACCAAAAGGCAGGCATAGGTGGGGCCATTGTAAGTGCCCATGGTTACACATTTAACTAGAAAACATTGATAACATAGAACTGTGTGCAAAAAAGGAATTTCACTGTACCTATGCAGTCACAGTCATACATCATGGAAACAGGCCCTTCGGCCCAACTTGTCATGCTGACCAAGATGCCCCATCTACACTGGTCCCACCTGTCCACATTTGGCCCACATCCCTCTAAACCTTTCCTATCCATGTACCTATCCAAATGTCTTTTAATACCTGTCCAAATGTATTTTTGACCATGTGACATGTGACAATAACCCTTGACCCATTGAACTATTGTGATGGGTGATGGTCAGTGTGGACTCGTTGGGGCGAAGGGCTTATTTCCAAGCTGTCTTTCAATCAATCAATATCTGCTTTCATTGCTCTGCCCTCTTTATCCCTTCATCTTGAAGACACCCATCTCCATCTATGTTGTCCTGAGCTTATCCAAGCTGAAAACCAGATTAAATATCAAGCAATACTTCCCTCCAAAGTGTATAACTGCCTTTCATGCACAAAGGAGGTGGTTACTCTCTCAGAAGGACATGAAGTGCAGGAGTAACTCAGCAGGACAGGTAGCATTTCTGGAGAATATAGATAGGTGATATTTTGGATCGAGACCCTTCTTCAGACTGATTGCAGGCGAATATAAAGCTGGAAGATCATAACCATGGCTGGAGGTGATGTGTCTTAAAATTAACCAATATGTGTTTTCATACAGAGGGATACATAATAATTTGGGATATTGAAACATTGATCACCGATCCATCGGCACGAAATAAGGTATGTTTTGTTGCTTAACTTAGCTAAATTCAGAGTTAAGAACTTAGTTATTGAGAATGAAATTGAGTGATAATTAAGGAAGTGTGTGGGAATGAACTGCAGATGCTGGTTTACACCAAAGATAGATACAAAATGCTGGAGTAACTCAGCGGGACAGGCAGCATCTCTGGAGAGAAGGAATGGGTGATGTTTTGAGTTGAGACCCTTCTTCAGACAGTGTCAGGGGAGAGGGAGTCTAGGGATATGGAGGGATCAGGTGTGCAAACGACAGATCAAAGCAGATGAGGCTGAAATGTAGAATGGTTCATTGTTAGCTGAGGGGAAGATGACAAGGTAATCAGTAAAATTAATCAGAAAGACAGTGAAACTAGTCGGAGAACTAGGGTGGCAGAGGGACGGAGAGAGAGGGAAAGAAAGGGCAACTTGAAGTTAGAGAAGTCAAAACTCATACAGCTGGGGTGTAAGCTACCCAAACGAAATATGAAGTGCTGTTCCTCCAATTTGCATTGGGCCTCACTCTGACAGTGGAAGAGGCCTTGGACAGAAAGGTCAGAATGGGAATGGGAGGAGGAGTTAAAGTGTTTAGCAACCGGGAGATCAGGTAGACTGAGTGGAGGTGTTCAGCGAAACGATCGCCGAGCCTGCGCTTGGTCTCGCCGAAATACAGGAGTCCACACCTGGAACAGCGGATACAGTAGATAAGGTTGGAGGAGGTGCAAGTAAACCTCTGCCTCACCTGAAAGGACTGCCGAGGTCCTTGGACGGAGTCAAAGGAGGAGATATAGGGACAGGTGTTGCATCTTCTGCGTTTGCAGGTGAAATAATAGTACCTGGGGAGGGGGTGGTTTGAGTGGGAAGGGATGATTTAACCAGGGAGTTGCAGAGGGAACGGTCTCTATGGAAAGTGGAGATGGGAAGATATGGTGGGATCCCATTGGAGATGGTGAAAATGTTGAAGGATTATATGCTGTATGCGACGGGTGAAAGGTAAGGACTCCGTCTCTGTTGCGACCAGGGGGAGGGGGAGCAAGAGCAGAGCTGCGGGCTACTGGGGAGATACCTGTGAAGGCCTCATCTATGATAGAAGAGGAGAATCCCCGTTCCCTAAAGAATGAGGACATCTAGGAAGTCCTGGTATGGAACACCTCATCTTAGTCGCAGATGCGGCATAGACGGAGAAATTGGGAGTAGGGAATAGTCTTTGCAGGAGGCAAGGTGGGAAGAGGTGTAATCTAGATAGCTGTGGGAGTCAGTAGGTTCATAAATGATGTCCATGAATAGTCGACAGTATCTGCTGTGATGGGGACGGGAAGATCAAAAAATGGAAGGGAGATGTCGGAGATGGTTCAAGTGAATTTGAGTGCAGGATGAAAATTGGTAATGATTTTAATGAAGTCTGTGAGTTCTCCATGGTTGCAGGAGGGTAGTCCCGATGCAGTCGTCAATGTAACAGAGATAGAGTTTGGCGATAGGGCCAGTGTACGCCTAGAACAAGGGTTGTTCGACCATAGCTGGGGCTCATAAAAGTGCCCATGGATGTGGATGAAGTGGGAGGAGTTGAAGAAGAAGTTGTTGGGTGATAATGAAAGAATCATGGAATGATTTCCAGTAAGTTCCCAGTAATTGGAGAGTCTCGGACCAGAGGGCACAGCCTCAGAATGAAAGGGCGTACCTTCAAAATAGGGATGAGGAAGAATTTATTTAGCCAGAGGGTGCTGAATCTGCAGAATTCACTGCCACAGATGGCTGAGGTGGTCAAGACATGGGATATTTTTACTACAGAGATTAATGGATTCTTAGCTAGGAAGGGTGTGAAAGGTTGCGGGGAGAAGGCAGGAGATTGAGGCTGAGAGGGAAGAATAGATCAGCCATGATTGAATGGTGGAGCAGCCTCGATGGGTTGAATGGCCTAATTGTGCTCCTATCTCTTATGGTCTCATGAAATGGTCACAGGAGGTCATTTGGCCCATTCTTTTCATGTTGGATCTTGACCAGAGCAATTCAGTAGTTCCACCTCCATCCTTGTGAACTCGAAAGGATAAAAAAAAAGACTGTCCAACCCTATCTCATCCTTTGCTCAAATCTCTGTATCAAATGGTGGCGCAGCAGTAGAGTTGCTACCTTACAGCGCCAGAGACCCGGGTTTGATCCTGACTACAGATGCTGTCTGTATGGAGTTTGTACGTTCTCCCCTTGACTGCGTGGGTTTTCTCCATACTCCAGTTTCCTCCTACACTCCAAAGGTTTGTAGATTAATTTGCTGTGGTAAAAGATTGTAAATTGTCCCTAGTGTACAGGATAGTGAAAGCGTGAGGGGATCACTGGTCGGCACGGACTCGGTGGGATGAAGGGCCCGTTTTCGCGCAGCATCTCTGAACTAAAATTTAAAAATTGCCAAGTTGTTTGGAATTACGTAAGATCAACTTTACTATATTTTTGCAGGAGCCCATAAATCGTATCATTAGCTGGAGAGCTCATATTTTGCCAATAGTCAGCATTGTCTTCTTGGAGGAAGTAAATGTTGTCATTTCTGCATCGGTAGATTCTTCTGTCAGGTGCGTAACTGGATTGACATTAAACTTGGGGCCAGCATTTGTCTTAATGCACTCCTTTTACATGATGTGGTATCTTTTAGTTTAATTTAGCGCGGAAACAGGTCCTTTGGCCCACCGAGTCCGTGCCGACCTGTGATCACCCCATACACTAGCATTATCCCACTATCCTACACACTAGGGACAAATTACAATTTTTACTGAAGCCAATTAACCTACAAACTTGTACGTCTTTGGAATTATGGGAGGAAACCGGAGCACCCGGGGAAACCCCACATGGTCACGGGGAGAACATACAAACTTTGTATAGACAAACTTTGTATATCGAACCTGGTTCTCAGGCTCTGTAAGGCAGCAACTTTACCTCTGCGCCACCGTGCCACCCAATGTAGACAATACAATAGACAATAGATGCAGGAGTAGGCTATTCGGCCCGTCGAGCCAGCACCACCATTCACTGTGATCACGGCTGATCATCCACAATCAATACCCCGTTCCTGCCTTCTCCCCATATCCCTTGACTCCGCTATCTTTAAGAGCTATCTAACTCTCCCTTGAAAGCATCCAGAGAATCAGCCTCCACTGCCTTCTGAGGCAGAGAATTCCACAGCTTCACAACTCTCTGGGTGAAAAAGTTTTTCCTCATCTCCGTTCTAAATGGCTGACCCCTTATTCTTAAACTGTGGCCCCTGGTTCGGGACTCCCCAAACATAGGGAACATGTTTCCTGCCTCTCGCGTGTCCAATCCCTTAATAATCTTATATGTTTCAATAAGATCCTCTCTCATCCTTCTAAATTCCAGAGTCTACAAGCCCAGTTGCTCCATTCTTTCAACATATGACAGTCCAGCCATCTCGGGAATTAACCTCGTGAACCTACGCTGCACTCCCTCACTAGCAATGTTAAATGTAGTTGATTATTTTGTGATTTAGATCATTAGATTATCTATCAAGGTATGGATTCTTTCCTCTGAAGAAAAGACCCAGTTATTAATTTATAGAAATGATCAACCAACTTCTATGAATGCATGAGCTTTATTTCCAAATATTTTTCCATCAATTCATATTCTTACTCTATCATGGCAGTTTGTGAACTTAGGATAGCAATTTGGCTGCACTAAACTTTGCCTCACAGCACCAGACCTCCTGACTGCAGATGCTTGTCTGTGCAGAGTTTGTACGTTCTCCCTTGGGTTTTCTTCATGTGCTCCGATTTCCTCCCACATTCCAAAGACGTGCAAGTGTGTAGTTTAGTTGGCTTCTGTAAATTCCCCCGAGTCTGTAGGATGTAGAACTAGTGTGAACGGGCAATCGATGGTTGGCGCGGACTTGGCAGGCGAAAGGGTCTGTTTCTATACTGTTTCCTAGTATCTCTGAACAAAACTAAACTAAACTAAACTAAACTAAATTAAACTAAACTAAACTAAACTAAACTAAACTAAACTAAACTAAACTAAACTAAACTAAACTAAACTAAACTAAACTAAACTAAACTAAATTAAACTAAACTAAACTAAGATAGACACAAAATCCTGAAGTATCTCAGCGAGTCAAGTAGCATCTCTGGAGAAAAGGAATCGGTGACGTTTCAGGTCAAAACCCTTCTTCAGACTAAACTAGTTGGGTTTAACAATGTGGTTTTAGGGGAATTGTAACACAAACCCTTTTCCTTTATGTTTATCACATGAATTTGAGCACAAAGACATCTCGGAAGATATACTCATGTGACAGGTTTTTGTATTTGAATGAACAATATCAATTGATTAATTGTTTGTTTGTTATCCAGGGTTTGGTATTCATTAAATGGCCATTATATTGGATACTTTGGACAACACAGTTTTTTACATCTAATGAATCCCATTGAGTTCGTTTTACCCAGTGATATAACTGAAGCCCCAGTGGAGTCAAAGCAATCCCAGAAAGCAGACCATTTGGACTACCCTTTGATGTTGGATTGGAAAAGGTGAGATGATAAATAATGCATTGGACTGCAATATTTTGCAATATCTGACAATGTAGTAAGTGTATAAAGGAACTGCAGATGCTGGTTTAAACTAAAGATGGACACAAAAACCTGGAGTAACTCAGCGGGACAGACAGCATCTCTGGAGAGAAGGAATGGGTTACGTTTCGGGTCGAGACCCTTCTTCAGACGGAATGTAGTAAGTTTACCTCAACCTGAAATCTCTGAAAATGTATCACTAAAATAGAATTATTCTGCACCATTTGATGAGTTGCCTATACCATTGTTTATTTTTCTAATTTATTTAACCATGAGGTGTGTCCGTCATGGTACTAGCCTTCTTGCACACCCCATATTGGCCCTAAGCAGATGCATTTGAGGACAGTTAAAAGTTAATTGTGTTGCTGGGAATCTGGGTCACCTGTAGATGGCAAATCTCCTTCCCTGATGGACATTGGTGAACCAGGGGTTTTTATTCATGTTTTTTGATAGTTGTTCACAGATACCAACTCTTCCTTCTGGCTTGCACTCTCAAGAATATATGATCAAGGTCAGAAACGGTTTCCGTGCTGTGTGGAATTTGCAACTCTGTAAAATCTGCTCTGGTAACATTGAAGGGTTAAGGTTGCTTTTGAAGGTGGTGAGATCTCCCTGTTGGTTGACTTTACCATCTCCCTGTTGGTCTGGCAAGATGGCCATTCACGGGTCCAGGCAGCGGGCAGTTGAGTGTTCTACCCGAGTCGGCTGCCTGCCCCTTTTTCGAGCTTACGTCGGTGACCATGTGTCCTGGAGAGGGAGGACAAGGTGTGGATGGGGTCTTTGGAGGCCTTCCGTGAACAGTGCTCACCGCGGGGGCTCAGGTGCCTCATGGATACGGCTGACAATGTTATAGTTTGATGGTTGCAATCTGCATGAATAGCAGTTATGATTAATGTATCACTTTGTGGGTTGTGCATATGTAAGAAAAGCTCCTTGTAAAGGAAAGAAAAGTTGATGTTGACATCGGAAGGGCATCTAGGCCTTTTTTACATGATAGTTTAATTTAGTTCCATTTATTTATTGTCATGTGTACAGAGATACAGAGATACAGTGAAAAACTTGTTCTGCATGCTATCCAGTCATTCATACTCTACATACTGTACCATAGTGGGAGAGTCTATGACCAGAGGCCATTGCCTCAGAATAAAAGGACGTACCTTTAGAAAGAAGAGGAGGAGGAATTTATTTCATCAGAAGGTGGTGAATCCGTGAAATTCATTGGCACAGACAATTGTGGAAGCCAAGTCAATGGATACTTTAAAGGCGGAGATTGACAGATTCTTGTTTGGTAAGAGTGGTTTTGGGTTATTGGCAGGAGAATGGGGTTGAGAGAGAAAGAAAGATCAGCCATGATTGAATGACAGAGTAGAGTAGGTTCTGCTCCTATAACATATGAACTTATGAACTTATGAACATGAGCGCAATTTTGGAACAGCATACAAAGAGTTATTACGTTCTGGCACCATCTTGCAATTTCCAAGTCCCTGAGAAGTCTGATCTTGGCCCAAGGGGATATGCAATTTCTTTTATTTCTTATTTTAACGTCTGACATCCTGACAGTGTTTGATCGATGAAGTATCCAAACTCAGATCCTGGGGGGTCAGGGCTTTCTCCATCGCTGCTCCCACCCTATGGAACTCACTACCCCAAACCGTCAGAGACTTCTCCACACTCACCACATTCAAAACATCACTGAAGTCTCACCTGTTCAGTACTGCCTTCAACCACTAAAGGTCACCTCACCTTATGTCTCCTTTCTCTGTTTGTTTACTTATTTATCTATTTATTCACTTCCCTATGTTCTCTAAATCCCTGTAAAGCGTCTTTGAGTATATGAAAAGCGCTATATAAATGTAATGCATTATTATTATTATTATTATAAGTATGGGACACCACGGGATCTGCCAGGTCTGCCTGGGAGGCGAGATGGATTACTTGTAAAACGTTACAGCTGAAATGTGGCATCATGGATCACATAACATTGCTTAGTGTTACATTGGAAGTCAGCACCAGAGACCCAGGGTTGATCCTGACTACTGGTGCTGTCTGTATGTAGTGTGTACATTCTCCCTGTGACTGTGTGGGTTTTCTCCGGTTTGCTCCGGTTTCCTTCCACACTTCAAAAACGTACAGGTTTGTTGGTTAATTGGCTTTGGTAAAGATTGAAAAATGGTCCCTTGGATAGTGTTAGTGTACAGGGATCACTGGTCGGTGTGGACACAATGGGTTGATGGGCCTGTTTCCATGCAGTATCTCTAGACTAAACTAAACTAAAAGTCCACTCCAATTACAGCTTTCCTGGTGGAATTTTAATGCACCACCTTATGATCCAGAAGAAAGAGTAACCCAGATTTCCAGTTCCAGATTTGTAATTGGAATTGTAATTAATTTACTAGCCAAGTATGTAAAAACATACAAGGAATTTGATTTGCCATACAGTCATACCAAAAAAGCAACAACACACACAACTACATAAACATTAACATAAGCATCCACCACAGCGCACTGTGATGGGAGGCAATAACGGATTATCTTCGTCCCTCCTGTACTCCCGCGGTCGGGGCAGTCGAACCATCCGCAGTCGGGGCGATCGAAGCTCCCACATCGGGGCCATCGAAGCTCCCGCGATCGGGGCGGTCAAAGCTCCTGCCGTTGGAGCTCCCGAAGTCAGTCCCCGATGTTAAGTCCGCAGGCTCCCGTGATAACATCGATGATGAAATATATGATAGTAGCATATGATGCCTCTAATGGTAGTCCATGTTTTGGGGTCACTGAAGACTTTGACTTCAGGTCTCCAGCACCTCATGAAGCTTTAAATCTGTGTGGCATAGGGGATGATACCAGCAGTGACCATACTGACACTCGCAATAGGGCAAACTCACATGGGTTATTCTGGATAGAGTGAATGTGGAGAGGATGTTTCCACTAGTGGGAGAATCTAGGACCAGAGGTCGTGGCCTCAGAATAAAATGATGTTCCTTTGGGAAGGAGATGAAGAGGAATTTCTTTGGTCAGAGGGTGGTGAATCTGTGGAATTCATGCCACAGAAGGCTGTGGAGGCCACGTCAATGGATATTTCTAAGGCAGAGATAGAGAAATTCTTGATTAGGACGGGTGTCAGGAGATATGGGGAGGGCAGGAGAACGGGGTTGAGAGGGAAAGATAGATCAGCCATGATTGAATGGCCGAGTAGACTTGATGGGCTGAATGGCCTAATTCTGCTCCTATCACTTATGGTCTTATTTACAGTGGTCAGAAAGCCCAGGACCACATGTGATCACTGTCTCACACCGTCAGAGCGCATGTGCGATGCCGCTGGCAATCTTGGGTTTGTCCCAGCAGCTTCATCCTGGTCTTTGAAGGAAGAGGCGTGGCGATCTCAGGCCTCTTCCTGCAGTTCACCCTTGCCACGACAGGAGGTGCTGATGGTACAGGTTTCTTCTTAGTGGCTCAGCTTTGAGCTTGGAGAGACAACGCTGGCAGTCTGTGGATTATCCTGGTGGCCAATCTTTGCCTACGTGTTTGTGGACATAAATATTTTTTCCCCACATTGTTTAAATGACATTTTATTGTTTTTGAATGTTGTAAAAACATTCATAGTACCTTGACAGCCAAGCCAACATAATCTGGGGCATTAGCTTTACTATCTGTCTAAAGACTTTTGGGGCTGTATTGCGAGTAGAACTTGTCCTGATCTTCCCCCCTCACTGGTGCAATGAGCCTTGGTATTACAGATCAGAAAGGCTTCAGGCTGCAAGTCAACACTTGGGTATATGCAGTGGGCGGCTAGCTGATGGAACCATGTCTTTGCCCATTCCAAGCCAGTTTCTCTCAAGTTACTGTCAAATTCATCATTAATTGACATCCACAATGCAGGAGACACAAGGAACTGCTGAATCTCGAACAAAGCACAACAGGCTGGAGGATCTCAGCAGGTCAGGCAGAATCTGCGGAGTGAATAGACAGGCAACATTTCGGGTCTTCAGACTGATTGTGGTGGGGAGGAGAAAGCTGGATGGGTGAAAACAGGGTGTGCCCTGGCAAGTGATAGGTGGATACAGGTGAGGGTGGTTGGATTGGCATTAATGGGTAAAATGTGACAAAGGTGCAGGTATCCATTCCCTCCACAGATGCTGCCCAACCCGCTGACCTCCTCCAGCACTTTGTGATTTTTTTTTTCCAACATGAAGGCCTTCGAAGGGTTCATTTTCCTGAAGTCCAATTAGAACTATAGTCCAGAGCACGTAGCAGTTGATGTGGTTTTTTCTCTGAATCTGTTTGTGCATCAAAGATGTACTTGTTCTTGATTGCCTGACCATAAACAGTTGAAGCTCCAGACCTTCTTTTACCACTCTGTGGTTCAATGTGAGTTGAGTTGAGTTGAGTTTAGTTTATTGTCACGTGTACCGAGGTACAGTGAAAAGCTTTTTTTTGCACGCTAACCAGTCAGTGGAAAGACAATACTCATCCGCAGATACATGATAAACGGAATAACGCGAATAACATTTGTGCAAGATAAGTCTGATCAAAGATAGTCTGAGGTTTTCCAATGAAGTCCAATGAAGTCAGAGGGTCCCCAATGCGGTAGATAGGTTGTTGGCAATATGGTTCAGTTTCCAGATAACAGCTGGGAAGAAACTATCGATGAATCTGGACATGTGCATTTTCACACTTCTGTACATTTTGCCTGATGGGAGAGGGGAGAATAGGGAGTGGCGAGGGTGCAACTCATCCTGTATGATGTTGGTGGTCCTGCTGAGGCAGCGTGAGGTGTAAATGGAATCAACAGAAGGCAGGTTGGTTTGTGTGATGGTCTGGGCTGCGTCCACAATTCGCTGCAATTTTTTGCAGTCTTGGATGGAGCTGTTCCCAAACCAAGCTGTGATGCATCCCGATAAAATGCTTTCTCTGGCGCATCTGTAGACGTTGGTGAGAGTTGTTGGGGGCATGCCGAACCTCCTAAGCCTTCTAAGGAAGTAGAGGCATTGGTGTGCTTTCTTGGCCATTGCTTCAGTCTGGCTGGTGATATTTACACCTAGGAATTTGAAGCTTTCAACCATCTCTACTTCGGTATCATAAATGCATAACGTCATTGCGTTTGACTGCAGTTAAAATGTCCACCATCTAATTGCACCAAGCAGCTTAATTTAACTCATCCTCGATGTCAACCTTTTTTTTCTTTTTGATTTAGATGGAAACCATTTGATCGGGAAAGTTATTTAATGAAGCTGCAGCAACAGCGCAAAACTCTCGATGTAGATCAAGACAAGAAATTCTTCAAATCGATTACTTTACCAAGGGTAGGAATCAAAATGTGTTTTAATGAATGTTTCACTTGTCCCGTAATAAATATATTCTTCCTCACAGCAAGATTCCCTCACTCTCCCAGCCTGCATTTACCTTCCCAATTCCTGCATTCATGAAATTGTTTTTCTCTATAGTGTTACAATCTTCGCATTCTCAGCAACAGATTACTTTGTATTCTATATAAGAATACACTATGTACATCTGCTTGCACTTTTAGATTATCCAGTGTAATTGATAATTTATTGTATTATTGTTTATCATATTGTTTATTATATAATTATCAGTTACGTTAATGTGTCTGTTAAGCTGCAGCAAATTTCCATGTTCAGGAAGGAACTGCAGATGCTGGTTTAAACCGATAGACACAAAAAGCTGGAGTAACTCAGCAGGACAGGCGGCATCTCTGGACAGAAGGAATGGGTGACGTTTCGGGTCGAGACCCTTTTTCAGACATGTTCTGTTCCCAGTGCATGTGATAATTAAACACTCATGACTCTCGCCTCTTGCCATTGTTTCTTTCTTTATTGACAGTTGTACAGGTGACTTTTGACTTAAACTTGGTTATCATGAGCTCTCTCTCCAAAAATGCACACTCGACCCGACTGAACAAAAAACAACTGTCTCATCTCCAATCCTGGCCGTATACTTTACTTTGTTTAACTTTTGAGAAACAGCGTGCAAAAAAACCAGCCCTTCGGCACAACCTGACCAACATCCCCCATCTACACTAATCCCACCTGCCTGTGTTTGGCTCATATCCCCCCAAACCTATCATATCCTTGTACCTATCTAAATGCTTCTTAAATGTTGCGATAGGACTTGCCTCAACTACTTCCTCGTTCCCTACACCCAGCGGCAGCTTGTTCCATACACCACCACCATTTGTGTGAAAAAATTACCCCTCAGGTTCCTATTAAATTTTTCCCCACCTCACTTTAAACCTGTGTCCTCTGGTTCTTGATTCAGCTACTCTGGGCAAGAGACTGTGCTTTTACCCAATCTATTCCTCTCATGATTTTGTACACATCTATATGATCACCCCTCATCCTCCTATGCTCCAAGGAATAAGGTCCTAGCCTGCTCAACCTCTCCCTATAGCTCAGGCCTTTGAGCCCTGGCAACATCCTTGTAAATCTTTTCTGCACCCTTTCCAGCTTGAAAACATCTTTCTTATAACATGGTGACCAAATCTTGACAACATATATCCAATAACATGGGGACCAAAACCTGACAACATCTTTCCTATAACATGCTGACCAAACTAAGATCTGATGCATAGACAGTCAGGTTAATGAAGACTGCCTCCTTGATGACCCTAAGCCTATCCTTGATTGGACTTTGCTGGCTTTACTTTGCACTAAACGTTATTCCCTTATCATGGAACTGTACACCGCAAATGGATTGATTGTAACTATGTATTATCTTTCTGCTGACTGGTTAGTACGCACAAAAGCTTTTCACTGTACCTCGGTACACGTGACAATAAACTAAACTAAACTAATTTACCATCAGCAACATGTATCTTTGGCAGACCATCAGGGCTGATGGTTTGATTAAAGCTTTAGAAAGTGTTTCTACTAACATTGTGATCAGGCCTCCAGCAGAGGTTGTGAGCTCTGGAATATCACTGCTGTCCCTTTGATCGGCATTGCATTCATTCGATGGTTCAATGGTACTTTATTGTCACATGTACCTTGGAACAGTGAAATTCCTTTCTTACTTATAGTTCAGTAAAAATCTTACTATTCATCGGCACAATCATACTTAAGTACATGAGTGTAAGATAGTAGATTACACTGAGACAGTACACAAGAGTCGTCATGTTTCTGGTGCCATCTTGTATCTTTCAAAAGCAAAGTTGTTAAAAGTGTTCAGAGTCTTAACTTGCCCTTAAAGGCCCTTTGTCCTTACGGCGGCACTGGGTCAGAGTGATCCATTCATCATTTTCCAATCATTTGTGTATGTTTTAAGCTTCTTAATTAATGGTAGTTGAAAATGTAATGAATGATTCTTTACTGCTTGATTCCTAACAGCTAAAACAAAAACCAATGGAAAGTTCCACATCGGGCACCAGAGCGATGGGGGCTGTTTTTCGGGCTCTTCCTGTGTACAATGTAAGATAATCCTCATTGTGTTTACAGAGCAAATGACGTGCTTGATAAGCTGTTAAATGAAGTCTAATATATAAAACCTCAATGGTGTATATTCCACCAGACATCCAATTGCAAAGTACTTATGCCTTTGAAAATTGATTTAACCCAGAATTAAATATGATTCAATTATTCAGTACTTTATTGTCTAGGTACAGTAAAATCTGTTGGTTTTGCATACAATACACCAAGTACACAAAGAGTTGCCACATATCCGGTGCTGACAAAGTTACAAAAGTACTAATTCGAGTCCCGATGGTCCCTCTTTGCAACTTTTTCACCACAAGGCTGGTGGGTGTGTAGAACAAGCTGTCGGAGGAGGTAGTTGAGGCAGGAATTATTGCAATGTTTAAGAAACATTTAGACAGGTACATGGATAGGACAGGTTTAGAGGGATAAGGGCCAAATGCAGGCAGGTGGGACTAGTGTAGATGGCACATGTTGATTGGTGTGGGCGAGTTGGGCCAAAGGCCCTGTTTCCACTCTGTATGTCTCTATGACTATTTCAGAGGGTGAAGGAGCCAATTCAGCCCAACAAATGAGTGAGACAGAAAGTGACACCTGGTATAATTCTTCAATGTCTTGGTGTTTTCACAGATGGATCCTTTATTCGAAGTAGACCAGTTTAAGAACGTAACATTTCCTGAAGAAAAGCGCCGTGACTCCCTCCATAACATTTTTGCAAGAGAAAAGAAAGTCACCATTTTAACCACGAAAGCAGTAAGTCAGATAGAATAATATACAAGAATAAAATGGGCATTAAAAGTCTGTGGAGGAGTCCTGAAGTGAAATGTCACCTACCCATGTTCTCCAGAGATACTGTATAAGTTGCTCCAGCAGTTTGGGTCTTTTTTCTGTAAAAAATGTATATTAATTGTAATGTAAAACACAAAGTGCTGGAGGATCTCAGCTGGCGAGGCAGCATCTGTGGAGGGAATGTATAGGTGATGTATGTTTAGCTTTGTTTATTGTCATGTGTACCGAGGTACAGTGAAAAGCTATTGTTGCATGCGGAAAGACTATACGTGATTACAATCTAATCATCCACAATGTACAGATACATGCTAAAGGTAATAACGTTTAGTGCAAGATAAAGACAGTAATGTCCTATTAGTCTGAGGTAGATAGTAGGCCAGGACTGATAACTCTGTAATGGGTAGTGAATCTTCTTCCCTACCTAATACTTCGTCTATCCATTTCCCTCCACAGATGTTGCCTCATCCACTGAGTCTCTCCAGCACTTCATGTTTTGCTCAAAATTCCAACACCTGCAGTTCCTTCTCTATATTTATTGTTATATTTATTATTTCATATTCTTTTTAAAAAAAAATTTTTTTTTCACTTTTAACCACTCTCTATGAAACCTGCTATGGTTGATTATTTTGTATAATTTTTGGTGGCCTAGACTTGGAGTGTAAAATGTAACATGATGGCCAGTTTCAGAATGTCCCGTTTTAGATGCTTTCTGTCCTACTCATGAAAAGACACTTGGGAAATACTGTTTAAAATTATATCTCTATTGTTGATGCAAAACGATTTAATTTTTAGCCCATTTCTAAATGTGAAGTATAAATTGTAGAATATTTGCCACATTTGAATTTAGCCAATATAATAACACCTCCAAATAATCTATGTCTCTCCCAGTTGTATATACTTCTATCAGGCCTCCCCTTATCTTCTCCAGTTCCAGAGAAAACAATCCAAGTTTGTCCAACCTCTCTTTATAGCCAATGTGTAGAAACAAAGATCTGCAGATGCTGGTTTATACCAAAGATAGACACAAAGTGCTAGAGTAGCTCAGCAGGTCAGGCAACATCTCTGGGGGAAAAGGATAGATGACTTTTCGGGTCAGGACCATTCTTCAGACCTCTGAAGACTGTGAAGATGGATCCTGACCTAAAATGTCACCCATCCTTTTTCTCCAGAGATGCTGCCTGACCCGCTGAGATACTCCAGCACTTTGCGTCTATCTTTTTATAAGCAACACCCTTACTCCAGTCAGCATTCTGACAAACTTCTGCACCCTCTCCAAACCTTCCACATCCTTCTTGTAATGGGGCGACCAAAATTGCACACAATATTTCAAATGCAGCCTAACTAAAGTCGTATAAAGCTGTGAAATGACTTTCTGACTCTTATACTCAATGTCCCATACCACAAGCCTTCTTTATCACTCGATCTACTTGTGTTGCCATTATTGGGGATCTACAGATTTGGACCCCAAGATCCCTCTGTACATCAATGCTATTAAGTGTCTTGCCATTAACTGTGTAGTTTCTCCATGTATTCGATCTCCCAAAGTGCAACACTTCACGCTTGCTTGGAGTAAACTTCCAGCGTTGGATTAACGTAGTAGCAAAAGTAGAATTTGCTACGGGCCCCGCGCTTTAGAGAGCCCCGCGCTAAGTGCTTGAAATCGGCATCCCACTGAGGGACACTGTGTTACGCGCACTGCTCCCCAACCGGTGCAGTTAGAATGTGTTGCCAACGCCGCGGTTAGAATGTGTTGGCGGCGGGGCTGCGAGGACCAATGGGCAGCCGGCGCGTCACCGCCCAACCGCCCAGTCCCCGGCCCTCTTACTCCACACACCTCCGGCCTCACCAAAACACCTCACTCCTCCGGACCTCTCTGCTCGAATATTGGCCTTGTCTCCCCACACATCTCTGCCCTCTCACTCCTCGCTCATCGGCTCTTTTTTCTCGTCCCCGGGCCACTTTCACCACCTCATTACCCCCCCCAAGCCGACCCCCCCCTATCTCTCCCACTCCTCCGGCCCTCCTTCTCCCTACTCCTCCGGCACTCTCTCCCCACTCCTCTTGCACTTGCTCCCCCGAATCCTCCGCTGCTCACTCTTCCGCATACCTGCCGCCTGTTCTTTCCCTACCCCTCCGTCCCTCCCTCTCCTTGCTAAGGCCTTCTCTCTCTTCACTCCTGCTATCTTCTCTCTCTCCCCACTCCTCCGGCTCTCTCTCTCCTTCTCCTCACTCCACTGGGCGTCTCTCTCCCCAATCCCCCTTCCCTCTCGCCTCCCAGACTTTCGTCCCTCCAAATAGCTATTGTTCCAGTCCTCTCTTCCGCCAATCCACCTCCCCCTTTTATTCACTGTCTTGTCCCACTCTCCCTCCTCTTCTCCATCCCACTCTCCCCCCTGTGCATCTCCATTACTCTCTCCCCGTTTCCTCCGAACCTCTTTCCCCCACACCTCCATCCATGCCCCCTCCTCTGGCCTTTACTTTCCATTTCTATAGGCACTTTCCCTCATACTCGGCCTTTCCTCAGCCCCTACCCGTCCATACCTCTCTCTCTCTCTACTCTTCTGGCCCATACTCCCAAAATCCTGCCACTCCCTCTCATCCATCCCACAAGCTCTTTCTCACCAATCCCCGGCCTTCTCTCATCACTTCCTGGGCCCTGTCTCCTCCTCCACTCTTCTACCACCTCCTCTACCCACACCTTGCATGCCTCTCAGCATCCACTGCTACAGCACTCCCTACCCCTACTCCGTCCCTCTCACCCCTATACCTCCAGTCCTGCCTCTATTCACTCCTCCGGCCCTACCTTTTCCACATTCCTCCAGCCCTCCCTGTCTCTACATCTCTGGCACCCTCGGCTCCCACCCCTCCGGCCCTCTTCTCACAATCCTCCGTCATTCTCCCCATGGTGGAGCAGCGGTAGAGTTGTGATTCCCACCTTATTGTTTCTTAGCTTCATTCATATTAATTCAATTTCTTGTTTTTCAAAGTTTAGATCCTTTCCTCTCTTCTACCTATATTCCATTCTCTCATATCGGGGATACTGTTTTGATTTTGCCTGAATCATCTAAAAATTAAATACCCAGAATATTTAATTTGCATGTTTGTTCCTTTGCAACCACTTATCCAATGGATATTAAATAGATTTGTTTCTATTTTTGCCAATAATTTATGAACCTTGCTATGATAACTACATGCATTCAGATGAACATAGAGATTAGCACAGTACGGCCCAGGCACATGGCCTTCAGCCTACAATCTCTGTGCCGTCCACGATGCCAAGATTAGCTCTTACCTGCCTGCGCCTAATCCATATCCCTCCATTCCCTGCATATCCATGCCTATCTGTAAAGTTGCTTAAATGCCACTATCGCATCTGCCTCTCCACCATCACGTCTAAATTTTCTCTCAACAGCATCAATCCCCCACTAATCTTTTCATCTTAAAACCTTATCGACATCTCTTACACCTACACCTCTGCAATCTGCCAGGACTTTAGACTTTAGAGGTGCAGCGTGGAAACAGGCCCTTCAGCCCACCGAGTCCATGCCACCCAGTGATCACCCCTTTACACTAGCACCGTCCTACAATTTTACCAAAGCCAATTAACCTAGAAACCTGCACGTCTTTGGAATGTGGGAGGAAACCGGAGCTCTCGGAGAAAACTCACGCGGTCACAGGGAGAACGCACAAACTCAGTACAGTCATCACCCTTAGTCAGGATTGAACCTAGGTCTCTAGCGCTGTAAGCAGCAACTCTATCGCCACACCACCATGCCACCCACTTTGGGACATGATTCCCAGCCGAACTAAATGAATCCACTACCTATTAAACAGCTCCCTGTTTCCCAGAACTGAAACCAGTGGCCTACTGGATATTGGGAGAGTGAATCTGGGGTTAAAAATATACAGAACATAGAATTGTACAGCACTGAATGGGCTTTGGCCCACAATGTTTGGGCCGAACATAATACCTCGTTAAACTGATCACATCTGACTGTACATGATCCATATCTCTCTATTCCCTGCATTTACATGTACCTATCTAAAAGCCTCCTAAATGCCACTATCGTATCTGCCTTTCCACCACCTCTGGCATTGCGTTCCACGCCCCCACCATTCTCTGTGTAAATACAAACTTGCCCCACACATCTCCATTAAACCCACCCAATCACCTTATAGCTATGCCCTCTAGTGTTTCCCCTGGGAAAAGATTTTGACTGTCAACCCTATCTATGACTCTCATAATTTTATATACCTATCAAATCTCTCATCAACCTCCAACGTTCCAGAGAAAATAATCCAAGTCTATCCAACCTCTCCCTGTAGCTGAAAGCCTCTAAACCAGGCAGCATTCTGAACAACCTCATCTGTACCCTCTGCAAAGCCTCCACGTCTTTCCTGTAATGGGGTGACCAGAACTGCATTCAATACTCCATGTGACCAAAGTCCTAAGGAGCTGCATCTTGATTTCGTAACTAATACACATTGTGCCTAACAATAGCAAAGGCAGGTTTGGAGGGTTGCGTGGTCCATTGCTGCTCTCATTTCCCATATTCTCATGTACAATATTTGCGAGAAAGGTATTTTGAAATGTTTATTAAAAATGAAATTAAAGCATTGAAGGCCTCTATCTAAACTCATATTTTTGCATTGCAGGTTGCCAAGGGATCTATTATCCACCCTATTCAGACTTGCTATACATTTAATGCTACTACTGCCCCACCTCCTTACGTGATGCTTTGAAGATAAGAATTACTACAGCCAGAGCCAGTGCAGCATTAATCGCTACTAGTGGTCTTCAGATCTTTAGAAAGCAAGTGATCATTTTTAAGTAGGACTAATGGACAACTTGGTTCGATTCATTGGAAACTTTTAGTTCCGTTGAAGTAAATTAAACTGCAGTGTATTGATTCTGTTATATCTGCTATTTACAAGTATAGTCTTTCAAGGATGGTATTAAGAAAAGATATGGTTAAGAAGAGGTAATGATTGAATGGGTAATTCAACAGCTATCTTAACCAAGTAAATCTTACTGACAGCATGGGAACAGCCCTTCAGCCCACAATCTCTGTGCCGTCCACGATGCCAAGATTAGCTCTTACTTGCCTGCGCCTAATCCATATCCCTCCATTCCCTGCATATCCATGCCTATCTGTAGCCGAGTCCACCCTGGCTCATCGGTCACCCAATCACATTAGTTCGATGTAATCTCAGATGATAGACACAAAATGCTGGAGTAACTCAGCGGGTCAGGCAGCATCTCTGGAAAAAAGGAATAGGCGATGCTTCGGGTTGAGATTCTTCTTCAGACTTGTAATCTCACTTCCACATTCACTCCCTACACACTATGGGCAATTTACAGAGGCCAATTAACTTACAAACCTGCACGTCTTTGAGATGTGGGAGAAAACTGGAGGAAAAAGGGTAGCACAGTAGTGCAGAGGTAGAGTTACTGCCTTACAACACTGGAGACCTGGGTTCGATCCTGACTACGGGTGTTGTCTGCATGGAGTTTGTACATTCTCCCTGTGACAGCATGAGTTTTCTCCGGGTACCTCCCCATCCCAAAGATGCAGAGGTTTGTAGGTTAATTGTCTTCGGTAAAAAATGTCATTTGTCCCTAGTGTGTAGGATATTGTTAATGTACGGGGTGATCGCTGGGTCGCATGGTCTCAGTGGGCCTAAAGGCCTGTTTCCACGCTGTATTGCTAAAGAAACCCACGCGATCTCAGGGAGAATGTGCAAACCACACAGACAGCACCCGAGGTCAGGATTGAACCCAGGTCTATGGCACTGCGAGGCAGTAGCTTTTCCAGCTACATTGCTGTGTTGCTGTTCTATGCAACTGCTAACAGCATCCTTTTTAAAATAGAGGTCTGACAAGACCAACAAAAATAAATTTGGGGTGAGTAATTGCTAAATCATATCATCGTAAAAACTGTATCAATATCAACATTTAATTTGCCCTCCAAACAATCATGGGCAGCAAAAGTGTCCCATAATAGACATTCGATTGTCATGCGTGATCGATGGTGCGTTGAAACCAGTCATCTCTTACGCTGAAGCAAGAATTGGGTAAATGGCTATCAGAGCAGAATTTAGACAAGCCAATCTTGAAAATGCTTTTATTATAAAGCTAATATGCATGGCTTAAAGGATGCTTACTAAATGTTTAAACATGGATAATTCAAGAATCAAGAATGTTTTATAGTCATATGTCCCAAAACGGAACAATAAATTCATTACTTGCAGCAGCATAACAGATGTGTAAACAGTATGTCACAGTTTTCAGACTCCGATACCTTCTTCCCGATGGGCAGGAGTGAAATGAGAGTGTGGTCAGGGTGGTGTGGGTCTTTGGGAGTATGGTCAGGGTGGTGTGGGTCTCTGATGGGAGTGTGGTCAGGGTGGTGTGGGTCTCTGGGAGTGTGGTCAGGGTGGTGTGGGTCTCTGATGGGAGTGTGGTCAGGGTGGTGTGGGTCTCTGGGAGTGTGGTCAGGGTGGTGTGGGTCTCTGATGGGAGTGTGGTCAGGGTGGTGTGGGTCTCTGGGAGTGTGGTCAGGGTGGTGTGGGTCTCTGATGGGAGTGTGGTCAGGGTGGTGTGGGTCTCTGATGGGAGTGGTCAGGGTGGTGTGGGTCTCTGATGGGAGTGTGGTCAGGGTGGTGTGGGTCTTTGGGAGTGTGGTCAGGGTGGTGTGGGTCTTTGGGAGTGTGGTCAGGGTGGTGTGGGTCTCTTTGAGTGTGGTCAGGGTGGTGTGGGTCTCTGGGAGTGTGGTCAGGGTGGTGTGGGTCTCTGATGGGAGTGTGGTCAGGGTGGTGTGGGTCTCTGATGGGAGTGTGGTCAGGGTGGTGTGGGTCTTTGGGAGTGTGGTCAGGGTGGTGTGGGTCTTTGGGAGTGTGGTCAGGGTGGTGTGGGTCTCTGGGAGTGTGGTCAGGGTAGTGTGGGTCTTTGGGAGTGTGGTCAGGGTAGTGTGGGTCTTTGGGAGTGTGGTCAGGGTGGTTTGGGTCTTTGGGAGTGTGGTCAGGGTGATGTGGGTCTCTGGGAGTGTGGTCAGGGTAGTGTGGGTCTCTGATGGGAGTGTGGTCAGGGTGGTGTGGGTCTCTGATGGGAGTGTGGTCAGGGTGGTGTGGGTCTCTGATTGGAGTGTGGTCAGGGTGGTGTGGGTCTCTGATGATGCTGGTTGCCATTTTGAGGCAGCGACTGCTGTAGATCCCTTCGATGGTGGGGAGGTCAATGCCCATGGTAGACTGGGCAGTGCCCACCACTTTTTTTCCAATCTGCAGACAATGGGGTGCATTCTCCATTGCTCACCAGGGATTATCCTCATGTGAATTGTGTAATTGTGTCACTGCAATTCTGTTTGTGCTGTATGACCCTATTTAATAGGATCATGGATATTTATCTGCAACTTCACCTCCACATGCTGTCAAAGAAAGTTCCAAAGACTCATAACCCTCTGAGAGAAAATATTTTGTTCTGAATGAATGAACGAATGGATCTTCCGGTTGATAACCATTTTACCTCACCTTCCCATTCCCATCCCGACATTTCTGTCCCGGGCCTCCTCCAGTGCCAGAGTAAGACCATACGCAAGCAGGGGGAACGTGGGCGGCACGGTAGCGCAGCGGTAGAGTTGCTGCTTTACAGCAAATGCAGCGCCGGAGACTCAGGTTCGATCCTGACTACGGGTGCTGCACTGTAAGGAGTTTGTACATTCTCCCCGTGACCTGCGTGGGTTTTCTCCGAGATCTTCGGTTTCCTCCCACACTCCAAAGACGTACAGGTATGTAGGTTAATTGGCTGGGTTAATGTAAAAATTGTCCCTAGTGGGTGTAGGATAATGTTAATGTATGGGGATCACTGGGTGGCGCGGACTTGGAGGGCCGAAAAGGCCTGTTTCCGGCTGTATATATATGATATGATATGATCGCCTCATATCCCTCTTGGGTTGATCAACACAAAATGCTGGTGCGACTCAGCTGGTCAGGCAACATCTCTGGAGAAAAGGAATAGGCGATGTTTCGCATAGGGACCTTTCTTCAGACTGGGTGTGAAGGAAGATAGGCACTTGTGTCTATCTTCAGTATAAACCAGCATCTGCAGTTCCTTCCTTCACATTATGTCTCCCTCATGGTTAGTTTACATTCTAAAGGTATAAACATTGAATTCTCGAATTTTAAATAATTCCGTCTCCACCCTTCATTCCCTTTCCCATGCCCACCGCCCCCTGAGCGCACATATTTCTCCCATCATCTCCCATCTTCTCCTCATCAGCCACTCTGCACCTTCACCCTCATTCATACACTCATCACCCAACCCCGAGTCCCACAATTCCCTTTTATTCCGCTCTTCGCTGTCCCCTTCCACCCACATCCCTCCCTCTGGCTTTACATTTCACTTGTTCTTTCCTTATCTGCTCCAGCGACTAGGCTTGTATACACTGGAATTTGGAAGGATGAGAGGGGCTCTTATCGAAACATATAAGATTATTAAGGGGTTGGACACGTTAGAGGCAGGAAACATGTTCCCAATGTTGGGGGAGCCCAGAACCAGGGGCCACAGTTTAAGAATAAGGGGTAGGCCATTAAGAACGGAGATGAGGAAATACCTTTTCAGTCAGAGTTGTAAATCTGTGGAATTCTCTGCCTCAGAAGGCAGTGGAGGCCAATTCTCTGAATGCATTCAAGAGAGAGCTAGATAGAGCTCTTAAGGATAGAGGAGTCAGGGGGTATGGGGAGAAGGCAGAAACAGGGTACTGATTGAGAATGATCAGCCACGATCACATTGAATGGTGGTGCTGGCTCGAGGGGCCGAATGGCCTAATCCTGCACCTATTGTCTATTGTCTATTTTTGCCCCCTTTTCACCTTTCCCCTAGTCACTTACTCCACCCATCTGTCAATAAACCCCCCCTGACCTGTATCCACCTATCACTCACCAGGCCTTGCCCTCCACCCACCTCTCTTCTCTACCTTCTTCCCCCAATCCAATCTGTTTGCAGAAAGTTCCCAACCTGAAACGTCTTGTCCATATATACATAGAAGCATTGAAAATAGGTGCAGGAGGAGGCCATTTGGCCCTTCGAGCCAGCACCGCCATTCATTGTGATCGTGGCCGATCATCCACAATCAGTAACCTGTGCCTGCCTTGTTCCCATCTCCCTTGATTCCACTAGCCCCTAGAACTCTATCTAACTCTCTTTTAAATTCATCCAGTGATTTGGCCTCCACTGCTTTCTGTGCCAGAGAATTCCACAAATTCACAACTCTCTGGGTGAAAATGTTTTTCCTCACCTCAGTTTTAAATGGTCTCCCCTTTATTCTTAGACTGCGGCCCCTGGTTCTGGACTCCCCCAACATTGGGAACATTTTTCCTGCATCTCGCTTGTCCAGTCCTTTCATAATTTTATACGTCTCTCTCAGAACCCCTCTAATCCTTCTAAACTCCAGTGAATACAAGCCCAGTCTTTCCAATCTTTCCTCGTATGAGAGTCCCACCATCCCAGGGATTAACCTCGTGAACCTATGCTGCACTGCTTCAATAGCAAGGATGTCCTTCCCTCCACAGATGCTACTGGACCCATTGAGTTCTTCCAGCACTTTGTGTTTTGCCCAAGATGACAGCATCTAGATGGCACAATGGCGCAGCGGTCGAGTTTCTGCCTCACAGCGCCTGAGACCCGGGTTCGATCCTGACTACGGGTGCTGTCTGTACAGAGTTTGTACGTTCTCCCTGGGACCACATGGGTTTTCACCGGGTGCTCCGGTTTCCGGCCACATTCCAAACATGTACAGGTATGTAGGTTAATAGTCTTTGGTAAAATTGCCCCCCGTGTGTAGGATAGTGCGAGTGTATGGGGTGATCGCTGGTCCACACGGACTCAGTGGTGAAGGGCCTGTTTCCACGCGGTATCTCTAAAGTCTAATGTCAAAGCCTGCAGTTCCCTGGGTCTCCAGGTTATCATCTCTGTTGTCTTTAGTGTTACTTTAGTAAACAGTTTGCTCAAGGCACCTTTTATGGGGCATGATAATGGACCACAACTGAATTTCTCAATTAAACTGTTAGGATCCTATTTTGCAAGCATTCATTATTATGCCCAGAAGCAGCCAGTATTTTGTAACATTCCAAAGAACAACAGGCTTGAGTCTTGTTTATCCCTGAACCAATCACTGTTCGTGCACATAGCTGATGTTGCACTATGCAGATCAAGACCCAGAATCAGGAATAATGATGTCTTTCATTTATTAATTGCTGGCTGAAATCATCAACATATTTGAACAGGTTAAACCAGGCTTGATTTCACTCAGTCAGATAGGACAAAGTTCTGATTGTGCGAATAATTGCTGTGGTTCTCTCTTGAACGGAGTTTATTAGTGTCTTAAAAAGAGATTTCACAATGGCATAATCGTAACAGTACAGCTCAGGAATTGGCCCTTTGGCACGTAATGTCTGTGCCGAACATGAAGCCAAGCTAAACTAATCTCCTCTAAACTAATCTCCTCTCAACTAATCTCCTCTAGACAATCCTGTCAGGCTGGATAGATTAGATGCAGGAAGGATATTACCAATGTTCCCGATGCTGGGGGAGTCCAGTACCAGGGGTCACAGTTTAAGAATAATGAGTAGGCCATTTAGGACTGAGATGATGAAAAACCTTTTTCACCCAGAGGGTTGTGAATCTGTGGAATTCTCTGCCACAGAAGGCAGTGGAGGACAATTCACTGGATGTTTTCAAAAGGGAGTTAGATTTAGCTCTTAGGGCTAAAGGGATGGGACATGGGAAAAAGCAGGAATGGGGGACTGATTTTAGATGATCTGCCATGATCATATTGAATGGTGGTGCTGGTTCGAAGGGCCGAATGGCCTACTTCTGCACCTATTTTTCTATGTTTCTATGTTTCTAATGGCAGAGAACTCCAGGACTCCAGGAGTCACAGTCCAAGGCTATGGGATAAGTCAGGTAGGACGGAGATGGGGAGGATTAGTTCCAAAGTCTAAATTCTAAAGTATCTGTGGTCCCTAGTTTCTACAGGAGAGGAAATGTCTTATTTCATTTCTAAAACTTATATCTGTAAGGGGTTTCTGCGCCGAGCTTTCGCCCGACCTAAGGTCCCCGTGCCTTGCTCTGATCCCTTGACCAGGCCGTGCACACTGGTTCCCCGTGAGCGGTTCGACCCACTCACCCCTTACGGTTCTAGACACTGGGCTTAGATGCAGGAGCTCTTATAGTGCAGAAAAAATTCAACCAGACCAGATTTTAAAACCAGGGTTTAAATGAAAAAGGCTTTTATTCAGCACTTGGGACTATTGTCCATGAATACTTATACAGTTCTATAATACATGACTATGAAACACATACCGAATCACACGAATACTTATAACTATGAATCATAAAACACACACAGTTCTATAAGACATATACACGAATACCTTTTACTTATGAATTCTTAAACACAGTTCTGCAAGACACATACACGAATACCTTTTACTTATGAATTCTTAAACACAGTTCTGCAAGACACATACACGACTGTAAGATGGGGAACGCACGACGCATCGCAACCTTGACCAACACATATTTTAGTACACACCCAACGTTTATTCACAACCACCCTCCCCTCTACACTAAACTATGTCCAGGATATGTAGGATTTGGAATGCATGCTCACCATGGGGCTATTACTGGGGTTACTGGCTGTTCGTTTGGCAGTATTTCTCCTCGAGTTGCGTGCTTGTTCCTCTCTCTTGCATCCGTTTTTCTTGCCTGTCTTTTCTTCCTCCTGCATTCGTTTTCTTGCCTGCTTGCGTTTCTTGCAGGTTTTCTTCTAGCTTCAGCTTCTTCTTCCAGTATTTCTTCTTCAGTTTCAGTTGACTTCGAACCCGGTTTTCTCTGCGCTTCTTGCCTCCTGTCCGTCTTAACTTTTTCACCCAAAGTAGTGGCCAGTTATACTGTTTCTGACCCGTCCTATCTCCCGCCAGATCTTGGAATCTCTTTGTTCAAAAAGATATGTATGAGGTTTTCTTCTGATCTGCGCTTATGTTCGGGGATACCGGGGATGGCCAGAAGGTGTAAATTGGGATTTCATTGTGAGGTGATGGGTGTTAACTGGTTTCCCATCACCTACCAGGTAGTTTTCTATGGGCTATTGTGCCCCCTCACTGAGATGAACTGTTTAGGTCGGCTTGGGGCATTGTGAGTATGCTGATGTCAGCGCCCCAGTGTCTGGACTCCGACCTGGTTTCGTAGGTTTCTGCATGGCCAATACCCATCCTTTGTTCTGGCCATGGCTTTGCAGAAAACCTAGAGACTGGGATGTAAGGTTTTTACCTTTTTTTTGTGGCTGGTCACGAGGTCCTGCAGCCATTTTAGGACCCACAGATTGTGACATCCTTTGGTAAACTGACTGCAGCCTTTCTCCGCTATCAGCCCCAGTCTCCCGTTTAAAATGTCCAAACTGCAGCTCTTTGGTTTTGTGTTGATTTCAGAATGAGGGAAAACTTCTCAAATCTTACAGTCCCTCCTGTTGATTTGCATAACCCCAGCTTATCGAATCAATTAAATAATGTGGTTGAGCAATGTTTTCCCGATTCTCCATATCCAGACCCCTGAGGTTTTAACTAAACTAGTGTTTCATTGCGAACGTACAGTCCCCATCTCTTAGGCTGACCTTTACTGCCCGTGTCCCGGGCAAAACTATATTACAAGTATGTACATTTTCATGTCGGACATATACACCTACACCTTGTCCCAGGCCGATGCCTCCGCCATCCTCCTACTGGTGTCAGCTGTAATGTAGGACACGAAAACAACACAACAGCAAAACGATACATTTTGTACATTTCTTCACAATCACTCTTGATACAAATTTGAAGAAAACAATACAAAAAACACAGTTTATACAAATTTTAAAGGGGACAATATAAAACACAGTCTACTCGGTGTGGAGGGGGGCACGTCCTCCTAGCAGCTTGCGGCTGGGTCCTGTTCGCCCACCCGCACGCAACGGTCTCTCCATTCTCCTTGATATACCCGGTAAGTCTTTCAGTTTCCCTGGGGTACCACTCCGGCAACCGCACCTCGGTGAGGTTTAAAATCACCGAGGCTACCGCATAGTGCACCCCCTGGTACAATACCTGGTCAGTCGGTATCAGTACCAGGCCATTCCCGGGCCCCTTAGTGGTTTTTGGGCACTCACCCTCCTGTGCTACTGCCAGCGGAACTGTGGGAGGTGTCATGCGTGGTCTGGTGATGAGTTCAGTGGCGTTTACCGGGATCGGGGAAAGGGGGACCCCACAAGCCCGCGAGCTATCATCCCACCTCATCCCCTTACCGTCATCCTGCCACTGTCTCTGAAAAAAATATGCTGTTGCCCGTGGGGCAACGATACCTTGAACCCCACATACACATATAAATCCCCTCATCCGGTTCCCACCATTTGTCCCAACACACACTCAACTGTTCTTTAGTCCCAGAAATAGTTCTGTGAGTGTTGTTGTTAAGTCTCTCCCACTCAACAGTGGAGTTGGCCATTGTCCTGCTCATTTTCCTCAGCCACCACCGCCTGCTCGCGGGGACCTTCCCCGTGCATACCAGGCAGATCCTTTTGCCAACGGTGGCGCTGATCTTTTGGGCGATGATCTTGATTCTCGGGCACAATAATGAAGAGTCCCGATAAGCAAAACCTGGGGCGCTGGAATACTCTGAAGAGTTCGATCCCAGCCACCCCGGCCACCGGCCTTCATGGAAGTAAACTGCGGTCTCCTCCGCTTCTCTCCTTCCAGTCCCATCGGTCGCGATGGGAGCCGTGTCCCCGGAGCAGCCGTAGATGATGATGTCCTTGGTGTGGCCCCGATAGGTCCACCCACATCCGATCGCCGTGGCAAAGATCCACCATACGAGTGCCTCCTTCCACTCCAGAAAACAGATAAAGAAGAATGGTATAGCCAGCCTCTTGGGGAGCGCTTGGCTTTGTTAAACGCCTCTGCGGGCGGGTCTCTTGACCCCCAGCCTGCACCCCACACCCACACATCCTGGACGCATCAACTTTATTTAAACGCTAACTATCCCCACAAAACTTATCTAAAATACTTAAACTTATCTAAAATACCTATCCTTATCTATATTACCTAAAATATCCATATCTATAATAGCTTATCCTTATCTAAATTTACCTAAAATATAATACAGTGCCGCCTTCCCCGGGCGGCTCCGCTAATCCCTGTCAGGGCTGCAGCGGTTCGTCTCCTGCGGCTGCACCACGCTGTCTCCCACCTTTGATGCTCCGCAGCCTGTCGCTGCCTGGCGGGGGCTACACCTCCGCTGAAACGTAAGCTCCCTCCTCCCTACTTGGCTCCCTTCCCTCGGGGCGTGATCGACCTCTGGCCAAAACTTTCTAAGTTGGGGTTTCCTGCTGGATCTACGGAGGATCACCTTAGGCACTGCCCCCTGGACAGCCTGGCTGAGGACCGGTTCCTGCCGTGCCGCAGCTCGGGTACCCCCCGCAGCTGCCGACCCTGGCCCTTCCTCATCCAGCTCTGCCCCCTTGGTGCTGGGTATACCCGCGGCATCCGGCCTCACTCTACCTGTACCTACAGGTGGTGAGCCTTCGCTCGCTACCCCCGCCTTCCTGGTGCATGAGTCGGGGACGTTACTGTCGTCCCCCTCCGACTCCTCTTCCTCTGTAATGGGATCCAGCCCCTGGTCGAGCTGATCAGGCTCTTCCTCACCTGAATCCCACCCAAAACGGGAGACCCTCCATTCCTGGAGAATGTCCTCCCCCCTCACGCAGGCAGCCTTACCTGTCTGCGTGGCCTGCCTCATTCTTGGCTCGGAGTCCCCACTCACAGGGCTGGCCCCTGTGGTTGACCCCTGTGCCCCTGGTCTGTACAATTTACATTGGTTGACATGGAACCACTTACTCCGCCGGGGCATCTTCACGGCGTAAACCATGGGGCTGGCTTTATCTACAATGCTGTAGGGCCCCGTGTAGAGTGGTTCGAAACTACCTACCCTAGCGTAGTTCCGAACCATCACTAGTTCTCCTACCTCCCACTCCTGCAGCTTGCGTGGCTCCAGCAACAGCTTGTTGCCCAGGTGCTGCCTACCCATGTTCCCAGCCGCCTGCCCGTGGACCTGTTTTAGATGCTCGAAGAGGTTCTGGACAAACCTGTCCCTCTTAACCTCTTCGAGCTGACCCTCCGTGAGCACTGGGGCCAGAACATGAGTGGGAGTGCGCATAACCCTGCCAGTCATCAGCTCGTACGGGGAATACCCCGTGCTCTTAGACTGGCTGGCCCTGATCCCCATGAGGACTAGAGGCAGGACCTCCGCCCATTTTTGGGGCGAGCCCGTAGCCTCCTTCCTCAGCCTTTCCTTCAGGGTCCTGTTCATACGCTCCACAATCCCTGATGACTGGGGATTGTGGGCTACGTGCCACTTCCCCTCAATGCCCAGGAGCATGAGGGTGTTCTGCATTACCTGCCCTGTGAAATGACTCCCTTGGTCGGACTCCACAAAACGAGGGAGCCCCCACCGTGAGAACACCTCCCGGACCAGGATCTTGGCAGTACCCAATGCCGTAGCTGCCTTGCAGGGGAAAGCCTCCACCCACTTAGTGAACACGTCAACGAGGACGAGGCAGTACTTATAACCTCCTTGGGTGGTGGGCAAGGGCCCGATGTAGTCGATCTGGATCGACTGCCATGGTCCCTCCACCCTCCTGACGTGTCCCATGGGCACTTTCCTTTTCTGGGGGTCTGGGTTATTGGCAGCACAGACGAGGCAGCTGGCACAGAACTCACGGACCTCGTCCCTAAGCCCCGGCCACCATCCCGCCTGCTCTACCCGCTGCCAAGTAACCTCCGGTCCGGGGTGCCCTGCCCCTGGACCCTCATGTGCCAGCTGGAGGAACTCCCTCCTGTGCTGCTGTGGCACAACCCACTGTTCGGCATGGAAGAGCATGCCTTCTTTTACAGAGAGGGTCTCCTTACCGTAGAGACCCTCTACCTGCTTGCCCTCGCTAACTGCTCTGAGGACGGCTTTTAAAACAGGATCCTGAGTTTGGACGGTCCTCAGGTCCAGAGGTAATGTGACCTTTGGGGTCCCGACGTTACCCTCCTTACCCTGGATCACTGCTATCTGCCTGTGCCCATAGGGGTCCCAAAAAATGCCACTGCGGGCGCCCTCCTTGGCCAGGACGTCCGCCTGCTTGTTGCCCTCCCACCGGGGCTCTGTAGCGGAATGAGCCTTCACCTTATGGATGTAAACCTCCCTTTTCTCCCCTACTGCTGCTAAAATCTGCTCTAGCAGGGGTTTGACAGTTAAAGGCCTCCCGTCTGAGGAAGTGTATCCGCGACGGGACCAGATGGCCAGGTACTCTGTACACGAATTGCATGTGAACATACTGTCCGAGCAGATCGTGTACGGGGTTGGGAACCTCTCTGGGTGGGTAATTACGTACGCCACCGCGGACAGCTCAGCCTGCTGCGCGCTCATGAGACTGGGGAGCTTAATTGCCAAGGCAATGCCTGCCTTGGGGTCATAAACTCCACATCCCGTGAGTCGTTCGCCAGCTGACACCGTGCTGGAGCCGTCCACATAGATCTCCCGGCCTGTGGGATGGATCCCAGCCCGTAAACCTATGTCGACGTCCCAGACCCCCTCCACGGAACACCGATGGGCCGTTCCGGGATATATTAAATTTGCCGCGAGCTTGGGCTCGCACAGACCTTCAATTCTCAGATTCATCTGTGACAGGAGGAGGGTCCAGCGCGCGATGCGGGCGCTGCTGACAGTCCCATCCTTGATCCTTCCATCCAGAAGCATCTGGGTGGGTGTGTGATGGGTGAGGAGAGTGATTGGAGAGGTACCTGTGAAGATTAAAGCCCTCTTCACAGCCCAATGCGTGGCTAAAAGGTGCCTCTCGCAATTGGAGAAACTCCTCTCCACATCGGTGAGCACCCTGGAGGAGTACATCACTGGTCGCAGCCTACCGTGCCGTTCCTGCAGCAGCACGGCACTCAGGCTGTCCCCACTGGCTGCCACTTCCAGAGAAAACCCTTTCTCCCCATCTACGGCTCCTAAGGCTGGTGCGGTTTGCAGATCTCCTTTTAACTTCTCGAACGCGGCCTGGCAACCCTCATCCCAAGCCCACTCCACTCCCTTGTGTAGGAGTCGGAGTAGCGGGGCTGCGGTGGCCGCGTAGTCCTCGATGAAGTCTCTGCAATACCCGGTTAGTCCCAGGAAAGACCTCACACCCGTTACTGTATAGGGAATCGGCAACTCCTGCACTGACTCCCTCCTTGCCTGATCTATGGCTCTTTCCCCGGCACGGATGGTCAGACCCAAGAATTTTACTTCTGGCAGACCGATCCGTGCCTTTTTCGGATTTATTTTAAAACCCTTCCTAGCCATCAGCTCCAACAACTCGGTCAGCAGTGGACCGTGCTCCTCCTTTGTGTCTGTGAACAAAAGGAGGTCATCCACATACTGCACGACCTGGTGGCGCTGGCTAAACTCTCTCAGGCTATCCGCCATACACTGATGAAAAATGCTGGGGCTGTTGTGGAAACCCTGTGGCAAGCAGTTCCAGGTATACTGTTGCCCTTTAAAAGTAAAGGCAAACTTGTACTGGTCCTCCCGCCGCAGCGGAATGGACCAAAACCCATTGGAAATATCCAGCACCGTGAACGTGGTCGCGGATGCTGGGATACTTCCGATGAGGTCGGCAACTGCTGCCACCGTGGGTGCGCAGGCGGGGATGTTACTGTTGAGGACCCGGTAGTCCACCGTAGCCCTCCATGAGTTATCCGGTTTCCTAACCGGCCACAATGGAGAGTTTACGTGTGTGGCTATTGGCCTTAGTACGCCCTGCTGCACCAGTGAAGATATGGCTATCTCCAGATCGGGTTCTGCCTCCTTGGGGAAATTGTACTGCTTCTGGGGTCTGATCATGGGGTCCCCGTCTATGCTGACCTCGAACCCCACTACCCTACCACAATCGTGTTTGTGGGTCGCAAACGCGTTCAGGTTGCTCCCCACACACTCTTGTAATTCGGCCGGGACCTCTGCCACCATGCGCTCGAGATCGTAACCCTCGGGCGGCTTCATGGTGCACAGAGTCCCTTTCCCCTCCTTTCCCCTAATCACTATTATCTCCCCTTTACCGCCCTTGTCCACCCAAAGGCAGTGGTTCCGTAAGTCCATGAGGATCCCATGGCTTACTAGAAAATCGGAACCAATGATTCCCTTTCCACCCCCTTCTGTCCACTTCATTAGGATACACTCCCATGTGGTGCGGAGTGTCCCCAAATGAACGGACAGCGGGATGGAACGCGCGCCAGCCTGTTCCTTCCCTGTGAACCCCGCCAGTGCGAAAGGGACCCCTGTGGACAGGGGAGAGTCAAAGGGTTCCTCTGTGTGGACCACGGTGCATGAAGCCCCCGTGTCCAACAGATAATTGCCCCTTTGCTTCTCCACTACCATCTCCACAAGCGGCCTCTTCCACGCATCGTAGCGGAGAGGACACAGATAGGCGGGCTGTGCGGGCTGATGTCATTGGGGAATCTCCAGTGTCCCTCCCGTACCCTGGGAGCCGGTAGCGACTGCCACCTTCCCCTGTGCTGTCATGAGGGACCGCATCACCTCGATCATTGTCTCGATGATCTCGGGCTTAACTGGGACATCGGCTCGCTGGGTGGTGCCAACCCTATCCCCCTTAATGTGGACCCTGCAATCCTTTCGCCAGTGCCCCACCTTACCGCACTTAAAACACTTGGACTGTGCGGTAGGGTTACCCTCCTGTCGCCACCCCTTTTGGGCCGGTGCAGTAGCCTCCGCTACGTGCACCTTCCCTTTTACTAACCGGGTGGTCGTACTCCGGGTATTCCTATACCCAACCGTGAGACGGTCCAAAACCGCCTCCTCCGTGCTATTTGTGGGATCAAACCAGGCTTTCGCCTGTTCCCTGACGGCCGCCAGGCTGTTTGATACCAAACATCGGAGCCACTGGGCTCTCCCATTCCCGGCCAGGTCATCCCGCGCGGGGACGTGCGGGCAACTACTCTGATATACCGTCCATAGACGCGCCGCAAAAACTCTTGGGGGTTCTCCCTCCATCTGGAGGGTCTTCCCTAATCGGGCAAAAGGACCCTCATCCCCCACCCCCAAGACTTCCAGGACCTCGTCCCGCAGGAGATCGTAGGTCCTGGTCCCTCTTTTACTCTCATCTGAGAGGCATTGGAGGATCGAGCTGTCTAGGGAGAACAGCAACAATTTTGCCCGTTCTCCCTCGTCGCAACCGTTGATTGCGGCGGTTTGCTCGATCTCCCTGAAATGTATTGAGGGGTCCCCTGATCCGGACAATTTTGTAACATGCCCGATCATGGCTCTTAAATGCTGGGAGTTGTGGGGCACCACGATCTCGCTCTGAATGGGTCCTGTGTCCCCATTGTCCAGGGGGGGTCCCCGTCTGGTTTCCAGGACCGGGCACATGGGTGCCGGTGCCGAGTATTCTACCGGGAGCTCCTCTCTCTCTCTCTCCCCTACACTACCCCTTTCCCAGTATGCCTCGTAGCTAGGGGGATCGCGGAGTTTGGGGGCTGAAACCACCATGGTCTTTCTAAGGATCGGAACCGGGACCTTCACACCCGCTAGTGACTGGCCCGCTGAGGGGTTCATTAAACAAACCAGCCCGCTTGCTTTATTTAAAGCACTCCGCAGACCCTCTATCTCCTGCAGGCATGCCCCGTGGTCAGCCCCTTCCGACCTGTCCTCTAAAATCATTTTGTAGGCTGCCCTAACCCCCTTGAGGTTTTCTTCCTGGGTCTCCAGCTGGTGGCTCAGGGAAGCGCACTGCTCCCGGAGCCTGCCCTCACTGAGCATAGCCTCAGTAGCCTGACATTCCATGAGTTCTACCCTAGCTTCGTGGCGGTTGGTCACGACCCGGCGCTCTTTGTTTAAAGAGTCCAGAGCCTCAATCAGCTGGTTCCCACCCGCAGCCTTCTCCTCTACCTCCTCCTGAAGGTCCCTGATCTGGGCTGCCTGTGCCACAACCACACGGTCCAAAAGCTGGACCTGCTTTTTATAGCAGGTCAGCCAGACCGCCTTCTCTACAGATTTCTTATGGGCTGTACTGGCCGTCCACCGGATTGCTGCATCCAGTGGGCGCTTGTTATCTAGTAACGCACACATCCATTGTTTGGTGATATTCACCTTACTAAAAACATAGTCCGCAATGCGCTCATCCATTATGTCCCTAGGTTTAAAATCCTTTTCTGGTACACTATCATCCTGCTGCCAGTGTCCCTTCGTGGTCGCCATTATCTGTAAGGGGTTTCTGCGCCGAGCTTTCGCCCGACCTAAGGTCCCCGTGCCTTGCTCTGATCCCTTGACCAGGCCGTGCACACTGGTTCCCCGTGAGCGGTTCGACCCACTCACCCCTTACGGTTCTAGACACTGGGCTTAGATGCAGGAGCTCTTATAGTGCAGAAAAAATTCAACCAGACCAGATTTTAAAACCAGGGTTTAAATGAAAAAGGCTTTTATTCAGCACTTGGGACTATTGTCCATGAATACTTATACAGTTCTATAATACATGACTATGAAACACATACCGAATCACACGAATACTTATAACTATGAATCATAAAACACACACAGTTCTATAAGACATATACACGAATACCTTTTACTTATGAATTCTTAAACACAGTTCTGCAAGACACATACACGAATACCTTTTACTTATGAATTCTTAAACACAGTTCTGCAAGACACATACACGACTGTAAGATGGGGAACGCACGACGCATCGCAACCTTGACCAACACATATTTTAGTACACACCCAACGTTTATTCACAACCACCCTCCCCTCTACACTAAACTATGTCCAGGATATGTAGGATTTGGAATGCATGCTCACCATGGGGCTATTACTGGGGTTACTGGCTGTTCGTTTGGCAGTATTTCTCCTCGAGTTGCGTGCTTGTTCCTCTCTCTTGCATCCGTTTTTCTTGCCTGTCTTTTCTTCCTCCTGCATTCGTTTTCTTGCCTGCTTGCGTTTCTTGCAGGTTTTCTTCTAGCTTCAGCTTCTTCTTCCAGTATTTCTTCTTCAGTTTCAGTTGACTTCGAACCCGGTTTTCTCTGCGCTTCTTGCCTCCTGTCCGTCTTAACTTTTTCACCCAAAGTAGTGGCCAGTTATACTGTTTCTGACCCGTCCTATCTCCCGCCAGATCTTGGAATCTCTTTGTTCAAAAAGATATGTATGAGGTTTTCTTCTGATCTGCGCTTATGTTCGGGGATACCGGGGATGGCCAGAAGGTGTAAATTGGGATTTCATTGTGAGGTGATGGGTGTTAACTGGTTTCCCATCACCTACCAGGTAGTTTTCTATGGGCTATTGTGCCCCCTCACTGAGATGAACTGTTTAGGTCGGCTTGGGGCATTGTGAGTATGCTGATGTCAGCGCCCCAGTGTCTGGACTCCGACCTGGTTTCGTAGGTTTCTGCATGGCCAATACCCATCCTTTGTTCTGGCCATGGCTTTGCAGAAAACCTAGAGACTGGGATGTAAGGTTTTTACCTTTTTTTTGTGGCTGGTCACGAGGTCCTGCAGCCATTTTAGGACCCACAGATTGTGACATCCTTTGGTAAACTGACTGCAGCCTTTCTCCGCTATCAGCCCCAGTCTCCCGTTTAAAATGTCCAAACTGCAGCTCTTTGGTTTTGTGTTGATTTCAGAATGAGGGAAAACTTCTCAAATCTTACACTCCTCTGCCTGCAGGTGATCCATATTCCTCCATTCGCTACATATCCATGTGCCCATCTAAAAGCCTCTTAAAACCACTGTCGTATCTGCCTCCACCACCACCCATGGCAGTGTTCCAGGCTCCCACCATGCTCCATGTAACCTACCTACCCCTTTGGTGACCCTCGGACTATCCTTGATCGGACTTTGCTGGCTTTACCTTGAACTAAAAGTTATTCCCTTATCATGTATCTATACACTGTAAATGGATCGATTGTATTCATGTATTGTCTTTCTGCTGACTGGTTAACACGCAACAAAAGCTTTTCACTGTACCTTGGTACACGTGACAATAAACTCATCTAAACGGAACTTGCCTCATACATTGCCTTTAAATGTTGCCCCTCTCACCTTAAAGCTATATCCTCTCATCTTTGAGATTATCACCAAAAAAAAAGGTTCTGAGACTAGTGGTGTGCCTCAGGGTTCGGTGCTGGGCCCATTACTGTTTGCCATCTACATCAATGATTTGGATGAGAACATACATGGCAAGATTAGCAAGTTTGCTGATGATATAGAAGTGGGTGGTTTTGCAGATAATGAAGATGGTTGTGAAAGATTTCAGCAGGATCTGGATCGATTGGCCAGGTGGGCTGAGGAATGGTTGGTGGAATTTAATACAGAGAAGTGTGAGATGTTGCATTTTGGGACATTTCAGGGCAGGACCTACACAGTGAATGGTAAGCCTCTGGGGAATGTTGAAGAGTAGATGGATCTAGAAGTGCAGGTGCATGGTCGGGTCACGGGTAGATAAGTTGGTCAAAAAAGCTTTTGGCATATTGGCCTTCATCAGTCGGAGTATTGAGTATAGAGGTTGGGAGGTCATGTTGCAGTTGTATAAGACGTTGGTGAGACCACATTTAGAATATTGTGTTCAGTTCTGGGCACCATGTTATACGAAAGATATTGTCAAGCTTGAAAGGGGTCAGAACAGATTTACAAGGATGTTGCCAGGACTACAGGGTGTGAGCTATAGGGAGAGGTTAAGTAGGGTGGGTCTCTATTCCTTGGAGTGTAGGAGGATGAGGGGTGATCTTTTAGAGGTGTACAAAATCATGAGAGGAATAAATCAGGTAGATGCATAGAGTCTCTTGCCCAAAGTAGGGGAATCGAGGACCAGAGGACATAGTTTCAAGGTGAAATTCAAGGGAAAAAGATTTAATAGGAATCAGAGGGGGATCTTTTTCACACAAAGGGTGGTGGGTATATGGAACAAGCTGCCAGAGGAGGTAGTTGAGGCTGGGACTATCCCATCATTTAAGAAACAGTTCGACAGGTACATGGATAGGACAGGTTTGGAGGGATATGGACCCAGCGCAGGCAAGTGGGACTTGTGTAGCTGGGACATTGTTGGCCGGTGTGGGCAAGTTGGGCCGAAGGGCCTGTTTCCACAATGTATCACTCTATGACTCTGTGACTCTGTGACTCTATGACTGTCTACCCTATCTATGCCTTATAATGAATGATTTGAAGATTCAGCAAAACCAATGTTTAATGATTTCACTTCATCTACTTTCTGTGGCGGAGAATTCCACTAGGCTCACCTCTCTGAGCGAAGAGATTACTCCCCATCTCAGTCCTCCCTGACTTATCCCATATCCTTGCACTGTGACTCCTGGTCCTTGACTTACTTCTCTGCCATTGGTAATATGCTTCCTGCACCTTATCTATCCAGTCCTGACAGAATTGTCTAGATTTTGATGCAATTATCTCTCATTCATAAAGCCCCAGTAAATATGAACCCAATTGTCCCAATTTCTCGTTGTATGTCAGTCCTGCAACCCCAGAAATCAGTCAGGTGAAAATTTCAGCAGTTGAGTTTATTGTCTCGTGTACCTTGGTACAGTGAAAAGCTTTTGTTACCTGCAATCCAGTCAGCGGAATGACAATACTCCCTCCAACGCAAGAACATCCTCAGATAAGGAGGCCAGAATTGTACATGAAACTCAAATTGTGGTCTCAGGAAAAACCCCACGCAATTGAAATAAGACACTTCCCTGTAGAAACAAGGTGCAACTACAGATGCTTAAGACTTTAGAGATACAGCGCAGGAACAGGCCCTTTGGCCCATCGAGTCCATGCCGACCTGCAATCACCCTGTGCACTACCACTACCCTACACAGGTGGGACAATTTAACAACTTAGCAAAGCCAATTAACCTACAAAACTGTATATTTTTGGAGTATGGGAGGACTGTGGGTGACTGTGGGTGACTGAATTTCGTCCAATATTGGATGACAAATAAAGCTATCTTGAATCTTGAACTGGTAGCACACGGAGAAGACCCATGCATTTACATGGAGAGCGTGCAAACTCCTCATAGATAGCACCCGAGGTCAGGATCGAACCCGGATCTCTGACACTGTAAGGCAGCAACTCTGTTGCTGTGCCACTGTGCCGCCGTTGCAGGTTTACAAAAAAAGACACAAAGTGCTGGAGTAACTCAGCAGGTCAGGCAGCATCTGTGGAGAACATGGATGGGTGACCTTCCCGTTGAGACTTCTTCAGACTACATTTTGGTCCGAGACCTTCTTCAGACTATGTTTCGGATCAGGACACTTCTTCAGACTCAATTTGGGGTCGAGACCTTTCTTCAGACAGTCTGTCAAGTCTGAAGATCGGTCTCTACCCGAAACGTCACCTGTCCATGTTCGTCAGACATGCTGCCTGATCTGCTGAGTTACTCCAGCACTTTGTGTCCAAAAGTCTTTTTAGTTTAGTTTCGAGATACAGCGCGGAAACAGACCCTTCATCTCACCGAGTCCGCGCCAACCAGCGATCCCCATACATTGGGCATCGTACGCACGACGGACAATTTACAATTTTGTTCCAAAGCCAATTAACCTACAAACAAGTACGTCTTTGTAGTGTGGGGGTGGAAACTGGAGCACCCGGGAAAACCCACGCGGTCACAGGGAGAACGTCCAAACTCCGTACAGACAACACCTGTAGTCAGGATCGAACCTGGGTTGTGAGGCAGCAACTCTACCGCTGCACCGCTGTGCCACCAGATAACCACGCCGCAGTCAGATAATAATCTGCCTTCCTTTCTTTGCCCGCGACGTGATATCGTCACATTTATCCACCTTATATTGCATCTGCAACGCAGTTGATGTTTTCCCAACATTGTCTCAATAGCACGGAGGCCTCTCTGCATCCACACATCCACAGTTCTGTGCCATCTGCAAGCTTGGATATATTACATCTAAATCATTAATGTATATTGTGAATAGTTTCATTCCCGAGGTAAATTATTAATATGGGGCCCTGGAGACAGTGGTCATACGACAGCTTTCTCTGATCTGTTAATGGATGAGTTTATCCATTTATGTGCATGCCAAATATCATATTGTGCTCTATAGTATAACTTTGGGCTTGTATGTGTTGATCTGCCCTCATTCTAACCAAAACTACCACAATAGAATGTGGAGGATGGAACTGCAGATGCTGGTTGACACCGAAGGTAGACGCAAAGTGCTGGAGTAACTCAGCGGGTCGGGCAGCATCTCTGGAGAAAAGGAAAAGGTGATGATTCGGGTCTACACCCTTCTTCAGACTGATAACGGAATTGCTGATACAGGAGACTGCAGATGTTGGAATTTTAAAGGGGAAAAAATACAGTTCTGGAGGAACTCATTAGGTCAGGCAGCAACTACAGAGGGGCAACGGGCAGATGATGTTTCGGGTCAGAAGCCTTCTTCAGTCTGAAAAGGGTCCTGACCCAGAAAGTTGTCTGCGCATTTTTGGGGGGAGTTGGACAGTGGCGTAGCGGTAGAGTTTCTGATCTACAGCGCCACAGTCCCGGGGTCCATCCTGACTATAAGCGCCGTCTGGGTGAAGCTTGTATGTTTTCTTGTGACCGCATCGGTTTTCTCCAGGTACCCCGGTTTCATTCCACACTCCAAAGACGTACAGGTTTGTAGGTTAATTGGATAAGGTAAATTGTACATTGTCCCTAGTGTGTAGGATAGTGCATGGGGAAATTGCTGGTCGGCACGGACTTAGTGGGCTGAATGACCTGTTTTCGCGTTGTATCTCTAAAGTCTAAAGATCCTGTGCTGTGTAGGTCCTGCCCATGTTAGACTTTCCAAAATGCAACACCTCGCACTGCTCTATATTCTTTCTCTTTCACAGAAATTAATTCTCTGCATTAAATGTCCTTCTTTGATCCGTGTGACCTGAAACCCAGGTCCCCTGGTTCTCAATCCCCTACTCTGGGCAAGAGACTGCATTTACCCGATCTATTCCTCACATGAGTTTGTACACATCTATAACATCACCCCTGGGTTTAAGGCGACCTTAAACTCATCTTGACTGCCTTTATAAAAACCCGGGGAGGCGATCCGTTCAGTCAAGGACTTACAGATAGTATAAGAAAATAACTGCAGATGCTGGTACAAATCGATTTATTCACAAAATGCTGGAGTAACTCAGCAGGTCAGGCAACATCTCGGGAGAGAAGGAATGGGTGACGTTTCGGGTCGAGACCCTTCTTCAGTCTGAAGGACTTACAGATGATGCATGCATCCGAAGAAAAATAATGTCAACTCGGAGCTTATGATTCAGCGTACAGTTATTTCACTGTTCGCGATGGGCGGTAATAAGGAATACTCTGATTTTAATAAACAGACCTCTCTCCTGGGAAAAAAAAGCGATGAAGGGGTGTAAGTGGATGCGCATTTTTCCTGAGGCTTTCTGCATGAGCGATGTTGGTACCAACTAATGTCCAAGCTTGCATCTGGTCGGCCGTGTCACCTGCTCTTGTTGCATCACATCTACCTGGTTAATTTCACGGGTCATTTCCCCATTCACAATTTTCCCGTCCCCTTCACCTCTTGTACTCATTTAATTTCTTCTCTTCTTTTCCCTCTTTTCTTTTTATTTTGTGTCGGATTGTTCCTCCTCGCTGTTTATTGTCTTGTTTCGGCTTTCGTTTATTTTTTCCCCCCCTCCCCCCTCCCACTGCCCGCACCATGTTGAATCCTGCAGCCACATTCATCTCCCCTTGTTCATCCCCATCCAAGCTGCCCCTCGCTCGGCGAGCAGTCCCGGCGCAGTCCCGGTGAGAGTGTCAGGAGGTCCCGGAGGTGAAGGAAGGAGGGAAGGAGGAAGGGAAGGAAGGAGGGAGGGAGGGAGGAGGAGGGCGAGCCGCGTGTACACTCCCCAACCCCTCGGGAGCACCACCCACCAACAAACCACTATCCAGGCCAGCAGAGAGAGAGAGAGAGAGAGAGAGAGAGAAAGAAAGAGAGAGAGAGAGAGAGAGAGAGAGTGTCCGCCTTGTCCCACTGTCGCTGCTTGTCATGAGCGCCCTCTCCAATGCGCCTCCCTGAAGCCGCGCCGAAGACACTACTTCCAAGACGCAGAGGATCTGAGAAAGTCTCCAGACAAGACCCCCCTCCCGGATACAGACAAGAAAGCTGCTGACAAAACCGGGTCCACAAACGTCGCCGTGAAAATGCACCGGGCAGATTTCACCTGTGCTTAGGATTAAATTTTCTTTTGCAAAGAAAAAGAGAATACAAGAGGGCGGGGTAGAGGGCGAACCTGGACCTGAACCTGGAGTTGGCCTTGACTTTGGCGTGGACCACAGCAGCGGGTCTGCTTCCTAGTACGATGTGCAACAATTCACACTACCGTCAAAATGACCAGAGACAATGTAAATTCCTGTCATATATGTTCTACCAGGCAGTCAGAGACCGCAAACCCGTGTGGATGCTGGAGGATATGAGGACGATGGAGTCGTTTTACTGGGAAGACAACGCCAGCCTCCGTACCTACTCCCCGTCTGAAGCCCTCCTGTACGCCGTGGTCCACAACCACCTCCCGTACGCCCGCTACTTGCTCTCTCGCTACACTGACGAGGCGTTGCAGGTTCCAGGCGACCGCTTCTGCTGTTGCCCGTCCTCCGCTCCCCATCTCGCCATGGCCGTCAGGTACGACCGCAAGGACATCCTGGGCCTGATCCTGAAGATCGCCAACCAGCTGCCCGGCCTCAAGTCGTACATTAACAGGAAGGGCTGCTTCCACGTCGAGGATGGGAAGACGCCGCTGCACTTGGCCTGCGAGCTGCTGAGAGCAGAGACCGTCCTCATGTTACTGGGCAGCGGCGCCTCGCCCAAGATAGTAGACAACAAGGGACTAACCCCGCTGGATGTGATCCTGGAGCAACTGCAGATGTCCAAGATCAACGCGGAGTCCAAAAAGTTGTGCATGGATCACCTGCTTCTCTTCACCTCATGTCTCCAGTTTAAGATGAAGAGGGTTTTGAAAGACAACCCGGCCGAATGGAATAGGCTTCTGGGAGAAGAGAAGTATAACTACCTCTGTGGGAAAGCACCCGCTACATTGTTCCTCATTTCTATGCAGGGCATCTTAAAATGCCTCCCGCCATCCGATTTCCCAGCCAGCGTGAAGCAATTGCCCATCCCGCAGTCCTTAAAACCCTTGCCTCCGGAGAGGTTGAAACTGCGTTCAGTCGATGTACAGTGATATCTCCCAGATTCTGCTCATTCAACCTGACAAGGACTTTCGTGGACCTGAAATGAAACGTTGCTGCGGGAATGTGTTGTATCAAATACAAAATTGTCCTCTAATGAAACAAACAAAGCATGGCGTGTGTTTCGTCTTATATTTTGTATCTAGCTTGTCTATCTTTCAACGCGTTTTATAAGAACCCATAGAAAGGACAGATAAAAACAAACACTGCGGAATTAGCTCATGGATTAGCTCGTCAAACGTGACTTTCTTTTGACTCAATGCTGTGTGGAAAATGCGGATCGAACTTGCAATCTTTACTAGACTCGCTCACTTAAATGTTAATTTGTCCAGGACCTTATAAGGAGGAAGGAGTTGCACTTTAATTTCTGTTAGCATGCATAAAGGAGGAAAACAAAATGCAATGCGCCAGCTGAGGACAAGCTGTTTATTTGTGCTTGTCCAGCAAATAGGTTTTGGTTACAAATCCATATCTTATTTCTGCAATCGCATATGCCCTCGAGTCAATGTGACTTTGTGAAATTTAGTACCGGTAAGGATTAATTTCGGTGCTGAGCGATACATAACGTACATAGCGATAACGTATTTTTTCAATCTTATTGATACATTCCGTGTTTTAAACGACCTTCTAATGTAGATGTCACCTTCACTCCTCTCTGCTCTGCACAGCGTGCGTGATACGATGAGCGAGTTTGACCCGGAGAATAAGATCCAGAATCCACAAACAAGGGTCGATAAATAACCCCATTATTTGATGATGAATCTGTGCAATTCATTACCACAGACGGCTGTGGAGGCAAAAATATTGGGTACTTTTCGAAGCGGATATTCGTGAAAGGGCGTCAAAGGTCAAGGAGAGAAGGCAGGAGATTAGAATTGAGAGGGAGAAATAGATTAGCCATGACTGAATAGCGGAGTAGACTAGCTGGACTGAATGGCCTAATTCTATTCCCATGTCTTATTTCTAGCTGACAAAAGAGTAATAAGTTGCATGGTTGCTATAAACAAGAATATAATATAAAGAGAATAAGTTATATATTTATGAGATAGTATGTGCCAAATTGCATCTATTTATATGTCAATAAACGTTTCATAATTGTATAATAACCATTGTTCAGGCTCCTAATATTTCTAAAGACATGGTGCATTTAATAAAGGGATTTTTTAAAACTTTATAAGACTTTTAATCATGTGTATTTGTTTATTCAAGATTTTTAAAGTGCATTTTAATATGTATTTATAGCAATGTTATCCAGTGCATTAGTTCTGAGCCATATATGGTTCACTTTGAACCCAGAGCTGGCAAATTGCATTTTTGCTTTGTAAATGGAAACACACGATTTTTTTAACACTCTCTTTGACTAAATGATCTTAATATTATGCAATCTTCCTGTGCATTTGTTAATAAAATGAGAAGCAGAGTGCATGGGCTTTTACATTGATCATTTTGACTGTTTTACTGCTTCAAATTATCATTGATTATTTTGACTGCTTCAAATGGTGGTTAATGTTTATATTGTAAATATTCAGATGGAAAGTATTTATATATTGGATGTAGATGGAATCATTTTCTACTTACAGTGAAAATGATCCAAAATGGTAGCAAGACCTGAACAATTTTAGTTGAACAAATTGCAGTAAAGCTCCTGTAGCTGAATTAAAAGTAAATGCAGAAGCATGAGCGGGCATCTTTTGTACAACTAATATGCATGTACGTGGAATGAATTTGTATGAAAAAAAAGGTAATAAATGCTTCAAAATCCTGCCAAATGTCTGGGTAACTAATTTAAAGTTCAGATGGAAACAGGAAACATCAATGAGTTGACATTTTGTGCATTTGTTTGTTTGGGATGGATTGCTGACAATTCAAGAGGTAAAATCTTTATAAGTCCACGTCATCTGCATGAAATAGTGAAACTTTATCCGTACACCTCTATTCAAAGCTTGGGCTCAGGGTTTAGAGCAGATGTCTACAGATCCTCACCTGTGAATGGCACAGTAATGCAACAGTAGAGGAGTTCCTGCCTCACAATGCCAGAGACCCGGGTTCGATCCTGACTACAGGTGTTGTCTGTATGGAATTTATACACTCTCTCTGACCGCATGGGTTTTTCGGTTTCAAGCTTGTAGGTTAATTGGCTTCTGTAAATTGCAATTTGTCCCTAGTCCATAGGATTATGTTGGTGTATGGGACGATCATTGGTCGGCGCGGTCTCAGTGGGCCAAATGAATGCTTCCACGATGTATCTCTAAAGTCTAAAGTCCACTTTAAAGTCTTAAGTGTAATGCAAAGGGTCAGGCTGCATTACTTCAGCACCTTGTGTTTCAGCTTTATTAATTAATAAATAACTATTGGCCAACACAAGGAGCATTATGTTACAGTTCCTATTCACAAAATGCTGGAGTAACTCAGCAGGTCAGGCAGCATCTCAGGAGAGAAGGAATGGGTGACATTTCGGGTCGAGACCCTTCTTCAGACCCGACCCGAAATGTCACCCATTCCTTCTCTCCTGAGATGCTGCCTGACCTGCTGAGTTACTCCAGCATTTTGTGAATAAATACCTTTGATTTGTACCAGCATCTGCAGTTATTTTCTTACACTTATGTTACAGTTCCTATTCAGGTCAGTGTCATAGTCATACAGCATGGAAGCAGGGCCTTCGGCCAAACTTGCCCACACCGACCAACATGCCCATCTACACTAGTCCCACCTGCCTGTGTTTGGCCCATATCCTTCCAAACCTTTACTATCCATGTACCTGTCTAAATAGTTCTTAAACATTGCAATAGTACCTGCCTCAACCTCCTCAGGCAGCTCATTCCATACATACACCACACTTTGTGTAAAAAAGTTTCCCCTCAGGTTCTTGTTATATCTTTCCCCCCTCACCTTAAACCTATGCCCTCTTGTTCTCGATTCCCCTACTGTGGGCAAGAGACTCTGCATTTACCTGATCTATTCCTCCCATGATTTTGTGCACCTCTGTAAGATCACCCCTCTTTCTTCTGTGCTCCAAGGAACAGAGTCCTTGCATGCTCAATCACTCCCTATAGCTCAGACCCTCAAGTCCTGGCAACATCCTCGTAAATCTTCTCTGCATCCTTTCCGGCTTGACATGTTTCTATGTTCTCGAAGGTAAATCAGAATCTGCAGTTCCTTGTTTCTACTAAGATTTCATGTGCATGGGATTTGCTATTGGTATTGAATTGTTATTGTCAAATACTGAGCAATAAACTCAGTTTGCATGTTATCTGGCCACATCATGCTATATATATAAGTACAATAAAGCCATACCAAAGTACAACTGGTAGTTTTAACATAGAAGTATCGGTACAACATAGAAACATAGAAAATAGGTGCAGGAGTAGGCCATTCGGCCCTTCGAGCCTGCACCGCCATTCAATATGATCATGGCTGATCATCCAGCTCAGTAACCTGTACCTGCCTTCTCTCCATACCCCCTGATCCCTTTAGCCACAAGGGCCACATCTAACTCCCTCTTAAATTTAGCCAATGAACTGGCCTCAACTACCTTCTGTGGCAGAGAATTCCACAGACTCACCACTCTCTGTGTGAAGAAATGTTTTCTCATCTCGGTCCTAAAAGACTTCCCCCTTATCCTTAAGCTGTGACCCCTGGTTCTGGACTTCCCCAACATCGGGAACAATCTTCCCACATCTAGCCTCTCCAACCCCTTAAGAATTTTATACTACATTACAGCATTATAGCATTATATTTTCAGAGTAATGTTATAGTTGAAGAGAAAGCGCAGATTAAAAAAAATACAATGTCTGCAATGAGGTAGGTTGGGAGATTTGGACAACGTGATCAGAGGAATGTTCAGCGCTGATAACAGCGGGGAAGAATCTGTTTTTGTATCTGGTGGTATGTGCTTTCATGTTTTTGTATCTTCTACCTATGGGAGAGGTGAGAAGAAGGAATGGCAAGGGTATAAATTGTCCAATGCGTAATAATGAAATACAATCTTAAGATTGGCATTAGGATATGTTTCTAATACCTTTTACTCTAAGAGTGATCGGAATGATGGATAGACTATCAGATGGAAACAAAACCCTTGGAGTAATAGAAACAAAACCTTTGGACTACTTTCAGTAGTTAGTTTACTTTAGGTTTATCATTGTCACATGTACCGAGCGAGGTACAGTGAAAAGCTTCTTTTGTTACGTGCTATCCAATCAGCAAAAATACAATATACATTAAAGACAATTACAGTCAAGCCGTCCACAGTATACAGATACAAGATAAAGTGTATAACGTTTAGTGCCAGATAAAGTCCAGTCAAGTCCGATTAAAGATAGTTCGAAGGTCTCCAATGAGGTAGATGGTAGGTCAGGACCGCACTCTAGTTGGTGATAGGACGGCTCAGTTTGTTGATAACAGCTGGGAAGAAACTGTCCTTGAATCTGGAGGTGTGTGTTTTCAAACTTCTATACTGCTTGACTGATGGGATAGGGGAGAAGAGGGCGTGTCCGGGGTGAGACTCGTCCTAGATACCACAGTAGCAGGCATCGGATTGTCATGTTGAGAATGACCAAAATACTTTCCTTATCCTGTGATCTCCTGATTAGGAAGAAGATATTTTTGCAAGTTTTTACTGAGGAAAGAATACTGAAACGAAAAGTCATGCTGGGACTCCACTGGCCAAGTAATTGTCTCCCTTTGACAGCTCTGCAGAATGTTGCTATCTTTCAGTGCGATCTATTCCCGTACCTCATGCAGCACTGACTGGTGAAGAGTCATGTGGTGACAAGCTGGACTTGCTTTTTTAAAGATTTGTAGAATTTAGACAAACCATGTTCAGCCTTATATATTATTACTGATTCTTTGCCCAGAGGTATGCTGGTATGATTTTTCTTTTTAAACTTCTTTGCTGTGAAAGATTTTTTTTTGTCTGAGTGGCCTTACAAAGGTCAAAACCACAGATACTCTGGAGTGCTGACGTACAGTACACCCAAGTAAGGAATGTGTGTTACTTCATGGGGTACTTGGAATCTGGTTTAGTTTAGAGACACAGCAGTGTGGAAACAGACCCTTCAGCCCACTGAGTCCCTGCCAACCAGCGAACACCAGTGCACTATTCCATCCGACACACTAGGGACAATTTACAATTTACAGAAGTCAGTTAACCTACAAACCCACACATTTTTGGAGTGTGGGAGGAAACCGGAGCACCTGGAGGAAACCCACACGGTCACAGGGAGAACAGGTACAGACAGCACCTGTAGTCAGGATCGAACCCGGGTCTCTACGTCTATAAGGAAGCAACTCTACCGCTGCGCCACTGTGCCACCCTAAAATGATCAGCTTTGTTCTTTCCTTTCTATGTTGACCATGTATAACCGGTGCAGCACAACGATCAATGAACCCAACTGGATGTAAAACTACATCATCAAAAATGGTGTACCAGCTCTTGATCTAAAAACGTGTGCAGACCAACTGGTTGGAGTTTTTGCGGACATCTACGACCTCCTCATAACTGAGGTCTGAGGTTCCCATCTGCTTTATACCTGTGACCAGAACTGAACACATAACTCCAAGTGTCAGAGAAGTGAGGATATCTTTCAGCTTCGAGCCCCTGAGGAATGAGAAAATTCTATCCATCATAAAACAGTTTTATGAGTCTTGATCTCAGACTGCATGTCATTCATGTCACACTTAGGTCTGTTGTAGCCACAATTAAGCTTTGACCCTCTTATACTCTGATCTTAAAGTCCCTTAATACTGGTGAGGACATGTATTACATTAGATGGGCTGAGACCTCTTAAATGAGAAAAAGAAATGAAAGCCTGATTAAATCTAAGTCTGATAGTTCAACCAAGGATTAAGAAAATCTGTTTATTGTGGCATGAAGGGCTTTTCCACATCTTGTAGAGCCTCACATTATGTGAGGAACATGTAATGATACTATGTCAGTGTGGAAGAAGTGTAAATAAAAAGGGTGACGTGACTAAACATTTTAGCAAAACACATCAGATTGTCTTGCTGAGTTTCACTGTTTGTATCACTCGTTATCACCTTCAACACAGCCACCAATGGACCATTGTGGGCTCCACCTTTCCTTGATCATTGTTGCTGGCTTTGATTTGTCTTTTTGCATATCTTCCATTCATTTGTTCTGAATCTTTTCATACCTCTTGTATCCCTCTCCCCGGACTCTCAGCCTGAAGAATGGTCTCGACCCAAAACATCACCTATTCCTTTTCTCCAGAGATGCTGCCTGATCTGCTGAGTTACTCCAGCTTTTTGTGTCTGTCTTAGATCATGTTCAGTTTTGTGACCTGCTATATTGGCTGCATCATCATCCCGTTACCCAAAAGAGAGGATGAAAGAAGATTTAGTTAGTTCAAACCAATCTTTTTATTGTGGCAGGAACACTACAGTGTACCCGAACCTCGAAAATATTAAAAACTAGGCTTGCAAATTTGGGGCATTTTTCATCTTATAAAAAGATTACTAAAGTTTAAAAAAATAAAATGTATTAATTCAATTAAGCAGTTAGCCCCTTAAACAACTATAGACGACAGACTGCCTTAGACACCACCAGCAAGCAATGATGTTTCTACTGACAAATTTTTGTCCACAAAAAAAAAATCACTGGTTCAAAATATTTTTTTACATTCATTGCTGTGAAGAAGGCGTCACCTATAAGGGTCATATTTATTACCCATTCTTACTTCCAAACATGTTTAGCTTTGAAGACTGAGGCTCATAAATCTACCCGAGAGATAGAAGTCCCGCAACCAGTGGATAAGCAGAAATGTTTTCTGCCAAATACAGGCAGAGCTGAATTAACAGCAGATTCAGAAGGAACAGGAGTTCATTTACAGTTAAGCCAAAAATCTGATCATAGTTGGCACGAGGAATTATAAGTTTTATAAATTCCTAAGTTCATAAGTTATAGGAGCAGAATTAGGCCATTCAACCCATCATGTTTTCTCCACCATTCACTCATGGCTGATCTGTCTTTTCCTCTCAACCCCATTCTCCTGCCCTCCCCATAACCCCCGACACCCTTACTAATCAAGAATCTGTCCGTCTCTGCCTTACCAATATCCATTGACTTGGCCTCCACAGCCGCCTGTGGCAATGAATTCAACAGATTCACCACCCTCTGACTAAAGAAATTCCTCTTCAACTCTTTTCCAAAGGTACGTCCTTTTATTCTGAGGCAATGTCCTCTGGTCCTGGACTCTCCCACTGATATATCTAGAAATGTAATGCACATAGTCAAGCAAGGAAGGAGCTGAGTTGCCTTTGTTCTATTTATGTGTTACAAGGTCCACATACAGGCATTTAAATCTACAATGTAGAAGCAAGGAACTGCAGATGATAGTTTACAAAAAAAGGTCTGAAGAAAGGTCGCTAGCCGAAACGCCACTTATCTATGCTGGCTGACTCAATGAGGTACTCCAGCACCTTGTGTCTTTTTTTTGTAAACCAGCATCTGCAGTTCCTTGTTTCTACATTTTACTGCTCCACTGCAAAATCTCCTCAAAGTGTGCCAACTTTGAAGAAGTTTTTCTCCTCTTTTCAATGGGAGTTCTGTCGAGTCTGGAGAAAGGTCCTGACCTAAAATGACACCTAACCATGTTCTCCAGAGATGCTGTCTGACCCACAGAGTTACTCCAGTACTTTGTGTCATTTCATTTAATCTAAATCTAAAATCAGACACTCCGTATATGCAATTTTGGTGAAAACCACTAGAGGTCACCATTGTCCTTTAAAATGCCTGCGAGGAATACGTCACATCAAGTGGCAAGACAAGATTTTGGAAACACAGACTCTGTCCCAGATATACCTCCTTGGAATCTACACATTTAGTTTAATTTAGTTTAGTTTTATTTAATTGTTTAGTTTAGTTAGTTTAGAGATACAGCATGGTAAAGGCCCATTAGCCCACCGAGTCCATGCCGACAAGTGATCCCCATACACTAGTTCTGTCCTACACACTAGGGACAATTTACAGTGGCCAATTAAACTACAAATCTGCATGTCCTTGGTATGTGGGAGGAAACTGGAGTACCCGGAGAAAACCTCTGAGATCACGGGGAGAACGTGCAAACTCTGTACAGACAGCATCCATCGTCAGGATGGAACCCGGGCCTCTTGCATTGTAAGGCAGCAACTCTACTGCTGCGCCAATGTGCTGTCCCCGCTGGAGGCATAGAAGGTCTGTTGACAGAATACCAAAGCAGTGACTTCATGGAGAGAACGGGACGAGGGCATAAGATCACATGGTGGAGAGAAAGTGAGAGTCAAAGACTCTCTGAGAACATCACTGAAGAGTTTCAACATTGACATTTACCACTGGGAACGGCAAGAATTAGATCATCCTGTTTGCTATACATAAACGCTCATGTTTTAGTTTAGTTTAGTTTGGAGACACAGAGCAGAAACAAGCCCTCTGGCCCACCAAACCCGCGCCGACCAGCGATCCCCACACACTAACACCATCCTGCGCACATTAGGGACAATTTACAATGACACCAAGCCAATTAGCCTACAAACCAGTACCTCTTTGGTGTGTGGGAGGAAACCGGAGCTCCTGGAGAAAACAAATGCAGGTCACGGGGAGAATGTAAAACTCCGTACAGACAAGCATCTGCAGTCAGGATCGAACCTGATCTCTGGGGCTGTCATGCAGCAATTCTACCGCTGCGCCCCAGTGCCGGCCTCTTGTCTGCCTGCACATAAGTCATCTGATGAAGCTAGAATGTAACAAGCAAAGAGAAAAAGAGAAGCTGCAAGTTGAAGAACAATTAATTCTACAGCATCCCTGCTCCTCTGTCACCTGTATGAAAGGAACTTTTGAGCCAGATTGGTCTAATCAGCCATCCCAATACACATCTTACCATTATACACTAGATGCCATGGACTTACTCAAGGGGTGACAAGGTGGTGCAGCAGTAGAGTTGCTTCCTTATAGCGCCAGAGACCCAGGTCCGATCCTATCTAAGGTTGCTGCCTGTACGGAGTTTGTATGTTCTCCCCATGACTGCCTGGGTTTTCCCCTGGTGCTCCGATTTCTTCCCACACTCCAAAGACGTGCAGGTCTGTAGGTCAATTAGCTTCTGTTAATTTTTCTGGTGTGTAGGATTGAACTAGTGTACTGGTGATCATCGGTCGGCTGGAACTCAGTGGGCCAAAGGGCCTGTTTCCACACTGTGTCTCTAAACTAAACTATAAAGAAGAGAGTGTACGATGATGGCTTAGAATGGGAGAAGGAAGATTAGGTCTGCACGTATCATCCTCTTGTTTCTGGTCTGCTGTGGCCTCAGTTCCACGAGGTGTGATCTCGAGCAACTCCAAGTCTCAACATTTGCCCTTCCTATGGGACCAACATTGAAAGATTCCAGGGGTGAACTAAGATATGAAAGCACTTTTTTTCCCCATGCTATCAATTCCTGCTGGCCCTGTTTGTTTGAACTAACTTAAGCTGAAAGAGTGAAAGAAAACTGTTAGTATTATCAGATTAAATTAGATTCATTAATTGTAATATCTAGTATTAGTTTTAGAGATATAGTGTGGAAACGGGCTGGGTGATATGGTTCACCTGGTTAGACAGCTGCCAGAGTAAAAGGTCAGAATAAAAGGATATACCTTCAAAATGGAGATGAGGAGGAACTTCTTCAGCCAGAGGGTGGCGAATCTGTGCAATTCAGTGCCACAGACGGTTGTGGAGGCCAAGACATTGGGTATTTCTAAGGCAGAGTTTGATAGGTTCTTGATTAGGAAGAGCATCAAAGGGGACAAGGAAAAGGCAGGAGAATGGGATTGAGAGGGAAAAATAGATCAGCCATGATTGAATGGCAGAGTAGACTCGATGGGCTGAAAGGCCTAATTCCGCTCCTACAGTGCATTCAGAAAGTATTCAGACCCCTTCACTTTTTCCACATTTTATTATGTTACAGGCTTATTTTTAAATGGATTAAAAATTTTTTTTTATCATCAATCTACACACAATACCCCATAATAAAAAAGTGAAACCAGGTGTTTAGAAATTTTTGCAAAGTAATTAAAAAGAAATAACTGAAATATCACATTTACATAAGTATTCAGACCCTTTACTCAGTACTTTGTTGAGGCACATTTGGCAGTGATTACAGCCTCAAGTCTTCTTGGGTATGACGCTACAAGCTTGGCACACCTGTATTTGGGTAATTTCTCCCATTCTTCTCTGCAGATCCTCTCAAGCTCTGTCACGTTGGATGGGGAGCGTCGATGCACAGCTATTTTCAGGTCCCTCCAGAGATGTTTGATCGGGTTCAAGTCCGGGCTCTGGCTGAGTCACTCGAGGACATTCACAGACTTGTCGCGAAGCCAATCCTGTGTTGTCTTGGCTGTGTGCTTAGGGTCGTTGTCCTGTTGGAAGGTGAACCTCTATCCCAGCCTGAGGTCCAGAACGCTCTGGAGCAGGTTTTCATCAAGGAGCTCTCTGTACTTTGCTCCGTTCATCTTTCCCTTGATCCTGACTAGTCTCCCAGTTCCTGCCGCTGAAAAACATCCCCACAGCATGATGCTGCCACCACCATGCTTCACTGTAGGTGTGGTGCCAGGTTTCCTCCAGATGTGACGCTTGGCATTCAGGCCAAAGAGTTCAATCTTGGTTTCATCGGACCAGAGAATCTTGTTTCTCATGGTCTGAGTCCTTGAAGTGCCTTTGGGCAAACTCCAAGCAGGCTGTCATGTGTCTTTTACTGAGGAGTGGCTTCTGTCTGGCCACTCCACTATAAAGGCCTGATGGGTGGAGTGCTGCAGATATAGTTGTCCTTCTGGAAGTTTCTCCCATCTTCACAGAGGAACACTGGAGCTCTGTCAGAGTGACCATCGGGTTCTTGGTCACCTCCCTGACCTTTCTCCCCCGATTGCTGTTTGGCCGGGCGGCCAGCTCTATGAAGAGTCCTGGTCTTTCCACAGTTCTTCCATTTAAGAATGATGGAGGCCACTGTGCTCTTCGGGACCTGCAATGCTGCAGAAATTGTTTTATACCCTTCCCCAGATCTGTGTCTCGACACAATCCTGTCTCGGAGGTCTACGGACAATTCCTTCATCTTCATGGCTTGGTTTTTGCTCTGACATCCACTGTCTACTGTGGGACCATATTTTGACAGGTGTGTGCCTTTCCAAATCATGTCCAATCAATTTAATTTACCACTGGTGGACCCCAGTCAAGTTGTAGAAACATCTCACGGATAATCAATGGAAACAGGATGAACCTAAGCTCAATTTTGAGTGTCATAGGAAAGGGTCTGAATATTTATGTAAATGTGATATTTCAGTTATCTCTTTGTAATTACTTTGCATTAATTACATTGGCCTTCATCAGTCAGAGTATAGAAGTTGGGAGGTCATGTTACAATTATATAAAAGTTGGTGAGACCGCATTTAGAGTATTGTGTTCGGTTTTGGTCACCATGTTATAGAAATGATGTTGTCAAGCTTGAAAGAGCTCAGCGAAGATTGCCAGGACTTGAGGGTTTGAGCTAGGGAGAGGTTGAAGAGGCTAGGTCTTTATTCCTCAGAGTACAGGAGGATGAGGGCTGATCTGACAGAGGTGTACAAAATCATGGTACTATCGCAAAATTAAAGAAACATTTAGAGAGGTACATGGATAGGATAGGTTTAGAAGGATATGGGCCAAAAGCAGGCAGGTGGGACTAGTGTAGATGCGGCATGTTGGTCAGTGTGGGCAAGTTGGACCGCAGGGCCTGTTTCCACACTGTATGATTGAATCTCTGACAAGGATAGATCTGTGTTGTGTGATGTTGTGGTGGAGTATAGACATGAGCCCTTATTGATGGACTATGTTGGCAGGGGAAGGATGGGATGTGGGGAATCTAACAGTTTGCGACTAATAGGGCAATTGATTTATTGTAACTCACTGCCATTTGTCAGTCACATGCCATTGATTAACGCTCTGTATGACATCCAGGTGCTGGAGCGCAGACTCCTGGAATCAACCTTTGCGTTTGCTTGCCCGACTTTGCTCAACACCACCCGGCATGGTGGCGCAATGATAGACTTGCTGCCTCACAGCTGCAGTGACGCGGGTTCAATCCTGACCTCGGGTGCTGTCTGTGTGGAGTTTGCACCGCTCGTCCCCCGTGACTGCATGGGTTTCCTCCGGGTGCTCCGTTTTTACTCCCCCATCCCGAAGAGATGTGGGGTTTGTAGCTTAATTAGCCTCTGTAAATTGCCCCTAGTGTGTAGGGAGTGGAAGCGAGAATGGGATGACATGGAACCAGTATGAATGGGCGATCGATGGTCAGCATGGACTGGGTGGGCCAAAGGGCCTGTTCCATGCTGTATCTTCCAGTAAAACAAAACAGCCTTGAGAACTGTGTGAGAAGGAACTACAGATGCTGGTTTACACTGAAGACAGACACAAAGTGCTGGAGTAACTCAACGAGTCAGGCAGCATCTCTGGAGAAAAAGGACAGGTTACTTTTCGGGTTGGAACCCTTCTTCAGACGGAAATCCTTCTCCTGTCTGAAGAAGGGTCACCACCTGAAATATCACCCATCCATGTTCTCCAGAGATGCTGCCCGACCCGCTGAGTTATTCCAGCACTTTGTGTCTAGCCTTGAGAACTGGTCAACTTGAAAATTGAGGCACCGTCTCCATCCTTCTTCCTAGTCCACTGATCTTCAGTACAATACCTGAGCACATTTTGTCCCACTGTGTGCCATTATGTTTTCCAATACTGAACACCACTCGGCACAGTATGTCTCCTTTTTAAGGAGTGCCCGCTTTTTTTTTAAGCAATTCCCCCCTCCACCCCCCTGCTGGTTAGCACAAGGAGTTGGCTTCACTCAGGATTCTTTGAAATTTGTGGTCAGTTAGATCCCCCTCTGTGAGTTTATTTTGAGTTTTCCCAATTTAATCCATTTCCATTCTTCACCTTTACTTCAACTTGAAAAGATAAAAATACTTCTGTTTTGACAGAAATGATCTGAGAATCTTTCCTTTACCAAATAATATTTCAAATTAAGTAGAAGCGAGGCGATGATCACAGGGCAATTTACAAAGTTCAGCTTCAGCGCTGGTTAATTACTTGAATGTGTGGCTCTGAACATGTGAGGATAGCTTATTTAAACTCTACTAAACTATAGTGACAGGAAAATTACTGCTCGCCAATCAGGCGTGAAAACTGACAGAGCCAGTAAAGCGCCTGTCCCACTTAGGAGATTTTTTAGGCAACTGCCGGCGACTGTCATCGTCGTAGCAGGTCACCGAAAAACCTGCGACTGGACCCCCCCTGCGACAATGTCTACAACAAGCTACAACAACCTACCACCTAGTCGACGTCAAGCTACGGCAAGCTACCGACAACCGGTGACCCAATCGTCACGAGTAGGGCATCCACCTACGACCGCACCTACAACAACCTACGATGACACCTACAACAACCTACCACCAAAGTCGACCTAGGTCCACAAGCTACGACAAGCTACGTCCCTGCCAGTGACAACTGAAGACAACCGAAGACAATTCACGTCATTTTGGCCTCCAAAACCATGGAATCACCCGGTTTCCCTATAAAAGGGGGTGTATGGTAGGGATTCCAATCATTCTGCATCATGACTATATGAAAGTGATGCTATGAGACACTACTCTGAAATACAATAACTTCATACATCAATTTGCCATCAAAATGTCAAGCATTTCCTTTATTGATATTGAAACAAACAAAAGTTTTAACAACAAAAAAAGGTTGATAAAAACATACAACAGTGCATACAAAAAATTGTGATCACATAATATTTGTATATATATATTGTTTTTCAAATTTTTACATACTCCCAAACCCCAAGGAGTTGAGTTTCAATAAACTTCAAACTTCAAACTTTAAAATTCAAACTTCAAACATAATACAAGTACAAAAACATACAAGACTTAACATCATTTATGGACACACTACACTGATGGGTGATCAGATAAAAATGTCAAACTCAAGTCCCCACTTGCGTCCTGGGTCTCTGTTCTGGGTGTACCCCCTGGTGTCACTGGTGCAGGTGTGGGTGTATCAAGGCTGGGGTAGTCTGTGAATGCACCTGAGTGGGTGGGTGGGTGGGTGGGTGGGTGGGTGGGTGGGTGGCTGGGTGGCTGGGTGGATGGGTGGATGGGTGGATGGGTGGATGGATGGATGGGTGGATGGATGGATGGGTGGATGGATGGATGGATGGATGGATGAGAAGAAAAAGCTGCCAAACATTTCCCCAAAAGTACACCGCCTTGTCCAGCTCCTGCTGACTTGCCTCTCTCTCCTCAACCTCAATTGCTGTTGTGGTGGAGCCTGCAGTGGAGCTGGCAGTGGTCCTGCTCCTCTTGCTGTGCTGCTGACTGGTGGAGGGAGTGGAGCCAGAGGTTCCCTCAAGTGGATCAAACACCTCTTCACTCGACATACTGGGCAGTGGCTTCTTGTCAAACTGGAAGAAAATAAATGTGTTTTACAAACTTTTAAGACCATCAGGACATGGCAAGCAAGAGGACAATCAAATGATCAATTTCACAATAGCTGTTTTGTAATAATTACCTTCTTGGTGCCCTGTCTACTCTCAACTCGTACTATATGTGAATTGACAAAGCCCCATTTGTCGATGATCCACTGCTGTCTCTGGGTCATTTTTTTGCCACCAGACCCTGACTTGAACGCACTCTGAGACAACTTGCCATATCTTGGTCTCTGGCTTTTGAACCACATACAGAGTTGGGCATCTGTAAAAAAATTTAAAAAATAAAGACCAGTGTGAATTGCCTGCCTGCAAGAGAATGGAAGAGCTACTGTTAGAAACTTGCTAGTTTTTACAGACTGTACATGTTACCACATATGAAAAAAATACACAGAAAAAAAATAACCCCAAAAAATACAAAATGCAACAGGTAGGTAAAATGTACAGGCAAACTTGCTGGCGGCTTATGGAACTATTATCTGTCCGCAATTTCATGTCGTGGCAAACAAGATGACAAACAAATTTTTGTTTTCATTATATTTATTCTGGATAAGGAGACAGTAGCTGCCACACAACATGAAGTTGGTACTTACAGGTGCAGTCAGGGAACTCCTTGGCCTTGGTGTCAAATAGTTGGTTCTTCCCATCCTTGTTCCTGTACTGTTGGTGGTTCTTGTCATACAACTCTGGGTATACAACTGATACCACTTGACCAGCTCTCCTTCTTGTTCCCTGCTGAACTCATAAGGAGCTACCTTGGGTCTCCTGACAATTGAGGCATCAGTGTCCTGAGCATCATCTGATGCTGAGTCTGGGTCAGCAGCAGCAGCAGCAGTACCTGTAGTCTTGGCAGGGAGGCCAGTCCGGGCTGGGGTAGTGGTGGGGAAAAGGGCCTCCTTCTCCTGCTCCTCCTCCTGGGTCCCCTCAGTCTCCACCTGCCTGGTGGGTGAGTATGGGGGTTGGACCTTGCCCTTGGACTGCCGCTTCATTCTCCTTGGAGCCATGTTGCACTACTCGATGTCCAACGAGAAGGTTGTTGGCTGCAACCTTCCTCTCTTTGACGAACTGTACACTACAAGGGGCCAGGAAGCGAGTGGGCAAGATCATCTCTGACCCCTCTCACCCTGGCCACAAAATCTTTGAAGCACTTCCCCCTGGAAGGCTACTCCGGACTGTCAAAGCAGCCACAGCCAGACATAAAAACAGTTTTTTTCCACGAGTAGTAGTGCTACTCAATAACCAAAGTTTGTAGTCTCTTTTTTGTTCTGGTTTATTTTCACCAACATGTTTAGACCGTAATGTTGTATCCTTATTGTTTTGACGTTATTATGCTTTATTCTTAATTGTTAACTGTATGTTTGTGTTGTCATTTGTGAATGGAGCACCAAGGCACATTCCTTGTATATGCACATACTTGGCCAATAAACTTATTCATTCATTCATTCATTCATTCATTCATTCATTCATTCATTCGTGTCCACGACACAAAGCGCACAATGTCCATGCACTATAGTCGCATGACCATGGGTGTTTCCCATGGAGGTGCCACTGACGTAGCCTGGCATAGCTGGTCGCGTCAACTGTCACCGATGGTAGCCAGCTGTTGTAGGTTGTCGTAGGTTGTCATAGGTTGTCGCCGGTATGGTCGTAGCTTGTCGTCGGTATGGTCGTACATTGTTGTAGATTGGCGTCGATATAGGCATAAATGGACTTCATTCATTAGCATTGTGACTGGCTGTTGTAGCTTGACTTCTGTGGACTTCTGTGGACTTGGGTTTTCCCAATGCCTGTCGCAACTTGACTTCTCTTGATGCTGGTACCTGTCGTCAGTTGACGTAGGTTGACGTAGGTAGTTGCCAATGGAATTCTCCCAAGTCAGCATCGGCGACAACCTACGTCACCTGGCGACAACCTACGACAGCACCTACGTCAGGAGACGTCAAGCTACGCTCATTGGTGTCAAACCCACTGTCGGCAAAAAAAAATCGACATTCTGAAAATCCAGTGGCGACCAGAAAGATGCTACAACTCTTTGGGCGACTGAGGAGACTACTCACAACCATACAGGCGACACCCCGGCAACCATGTGGCGATAGCCTAGTCGCCTAAACAATGGCCTAAGTGGGACAGGGGTTTTATGCTGACCTCACTGATCCCTGATCTCACTCTCCCATCTTGTGTCTCATTGCATTTGAGTTCCTCTGCTGACATTTATCAGCTTATCGGGAACCAGCTGAACAACATTCACCATAGTGCCCGTCACCATTCTGTGCTTTGTTAATATTATTGCATGAGGTTTCATTAAAAAAACACACACACACATCGACAGTATTGGACCTAGTGCTTAGTACGCTCTTCTGGAAATGCAGAATGGAGAGGCTGGTAAAATGCTGCTTTATGGATTAAATTTTAAACCAATCGGAGAAGCTGATGATAAAGGACATTTATCATTCCTTTGTCTGAAGATTCTTCTGCGTGCGGTTCAGTGAATGAATGCAATGGCACACACATACACTCATTCACAAATACACTCACTCACTCATTCAAGCACATGCATTCAAGCACATACACTTATTCAAAACACACACACACGCACTCATTCGCAAATATACTCATTTACAAATGTACTAATTCACACACACACTCATTCACAAATATACTAATTCACATGCCCACACACTCATTCACAAATATTCTAATTTACACATACACTCATTCACAAATATACTAATTCGCAAACACACTCATTCACACACCCACAAACATTCACATCACACATACACCCATTCACACATACACACACATTCCTAAACACACATGTTCATTCACAAATATACTATTTCACACACACACACACACACACACACACATACACACACACACTCACACACTCACACACATACACTCATTCACACATACATTCCAGACACACACATATGATCATTCACAAATATATTCATTCAAACACGCATGCTCATTCACAAATGCATTCGTTCATTCACACACACACACACACACACACACACACATTCACACACATGCTCATTTACACATACAATCATTCACATATGCAAATAACCAGTCCACTGAGTGTCTATGCAATAGTCACCAGGTTTTGGTGCCATTTCACAGTCCCAGCTGGAGCCGGACAGATCTGTTGTCCCTTAACCGGTCAAGCTTCTCCTTCTCCTCGCCTGGCCATCTTCAACCTTCTTACCCCAGGGGTGGCTCCCATAGCCGACATTAAGGGCATGGAAGGTAAGTTCCCAGGTTCTTCCTACCATTCCTTGTCCAGACTCCCTCTACCTCCTCTCCAGTTCCCGGTCTTCCGTGAAATGTTTCTCCATGGCAGACAGCACAACCTCATCCTGAATCACAACTGCGCTTGTTGTGATACTGTGCGTGGCCCCCGGGGTGGGTCTGGGATGTCATAGGATAGTTTGAGTTTCTTGCAACAGAAGTGATACTTGTCTCCGTGCCCACGAGACTAGGATGAACATGAGGCTTGTTAAATCATTGTCATGCACTCTTCTGCAATCTGGTCACACAGAGCACAGACTCAACAGAGTGCAACCTTCCAAGCTGCTTTCATGTCAGCCACAGTGCGGCCCAGTGGTGCAGCGGTAGACTGGTTGCCTCACAGCACCAGAGACCCAGGTTTGATTCTGACTGTGGGTGCTGTTTGTATAGAGTTTGTATGTTCTCCCTGTGACCGCGAGGGTTATCTCCAGGTGCTCCAGTTTCCTCCCGCACTCGATGACGTGCAGGTTTGTAGGTTAATTGGCTTCTGTTAATTGTAAATTGTCCCTAGTGTGTAGGATAGTGGTGTTGTACGGGGTGACTGCAGGTCGGCGTGGACCCGATGGGCCGAAGGGCCTGTTTTCACCCTGTATCTCTAGAGTCTAAAGTCCACAGTAGAGTCACACGCTCTGAGGCAGAGACACTGGCTTTACCACTGGTGCTGAGCACATCCACCTCCATCTCGGACTCTGTGTGCTCTGCCTCCCGGCAAGCTTTAATCAGCTCCTGCACCTCCCTCAGCACTCATCTCAAGGCTGCTGGGTGAAGAAGGAGGAAAGACTGAAAGGGTGGAGAGTTTTCATCATCCTCCTCAGCCATACACTGATCTGGGGTTTAAAACATAAACTGTGCTGTGTTTTTTAGATTTAGATTTAGAGATACAGTGCGGAAACAGGCCCTTCGGCCCACCGAGTCCGCGCCGCCCAGCGATCCCCGCACATTAACACTATCCTACACACTAGGGACAATTTTTACATTTACCCAGTCAATTAACCTACATACCTGTACGTCTTTGGAGTGTGGGAGGAAACCGAAGATCTCGGAGAAAACCCACACAGGTCACGGGGAGAACGTACAAACTCCGTACAGCCGGCACTAAAGAGAGTTCTGTCAGCTTCCATACAGATAAATTAATAGAAGAGTGGTACTTGATAAAGAAACTGAAGACCACAATTACGGACTGTTTTCGTGAGTCGGAAGAAAGGTCTCAACCCAAAACATCGCCTCTCCATTCCCTCCCCAGATGCTGCCTGACCTGCTGAGTTGCTCCACTTTGTGTTTAGCACTGCCTAAGTCTATCATATCTTGGCAGCAATATTATTGCCTTGTCTCAGACAGTTTCTAAGTTCAACCCACACTCAAAAGACTTGACTATACATAAGCTTGGTTAGCACCTCAAATATCTTTCAATTAGGGCGGCATAACAGTTCAGCAGTAGAGTTGCTGCCTTCTTGCACCAGAGACCCAGGGATTGATTCTGACTACGGGTACTGTCTATACGGAATTTGTACGTTCTTACTGTGACCATGTGGGTTTTCTTCGGGTGCACTGGTTTCCTCCCACATTGCAAAGACATGTGGTTTTGTAGGTTAATTGTTTTTTGTAAATTGTCGCCAGTGTGTAGGATGCAAAACTGGATTAGCATCGAACTAGTGTACGGTTTATCGTTGGTCAGTACGATCTCGGTGGGCTTCCGAAGGGCCATGCTGCAGCTCTAAACAAAACCAAATTAAGCAATGTTGGAGTCCTGTTATTCGCACCCCTCACACCCGTATCCACGCAGGTCATCAATTTTCTGTGTTCCTCAGTTAAATATTGTCTTCTGTCAGTATGGTAGCATTAGATGAAAATGTTAAAGCCACATATCTCGGGGGATTTGATCCATCAGTAAAAGAAATACTGTACACATTCCAGGAACGTTAAATTTATTGTGGAGTACACTGAGGTGTTCTGAAAGGGTCATGATGGATATTATTTAGATCAAGTATTTTTATTTTCTTCCTTGAAAGAAAGAGATATATTAAGAAAAAAAAACTTTGTATGGACAATTGAGAGCTACCAAAGGAAACATGAGTGCATATGTCCTAAGAGAAGATATTTTTTTAGGCCATTCAGCCCATCAAGTCTACTCCACCATTCAATGATGACTGATCTGCTTTCCCTCTCAACTCCATTCTTCTGCCTTCTCCCTGTAATCTTTGATACCGTCACTAATCAAGACCCTATTAACCTGAAACAATATTGACCAAGGAAAATAGGAACACGTGAAAAGAAGCTGAAAGATTGCAAACTGTATGAAACATGGTAACAGCAAGAAATAAACCAAATTAACTTTTGACAATGAGTATTGCCAAGAAAATCAATTAGTAAACATTTAACCATCAAATCAGCTGATTGTTTAAATAGTTACCCCGTTTGAAATCTTGTTAGCTGTTTGATGTTCTTTAACCTTTTTGTCTTGTTCAGTTCACTATTGAACCTTCTTCATCTTAAACACGCTTCTGTAGGCTTTCCCCACAAAGGTCACCATATCTTTTTCATGTGCTGACTAACCCTTCTGTCAATTATTGATGAGGTGGATATGACTGAGTTAGCAGCTTTTAAAACCTCTTCAAATAATAATCTGAAAAGGTGCAATTTTCGAAACTATCTAATAATTTGTATTCATTTATTCATGGACATGATGGATTGGCGTGAGATTACACTGAGCATTTCATTGCAATGAGATCATTTTTATCTCCTTCCTGCTTAATGTAACAAGACCATTTTCCAAAGCTTTCTTGGCAAATTTACTCCCTTGTGGTCTTCAGTTGAGCTTATATCCAGTACACTAGATGGCAGTGTATTCCACAAATTGCCAACTTAAATTGTACCATTTCATAATTTTTTCATCCAACTTCCATCCTTTCACCTCTTGAATCAAAAACGGATCCTGTACTCCAATATAGATCACGTGGAAGCTGTTAGGCACAAGGTAAAGTGGAATAAGGAAGAACAAAAGATTGCAAGAAAGGCACCTTAGCCTACTGGGGAACAAGAAGAAAATTGCTACTTCCACAGCCAGGTTTGATGTTAGGTCTGGAGGGTCCTGATCTAGTCAGTGCTTCCTGCTTAGTCTCTGTAGGGCGGCACAGTGGCACAGCAGTAGAGTTGCTGCCTGACTGCACCAGAGACCCGGGTTTGATCCTGACTTTGGGTGCTGCCTGTACAGAGTTTGTATGTTCTTCGGGTGCCCCGGTTTCCTCCCACATTCCAAAGATGTGTGGGTTTGTAGGTAATTGGCCTCTGTAAATTGTCCCCAATGTGCAGATTAGAATTAGTGTATGGGGTGATCACTGGTCGGCGTAGACTTGTGAAGGGCCTGTTTCTATGTTGTATTACTAAACTAAACTAAACTAAACTAAACTAATAAACTAAAGACTAAAGTAAACTAAACTAATAAACTAAAGACTAAACTAATCTAAGCTAAAGGTGTAGATGCTAGGGAGGTGTGCCTGGGACAGAGTTTGTGTTTCCAATGTCCGGATTCCTCTCACACTCCAAAGACGTGCAGGTTAGTAGGTTAATTGGCTTTAGTAAAATTGTAAATTGTCCCTCGTGTGTAGGATGGAACTAGTGTACAGGAGATTGCGGGTCGGTGCAAACTCAGTGGGCCGAAGGGCCTTTTTCGGCTCTGTATGTCTAAAGTCCAAAGTCTAAATTCTGTGGATAGTAAATATATTGGGGTGATAAATACATTTAAACCAGATGAAGTGGATATCTTTAAATGTTGACCCTTTATATCTTCAGGGAGATTAAATATATTTCCTGTGCTGTGGTCTTCATACTATTTAGGATCTGGAGTGGAGGTAGATAAATTCATCCAGAGACCCGGGTTCGATTCTGACTATGGGTGCTGTCTGTATGAATTTTGCCCGTTCTCCCTTTGACTGCATGGGCTTTCTCTAGGTGCTCCAGTTTTCTCCCACACTCCAAAGATGTGCAGGTTTATAGGTTAATTGGCTTCAGTTGGTACATTGTCCCTAGTGTGTAGGATAGTGTTAGTGTACAGGTCGATCGCTGTTTGGCGTGGACTTGGTGGGCCGAAGGGCCTGTTTGCATACTGTATCTCTAAAAGGATATGGGCCAAATGTGAGCAGGCGGGTCTAGCGTAGATGGGACATCTTGGTTGGCATGGGCAAGTTGGGCAGAAGGGCCGGTTTCCATGCTGTATAACTATGTCTCTATGACTCTTTCAGACTAATCCAGTCGAATCAGTCAGTTGTCAGTCTTCCATTGTTTGATGTTGGCATCCCTTTCCAGATGCACGCCAGTTGCACAAATTTGGTGTGAATGAAGAGAGTTCACAGTCAACCATCTTCTGGGTCTTGCAGGAACAAAGAACTGCAAATGCTGGTGTACACATATTTTTAAGTAACTTCCACTGACACTCCCCCTCCACCTTGACCCTCCCCCCCCTTCCTCCACCCTCGTCATTTAACGAATTCCACAGTTTAGAACAATTTATCCCTCTTGGGATCACACCATGCCAAGCCAAAGATTGTCCTACTACCCTGCCTGAGGTCAACTGCTGCCGGCCCTGATTTGTGCTGGTCTTTTCTCACCTCCAGTTCTCTCTCCCCCCCCCCTCCCCCTTCTTACTTTCAGTCTGAAGAAGGGTCCCGACCCCAAACATCACATATCCATGTTCTCCGAAGATGCTTCCTGACCCGCTGAGTTTAGTGTAGTTTAGTTTAGAGATACAGCGCGGAAACAGGCCCTTCTGCCCACCGAGTCCACGCTGACCAGCAAACCCCGCACACTGACAGTATCCTACACACATTAGGGACAATTTACAATTTTTACTGAAGATAATTAGCTTACAATCCTGTATGTTTTTGGAGTGTGGGACGAAACCAGAGCACCCAGAAAAAATCCACACGGTCGAAGGGGAAACGTACAAATTCCGTACAGACAGCAACTGAGGTCAGGATCAAACCTGGGTCTCTGGCACTGTGAGGCAGCAACTCTACCGCTGCGCCACCGTGTTTTGTGTCTACCTTCTTGGTCTTGCCTCTCTTGTTTCTGGATGACAAATTAGGCTCCTACTTTTTCCAATGGAGAATACAAAGCCATGTAGTGTTTGGACATAATTGATTTGTCCCGAACACCTCATTAGGTCTTTGATGATAAAAGTGCTCAATTGACATTTATGTCTTAAATTAAAATGAAAAGATGCAATGATCCTGCTTCTCATCACTATCCATTAACCTCTGTTAGAAAGTGCTGGGCCATGAAAAATAACCAGATTATAGGGTTAGGTGGGAAAATGCTGGGTTGTCAAATTCAAGTGGACAGATATATGGACAGGAAGGGTTCAGAGGGCTATGGACCAAATGCAGGCAAATGGGACTAGTCCAATATGCCAACTTGGTCAGTAAGGACAAGATAGGCCGAAGGGACTGTTTCCATGCTCTACACTTCCACGACTCGATGACACAGTAGACAGCTTTTTCAAAGAACCAGCACAAGATCAGGGGACCAAATGGCTTTAAGCTGGGCCTCTGGGTCTTACAAAGTAGTCTCATGGATAAAAAGTAAGAGCCTTAAAGATTTAGTTTAGTTTCTTATTGACCCGTGTAACGAGGTACAGGGAACATCTATTTTATTGCATGCCATCCTAATAGCAAAAGGCTGCACATGGTTAAAATCAAGCCATCCACAGTGTACAGTTACAAGATAAAGGATTAATCAAGATTTAAGGGTGGAGCAATTTTAAGATTTTCTTAGTGGTATAGTGTGCAAACAGGCCCTTCAGTCCACCGAGTATGCGCTGCCTAATGATCCCCTGTTCACTTGTTCTATCATACGCACTAGGGACAATTTACAGAAGCCAATTAACCCATATCTGTATCTCTAAACTAAATTAAGCTAAACTAAACTGGAGCATCTGGACAAAACTGGTCACAGGGAGAACGTACAAACTCCGCACGGACAGCACCCATCGTCAGGATCGAATCCGGGTCTCTGGCTTTGTGAGGCAGCAGATCTACAGCTGTGCCACTATGCTGCCCCTTTGAAGTGGAGCTGGATTCATGGAAGATGGCCTTGGAGGGGAGGATGCTCCTCAAACTGCGGAGCATCTTGGACAATACAGTTCACCCCCTCCATGACACACTGGTCAACCTGACGAGTACCTTCAGCAACAGACTGGTTCCACCAAGATGCAGTACAGAACGCCACAAGGGATCCTTCTTTGTGGCTAACAAACTGTACAACTCCTCCCCCTTCTGCCATGGGGTAGACTGACTCCCTTCCCCACCCCCCACCCCCCCTCCCCAAATCTTTGCACATCCTCAATCCTTTCCACTCGTCACCTTAATTTCATGTTTCATGTATCTTTTGTTTTATGACTGTTGGCAGATCAATTTCCCTCTTGGGATAAATACATTTTATCGTATCGTATCGTAAAAGGAAGTGTTGTCTCTGTAGATAGTGAAAGATGAGTTTGAAGAAGGGTCTCGACCCGAAACGTCACCCATTCCTTCTCTCCAGAGATGCTGCCTGTCCTGCTGAGTTACTCCAGCTTTTTGTGTCTATCTTCGGTTTAAACCAGCATCTATCTTCGGTTTAAACCAGCATAAACCACCACCTTCCTACACGAAAGGTGAGTTTGGCCCCGATACAAACCCGCTAAATTGATTCCTGGGACGAGGAAGGATTCTGTGGAGAAATGGTGAGTAGGATAAGCCTCCCTCCGCTCACTTGGATGAATGAGAGGTGATCTCATTGCCACAGAGATGTTGAGAGGGTTGGCCAAGGTAGATGTTGGCAAGTTGCTTCCTCTGCTTGGAGAGAAGTGGGAAGCGTAATCTCAGGAGAAGGAATCAACCGCTGAGATGAGGAGGTGTTTCTTCACTCAATGGTTGTGAATTAATGGATGTTTGGATCAAGTGGACAAGATTCAGGCATGTTTTCTCTGAAAGACAGGGGAACTCAGGAGACCACTTGGCTCAGATTTTTTCACTCTGATGTAAAAGATGAAACAAACGAATTTTGATTTACAAAGGCACATATTATGCAAATGTGATGCCACAATAAATATTTCTAAATTTCATTAATATTAACTACATTTTTGATGCACTGAAACATAAATCTCAAAGACATGAAGTTAGTTCAATCATGATTTGCCAAGTACAAAAGATAGCTCATGTTTAACTTTTTGATGTGTAAAACAAATATTCCCCAATGAATCTTGCAGAACAGATCGCAGCTATAGGTTATGCAACTGCTGGTTAGAATGAACCAGTACAAAAATATTAAAAACTGCTTAAGGCAACAGCAAAGAGAAAATTCTTTGAAGAACCTTTTTGTTGGAGGCAATTCAAATCAATGTAAAAATAAACAGGTACATGGATAGGAAAGGTTTTGAGGGATTTGAACCAAATGCAGGCAAATGGGACTAACTTAGATGGGGCATCTTGGTTGGCATGGACCATGGGTTCCAGAGGAGGTTTACAAGGACGATACCAGGAATGATTGGGTTAACATATGGTAAGCGTTTGACGGCACTGGGCCTGTACTTGCTGGAGTTTAGAAGGATGAGGTGGGATCTTATTGAAACATACCGAATAGTGAAAGGCTTGGATGGAGTGGATGTAGAGAAGATGTTTCCACAAGTGGGAGGGTCTTGGACCAGAGGCCATAGCCTCAGAATAAAAGGACGTACTTCCTGAAAGGAGATGAGGAGGAATTTCTTTAGTCAGAGGGTGGTGAATCTGTGGAATTCATTGCCACAGACAGCTGAGGAGGTCGTCAATGCATATTTTTAAGGTAGAGATTGATAGATTCTTGATTAGTAAGGGTGTCAGGGTTATGGGAAGAAGGCAGGAGAATGATGTTGTGAGAGGAAGATAGATCAGCCATGATTGAATGGCAGAGTAGACTTGATGGGTCGAATGTCCTAATTCTGCTCCAATAACTTATGAACATGAACTTATGGGCCAGAGGGCCTGATTCCGTGGCATCTGTGTAGGTCATAGCTGGAGTACTGAGTATTGTGTTGTCTCTATAGATAGTGAACAATGAGTTTGTATGACACTATAACTCTAATAAAAATACAAAAGACGCTTAACAGCATGACAATTTTATATCATAGAACTATGGTTAAAATAAGCCTTGGAAAATTCACTTGCATATCCTTACATATTTCTGAGGGGACCATAAACAAGACTCATACAAACAAAAAAATAATAATAATTAAGGAAAAAACTGTCATGGGAGGAAGTGTGATGTTGCATCTTGGCAACTTACCCAGGCCCACAGAATCCCGAAATGACGCCATTAAATCGCAAATGCGTATGCATTCACAAAATAAACATTTCCACTGGAGAATAATAACATAGTGGGGATTAAAAGCAGATCTGAAGTGGTATTCCCATTTCCCATATTCTGACGATTGCCTGTCAGTTATTTGATTATGTCCATTTGCTGGATAACTGCTGTAGGGGAATCAAGAATCAGAGGACATATGTTTAAGGTGAGGTGGGGAAAGATTCAACTGCAACCTGAGCGGTAACTTTTCACACAAAAAGGATGGTGGGTACATGGTACAAGCTGCTGGAGGAGGTAGTTGAAGCAGGTACTATCGCAATGTTTAAGAAACATTTAGACAGGAACATGGACAGGACAGGTTTAGAGGGAAGGTTGACACAAAATGCTGGAGTAACTCAGCGGGATATGCAGCATCTCGGGAGAGAAGGAATGGGGGGTGACGTTTCGGGTCAGTCTGAAGAAGGGTCTAGACCCGAAATGTCACCCGTCCCTTCTCTCCCGAGATGCTGCATGACTCGCTGAGTTACTCCAACATTTTGTCGATTTTAATCAGCATCTGCAGTTTTTTCCTACAGCTTTGGAGGGATATGAGAGAAATGCAGGTAGGTGGAACTAGTGTAGATGGGACATGTTGGCCAGTGAGGGCAAGTTGGGCCGAAGGGCCTGTTTTGACGCTGTAAGACTCTATGACTCTATGACTAAGTGACAAACCATGGCAGTAATTAGCCTCTCATGGTAAGTACCATGTGACCACACTGAATTCTGCTTACATTAAAGTCAACGGAAAACTACCATAGGCAAGGCAAAACCTAAAGTGCTGGGGTAACCCAGCTGGTCACGCAATATCTGTGAAGGGAATGTACAGATGGTGTTTTGTGTCCGAACCCTTCTTCAGACCCTGGTTGCAATACATTGAATTTCAAAGTTCAACATGGATAATGTTTTACAACATCATAATTTCTAAGGGCAGCACAGAGGCACAGCTGCCAGAGCTGCTGCCTCACAGCGCCAGAGATCCGGTCTCTATCCTGACCTTGCTTACTGCCTGTGTGGAGTTTGCACGTTCTCCCTGTGACTGCGTGGTTTTACACCGGGTGCTCTGGTTTCCTTTCACATCCCAAAGACGTGTGGGTTTGTAAGTTAATTGGCCTCTGTAAATTGCCCCTAGTGTGTAAGGAGTGGGAAAGTAGAATAACATAGAACTAGTAGGGTGGCACATTGGTACAGCGGTAGAGTTGCTGCCTTACTGTGCCAGAGGCTCAGGCTCGATCCTGACTACGGGTGCTGTCTGTGGGGAGTCTGCACGTTGTGTCTGTGACCACGTAGGTTTTCTCCGGGTGCTGCGGTTTCCTCCCACATTCCAAAGACCTACTGGTTTGTAGTTTAATTGGCTTCTGTAAATTTCCCGCGGTGCTTAGGATGTGAAGCTGGGATAACATAGAACTAGTGGGCGTGGACTTGGTGGGACGAAGGGCCTGTTTCCACGCTGCATCTCCAAACTAAACTAAACTAAACAGGTTCAAACAAGGTTCCTTTAAAAGGTAACCCCAAGGAATTTCTTGGCCATGACTATTTAATATGGAAAGTCAATACTTAGGATGTTGATGGAACTTTGCATTCAGTTGTCAGGAGCACATAGAAGCTCAACAGAAATGGTGGGAGGAGTACACCTCTGACAGAGTCTATGGGTCTCCCAGTGATCGCATCAACCTCCTTAGAACCCAGAGAAGTAAGAGTCAAGAGTCAAAAGTGTTTTATTGTCATATGTCCTGAAAATGGAACAATTTCCATTGAATTGGCTCCACTGCCTTCTGTGGCAGGAAATTCTACAGATTCACAACTCTCTGGGTGAAAAAGTTTTTCCTCATCTCAGTCCTCAATGGCCTACCACTTATTCTTAAACTGTGACCCCGGTTCTGGACTCCCCCAACATGGGGAACATTTTCCTGCATCTCACCTGTCCAATCCCTTAAGAATTTTACATGTTTCTATAAAATCCCCTCTGATCCTTCTAAATTCCAGTGAATACAAGCCCAGTCAACCCATTCTTTCATTATATGTCAGTCCCGCCATCCCGGGAATTAACCTGTTGTACCTACTCTGCACTCCCTCAATAGCAAGAATGTCCTTCCTCAAATTTGGAGACCAAAACTGCACACAATACTCCAGATGCAGTCTCACTGGGGCCCTGTACAACTGCAATAGGACCTCCTTGCTCCTAAACTCAAATCCTCTCGCAATGAAGGCCAAAATGCCATTTGCTTTCTTCACTGCATGCTGTACCTGCATGCTTACTTTCAGTGATTGATGTACAAGCACACCCAGGTCTCGTTGCACCTCCCCTTTTCCTAATCTGACACCATTCAGATAATATCACACATTACAATCGCTCCACTCTTTTAAACCTCCACTCCAACAGCCGATCAGTACACTGTGGATGGCTTGAGTGTTATCATGTATCATCTTTCCGCCGACTGGTTAGCATGCAACAAAAGCTTTCCACTGCACCTCGGTATACATGACAATAAACTAAATTCAGTTCCACTCAATAAATCTAAAAAAACAATTTAGTGTAAAAACGTAATCTTGACTGTTCTAAAGCTGTGCGTGTGCCTACATGGCAGGAGACAGCAAGTAAAGTGCATATTGCAGTACCAAGGGAGTGAAACAGGCAGAAGACAGAATAGCACATCTGCCTCACAGCTCCAGATGTTTCATTAGATGCTCCATTCTTATTACTTGCCTTGATGAACATCAGTAGAGCTAAAGACATGCAGCTGTTGCCTTAACAATGAGTATCGGATATTGTTTGTACTGTAGCATGAAGCAAGGCAGGAATCAGGCACGAGGTTAAAATGAAGCAGGGAACTGCAGATGCTGGTTTCAACCGAAGATAGGCACAAAATGCTAGAGGCGATGTGGGACAGGCAGCATCTCTGGAGAGAAGGAATGGGTGACTTTTCAGGTCGAGACCCTTCTTCAGTGCCCAACCTCTCCCTGTAGCTCAAGAGTCGAGTGTTTAATTGTAGTATATACCGAAACGGAACAATACAATTCTTACATGCAGAGCACAACAGGTTTGTAAACACAGCACTCAATAGATAATATGGATAATGAACAAGAAAAAAGAAATGCAATGAATAAGAAAAATATATAGTCCAAAACAAAACAAAAGCCTTGAAGTCATTAGTGCAACTGACAGTTCATAGTTTGAAGTTTAATTGGTAATTGTAGTGTTCTATATCCTGATGGTTGTCCAGTTTAGTTTAGTTCAGTTCAGTTTAGTTTAGTTTAGTTTAGTTTAGTTTAGTTTAGTTTAGTTTAGTTTAGTTTTGTTTAGTTTAGTTTAGTTTGTTATTGTCACGTGTACCGTGCACCGAAGTATGGCGAAAAGCTTTTTGTGTGCTAACCAGTCAACGAAAAGACTATACATGAATGTAATCAAGCCTTTCACAGTGCACAGATAAAGGATTAAGGGTCCAACATTTCGTGCAAAGATATAACATTGAAGTCTGATAAAGTCTGATTAAAGATAGTTCAAAGGTCTCCAATGAGGTAGATGGAAGGTCAGGACCGCACTCTATCTGATGAGACGATGGTTCAGTAGCCTGATAACAGCTGATAAGAGACTGTTCCTGAATCTGGAGGAATGCATTTGCAAACTTCTATACCTCCTGCCTAATTAATGGCAGAGGGGAGAAGCGGGAGTGACCAGGGTGAGACTGGTCCATGATTATGTTGGTGGCCTTGGCGAGACTGTGCAGTGCAGATGGAATCAATGGAAGAGAGGCTGTTTTTTGTTATGGTCCAAAATTCTGCAATTTCTTACAGTCTTGGATGGATCTGATCCCAAACTAGGCTGTGATGCATTTCCATAAGATGCTTTCAATGATGCATTGTAGAGGTTGGTGAGGGCTGTTAGGGACATGCTGAACATCCTAAGCTGTCTATGCAAGTAGAGGCATTGGTGTGCTTTCTTGGTAATAGTTTGATGTGGCTGGTACAGGACAAACAGCTGGTGATATTTATTCCGAGGAACTTGAAGCTTTCGGCCATCTCTACTTTGGCACTATCAATGTAGACTGAAGTATGTGTGCTGCTTCACTTCCTGGAGTCAATCATTGTCTCTTTTGTCTTGCTGACATTGAGGGAAAGGTTGTTGTCTTGGTTGGGAAGAAGCTGTTCCTGATCCAGGAGTTCACGGTTTTCAGACTCCTATACTTTCTTCCCGATGGCAGGAGTGAAAGGAGAGGGTGACCAGGGCAATGTGGGTCCTCGGTGATGCTGGATACCCTTTTTGAAGCAGCTCCCTTGACTCTTGGAAATAGCTTCATAATTGTTCTCTGCACTCTTGCCAGCTTACACTTGGGGACCCTGCTTCACGCTGAAGAATGATGAGTGCGAATGATAACAGGTGGTGAAAGTAGTGGACATGTTGTGAGCTGGATGTCTCTGAGATGTTGCAGCTGCTTGCTCTCCATGTAGAAAGTGTGGAAATGTTCATGAGAGCAATTTATAATCTCAAAGACCCAGGGAGTATAATGTAACATGGCGATTTGTGGTATGAGAAAGACTAAACTACTACGGAGAGTAGAATTGGAGATATACAAAATAATGGCACATTTATTAGTGCCATGGCTTGCATGTTGTATATACTATTAGAACACAAAGTGCTGGAGTAATTCAGGCAATATCCCTGGAGGATGTGGACCTACTAAGTTATTCCAGCATTTATATTCTACGCAAGCTTCCAGCATCTGCAGTTTCTTTTGTCTCCAGTACATTCAATTAATTTTGTTGGGATATTTGAATCCAGCAAGATTCTCAGGATTTCCACAAGCAGATCGTGGGAAGCTGTTCCCTTTGGTGGTAGGATCAAGGGTGAGAGGTCACAGGTATTAAATAAAATGGAAGACAAAGAATTCTGATATGAGGAAAAACTTTTTAATGTACATTTTTATATGTACAATAGACAATAGACAATAGGTGCAGGAGTAGGCCATTCGGCCCTTCGAGCCAGCACCGCCATTCAATGTGATCATGGCTGATCATTCTCAATCAGTACCCTGTTCCTGCCTTCTCCCCATACCCCCTGACTCCGCTATCCTTAAGAGCTCTATCTAGCTCTCTCTTGAATGCATTCATAGAATTGGCCTCCACTGCCTTCTGAGGCAGAGAATTCCACAGATTCACAACTCCCTGACTGAAAAAGTTTTTCCTCATCTCCGTTCTAAATGGCCTACCCCTTATTCTTAAACTGTGGCCCCTGGTTCTGGATTCCCCCAACATTGGGAACATGTTTCCTGCCCCTAACATGTCAAACCCCTTAATAATCCTATACGTTTCAATAAGATCCCCTCTCATCCCTCTAAATTCCAGTGTATACAAGCCTAGTCGCTCCAGTCTTTCAACATTTGACAGTCCTGCCATTCCGGGAATTAACCTAGTAAACCCACGCTGCACGCCCTCAATAGCAAGAATATCTTTCCTCAAATTTGGAGACCAAAACTGCACACAGTACTCCAGGTGCGGTCTCACTAGGGCCCTGTACAACTGCAGAAGGACCTCTTTGCTCCTATACTCAACTCCTCTTGTTATGAAGGCCAACATTCCATTGGCTTTCTTCACTGCCTGCTGTACCTGCATGCTTCCTTTCAGTGACTGATGCACTAGGACACCCAGATCTCATTGTACGTCCCCTTTTCCTAACTTGGTGAGACATTGGTGAGGCCACACTTAGAGTATTGTATCTAGTTTTGGTCAGCCTGTTACAGGAAAGATGTTGTCAAGCTGGAAAGCGAGCAGAGGAGATTTATGAGGAGCCTGAGCTATAGGGAGGGAACAGGCTAGGAATTTATTCCTTGGAGAGCAGGAGAATGAGTGTTCTTATAGTGGTGTATTTGACCATGAGATTGCATAGAGTCTTTTACCCAGAGTAGTGGAATGAAGAATGAGTGGACATAGGTTTAATGGGAGGTTGAAAAAGGCAGTAGATACATCGAACTAGCTGCCGGAAGAGGCAGTTGAGGCAGGTACTATCACGACATTTAAAAAACATTTGGACAGATACATGGACAGGATAGCTTTAGAGGGATATGGGCCAAACACATGCAGGTGGGACTAGTATAGATGGAATATGTTGGTCAGCATGGGCAAGTTGGGCCGAAGGGCCTGTTTCCATGCTGTAAAGCATGAGGTGGAGGCAGGTTCCATTGTTCCCTTCTGGAGGGAATTGAATAAATAGATGGTGGAGAACAATTTGCAAGGCCAAAGTGTACAACTCGAGAGTGGACTGATTGATAAATGGCATGGATGTGATTGCCTCCCTCTGTGTTGTAACAATTCTATGATTCAATGAACTGGTCATGAAAATCTTTACAATGTTGGGCACTGTTCTACATTGTCTTTTCATAGAAATCGTATTAATCAGCATGTCACTTATAACAAATTGGGCTAAATGCTTTCAATGCTGTCAGGGTTCTATTAAAGCAATCCTTAAGGGATGCTGAAGAGAACTGGAGGTCAAACACAAATTGGTGATTGCCTTATGGAATATATCAGAGTGGCAACTGCACTTCCAGTCACTTAGATATTCATAAAAATGCATAGAGATTCACAAAGAGAGTTTCAGCACAGAAACAGGCCCTTCAGCCCAATGAGTAGGAAGAAACTGCAGGTACCAAAGATGAACACAAAATGCTGGAGTAACTCAACGGGTCAGGCAGCATCTCTGGAGAAAAGGAAAAGGTGGAGTTTTGGGTCGGAACTCTTCTTCAAACCCATACAGCATGCAAAACAGGCCCTTCGGCCCAACTTGCCCACACCATTCAACATGTCCCATCCACACTAGTCCCACCTACCTGCATTTTGGCCCATATCCCTCTAACCTGCTCGATTCATGTTCCTCTTTAATTGTTTCTTAAACAGTGGAATCGTCCCTGCCTGCATCATATCCTCTGGCAGCTCGTTCCATACACCCATCACCCATTGTGTGAACCTTACCCCTCAGATTCCTGTTAAATCTTCCCTCCTCACCTTAAACCTACGTCCTCTGGTTCTCAGTTTCCCATTTCTGACCTTGTGCGTCTATCTGATCTATTTCTCTTATAATTATATACACCTCTATACGATCCATAAGATCACCTCTATATTGTGTTGTAAGGCTCTGCCTAGGTGCCACCTCACTAACCTATTTGATTCTCCATTCCATCCTGAACACTCTGTTATTTATCTCGAACCATGTTCCAATGAATTGAATCAGGAATCCATGTTACAGCACATCCTATTTTATTTTCCACTGAGATCAAGGCTGATTAATTTAACATCAGTCTATCTTCCGTAGTCCAAGATCACCCCCTATTTTCTTTTATTTCACAATCCGTAGTCCAGATACGCAATGCCACCAAAAATCTGCTGATAAAGTTATTAAATTCTGTGCAACATGCATAGAATATGAGCTGCCTGACAATTAGTGTTGTAAAAAGGGAAAAAAGTCCATGATAGCAGAGAATCAAAAAGACTTCAAATCTTTCCCTCCATCTCTCAATTAATCAAACTGTTTCTCTCGACAGCAGTAGTAAGTTGTTAATGAAATCTTTAAAGTTTTATGAAGCTCATTAAAAAAGAAAGTAATTGAAGATGACCATTATTCTGTGTGAATGTATTTTTAAAATATGATTCAGATTTTTTAATAACATTTTTTTAATGCCTTTGAAATAGTCTCAGCTTTGGATGAAGAAAATAAGGTACAATATCCTCAAAAGTCCACCTCCTGTTATTGTACCTTATGTGCACTAAACATGTTCTGTATGTGGCTTGATAATATCCACATAGATTCATAGAGTCATGCAAAGTGGAAACAGGCCTTTCGGCCCAACTTGTCCACACTGACCAACATGTCCCATCTACACCCGTCCCACCTGGCTGAGTTTGGCCTATTTCCCTCTAAACCTATCCTATCCATGTATCTGCCAATTGTTTTTGAAAGGTTGTGATCGTACCTGCCTCAACAACTTTCTCTGGCAGCTTGTTCCACCCTTTGTGGTAAGATTCCTATTTACACTTTCCCCCATCCCTATATAATCTCATATGATCCAGGAGACCCACATGCTCTCCTGAAGAAAATTGGGTAAAAATCCATTGGAAAGCGTAATGTGGCATTTTGCAGACAACACTTTGCACTAAATTGCTGGGAAGCAATCTAACACTTAAAGACCTCTGTCCATTGTAACCTTTGTAACTGTCGACTGCCTGTGTGCACTTTGTAACTTTGTGGGTGTACTACACGTGAGGACTGCTTGCATACTTTGTGTACGGTATGCAAAACAATGAATTTCACTGAGATGTCGCAAGTGATAATAAAGTACCAATCGATCGATCGATCAATTGATCAATCAACCAATCGATCAATCACAGTAAAGCTGAAGATAACGCTGCCATGGAGGGGACTCTACAATCTCCTTTGTTCGGGCAAACCTCTTGTCATTGTTTGGATAGATAGACATCCATCCAGTGAATGTTCTGAAAACCACAAGCCACGGTAAGTTATGGGAAGAACAAGCAAAGCACAAAGATTGTGGTTGAAACAGATACGTGAGTGAAAATTAAAAGACTTGGATAGGCACATGGATATGCAGGGAATGGAGGGATATGGGTCATGATAAAGTCGATGTGATGATTTTGGCATCAGGTTCGGCACGGATATTGTGGGCCAAAGGGCCTATTCTTGTGCTGTTCTCTATATTGTATGTTCCCCAATGGTCCCCTGCCAAATATCATGGGTAAAATGGTTCTTTCTTGTCATGTATACACAGCACAGTGAAATTCTTTACTCAACCACAAAATGCAGTTGCCATAATTTTCGTGCCACTTTTTAAAAAACGGAAAAAAATTCTGAAAACACAAAAGAACCACTTATGTGCATGATTTGTAGAATCGTAAAGAGATACCACACCAAAACATGTCCTTCCATGATCAACAATTCATTTAGACTTTAAACTTTAGAGATACAGCACATAAACAGGCCACCGAGACCGCACCGACAAGCGATCACCCTGTACTCAAACACTATCCTACACACACTAGGGACAATTCCCAATTTTACTGGAGCCAATTAACCTATAAACCTGTACGTCTTTGGAGTGTGGTGGAAACCGGAGCACCTGGAGAAAACCCACGTGCTCACAGGGAGAACATGCAAACTCAATACAGACAGCACCTGTGGTCAGGATCGAACCCAGGTCTGTGGCGCTGTAAGGCAGCAACTCTACCACCACGCCACTGTGCCATCCTAATTTGCACTAATCCTACATCGATCTAATTTTTTTTAAATTCTCTCCAGGATCTCATCTGCATCCCCAGATTCTATGATTCATCTACACGTTAGTGGTAATTAAAATGTGCAATTAACAGCAATTTGCATGCCCTGGGAGGTGACTGGAGCACCCAGAGAAAACCCATAAGGACACGCGGAGAATGTGCATACAACCTGCCCCCAGGATCAGAACTGAACACGGGTCTCTGATGCTGAGCCTTCCAGCTGCCGACAAAAAATGAATGCAAAATGTCTGTAGACTTAATTTGATATAATTTAAATATTTTATTATTTAATATTCTGACAACCTCTGACATCCATACTAATAAAGAATCTATCTATCTTTGCCTTAAATATATTCACGGACTTTGCCTCCACAGCCTTCTGTGGCAAAGAAATCCACAGATTCACCACCCTCGGACTAAATAAATTCCTCCTCATCTCTTTCCTAAAAGAACCTCCTATAATTCTGAGGCTATGACCTCTAGTGCTAGACTTTCCCAGTACTGGAAATATATTCTCCACATCCACTCTGTGCAAGCCTTTCACTATTCTGTACATTTCAATGAAGTCCCGCCTCATTCTTATAAACTTCCTGTGACGATGTGGGATTTTTCCGGATGCTCTGGTTTTCTTCCACACTCCAATGATGTACAGGTTTATAGGTTAATTGGCTTTGGTAAAAATAAATTGTAAATTGTCCCTAGTGTGTAGCATAGTGCTGGTGTATGGGGTGATTGCTGGCCGGCACGAACTCGTGGGCCGAAAGGCTTGTTTCCACGCTGTTTCTCTAAAGCCGCGGGCCGCATGGATATTGGAAGCTCGCAGCCCCCTGGGTGGGGGCCAACATCGGGAGCTCCGGCAGCGACAGCGTCTTCGCCCGCCCCGGATCGTGGGGCTTGGGTCGGCCCGCCGTGGACCTTTCACCGTCTGGCGCGGCCTGGAACGTGACAACTTCAACAGCCTGACCGCGGGAGAAGATGGCAGGGGAAGAGAAAAGACATTCTGGCCTTTCATCACAGTGAGGAGGTGACTGGAGGAGACTCACTGTGATGGATGTTTCTTTTTTCTTCTTCCCGGCGGGGGCTTCAATGACGGGTGCCACGACTGCCCCGACATGCAGCGGCGGCGTGTTCGCCCGCCCCAGATTGCGGGGCTCTAGTCGGCCCGCTGCGGACCTTTCACTCTCCAGTGCGGCCTGGAACGTGACAACTTCAACAGCCTGACCGCGGGAGAAGATGGCAGGGGAAGAGATAAGACATTCTGGCCTTTCATTACAGTGAGGAGGTGACTGGAGGAGACTCACTGTGATGGATGTTTCTTTTTTCTTCTTCTTTTTTTCTATTTTTTTTTGTTTTGTGTTGGTTTGCGATTGTGTGTGAAATTGCTTATTTTTATTGGTCTTATTGCTAGACTGTGGATGACCTTTCATTTCACTGCACATCTTGTATGTGTATGTGACAAATAAACTTGACTTGAATGGGCTGGCATATCTCTGAAGATCTGTCATGAGGCCAGCACATTGATGCAATCACAACAAAAGCTCATCAACTCCTGTACTTCCTCAGTAGATTGAGGAGATTCGGTACTTTGACGAATACTCTATTGGACTTCTACAGGTGTGCAGCTGATAGTATATCGACTGGCTGCATCATGAACACCCAGGAACGAAGGTGGCTATGGATGGCGGTAGACACTGCCTAGTCCATCACAGGTATTGACCTCCCCACCATCGAAGGGATTAACAGGAATCGTTGCCTCAAAAAGGCAGCCAATATCATCAAAGACCTACACTGCCCTGGCCACACTCATTCTTACCATCAGGAAGAAGGTACAGGACATTGAAAACCATGGCCCCAGGTTCTTCCCAGCAACCTTCAGGCTCTTGAACACTACACAATATCCTCAGTAATTATGATCTTCTATGGACTGTGTCTTTGGTTGTGCTATAGACTTGTTTTTGCACGTTTATTATTGTTATCAGGTATTACGGTTATTAAATTATATGTTTGATTATATTATATTATCTGTGTGTTATTGCATTTACAGACCTGAAATGAGGATGGCACAGTGGTGCAGTGGTGGAGTTGCTGCCTTACAGTGCCAAAGACCATGGTTTGATCCTGACTACAGGGACGGTCCGTACGGAATTTGTACATTCTCCCTGTGACCATGGCCGTGTGGGTTTTGTCCGGGTTTCCTCGCTCCGGTTTCCTCCCACATTCTAAACACGTGCAGATTTGTAGGTTAATTAACTTCAGTAAAAATCGCGAATTGTCCCTAGTGTATAGGATAGTGCTAGTGCACAGGGTGATTGCTGGTCGACGCAGACTAGGTGGGCCGAAGGGCCTGTTCCAACGTTGTACGTCTAAAGTCTCATGTTAAGCAGCAGGAAGTAAGAATTTAATTGTACTGTTTTCAGTATATATGACAATTAAACACTCTTGACATTTATTGAGAAGTTCTCCCCATTTTTTTTCGAAAGTGGAAGAGGCACAGCCTAAAAAATCATGCCATGTTGGAGGCCCTTAAAGTTGCCACGTTGTTAATGCAGCATGTGATACTCCGACCCTATATTTTATTCTGTTGACTTTGGTTGAATGAGTTCCAGACGCGGGGGCACAAATTGGTACTACCGCTGAATGGCATGTCTATTGCTACCAGAAGGGAATGTATTTCCAGGCATCTGTACTCCTGTTTATAATTCCCCTCGAGGAAAGTTGTTTGATACACGGACATCGTTGAAGAAGAAATATACTTTTGGTCACAGTGCTAAACACACGCTAGCTTACCAGCCACTACATGTACTCAATAAAGGCACAAAGTGCCGGAGTAACTTAAGGCGGCATATTGGTGCAGCCGTAGAGTTATTGCCTTCCAGCCCCAGAGACCCGGGTTCTACCCTGACCACTGGTGCTGTTTGTGTGAAATTTGTACGTTCTCCCTGTGACTGCATGGGTTTTCTCCGAATGCTTCGGTTTGTCATGTGTCCTGAGGTACAGTAAAAAACTTTTGTTGTGTGCTAACCAGTCAGCGGAATGATTGCAATTGAGTCGTCCATAATGTACAGTTACATGATAAAGCGAATAACATGAAAAACATTTAGTGGAAGATAAATTGCTTTAGTCAGAGGGTGGTGAATCTGTGGAATGCATTGCCACAGACGGCTTTGGAGGCCGTCATTGGATATTTTTAAGGCGCAAATTGACAGATTCTTGATATGTACGGGTGTTAGGGGTTATGGGGAGAAAGCAGGAGAATGGGGTTGAGAGGGAAAGATAAATCAGCCATTATTGAATGGTGGAGCAGACTTGATGGGCTGAATGGCCTAATTCTGCTCCTATAACTTATGGACATGAACCTACCTACATATTAGGGACCAGCAATGGTACCAGCATCAGCAGTTCCTTGTTTCTAGTGAAACCAGCATGAAGCAGCCCTAACTTGTCCCCCCATGCTTGTCTATGCCAATCCAATTTGTCTGTATTTGCCCACCATCACTCCTGAGACTTTCCTATCATTGTACCTGTACAAACATCTTTCAAATGTTGTACCATTCAATAACATCGAGTGTCTCCTGCTGGAAACGGGAAGTGACCATATTGACTTGAGAAGCCAGGCCCTTTCTCGAGTGAACTATGCATCCCTTTTACTATTAAAATGATCCCATGCCCTCGGACCTGTATGTTAATTGCCCGCGGTGTGGAGTGGGTAGATGGGAAAGTGGGATAACATAGAACTAGTCTGAATGGGTGATTGACGGTCGGCAAGGACTTGGTGGGCTGAAGGGCCTGTCTCCATTCTGTATCTTTCTTTTCCAACCTCCTCTCTCCACAGAGCTAGCTCCCCGCACCATCCTTCTGCTCTAAAATAGAGACCATCAGCAATATCTAGTCTCTTTCCTTTCTTTTCCTTTTGCAAGGGATTACAATTGTGTGCTTTTATTCACAGTTGGAGTTCAACACGGTACAAAATCATGCGGTGTTTCCTCCTTAGAAATGGAGCAGATCCATAAAAGGTGAAATGTGTACTACTGCATTGTTGAGACCTGAAAAACATCAGTATACTTAAATTTTAGTTTAGTTTCATTTAGAGATACAGCGCAAAAACAGGCCCATCGGCACACTGAGTCTGCGTCGACCAGTGCTCCCCGCACATTAACACTACCCCTCACACACTAGAGACAATTTACCACTTACGGAAGCCAATTAACCTACAAATCTGTACGTCTTTGGAATGTGGGAGGAAACCAGAGCACCTGGAGAAAACCCACGCATGTCACGGGGAGAACGTGCTATCTCCGTGCAGACAGCACCTGGTGTCAGAATTAAACCCAGGTCTCTGGCGCTGTAAGGCAGCAACTCTACTGCTGCTCCACTCTGCTGCCTTAAATGATGAACTTTGCATGAAGATTTCTACCATCTTGGTGTGGTGAAAATAGATTGAATAATTTGATAATGTAACGCCTTAACTAGATACTCAGTATTCAGATTATTATTTTACATACATCATTTTTGGATTGCAAGTTTAGTAGCCAATGGGATAAAAAAAATTGATGTGTAAATTCGGGGAATATGTTAACAATTTTTTTAATGCGCTTGTTCACAAGGTCAGATAAAAAAAAGCAAAGTTCAGCGAAAATTGCAGAGAATCAAAGATGGCTTGACAGACATTAGTCGAAGAATTTGGATACTTCAATAACACTGCAGTGTAGTCAGGCACCTCATTAATTCATGGTACTTTGTGTGAATATAATGATATCATCTGCACACTTGGGCTGTCACTAAATATCTTTGGTTGACAACAGTAATCGTGGATGACTGTGATTTTTCGCAGGAAAGCATGATGTATCTGACAGATTGGAATGCCGGTTTACTACGATCTAAACTGACCCAATCCATCACAGCTAAAAACTGTGATTGCCAAATGCAGAAAATCAACAATTAGTACACAGTGTGGTTATAACCAAGTTTAATACCAAAATCTCTCATCCAAGTCAGTTTTTTTATCTTGATATACATCAGGAAGCATGCATACAAACAGTGGGAGAAATTTCCTTTATCTTAGTAACATTTTATTTCAAGCAAGAGTATTGAGTACAGACGGTAGGAGGTCATGTTGCAGTGATATAAGACGTTGGTGACATTGCATTTAGAGTAAGTATTGGGTTCAACTCGAAGGTATCACAAAATGCTGGAGTAACTCAGCAGGTCAGGCAGCATCTAGGAGAGAAGGAATGGGTGATGTTTCGGGTCGAGACCCTTCTTCAGACTGAAGAAGGGTCTCGACCCGAAACGTCACCCATTCCTTCTCTCCTAGATGCTGCCTGACCTACTGAGTTACTCCATCATTTTGTGATACCTTCGATTTGTACCAGCATCTGCAGTTATTTTCCTACACAAGTATTGTGTTCAGTTCTGCACACCATGCTATAGGAAAGACGTTGTCAAGCTGGAAAGGGTGCAGAGAAGATTCACAAGGATGTTGCCAGGACTTGAGAGCTTGAGCCATAGGAATAGGTTGAACAGGCTAGGACTCTATTCCTCATAGCACAGGAGGATGAGGGGTGATCTGAGAAGTGCATAAAATCATGAGAGGGTAGATGCACAGAATCTTTTGCCCAAAATCAAAAATCAGAGGACATAGGTTTAAGGTGAGGGGGAAAGATTTAATAGGAACATGAGGGGTAACTTTTTCACACAAAGTGTGGTGGGTGTATGGTGTGAGCAGCCGGGGGAGGTAATTGAGGCAGGTACTATCGCAACGGCAAAGAAACATTTAGACAGGTACACGGATTGGAGAGGTTTAGTGGGATATGGTCCAAATGCAGGCTGGAGTAATAATGTAGATGGGACATATTGGTCAGTCAGCCCCATTTTCCTGTAACCTTTGGTGCCCTTCCTAATCAAGAACCTATCAATCTCTGGTTCAAAATGCCCAATAACTTGGCTTTGACTCGTCTGTGACATTGAACTCCACAGATTCACCACCCTCTGGCTAAAGAAATTCCTCCTCAACTCCTTCCTAAACATATGTCCTTTTATTGAGCCTGTGCCTTTTAGGACTTTAAGTCTTTTAGGACCGAGATGAGAAAACATTTCTTCACACAGAGAGTGGTGAGTCTGTGGAATTCTCTGCCACAGAAGGTAGTTGAGGCCAGTTCATTGGCTATATTTAAGAGGGAGTTAGATGTGGCCCTTGTGGCTAAAGGGATCAGGGGGTATGGAGAGAAGGCAGGTACAGGTTACTGAGCTGGATGATCAGCCATGATCATATTGAATGGCGGTGCAGGCTCGAAGGGCTGAATGGCCTACTCCTGCACCTATTTTCTATGTTTCTATGTTTCTATGTGCCCTCTGGTTCCAGACTCTCCTATTATTGGAAATATCCTTTCCATGTCCACTGTATCTAGGCCTTTCATTATTTAGTAGGTTTCAATGAGATCCCCCTAAAGTTCAGCGATTACAGGCCGAGAGCATTTAAATGCTCCTTACATGTTAACTCAATTGTCCCTGGGATCATTATTAAAAAATGCCACTGGAGGCTCTCCAATGCCAGCACATACTTCCTCAGTTATTTACCATTCCCTCAGTTCCTTTGAATCTGGGTGTTTGTTTCGTGGCTGACCACATTGCTGTGGGTTTGGATTCACAGACAGTTCAGCCCAGAGAAAGAAGGCAGATTTTCACACCTGAAGAATGTCAGTGAAGCATTTGGGTTTCTTTCAACTTTATACTTTAGAGATACAGTGCAAAAACAGGCCATTCGGCCCACTGAGGCCATGCCGATCAGTGATCACTCTTGTACACTAGCATTATGCTATACACTAGGGATACTTTACAATTTTACCAAAGCCAATTAACCTACAAACCCGCACGTCATTGGTGTGGGAGGAAACCGAAGCACAGGGAGAACGTACAAACTCCGTACAGTCAGAACTCATAGTCAGGATCGAACCCGGGTCTGTGGCGCTGTGAGGCTGCAACTCTACCACTGAGCCACTGTGCCACCCCATTGGGGTTTCCAGTTGTTTATAAAACCCAGTTATCATCACTAATGTATACTATCCTATTTTGCTTTAATTCCAGATTATGAACCAAATTTAAAGTTCACAATTGTCATAATGGAATTTGGACTCTTGTCTCTGGTCTATTTTTCTGGAAGTCTTTGTAATCATTTCATCACTTTAACCACTGCATCCGTACCTGCCCACAAGATCCAGACATTTTAGACAGTCAGCAAAGGACACAGAGTTCTGGAGTAACACTCGGCCAGGCAGCATGCCTGGAAGTTGGCATACCTTGAGGAGGTTTTGCTGTGGAGCAGTGCAATGTAGAAACAAGGAACTGCAGATGCTGGATTTTTAAAAAAGACACAAAGTGCGAGGGTAACGCAGAGGGTCAGTCAGCATCCCTGGAGAAAAGACTGTCAGAACCTATTCCCCAGAGAGGAAATGTCAAAGACTACAGGGGGTTAATTTAAGGTAAGAAGGGTAAAGTTTAAAGGATGTGTAGGAGGAACTGCAGATGCTGGTTTATATCAACATCTGAATGCTTGTCGTCTGAAGAAGGGTTCTGACCCAAATCGTCACTTATTCCTTTTCTCCAGAAATACTGCCTGACCCGCAGAGTTACACCAGAATTTTGTGTCTATCTCAAAGTTGATGAGATCTCAGAGAGATGTGTGGGGCAAGCTTTCTGCACAGAAGGTTGTGGGTGCCTGGAATGTGCCAGCAGGTGATAAAGTGATGGAGGCAGATACAATAGAGCCATTTAAAGAGATTTTAAAATAGGCACATGGAAATGCAAGGGATAGATCACGTGCAGGCAGATGAGATTAATTTATCTTGGCATCATGTTTGGCACAAACATTGTGGCTGCCCAGTGCTGTACCTTTCCAAGTTTCTGTGTTCTATTGCACAACTCAGTGATTTCATAAGTAGTTTCCTGACTTCACATGAGCCTTAAATGATATCACATTCTTACAGTGTGTTTGCGATGGGTTACCACATAAAACAATGCACATGAAATTCACTCATGGATTTTCATTCACATTTATTGCAATTTCAATTTCAATGCATGATGGGTCAACATCCCACCAGAGGTTTGTAAAAGCAAATTAATTACCTGTTCCTACTGGGTTTTACAGAAGAGATTAAATAGATCAAGAAGGAGTGTTTAAGACGATGCCTCATTGCACAGAGCACATGTAAAAGCACACTAGTACATGACTATTAGAACTTCTTTTAGCACTGCGTGGAATTTTCTGTTCCAAATAAATGATTTCTCACTTGATAGCAACTCCCAGCAGCAAAACCTGGTATTTCAGGAATATTAAATCAAGTAATCACAAAAGAAAATCTATGAAGCTAGAGTTTAGCCTATATGCCCGGCACAGTGGCGCAGCGGTAGAGTGTCTGCCTTACGGCGCGACCCGGTTTGGATCCTGCCTATGGGTGCTGTCTGTATGGACTTTGTACCTTCTCCCTGTGGGCTTTCTCTGGGCAGACAGCACCTGAGCTCAATTTCGAACCCGGATCTCTGGTGCTGTGAGGTGGCAGCTCTACCAGCTGTGCCACTGTGTTGCCCTCAAACAGTAGACTTTGTGGAGGTTATAATGTAAGACTAGTCTCTTGCAAAACTGAACGAGTTACCATCTACCTGCCATACAACCAAAACGTCCTAATTTAAATGACCCGCCTTATTCCAATTCTCATTATTATTTTTTCCTTTCTCAATCTACTAATTTATCTTGACTTAGTTTTCACCTCTACAAATTCAACATTTAATCTTTCATTTTTATTCTTGTCCACTGCCTGTAATAATCTTCTGCCATTGTTCCTGGCACTACTGTCTCTAACACTTAGATAACCTTAAACAATTGCAGTATACTACACCATAGTTCATATTCTAGTATTCAGAAGGCCCAATTTTTCAATCTTCCTTTATATTAATAATTCCTCTTGTGAGGCAAATACTTAAATGATCCTCAATGAGTATCTCTCAAGCTATTATATCTGGCTGTAATTTCGATCCCTGTACAAAATATATTTCTCTATCAGAGGCCATGTTAAGGTTTTATATAAATTCATTATTTTTGTTTGGCTTTCACATTCTGTGCCTCTATCCCAGTCTTTTTTGTTGGTATGATCTGAAAATGTTAGCATAACTCATTTGGGGTAACAGTATATCCGATCCCATTTGAAATGCTGATTGATTTGAAATGGACCCAGTTCTCTAGCCTATGGGCCACCACTCCTACTTCCAACTCCTTCTGCTGAACTGCCTCTTCAGAGTGAGATCAAACGCAAAGTGGAGGAACAGCACCTCATATTTTGCTTGGGCAGTTTACAACCCAGTGGTATGAATATTGATTTCTCTAATTTCAAGTAACCCTTGCATTCCCTCTCTCTCCGTCTCTCCTCCACCCTAATCGTCCTAAGTTCATAAGTAATAGGAGCAGAATTAGGCCATTCGGCCCATCACGTCTACTCTGCCACTCAATCTTGGCTGATCTGTCTTTCCCTCTCATTCCCATTCTCCTGCCTTCTCCCCATAACCCCTGACACCCATACGAATCAAGAACCTATCAATCTCCGCCTTAAAAATATCCATTGACCTGGCCTCCACAGCCTCTTGTGACAATGAATTCCATAGATTCACCGCCCTCTGACCAAAGAAATTCCTCCTCACCTCCTTTCTAAAGTACATCACTGTCATCCTGCTTATTAGCTTTTCCACAGCCATCAATAGACCATTGAGAGCTCCACCTTTCCTTAATCATTGTTGCTGACTTTGATTTGTTCTTTTCATACCTTTCATTCATTTGTTCTTTGCACCTTTTCATCCCTCTAGTTTCCCTCTCCCGTGACTCTCAGTCTGAAGAAGGGTCTCGACCCAAAACGTCTCCTATTCCGTTTCTTCAGAGACGGCTGCAGGATCTTCTGAGTTGCTCCAGCATTTTGTGAATATCTTCGGTGTAAGCCCGCATCTGCAGTTCCTTCCTACAAATTCTGCCTTTATCTTTAACTCTGTAGTTTTCCTATTTGAATCAAACTTATTTTTAGTTTTCCACCCTCTTCAATTCCATATAGCTAAAGAAGGGTCTCGACACAATATGTCGCCCATACCTTCTCTCCAGAGATGCTGCCTGTCCCGCTGGGTTACCCCGGCTTTTTGTGTCTATCTTTGGTTTAAACCAGTATCTGCAGTTCCTTCCTACACATATAGTTTAACAGTTGCTGGAGATTTGATTGAGATACTGATTGAGAATGATCAGCCATGATCACATTGAATGGCGGTGCTGGCTTGAAGGGCCGAATAGCCTCCTCCTGCACCTATTGTCTATTTCCTGGGCGGTGCTGTCAAATGGGTGGGAAGATTCATCATTGCCCGTCCACTGGGACGAAAAATCATCTCAATGTTCTCCTTAATAATGTGCATGTGTACTTTTGATGCTCAGCTAGTGACTGATGGCTGAGTGAGGAATTTTTAATATGCTTTACTTTTTTGTTTGATCTTGACAATCAAAAGTTGCGAATAAAACTCTCAGATGTTACAATCCAGATTGCTTTACATATTCCAACATATAGCCATAAGTAGGAATGGTACCAATGTCTCAGCACTTCAAGGTCTTATTTATGTCTTTGAACTTTTGAAGCTAAATATTCAGTTGCCAAAGCATTATCTCAGTTTTCTCTATTGGGTCTTCTTCCCAGATGGCCATCCTTCAGTCCTTTCCAAATCTCAACCGCGCTGGAGCCTTGATGTTCTTCAAAATAAATCAGTATTTTTGTTCCATCACCTAATCTGCTGCGAATAGTTTCATTTGTTAATTCTGTGCTTTGAGTGTGGGGATGTATACAGGGATGACTGTTTAGTTTAGTTTAGAGATACAGCATGGAAGCAGGCCCCTCGGCCCATCGGGTCTGCGCCGACCAGTGATCAATCCGTACACTAACACTATCCGATACACTAGGGACAATTTAACAACTTTTACCGAAGCCAAATTAACTTACAAAAGTGTACGTTAAATTTAGTTTGGAGATACGGTGCGGAAACAGGCCCTTCGGCACACCGAGTCGGTGCTGTCCAGTGATCCCTGTACACAAGCACTATCCTACACACTAGGGCCAATTTTACAATTTTTACCAAAGCCAAATTAACCTACAAACGTGGTCACAGGGAGAACGTACGAACTCTATACAAACCCATGGTCAGGATCGAACCTTGGTCCCTGACGCTGTGAGGCAGCAACTCTACCGCTGCGCCATTGTGCCACCCTAGTACAGTCCTACAAATTTGGGGACAGTACAGAAGTTAATTAACCTGCAAACCAGCACATCTTTGGAGTGTGGGAGGAAACCGGAGCAATCCGGAAGAACATGAACGCAGGCCACGGGGAGAACGAACAAACTCCGACAAGGCTGGAACAATCTCGTCCCTTGTCTCTCCCAATAACCCAGAATAGATCCCATCAAACCCAGAGATATTGCCCTTGAAGCAATTGTGAATTAATAGGGAAGGTTTATCTTCAGGAAACTTGTAAAACATTCAGTCCTCCTGCTCTTCCTCCTCTTAATGTGACAGTAATTTTATTGAAAGAAGAATGGCTGTGAATGGCTAAGATCTGTGGTCCAGGGATCATCAAAGCTGGCAAGTGAAGTAAATGAAGAGGGAAAGCTGTGAATGATGACTCACTGCTGCATGGTACACATCCGATTTGAATCCTAAAATATGAGCATTAATTTCCATTTGGAATTTTCTGCTGCCAACATTAAAGGAGGATTGTATTGCCATGCATTATACAAATATATTTAGATTTATGTGGCACTGTTGCTCGGAGATCACCACAGGGTAACTGGGACATCAGCTATGAATGACTTTTAAACCCTTAAAGGCACAGTGTTGCGAGAGACTGTAAAATATGATGGATAGCTGAGGCAGTTCAGAAGGTCCCCAACAACTCTCACCAACATCTACAGTTGCACCCTGCAAAGCATTTTATCGGCATGGAAACAGCTCCATCCCTGACTGCAGAGAATCATGGTGGCATCCCAGCCCACCACACAAACCAACCTCCCTACCATTTATTCCATTTTCATCTCACGCTGCCTCGGCAAGGCCACCAGCATAATCAATGATGAGTCACACCCTGGCCACTCCCTCTATACCCTCTCCCATGGGCAAAAGGTCTAGAAGTATGAAAACGCACTCTTCCAGATTCAGGGACAATTTCTGCCGAGCTGTTATCAGGCAACTGAACCATCCTACCAACAACTAGAGAGCTGTTCTGAGCTACTTTCTACCTCATTGTGGACCTTTGGGCAACCTTTGATCCATCTTTACTGGGCTTTATCTTGCACTAATCGTTATTCACGATTATTATGCCTTTTATCATGTATCTATACACTGTGGATGGCTCGATGGTAATTATGTCTTTACACTGACTGATTAGCATGCAACAAAAGCTTTTCACTGTACCTCGGTACACATGACAATAAACTAAACTCACATAGGTGACGTTTCGGGTCAAGACCGTTCTTCAGACTGAGTCTGAAGAAGGTTCTCAACCTGAAACCTATCCATGTTCTCCAGAGATGCTGCCTGACCCGCTGAGTTACTCCAGCACTAATGTGTCCTTTTGTGTATTAACCAGCACCTGCAGTTCTTTGTTTCTGTAAAAGATGATGGTTATTAAAATTGATTGGCTTTACTTTCAATGTAAGTAACAAGAAGTTTTTAAAACACACCAAAGACGCTGGTTCAATCCTGTCTACAGGTGGATTTATTCACAAAATGCTGGAGTAACTCAGCAGGTCAGGCAGCATCTCGGGAGAGAAGGAATGGGTGACGTTTCGGGTCGAGACCCTTCTTCAGACTCTGTCTACAGGTGCTTGTCTGTACGGAGTTTATATGTTCTTCCCTGTGAACTGCACGGGATTTCTCCAGATGCTCCGGTTTCCTCCCACACTCTAAAGACGCACAGCTTTATAGGCTAATTGGCTTGGTATCGCTGCAAATTGGCCTTAGTGTGTGTAGGATAGTGCTAATGTATGGGAATTGCTGGTCGGCATGGACTTGGTGGACCGAAGGGCTTGTCTCAGCATGGTATCTCTAAACTCTAATATATAAACTCTAAAAGCAAGACGCAAAGTGCCGGAGTAACTCAGTGGGTCCGGCAGAATCTCTGGCGAACATGCATGGGTGAAGTTTTGGGTCAGGATTCTTCTTCAGGCTGATTGTAGTATGGGGTAGAAAGCTGGAAGAGAGGTGATGGGTGGATGCAGGAGAGTGAAGGTCTTATTAGCAGATGGACAAATACCACCCACACATTGATGTAGGCAAAAGGCTGAGAGATAGAAACATAGAAAATAGGTGCAGGAGTAGGCCATTCGGCCCTTCGAGCTTGCACCGCCATTCAATATGATCATGGCTGATCATCCAGCTCAGTAACCTGTACCTGCCTTCTCTCCATACCCCCTGATCCCTTTAGCCACAAGGGCCACATCTAACTCCCTCTTAAATATAGCCAATGAACTGGCCTCAACTACCTTCTGTGGCAGAGATTTCCACAGACTCACCACTCTCTGTGTGAAGAAATGTTTTCTCATCTCGGTCCTAAAAGACCTCTCCCTTATCCTTAAGCTGTGACCCCTTGTTCTGGACTTCCCCAACATCGGGAACAATCTTCCCGCATCTAGCCTCTCCAACTCCTTAAGAATTTTATATGTTTCAATAAGATCCCCCCTCAGTCTTCTAAATTCCAGCGAGTATAAGTCTAGTCTATCCAGTCTTTCTTCATATGAAAGTCCCGCCATCCCAGGGATCAATCTGGTGAACCTTCTCTGTACTCCCTCTAAGGCTAGAATGTCTTTCCTCAGATTAGGAGACCAAAACTGTACACAATACTCCAGGTGCGGTCTCACCAGGGCCCTGTACAATTTTTAAATGACTGCTTTTAAAAATGTAAATTTTTAAGCTGAGGAGACATGAAATCTGAACCAGAGGAAGGGATATAGATGGAAAGGGAAGGAGGAAGGGGAAAGGGGGGGGGGGGGGGAGGATAGTGGGAGAAGAGGTGTGCATCCAGGAGGGGCATGGTGAAGAGGGGGTGGGGGGAAAGGGGGTAGTTGTTGGTGGTTAGTTACCTAAAACTGGAGAATTCAAGGTTCATTCCATACCTACCCAAGTGGAAAATTAACATTTTTAAAAGCAGTCATTTTAAAAAAACAGATGGAGATTAGTTTAGTTTAGTTTAGAGATACAGCGCGGAAACAGGCCCTTCAGACCACCGAGTCCGCACCGACCAGCGATCCCCGTACATTAACTCTATCTTAGACACCAGGGGCAATTTACAATCTTTGCCAAAGCCAATTAACATACAACCCTTGACGTCTTTGGAATGTGGGAGGAAAATCAGAGAACCCAGAGAAAACCGATGAGTTCACGGGGAGAAAGTACAAACGCTGTACAGACAGGTGCCTTAGTCAGGATGGACCCTGGGTTTATGGCGCTGTAAGGCTATAACTCTACCGCTGCACCACTGTGCCACCCAAGCCCACGCTGTCACAGCGAGAAGGTAGAAACTGTGTAGAGACAGCACCTGTAGTCAGGATCAAACTCGGGTCTCTGGCGCAGTAAGACAGCAACTCTAGCAGTGCGCCACTGTACCGCCTGGGGATTCTCTTGCATCTCCAGATTACTATAGCATTCATCGTGACCTCAGGTCATCCTGAAACACTTCACAGACTAATGGGTACCTTTTCGGTATATAATTTGCTATTGTAATGTGGAAACAAGGCACTTAATTTGTACACAGCTAGATTGCACAAAGCGCAATGAAATAACAAGCTGTAAACCCATTCTTTTGTGCAACATTGAATGACAAATAAATATTTGGTGGGACACTGAGGATAATTCGCCTGTCCTCTTCAAAGTAATGTCATGGAATCTTCTATAGTGCACTTAAAACCAGACAGGGCTTTGGTTTAACATTTCGCCTGAGAGAAGAATTCTCTGTCATGTTCATGATTCCTCCAGCGTTGAGCTGGACTGTCAGTCTGAATGTTTTGTACTCAACTCAGCAGATCAGGGCTTTAACCATTAGCTTCTGACTCAAAGGTCACCGTGCTGCTGATGCTGATACAGAGACAAGTATAATGTCTGGCTCTCAAAAATCAGTCCCAAACAAAATATATGTGGCAGTGGGGAGTGCAGTCCATGCAAGTAGTTGGAAAGGTAATGCTGATCTCAGAATAATGTAATGGAGTCATGGAGTCATGAGTCATTCAGTGTGGATACAGACCCCCTCGGCCCAATATGCCCACACTGACCACCATGTCCCATCTACGCTAGTCCCACTTGCCTGCGTTTAGCCCATATCCCTCTACACCTCTCCTGTCCATGTACCTGTCTAATTGTTTCTGAAACGTTACGATAGTCCCCGCCTCAACTACCTCTTCTGCCAGCACGTTCCATACACCCACCACCCTTTGTGTGAAAAATCTATCCTTCGGATCCCTATTAAATCTTTTCCCCTTCACCTTAAACCTATGTCCTCTGGTTTTTGGTTCCCATACTCTGGGTAAGAGGATATGTGGGTCTACCTGATCTATTCGTCTTGTGATTATGTGCATATCTGTAAGATCATCCCTCATCCTCCTGTGCTCCAAGGAATAGTCCCGGCCTGCTCAACCTCTCCCGATAGCTCAGACCTTCAAGTCTTGGCAACATCCTTGTAAATCTTCCCTGTACCCTTTCCAACTTGACAACATCTTTCCTATAACATGGTGCCCAGAACCCAAATGCAGCCTCACCAATGTCTTATGTAACTGCATCATGACCTCCCAATGCCTATACTCCATCCTCTGACTGATGAATGTGAATTTGCCAATGTAAAGGAACTTCAATGAAATGCTCCTCATTGGAACAATTTCAAATCATTAGTGCCCTCTGTGTGGCAGGCACTTCGTCCCTGCAATTCTGTATAGGGACTTTTTACTTCATTAGATTCACAGGCCAAGATATTCTGTCCTGTCAAAACTCTGCATCACCCTGGCCAAACTCAATTTAATAATGCCAGTGCGCTTCTAATGAGGAGTTTGATATTTGATGGTAAAAGTTTGCAAGCGGCTGCAAGATTCAAAGATCTGCAGTAGCGTGAAAGGGCTCACAGGACGAAAAAGCCTGACAGAAATAAACTTTAGACGAGATACAGCATGGAAACAGGCCATTCGGCCCACCAAGTCCATGCCCACCAATTTACCCGCCCCCCCCCCCCCCACCCCACAAGTCCCTCCCGAAAATGTGGCCGCTAGACTGGGTGAGGAGGGTGATTTCAACCTCATCGGGACTTCCGCAGCTAATCGGTGGGTCGAATTTGCCCCCTGCGGCTAGGGCTCTGGAACTTCAGATCAGCCGGAGCCGGCAGATCAGTCCCCATAGCTGACCATGGCCGACTTTGCGGGCCGGTATCTCGGCCCTCCGAGGCCATGACCTTTGTTGGTCTGGCAAAACGAATAACAAGGCAAAGCCCTGGAACCAAGGGTGACGGAAAATCGGCGGTGGACCTGTGGTGACAGAAAAATAACGAAGCAACAGAAGAAAGCAGAGAAAAGAAGCGGAAGAAACAAATAGTCACAATGGATCCAACAGATGGGGTTAATGTGAAGAATATGGTTAAAGAAAAGGGAAAATCAAGAGCTATACACCTAAATATATTTTAATATCCAAAATAAAATCAATGAACCAACAGCACAAATGGAGATAAATGGGTATGAATTAATAGCCGTATGGAAACACAGTTACATGGAGATCAGAGCAAGGAAGTCAATATTCAAAGATATTTGACTTTAAGGAAGGACAGGCAGAAAAGAAAAGGTTGTAGATTAGTTTTGGTAAAAAGACTGAAATAAGAACAATTGTGAGAGTATTGGCTTCGAAGATTCAGAGTCCACTTAGGTCTAGATAGGGAAAAAAGACAAGTGGCGGTTGTCTTCAAACAGTGCCCGCGCGAGAAAATAATATATTTGTAAAATAATGGTAGCATGTACATAGAACATAAAGAACAATGGCCAGGTCGGCACAGTGGCGCAGCAGTAGAATTGCTGCCTTACAGCGCCAGAGACCCAGGTTCAATCCTGACTGTGGGTGCTGTCTGTGTGGATTTTGTACCTTCTCTGTGATCACGTGGGTTTTCTCTGGGTGCTCCTGTTTCCTCCCACACTCCAAGGAGATTAATTGGCTTTGGTAAAATTGTAAATTGTCCCTATTGTGTAGGAAGGTATTAGTATATGGTGATTGCTGGTTGGCGTGGACTCAGTGGGCCCAAGAGCATGTTTCCATGCTGTTTCTAAGTCTAAAGTCTAAATAATGCAGTGCAGGAACAGATCCTTCGGCCCACAATATTCTTTGCCGAACATAATGGCAATAACAAATCTCCTTTCCCTACTTGTGACCTGTATCTCTCCAGCCCTGCATATCCATGGGCCTATCTAACAGGCTCTTAAATGCCACTATCTTACCTGCCTCAACCACTACCCCTGCCTGTGCATTCCATGTAAAAGACAAGTCCCACACATCTGTTTTAAACTTCACCCCTTTCACTGTAAAGCTAAGCCCTTTGGTCCTTCACATTTCCACTCTTGGAAAAAGATCCTGACTGTCTGCTTTACCCATGCCTCTCGTAATTTTATATACTTCTAATAAGTCACCCCTCAATATTTGATGTTCCAGAGAAAAGCATCCAAGTTTGTCCAACCTCTCCTCATAGATAGTACCTAATCCAGGCAGCACTCTTTTGCACCATCTCCAAAGCCTTTACATCCTTCCTGTAATAAGGCGATTAGGTCTGTACACAATACTCCAAATGCAGCCGAACCAAAAGTTCTGTAAAGCTGCAACATACGCCTTCATTATCACTTATCTGCTTGTCATGCCACGTTTAGTTTTAGTGGAAACAGCACAGAAACAGGTCCTTCGGCCCACCGAGTTCGTGCCGATTAGTGATCCCCCTACACTAGCACCATCCAACACACTAGGGACAATTTACAATTTTTACCAAAACCAATTAGCCTACAAACCTGGACATCTTTGGAGTGTGGGAGGAAACTGGAGCACCCGGGAAAAACCCAGGCGGTCACGGGGGGAATATGCAAACTCTGTACAGACAGCACCCGTAGTCAGCCACTGTGCTGCCCTCTTATAGGCTTGATGAGCTATGGACTTGAAAAAAGAGTAGAGCATTAATTAACCATCCTGATGCAGGATCTCAACACAAAATGTTGACTTGCACCTTTTGCAACCACAGGTGCCAATAGACGATAGACAATAGGTGCAGGAGTAGGCCATTCAGCCCTTCGAGCCAGCACCGCCATTCAATGCGATCATGGCTGATCACTCTCAATCAGTACCCCGTTCCTGCCTTCTCCCCATACCCCCTCACTCCGCTATCCTTAAGAGCTCTATCCAGCTCTCTCTTGAAAGCATCCAATGAACTGGCCTCCACTGCCTTCTGAGGCAGAAAATTCCACACCTTCACCACTCTCTGACTGAAAAAGTTCTTCCTCATCTCCGTTCTAAATGGCCTACCCCTTATTCTTAAACTGTGGCCTCTTGTTCTGGACTCCCCCAACATTGGGAACATGTTTCCTGCTTCTAATGTGTCCAATCCCCTAATTATCTTATATGTTTCAATAAGATCCCCCCTCATCCTTCTAAATTCCAGTGTATACAAGCCTAATTGCTCCTTGACCCATTGAGTTCTTCCAGCATTCTGCTACTTGTTCCAGATTCCAGCATCTTTAGTCTCTTTTGGCTTCAGGGTGTCATCCCTCTCACCCACCTTCCCCCACCCTAGATGTCCTACTAGATCCACTGTTCACATCCTTGTATCCCTTCGTAATCACCTCTTCCCCAGCCAACAATGGGCCATTATGGGCACCACCCTTCCTTGATCATCTGTTGCCAGCCTTGATTTGTTCTGGCCATTTCCTACCTCTAGTTTACCTGCACCTCCTACTTTCAAATCCAAAACATCACCCATTCCTTTTTCGCCAGAGATGCTGGCTGACCCGCTGAGTTACTCCTGCAATTTGTGTCTATCTTCGGTATAAACCAGCATCTACAGTTCCTTCAGGTATCACAAAATGCTGGAGTAACTCAGCAGGTCAGGCAGCATCTAGGAGAAAGGGAATGGGTGACATTTCGGGTCGAGACCCTTCATCAGTCTGAAGAAGGGTCTGAAGAAGGGTCTCGACCCAAAACATCACGCATTCCCTCTCTCCTAGATGCTGCCTGACCTGCTGAGTTACTCCAGCATTTTGTGATACCTTCAATTTGTGCCAGCATCTGCAGTTATTTTTCTACATCTATAGTTCCTTCCTACACATTGTTGTTTGGAATCTATATGTAGACTGGGTTAATCAAATTGAAATGGTAGCCACCAAATGAATTTGTAGTAAGCATTTGGGATTGTTTACAAGAGCAATATATTATTGAACCAAAAAGGGAACAGACTAATTTGGATCTGGTAAGTATGTAATGAGTTGGTTTAATGAATGATCCCAGAGGAAAAGATCTACCAGGGAGTAGTGAACTTAGTATTCAGAATTTCACATTTGAAGTTAAGAAACTTTGGGTCCGAAACAACTGTTAAATTTAAATCAGGGGTAATTGCAAAGTACTGATGACTGGTTGGCTTGAGTGGACTGAGGAATGAGATTAGCAGGTAAGCCAAGCAGTATTAGATACTTAAGGAGATAACAAATGATGCCCAAGAAAAACACATCCCTATGATAATGGGAGATTGCAAGGGATAAACCAAGCATGACTAATCAAAGACGTTAAGGAGGCTATTAAGTTGAAAAAGACATATCAGGCAAAAAGGTTGATTGTAGATTGAAAGATTAAAGATAGTCTGAGAGGCTCCATTGAGGTAGATGGGAGGGAAGAAATTGCCCTGAATCTGGAGGTGTGTGTTTTCACACCGGTACCTCTTGCCTGATGGGAGAGGGGCAAAGAGAGAGTCGTCCTTGCCGATCAAACCTTCCAGACCTAGTAACATCCTCGTAAAGGTGCCAACAAGCAGTTATTTTGCAAAGCTAAGAGCTCCTGATTTTGCAGGTAATATATTAGCTTGGATGAAGAATTGGCAGACTTCTAGCAGGCAGAGACGAGAGATAAGAGATCGCTTATAGGTAGGCAACCTTTAAGCTGTGGAATGCTGCAGTTGTTTATAATATATATTAATGCATTAGAGGGGGGAAGAACATGGACTGTAGCGAAATTGTACACAAGTAGTTAGGAAGGCATGTTTTGAGGAGGATTCAAACAGTTTGGGGAGAGATATTAACAAGTTAAGCATATAGGGAAAGTGCTGACAAATGGAGTACAACATGGAAAAAAGTCAATTTGTTCATTTTGGAAGTAAGAATGATAAAAATAAGTTCTTATTTAAACGGAGAAAGGTTGCTGAAAGTCGCAGCACAAAGGGAGTCGGGAATCCACATGTGAAACATAGAAAACTACCCGAACTAACTGTCTGAAGTAGGGTTTTGACCTGAAACGTCACATATTCATTACCCCCAGAGATGCTCCCTGACCCGCTGAGTTCTCCAGCACTTCAGTATACGATACGATACGATAAAACTTTGTTCATCCCCGGAGGGAAATTTGGTCCATATAAACCAACATCTGCAGTTCCTTCCCACACAAAGAAAACAACCACCCAAGTGTACTAAGCAATCAGGAAGCAAATGGGATGCTAACCTTTGGTGGCACAGTGGTAGAGTTGCTGCATTACAGTACCAGAGACCCGGGTTCAATCCTGACTATGGCTGCTGCCTGTACAGAGTGTGTACATTCTCCCCCTGACCATCTGGGAGCTCTGGCTTCCTCCCACACTCCAAAGACGTGCAGATTTGTCGGTTAATTGGCTTCTGTAAATTGACCCTAGTGTGTAGGATAGAACTAGTGTACTGGTGATTGCTGGCCAGCATGGACTCGGTGGGCTGAAGGGCCTGTTTTCATGCTGTACCTCTACTTTGAGGAGGCTGGAGTTAAAATGTAAGAAAGTCCTTCAACAACTGCACAAGGTACTAATGTACCTTGAGTGAATCTCCTTATTTAAGGAAAGATATGTTATTATTGGAGGCCTTTGGGAGAGCTTTCACCAGAATGTATCCACCATGGGTGGACTGTCAGATGAGGAGTGGTTGAATGGGTCGAAACTGTACCCCACAAAGCTAACAGGAATGAGAGAAGACACAAGTGATGTAATAACCTAGCAGATCAGGCAGCATCTCTGAAGAACATGAACAGGTGACATATCGGGCCAGGACCCTTCTTCAGACTGATGGTAGGGGAGAGGTGGGACAGGTAATAAGTTGGAAGAGAGGAGAGGTAGGACAAAGGCTGGCACAGGTTATAGTTAACAGCTCCTTGTTTCAACAAGAACAAGAGGTAGTTCTACTGAAGTAGTGGTTCAAATGTGTTTTTCTATTGATAAATGCTATAATTCTTAGAATGAAATACTAACTTTATCAGTTTTCTCCAAAATTATTTGGAGTCAAATAATTTCACTTTAACTTTAGGTCAGAGATTATGTCTTGGGCACCAAAGACTTGGCATCCTTCCAGGTACACTTATATAATACAGTAGCTTCATACAAGGATAAGTCCTGGAAGAAAACCTATCTATAGCTTATGCCCCTTGAGCTGAGACCAACAAGGGAAGTAAAGGAACGTGGTAGTATATTGTGTTCGTAACTCCTGAGTTCAGGTAACTCCTGCATATCTTTTCCACTTCATCCCTACCCCCTTTCCCCCACCCTGAGCCACTCAACTAAAAGATGTACAATTAATTCCCTGTTATATGAACACCAATTTGCTTTTTGTTTGCTGTAATGTCTTTGAATTTTTTAGGTAAGTGTCTTTTTATTTATGATCCTATTTTTCACGGTGACATTTAGTGCGATACTATCCATCTATGGGAATGCACGGTACCAAAACGTACACAGTGCACTGTGATGCATCTTTCCGATTTATAAAATGACGCTTCAAAAAGCATTTTCTATTTCATAAATTGCAGATCTACTATAGATCATAAGATCATAAGTGAAAGGAGCAGAATTAGGCCATTCGACCCATCAAGTCTACTACACTATTCAATCATGGCTGATCTATCTCTCCCTCCTAACAGGACCGTCTTAACGCATGGGCCTGATGGGCACTTGCCCGGGGGCCCACGAGCATAGGGGCCCCATACTGATCTGTGTATGTTAAGTGACTTGCAATAAATAAATACTACTTTAAAAATGTAGGTTCAATAAGTGCGTTTTTCGCAACATTTTCGGTCAAGTGCTTTTCGCAACAATGTAGCACCCTAAGTCCATCGCTAAGTGCTTTTCGGTAAGTGCTTTTTGCCGGCACGACAGGGGGGGGGCTGGTAGGGAAAGGGGGGTAGGGAAGAGTAACGGTAGGGGTCCCAGTACACTGCTTTGCCCGGGGGCCCATAATGCTGTAAAAACGGCCCTGCCTCCTAACCCCATTCTCCTGCCTTGTCCCAAAATAATCTTGGACACCCATACTAATCAAGAATCTATCTATCTCTGCCCTAAAGATGTCCACTGACTTTGCCTCCACAGCCTTCTGTGGCAAAGAATTCCACAGATTAACCACCCTCTGACTAAAGAACTTCCTCCTAATCTCCTTCCTAAAAGAATGTCCTTTAATTCTGAGGCTATGACCTCTAGTCCTAGACTCTCCCACCAGTGGAAACATCCTCTCCACATCCAAGCCTTTCATTATTCTGTCCGTTTCAATGAGGTCCCGCTCATTCTTCTGAACTCCAGCGAATATAGGCCCAGTGCCATCAAATGCTCATCATATGTAATGATGTTACTGTACACCCGTGTGGAAAGATTTAAAGCTCATTGACTCAGATTGAGTTTGAGCCGGGTCTATAGGTACTCCACACTAAGGCCCAGCTTCTAGCTACATAAACCCCTGTGGCTTCACTGCTTCTAAACTTTAACATCGCTGATATTCAGAGAGATTTGGTAGCAGGTGAAATTGATTTAAGTAATTAACAATAATGAACAATCTTTTTCTTTAATTTAAAAACTCATTAAACTACTATTGATTAATTAAAACATAAACAAGCAGTGAAATAAAGTAAAAATTGAAAAAACATATGTAAAAGCTGCTTGTGTTTACCTACTTTTTAATCAGGGTGACATTTGAGTGGAAGTGCTTACAAAATCTGTTGAGTTCTGCAGATCATCTTGTAGCCAGCACAGTGTACCAATGGTAGAGTGCATGAATGGGTTGCCAGGTAAGCAACATGATTTGTAGTAGTCTGAAGAAGGGTCTCGACCCAAAACGTCACCCATTCCTTCTCTCCTGATACTGCCTGACCCGCTGAGTTACTCCAGCTTTTTGTGATACCTTCGATTTGTACCAGCATCTGCAGTTATTTTCCTACAAGATTTGTAGTGGAGTTGATCTAATTTCATTGTCGCTGTTGCCACTGCATTCCTTTTGGAAGCAGAGTGTATTTCAGCATATTCCTGACTTGTGTGTTATAAATGGTGAACAGGCTTCAAGAGGCTACTTGCAACAAAATGGCTATCCTCTGACCTGTTCCTGTGGCCACACTGTTTATTGCAATAGCGAAGTTTCTTGTCAATGGCGGCACCTGGGTTGTCCTTCTTGGTAGAGGCTGTGTGTCTGTGAAGTGCAATTGGAGTTATCTACATGAGTAGCTACGTGCATTTTAAGGATGGTATGCAATAGAGTAAAAGAACCATCCTATCAATAACTAGAGAGCGGTCCTGAGCTACCATCCACTTCATTGGAGACCCTTGGATTGTCTTTAATTGGACTTTACTGGACTTCATCCTGCATTAAATGTTATTCCCTTTATCATACATGTATCTGTATACCGTGGATGGCTCGGTTGTAATTATGTATAGTCTTTCTGCTGACTGGTTAGCACGCAACACAAGCTTTTCACTGTACCTTGGTACACATGGCAATAAACTAAACTAAACTAAACTGTGTAGAGAGATGGATGAAATGGCAAACCAGCGGGCTGCTTTGTCCTGCCAGACTTTTATTTCCTGTTGAACATGTGCGTTGATCCTGTGCTCATCCTGGCAAACAGAGTTTATTTCAAGCAATTCCTAACTTGATAGACACAAGTCAAGTCAAGTCAAATTTATTTGTCACATACACATACACGATGTGCAGTGAAATGAAAGTGGCAATGCCTGTGGGTTGTGCACAAAAAGAATTACAGTTACAGCATATAAATAAAGTTAATAAGTCACTATTAGTGTCGACAAAAATTTAGTCTCTGGGGTTATAAAAGTTGACAGTCCTGATGGCCTGTGGGAAGAAGCTCCGTCTCATCCTCTCCGTTTTCACAGCGTGACAGCGGAGGCGTTTGCCTGATCGTAGCATCTGGAACAGTCCGTTACTGGGGTGGCAGGGGTCCCTCATGATCTTGCTTGCTCTGGATCTGCACCTCCTGATGTATAGGTCCTGCAGGGGGACGAGTGTAGTTCCCATGGTGCGTTCTGCCGAACGCACTACTCTCTGCAGGGCCATCCTGTCCTGGGCAGAACTGTTCCCATACCAGACTGTAATGTTGCCGGACAGGATGCTCTCTACAGCCCCAGAGTAGAAGCAATGAAGGATCCTCAGAGACACTCTGAATTTCCTCAGTTGTCTAAGGTGGTAAAGGCGCTGCTTAGCCTTACCCACCAGTGCGGCAATGTGCGTTGCCCATGTCAGATCCTCTGCGATGCGGACTCCCAAGTATTTAAAACTGCTCACCCTATCCACAATAGACCCATTTATCTCCAGTGGCGTGTACGTCCTTGGATGTTTAGCCCTTCTGAAGTCCACAATCAGCTCCTTTGTTTTAGTGACATTCAAGAGGAGGCTATTGTCCTGACACCAGAGTGCCAGATCAGCCACCTCCTCCCGGTAGGCCTTCTCATCGTTGTTGGAGATCCGGCCCACCACCACAGTGTCATCAGCAAACAATGCACTGGAGTAACTCAGCAGGTCAGGCGCATCTCTGGAGAAAAAAATAGCGGACATTTTGGGTTGGGACCCACCTTCTGAAGAAGGGTTCCGACTCGAAACCTATTCCTTTTCTCCGGAGATGTTGTCTGACCCGCTCAATTACTCCAGCATTCTGTGTCTATCTTCGGTAGACAGGGGCCCCACAGGGACGGTCCTCTCTACCTTCCTGTTCACCATCTACACCTCGGACGTCAGGTACAACTCGGACTCCTGCCACCTGCAGAGGTTTTCGGATGCATCTGCAATTGTGGGCTGCATCAGTAGGGGGAGGGAAACTGAATACAGAGGTGTAGTCAACGACTTTGTTGAGTGGTGTGGGCTGAATCACCTGCCGCTCAAGACTAACACCCATGTCCCCTGTCTTCATCAAGGGTGTGGATGTGCAGTTTACAAAGGAGTACAAGTACCTTGAAGTTTACCTGGACAGTAAACTGGACTGGTCCAGGAATGCTGAGGCGCTGTATAAGAAGGGACAGAGCCACCTGTAATTTCTGAGGAGGCTCCACTCTTTCAACATCTGCAGTATGATGCTGTAGGTGTTCTATCAATTGGTGGTGGCCACTGCCAACTTCTTCACTGTCGTGTTCTGTGTTAGCAGGGCAAAGACCGTGGACTCCTACAGAATCAACAAGCTCATCAGGAAGGCTGGCTCCGTCCTGGGGGTGGAGTTGGATTTGTTCCATCTGATCCATGCCAGATCCAAGCAAAACAATCCCATCAGTTCCATTCCGGTTGTTATTTTCTTGTGTCCATTCTCACCACTGACTCTCTCAATTCTGTCACCCACCAACATGTGCCAATTAACCGACCAGCATGTACTTTGGGATAAGGGAGGAAACAGGAGTACCAAGAGGAACCCCATGCAGAGACAAGGAGAAAGTACAGGGGAGATCACACCTAAGATCATGTTCAAAGCCGGGGCACTGGAACCGTGAGTCTTGTTGTACAGGCTGGTTACTTACCTGCAATCCTGTGAATCAAAATGAGCCCAATTGCATTAATTAGTAAATAACTCACAGACTTCAATATCTCGGAAGACCAATGATCAATTTAAGATAGAAAAGTGAGGAACATGTAGTGATGTGCAAAAGCGAAGAAAATATCATTCTAATAGCTACAGTCATTCTTGTTCGGTGTAAGATGGCACTAGATCATCGGTCGGCAAGATGGCGGCGCGCACGGACGCAGCGGCTCACAGCTCTCCCTTTCGGTGCGTTTTATGTGTGTTATCTGTGTTATGTCTGTTAGTCAATTTTAGTCATGCAAATCAGGCAAATCAGGCAAATCCTACTTACAACCGCAAGGATCTTCTGATCATAGGATTCCAGTGCAATCGGGACCTTATGCGCTAATTTCCACACCCGCGAAATATACCGGAAGAGATAGCCAGGACACCGGGCTCTCCATGGATAGTTGTCGGCGCGAACAGGCGTCGCAGGCGGAGGAGAAACAGGAAGCAAAAGCGAGGACACCGGTCCGGTATACTTGCCAAGCTAAAGAGACAGCCACACAAACCACCGCTACCCAGCATGTTTCTCACCAACGCCAGATCCATCATCAACAAAATGAACGAACTAAAACTACAGATATCAGCAAACAAACTCGTGGAGGACTGTTGCATTCTCTTAGTAACAGAGACATGGCTTCATCCACTTATCCCAGACGGAGCCATTGAGCTAGCCGGGCGTACAGCGTTTCGTTGGGACAGAAACATCGACTCCGGTAAGAGCAAGGGGGGGGGGGGGGTTATGCATTTACGTGCACAACAACTGGTGCACTAACATCCAAATCATGGATAGCCATTGTTCTCCTGATCTGGAGTTCCTAACAGTTAAATGCAGGCCTTTTTACCTTCCTCGTGAATTTACAGGGGTTATAGTAACAGCAGTCTACATCCCACCGAATGCTAACGCTAGCACAACTTTAGGCTACCTGCTCGGTGCAATAAACTCACAACAGAGCACATATCCAGAAGCAGCCCACATCATAGCCGGGGACTTCAATCATGCAGACCTAAAGTCAGTTCTCCCGAAACTTGAACAACACATAAGATGTGCTACCAGGGGGAAAAACACACTAGACAAGGTTTATTCAAATATTAAGAAGGGTTTCAGGTCAGCACCACTACCACACCTGGGGCAGTCAGATCACCTGTCCATATTCTTAACTCCAGCATACACCCCACTCAGGAGGAAAGCTCCAGTCACCATAAAGACTGTTAAGACATGGCCTGAAGGAGCTTCCTCGCAGCTGCAGGATTGCTTCGAAAGGACCAACTGGGATATTTTTGAGGATCAGGACTTGGAGGAGTATACATCAACTGTACTCTGCTACATCCAAAACTGTGTTGACAATGTCACCGTCGACAAACGTATCCGGTTGTATCCCAATCAGAAGCCCTGGATGACAAAGGATGTCAGGTCTCTCCTCAAGGACCGTAACACCGCCTTCAGGTCTAGTGATAGAGCTCTATACAGTGCTGCTAGAACCAACCTGAAGAGAGGCATCAAGGATGCCAAAGCGTCCTACAAGAGGAAGATTGAGGACCACTTTACCAACAATGACCTACGGCGGGTATGGCAAGGCATCCAGCACATCACCAACTACAAGACCAGCAACCGCACGACTGCCGACGGCGACGCCTCGCTGGCAGAGGAACTTAACTGTTTCTTTGCTCGTTTCGAGGTGAAAGCTGCAGTGGCAGACATAACACCCTCTCCAGCACCTGACAGCAACACCTTCACTGTGCTGGAGTATGATGTTAAGCGCGTGCTCAGAGCAGTGAATCCCAGGAAAGCTGCAGGCCCCGATGGTGTGACGGGCAGAGTGCTGAGGGAATGTGCAAACCAATTATCTGAGGTCTTCACAAAAATCTTCAACCTGTCCCTTTTAAAATCCACCATCCCTCCCTGCCTGAAGTCCGCCACAATCATCCCACTGCCGAAAAAGTCTGTCATCAGCGGCCTTAACGACTACCGTCCGGTAGCACTCACACCGGTCATCACAAAGTGCTTCGAGAGACTGGTCCTGCAGCACATCAAAGCCAGCCTCCCACCCACCTTCGACCCACACCAGTTTGCCTACAGAGCAAATAGGTTTACAGGGGATGCCATCGACACTGCTCTTCACACTGCACTGACCCACCTTGAACACCAGGGGAGCTATGTGAGGATGCTCTTCCTCGACTTCAGCTCTGCCTTTAACACGGTCATCCCGAGCAGACTGGTCACCAAACTTTCTGACCTTGGATTTTCCCAAACCATCTGCAAATGGATCAAGGACTTCCTGACCAACCGCCCCCAGACCGTCAAAATAGGCCCTCATCTCTCCTCCACCATTACACTGAGCACCGGCTCACCACAGGGCTGTGTGTTGAGCCCCATCCTTTACTCCCTCTACACTCACGACTGTGCCCCCACCCATCCCACCAACACCATCATCAAGTTCGCGGATGACACGACTGTGGTTGGACTCATCTCAGGAGGAGATGAGACAGCCTATAGGGATGAAATCCAAAGGCTGGCAGCATGGTGTTCAGTGAACAATCTTGTCCTGAACTCCTCCAAAACAAAGGAACTTATAATTGACTTCAGGAAAACCAGTGTAGAATACGACCCACTCTACATCAATGGGGTCTGTGTGGAAAGGGTACCTGCTTTCAGGTTCCTGGGTACGCACATCGCAGAGGATCTTACCTGGTCTACCAACACCATCACCACAGTAAAGAAGGCACAGCAGAGACTCCACTTCCTGAGGATCCTCAGGAAAACCAACCTGCAGGAGAAGCTCATGATGTCCTTCTATCGCTGCTCCATCGAGAGTGTGCTGGCATACTGTATAACCACATGGTATGCCAGCTGCTCAGAAAAGGACAGGAAGGCCCTTCAGAGGGTCATCACGACGGCCCAGAAGATCATCGGCTGCTCACTGCCCTCCCTGGAGCACCTGTTCAGCCTACGCTGCCTCAGTAGAGCAGGCAAAATAATAAAAGATCCATCCCACCCCAGCCACCGTCTGTTTGTTCACCTGCCCTCTGGTCGACGTTTCAGGTCGATCAAATCCCGAACAAACAGACTTAAGAACAGTTTTTACCCCAGGGCCATACGAGAACTGAACACTACCTTCTGCACTAGGCAACACTGTTAAAAAATCTTTTATACTTAATATAATTGTATTTATTTGTTTTTGCATTTATTGTATATATGTTTGTACGCACCGTCAGGATTGGCTATTTTTTAATTTCGTTGTATTCGTTGCAATGACAATAAATGAATATTATTATTATTATTAGAGCCATCCCAGAAAAAGATGTACGATCATCTTTACTTTAATTTAGACTTTAGAGATACAGCATTGAAATAGGGCCTTCGGCCCACTGAGTCCATGTCGACTAGCAATCGCCCTATACACTAGCACTATCCTACACGCTAGGGAAATTTACAATTAGCAGAAGCCAATTAACCTACAAACCTGTATATCTTTGAAGTGTGGGAGGAAACCAGAGCATCCGGAGAAAACCTACGGAATACCCACAGGAAGAATGTACAAACTCCATACAGGCAGCACCCAAAGTCAAGATCGAACCCCGGTCTCTGGCGCTGTAAGGCAGCAACTCCACCAGTGCGCCACTGTGCCACTGTGCTGCCTGATACAATCACTCCACACTTTCAAATCTCTTTTCCACTTGTAAATCCATCAGTATTATTAACTGGAGTAATATTTTTCTCTTTCTACAATGCTGGAAAACTATATTCTGCACTTTTCTTTCAAGATGGAAATGTCAAAGACTTGAGGGCATAGCTTTAAGGTGAGAGGGGCAAAGTTTAAAGGAGATGTGCAGGGCAATATCTTTTACACAGAGGGTAGTAAGTGCCTGGAAATTGCTATTGGGGGTGATGGTGGTGGTAGATGTAAAAGTGGCATTTAAGATATAGTTAGAGACACATGAAGATGTAGGGAATGGAGTGATATGGATTATATTTATGCAGATACGACTTGGCCTTGGAGTCATGGTCAGCATACTCATTGTGGGCCAAAGGGTCTGTGCTATACTGTTCTTTGTTCTATGTTCTAGTACCTCCTCAAATAAACTCAGTCAAATTACTGAGACAGGTTCTCCCTGCACAAAACTATGCCGACTAGGCACCAACCTTCCCAACGGAAGGGGAACAGAATATCAGGGCACCAGTCTCCCCAACGGCGGGGAACGGGATATCAGGGCATGAACCTCCCCAAGAATGGGGAACAGAATATTAGGGCACCAGGCTTTCTAAATGTACAGAAATCACATCCCTGAAGATTTACCCCAATAGTTTTCCTATCACTAACGTAGAGCATACCAGCCTGAAATTACCTGGCTTACCCCTGTTGCCTTTCCTAAATAAAAGAACAACGTTCATTATCCTGCAATCTTTTGGTACCTCATCTGTGGCTAACAAAGGTGCAGAAACCTCCAAATGATGCCTTGTGTATTTTCTCCCTTCATTTCCCATGGCAACCTGGATTAGATTTCAGCAGGCACTGGAGATTTTATTAACTCGTGTGCATCTCATGACTTCCAACACCTCCTCCTTCTTAACACTGACCTCTCTGGGTATCCCTCTCCCTGAACACGCTTCCTTCCATGTCCCTGTCCTCGGTGAATACGAATGAGAAGGATTCATTAAGGGCCTCAGCCACAAAGCCTGGCTCCAGATATAGATCATCTTAGTCATACATCATTTCACCTACTGTACGGAGCTGCGGTTTCACTTTGATTGGCGTTCTTGGCTTTGAACCTTTGGCTGTGAAATGTTTCTCTTCACAACCAGCTTTCCACTTCCAAGCGCAAAGATTCTTTCTTTCAGACATTTACCGCAATATTTATCGGCTATTTTAGGAGCAGGTGAGAATTTATACTTCTTCCTTGGTACTTATTTCTTTTGGCTGTCAATTCTCTGGTTTTATAAATGTCATTACAAGGTCTCGATGTTAGCTTTAGTTCTACCAGTTCCTTTGCTGCATGTGTCAGAATTAAAGGATTTAACATCTATTTTTGGAGTCTGCCAGGGACACCTAATAGAGGGATAAATCAAATTCTGGTCACACAAAGTCACACCTTGGTTCCCAGCCAAGTCAGACTTGGGACTATTCACAAACATCTTCTCATACCTTGGCATACTCAGCAAGAACTCAGTTTAGTTTAGTTTAGAGATACAGCGTGAAAACAGGCCCTTCAGCCCACCGAGTCCATGCCAACCAGCGACACCCACATAATTACACTGTTCCACACCAACTAGAGACAATTTACAATTATACAAAGCCGATTAACCTACAAACCTGTATGTCATTGGAGTGTGGGAGGAAACCGGAGGTCCCTGAGAAAATCCATGCAGGTCACGGGGAGAACATACAAACTCCTTACACCAAGCACCTGTAGTCAGGATCAAACCCGGGTCTCTGGCGCTGTGAGACAGCAACTCTATCACTGCACCACCGTGCCATCCTAGTCACCTTACTCTTCTTGCAACTGGTTCCTCATTCCTGAGCAAGTTTTAACTTGAATTAGAATGGGCAACACAGTGGAGCAGCTGGCAAAGCTGGAACGTTTGCCAAGTGGCAATGATGGAGGTGGTACTTTCTTTCCCTCTAAATCCCATTTTCCTGCCTTCGCCCCATAATCCCTGACACCTGTACTAATCTAGAATCTGCCAATCTCTGCCTTAAAAATATCCATTGACTTGGCCCCCACAGCCGTCTGTGGAGATGAACTCCACAGATTCACCACCCTCTGACTAAATAAATTCCTCCTGATCTCCTTTCTAAATGTACGTCCTTTTATTCTGAGGTCCTGACACCTGTACTAATGAAGAATCTGTCAATCTCCGCCTTAGAAATATCCATTGACCATAGTCATCTGATTATGTACAGGCAGATAACAATTGGTCTTGGCATCATGTTCAGCACAGACATTGTGGGCCAAAAGGCCTGTTCTTGTGCCGTACTATTCTGTACTTCACATAGTATTTGTACAGAATTAATAATAGGAAATGTGTCCCATGGATCAAGAACCATAAGGTGTGGTACATGGATCAAGAACCATAAGGCAAAGATTTAAAACTCTGGGCAAATGAAACAAGGTACAAATGAGGAATATCTTTGGCACTATAGAGTAATCCAGATCCAGAATTCATACACCGTCGCACAGCGCCAGAGACCCGGGTTTGATCCAGACCTTGGGTGTGTGGTCTGTGTGGAGTTTGCATATTCTCCCTGTGACCCTGTGGGTTTTCTCTGGGTGCTCTGCTTTCCTCCCACATCCCAAAGATGTGTGAGTTTGTAGGTTAATTGGATCCGTAAAATTGTCCCTAGTTTGCAGATGGGAAAATAGGATAACAGAACTCGCGTGAATGGGTGATTTTGATGGTCGGTGCGGACTCAGTGGGACCTAAGACTTTTTTTCCATGCTGTATCTCTAAAACTAGATTCTGACATTGGTTGCAACAACACAGAAGGAGACGATTCCAGCATCTTCAACAGAAATTTGAAGTCTGAAGAAGAGTCCTAAGCCAAAACGTCATGTTGCAGCTGTATAAAATGTTGGTGAAGCCACATTTAGGGTATTGTGTTCGGTTCTGGGTACCATGTTACAGGAAAGTTGTCGTCAAGCTGGAAAGGATACAAAGAAGATTTATGAGGATGTTGCCAGGACTTGGTGAGCTAAAGGGAAAGGATGAGCAGGTTGGGACTCTATTCCTTGGAGCGCAGGGAGATGAGGGGGTGATCTTATAGAGGTGTATAAAACCATGAGAGGAATAGATCGGGTAAACACAGTCTCTTGCCCGGAGTAGGGGAACAGAGAACCAGAGGACATAGGTTTAAGATGAAGAGGGAAAGATTTAATAGGAATCTGAGGGGTAACTTTTTCACACAAAGGGTGGTGGGTGTATGGAGCGAGCTGCCGGAGGAGGTAGTTGAAGCAGGTACTATTGCAACATTTTAGAAATATTTAAACAAGTGCATGTATAGGACAGGGGTGACTAGTGTAGAAGGGACGTGTTAGTTGGGGTGGGTAAGTTGTTGGGATGGGTAAGTTGGGCCGATGGGCCTGTTTCCGTGCTGTATGACTCTGTGACTTTATGACTCCAGTGGATTTGCATTTGCATTTGCCAGCATTTGCATTCTCAACAGCTTCCTATCCCAGTCTGTTTGCTTTCATTTACTGGCGTACAAGAACATCCAAGCCTCATTGTACATGAACAGTTGCCAATCTAATAGCATTTAAAATATTAGCCATCTTTTTCTTTTTGTCCGACCAAAGTGGATAACTCCACACACATCCAAATGATGCAGCATCTGTCGTCTTTCAGCCCACGTGCTCCATCTCTCCTTGTTGACATGAAGCCTCTTTGCATACTCATCACAATAAACCACGCCGCTCAGTTTCAAGTCTTGTGCCAAACCTATATATATGACTTGGATGAGGGATTACATTAGTGTCATGAACAATTGAGGTCCAAGAACTAATCCATGCACCAAGCTACTTGCGACTACCTGTCTCCCCAAAACCACCATCCGTTTCATGTTTGTCAAACAATTTTTCAACCTATACCAACATTTTAATTTGACGCACTTATCTTTTTATGGAGAAACTTTATCATACGACTCCTGAAAATTCAAATACACCTGATCGATTGGTTGTCCCTTGCTTATTCTAACAATCGGCAAATAAACTCCAGTGAGTTTAGTTTAGTGATACAGCGTGGAAACAGGCCCTTCGGCCCACTGAGCCCATGCCGACCATTAATCAATCGTTAACACTAGTTCTATGCTGCACACGAGGAGCAATTTAGAAAAGCCAAATAATCTACAAACCTGCACGTCTTTGGAGTGTGTGAGGAATCCGGAGCACCCAGAGAAGGACCCATACGGTCACGGGGAGAACATACAAACTCCGTACAGACAGCACCCTGTGCACCTGGGTCTTTGGCACAATGAGGCAGCAGCTCTAACGCTGCACCACTGTGCCGCCCAGTCATGTTTGTCAGGTTTGTCAGACACAATTTCTCATTCATAAATAAGATAGACACAAAAAGGGTCAGGCAGCATCTCTGGAGAAAAGGAATAGGTGACATTTCGGGTCGGAACAAGAAAGGTGATCCACTGAGTTTTGTGTCTATCTTCCGTCTCAACCAGCATCTGCAGTTCCTTCCTTCCCATTCATAAATCCATGTTGACCTTCTCTAATCCCATTGATATATTTCAAGGAAAATCTCATTCTTTATCATAGTCTCCAACATTTTCCCCAACACTGATGTTAGGCTAACCAGTTTGTAGCTTCTTATTTTCTCTCTCCCTCCAATTTATTAGTAAGGATATATAGTATTTGCCACTGTTGAATCCATGGGATCTATTCCATATTAAATGGATTCTGAAAATAATAACGTGCATCCATTATTTCCACGGATAACTTGTTTAGTATTCTAGGATGCAAATTATCAGGTCCTCAGATTTATTGGTTTTCAATAATATTATTTTCTCACCAATACCAGTTCCCTGCCTTCATTTGAAATTAGACTTTAGACTTTAGAGATACAACGCGGAAACAGGCCCTTTGGACTCACCGAGTCCGCGGCCAACCAGCAATCACTAGCACTATTCTACACACTAGGGAAAATTTACTGAAGCCAATTTACCTACAAACCTGTACGTCTTTGGAATGTGGGGGGGAAAGCAGAGCACCCGGAGAAAACCCACGCGGCCACAGGGAGAACACACAAACTCCGTACAGACAGCACCCGAGTGCAAGATCGAACCCGGGTCTAACGCTGTAATTCAGCAACTCTACTACTGCGCCACTGTGTCCTTGAACAAAACACAAAGTGCTGGAGGAACTCAATGGTTCAGGCAGCATCTGTGGAGGGAGTGGACAGGTGACATATCGGGATTATCATTGATAATTCACTCTTCACATCTTTATACGTTCCTTTGTTCAGAACTTAACCCTAATTTCAGATTAGACTACTTCACTTTCCATCTTAAGAGTCAAGTCAAAAATCAAGATTGTTTCATTGTCATATGTCCCAAAATAGAACAGTGAAATTCTTTCTTGCAACAGCACTACAGATATGTAAACATTGTACTCTATAAAACCTATAAAAAACAACAAAAGTAAGTTTACGTACATGCACACACATATGTGTAAGAAAATAACTGCAGATGCTGGTACAAATCGAAGGTATTTATTCACAAAATGCTGGAGTAACTCAGCAGGTCAGGCAGCATCTCAGGAGAGAAGGAATGGGTGACGTTTCGGGTCGAGACCTTTCTTCAGACTATATATATATATATGTATACACACACACACACACACATATATATATATATATATATATATATACAAAATCTTCTTCAGACTGAAGAAGGGTCTCGACCCGAAACGTCACCCATTCCTTCTCTCCTGAGATGCTGCCTGACCTGCTGAGTTACTCCAGCATTTTGTGAATAAATCGATTTGTACCAGCATCTGCAGTTATTTTCTTATATTATATATATATATATATATATAAATGCATATAAATAAAACTTTCTGCTGCAAGTAAGAATTTCATTGTTCTGTTTCAGGACATATGACAATAAAATATGTATGTAAATTCATATATATATATGAATATTGTTATGGTCAAACTTCCCAATTGGACCTCGAATGGCAAGATCATTGACAAACTCTTCCTTATTGTGAAGCAACCAATTTTAAGATAGCCAGCTCCCACTTTGTTACTTGAGCCGATTTAGTTGAAATGCAGATTAAAGTCATGCATAATTGCTGTCACTCTTGCTACATGTATCCTTACTTACTTGTTTAAAGCCTTCCTTTACATTACCACTACTGTTTGGAGCCTGTAGATAATCTAATAAAAGAGGGTGGTGCAGAGACACAGTGGCGGTTTGATGCTGACAATGGATGCTCTCTGGACGGAGTTTGCACATTCTCCCTGTGACTACATGGGTTTTCTCTGGGTGCTGCAGTTTCCTCACATATTCCAAAGATGTGCAGGGTTTCTAGGTTAATTGGCTTCTGTAAAATAGTCCCTAGTGTGTAGGATAGAACTACTGTATGGGTGATCATGCTCGGCGTGGACTCGCTGGGCCAATGAGCCTGTTTACATGCTGTATAACTAAACTAAACAGTGTAGCTTTCAGGTGAGAGGAGCAAAGTCTAAAGGAGATGTGCAAGGCAAGTTTTTCTACGCAGAGGGCGGAGGGTGTCAGAGGGCGGAGGGTGCCAGAGGGCGGAGGGTGCCAGAGGGCGGTGGAGCCAGATACAATAGTGGTGTTTGAGGCTTTTGGATAGGCACATGGATGTACATGGAACGGAGAGATACGGATTACCTGCAAGCAGGTAAGAGTGGTCTTAACATCATATTCAGCATAGATATTGTGTGCCAAAGAGCCTGTTCAAGTGCTGTACTTTTCCGTGTTCTATAACTCCCACCAATGTTCTCCATCCATTCGTGCTGTTTAGCTCCAAACAAATTGTTTCCACATCTTCATTTTTGGAACTAATGTCTTCCCTCACTATTGCACTGGCTTCATCCTTTGCAAATATTGCCAGCCCTGTTCCTTTTCCTTTTTGCCTGCCTTTCCCAAATATTGAACACTGTCTGTCAAATACTGCCTGTGAAAGGACAAGGAACCCTTCAGTTCAACAATGGATTCATGAGTCAATACCAAAAGCAACCATTTACGACATTTTGTCGAACTATTCCATCTCGATTTACCTCGTATTTACTCAACACCCCCATAACCTTTACAATGCCTATTGACCTTTCAGCTAAATTCCTCAATTATGAAAAAAAGACCTAATCCTCACTGTCGATAATATTACAGTGCGTTAATAATTTATGTGTGCAATGTATCATGCTGGCAGAAGTGTTATTCCTGAAGCCAAATTTTGCTTTAAAGTTACATGTATCAAAACTATAAATATAAATAATGTACCAAAAACAGTGATTACCAGAGGGAGTAAAAGGATCACACAGGTGTGGTATTTGCACAGCATCTGTGGAGATACTGTGTTTGGATGCTTGTAATGCATTCAGATGATCGTTAGTCATAAGTGGCTGTGATGGCAATGTATTCCATGGGGGCACAGCCCAAGTCACAATACATCTCCGATGATGGACATTTTTGTTTGTCTGCCTGGTTCAAATGAAATATGTAAACTCTTGTTATCTATTGTGTTAACTTGCCAAATGCATTCATTTGGGAGGCACCGATTCAAGTGGAAACAATAGTAATGCCCCTACTAATCATCCAGCAGGGAAAGAAGCCACACATGAGGGTTGAAATGAGAAAATAATTGCAAGCATTTTCAAGATTTTCATAACAACATTTGGACCCATTTTAATTTAAATTCGGCTGTGCTTGCTGAGTTATTGTCAATAGCAGAATTGGGAATCTATTAAAATAAACCTTCAGTGAAACTTATCAATTTAGGATTTTTATAATTGATTGAAACTAAATCAGAATGAATAATAATAAAGACACAAAGTGCCAGAGTAACTCAGTAGGTCAAGCAGCATCTCTGGAGAACATTGATAGGTGAAGTTTCCGGTCAGGACCAATATAGTCTAGTTTACTTTAGATTAGTTTAGTTTCGAGATATAGCAAGAAAGCAGGTCGTTCAGCTCACCGAGTCCGCGCTGACCATCGATCGCCTGTTCAATTAGCTCTATGTTATCCCATTTGCTCACCCATACCATACACACCAGGGGTAATTTACAGAGGCCAATTAACACAAACCTGCATGTCTTTGGGATTTGGGAGGAATCAGGAGCTCCCGGACGAAACATCTGTGGCCTGTAACAGGTACTTGAGCCGGTTCATGGACTGGCCAGCCGCCTGTCACTTCGGCGGCGAGGAAGAGACCATGTTCCATGTGTACATGGAGTGTGAGAGGTTGCAGCCCTTGTTCGACTATCTGAAGGGGCTGCTCCTCAAGTCTTGGGCCCACGCTCCTGATATTTGGGCACCCGGTACAGAGGGGGGAGGGTCAGGAGGGGAGGGGGTTCTCCCTGTTGGTTTGATCCTGGGCCTGGCCAAGATGGCCATTCGTGGGTCCAGGCAGCGGGCAATCGACAGCCACACCGGGGTCGGCCGCCTGCCCCTTTCCCGGGCCTACGTCCGTGCCCGCGTGTCCCTGGAGAGGGAGCACGCGGTGTCCACGGGGACTTTGGAGGCCTTCCATGAACGCTGGTCGCCGCGGGAGGTCAAGTGTAATGCTGATGAGGATGACGTTATTTTAAAATTGATGACTGTTGTTTTGTAAACTGCCACAAAGGCAGTTTTGATTGTCTTACTTTTTTTGTATGCTTGTTTTTAGTATAAAAGTATGAATAAAAGTCTTTGTATTTTTAAAAAAAGGAGAAAACTCACATGGTCACAGGGAGAACGTGCAAACTCCACACAGACAGCACCTGAGATCCAGATTGATCCCAGGTCTCTGGGGTTGTGAGGCAGCAGCTTTACTAGCTGCACCATTGTACCACCTTACCGCAATAACATATGGCGATAACATTAACTTTATGTTAACATTAACATTATGTGACGTAGCATTGTAACATAATGCCTATTGCCCTTATACGTTACCTGCTTAATTTAATGTAGAGAAACAGTGTGGAAACAGGCCCTTCGGGGACAATTTCCAATTTTACTGAAGCCAATTAACCTACAAACCTGCATGTCTTTGGAGTGTGGGAGGAAATTGGAGCACCCGAGGAAAACCCACAAAGAACGTACAAACTCTGCAGACAGCACCTGTAGTCAGGATCAAACCTGAGTCTCTGGCGCTGTAAGGCAGTATCTCTACTGCTGCACCAGCATGCCACCTGCTTATTTAACATTCCCAGAATTTAATATCCCTGTCCGGTTCTCCCAACCCCAACCCCCTCACGGCACTGACTAGCATATTCCATTGTTCATCCATAAACAAATCTGATTAGCTAGTAGTCTGTGAACCATGCCACATTTTCAACAAAGTCTCCTGCCTTAAAGCAAAATGCAGAGTTGAGATTAATTAAAAATATATTGCTCTCACTTTATTTTATTGGGTTTTCAATAGCAGAGGTACAGGTGTGAAAACGCATGCCTCCAGATTCAGGGCCAGTTTCTTCCCAGCTGTTATTAGGCAACTGAACCATCCTGTCACCAACTAGAGAGAGGTGCTGACCTCCCATCTACTTCATAGGAGACCCTTGGACTATCTTTCTAGTTTTAGTTTAGTGATACAGCGCGGAAACAGGCCCTTCGACCCACCGATTCCGCGTTGACCATTGATCACTCACACACTAATTCTATCCTACATGTTAGTGACATTTTACTAACACCGCTGCGCTGGTCAAGAAAGCACAGCAACGTCTGTTTTTCCTGAGGACGCTGAAAAAGGCCGGTCTACCCCAACAGTTACCGATGACCTTCTACCGCTGCACCACAGAGAGCATACTGACATACGGCATCTCTGTGTGGTATCTCAGCTGCACGCCAGCGGATAGGAGAGCTCTTCAGCGGGTCGCCTGCAGAGCGCAGAGGATCATTGGGATACAGCTGCCAGCCCCGGAGGACATCTACAATGCACGCTGCCTCAGGAAAGCCACCAGCATCTACAAGGACTCCACACACACATGCCACCGTCTGTTTCAACTACTTCCATCTGATAGACGTTACAAGACCTCCTACGCCCGCACCTCCAGACTAGGAAAAAGCTTTATTCCTAGAGCTACAGCTGCTCTGAATCAGACCTGCTGAGAGCCCCCCATGATCTGCCTCTGTCCCCAGGGTCATCTGGCACAATTGACCCTGCATGAACCTATTTGCATTTTACCTTGTTTCTTTTTCCTTCCCCTTCCTTTTGTTGTTTTTATTTTTGCCGTGTTTTATTTTATTTTATAGCATCGATATGGAAGTAGCATTCTTAATCTCTTGTACTTGTACAATGACAATAACGATATATTGATATTGATACAGATGGAAGTACAGATACAAAGAAAAATAAATGATTATATCATCAGTGGTTTAACAGGGAAATACATTGTTCAAAATGCCAGGAAATCTCCTCTCGTCAATTACCCCCAAAACATCTTTGGGATGTGGGAGTAATCCCGGAGAAAATCCATGCAGATACAGGGGGAATGTGCAAACTCCACACAGACAGACTCCGAGGTCAGGATCGAACCTGGGTCTCTGGCGCTGTAAGGCAGCAATTCTGCCAATGCTGCCTGACCTGCTGAGTTACTCCAGCATTTTGTGAATAAATCAATTTGTACCAGCATCTGCAGTGATTTTCTTATAATTCTGCCACTGTGCCAGCTATCTATAATCAGACTTTAGGTGGACACAAAAAGCTGGAGTAACCCAGCGGGTTCTAAACTAAACATTATTGCACTAAACATTATTCCATTTGTCCTGCATCTGTACACTGTAAATGGCTTCATTGGAATCATGTAACATCTTTCCGCTAATTGGATAGCATGCAGCAAAAATGCTTTTCGCTGTACCTCAATACATGTGACATTAATAAAATAAAATAAATTACAATAAATTAATTTTCTAAGTCGGTCATTGGTTTAGTTTTGTTTAGTTTAGAGATGCTGCGTGGAAGCAGGCTCTTCGGCCCATCGATTCCGCTCCGACCAGCGATCCCCGCACATTACACTATCCTACACACACTAGGGATAATTTACAATTTAACCAAGCCAATTAACCTACAAACCTGTACATCTTTGGAATGTGGGAGGAAACTGGAGCTCCCGGGGAAAACCCACGTAGGTCACGGGGAGTACGTGCAAATTCCGTACAGACAGCATCCGTAGTCAGGATTGAACCCAGGTCTCTGGCGCTGTGAGGCAGCAACTCTATGGCTGCACTACCAAGCCACCCTTGTTTTTGTTTAAGAATTAAACAAAAAAATGTCAAGCCTGAATTATGAGATATTGGTGTTCCCACTGCAGTGAAACGCAGCCATGAATTTGGGCTTTGCAATATTCCCTAAAAGGCAAAGAAAAATAAATGATTATATCATCAGTGGTTTAACGGGGAAAAACATTGTTCAAAATGCCAGGAAATCTCCTCTCGTCTTTAAATAAGGGAATTGGATGCTTTCCATTCATGGGGAACCATCTGGGTGATAGTTTAACATGTTATCTTAAAAGTGGCAGCAAAATACTCCCTCAGTGCGATCGTATGGGGCCAACATAGAATGTGTTCTCCAGTTGGCTGAATCCACAACTTTCTGACTCCAGGGGAAGGGAATGATGCAAGAGAGAGGCACAGTGGTGCAGCGGTAGAGTTGCTTCCTTACAGCGCCAGAGACCCCGGTTCAATCCTGACTACGGTGCTGTCTGTACAGAGTTTGTACATCCTTCCTGTGACTATGTCGGTTTTCTCTCGGTGCTCCAGTTTCCTCCCATACTCCAAAGACATAGAAGCTTGTAGGTTAATTGGCTTCTGTAAATTATAAATTGTCCCTCGCGTGTAGGATAGTGCTGCTGTACTGGATAGTGCTGGCTGGTCGGCGCAGACTTGGAGGACCAAAGGGCCAGTTTCCACGCCGTATCTCTCAAGTCCAAAGGAAGAATCTTGCAACACTCACACATCAGATAAGGATGTTAGAATCCCCTTAGAAAGCAGACAAAGCTATTGTCGGTCATCGTAACAAGCAAAGAAATATTACTTCAAAACTACAACATAATGTGAAGGCATGAAACGTCAGAATTCTGTCTTAAGATTGAATGGTGCTTACAATGTGTGGTACATTCATGGTGGCTTATTTTACTGCAGTGCCTGGTCTTGCAATCACACAAACAACCTTACTTGAACGAATTGTTAAGGCTAACACTTCTGAACGCCACACGTATGAGTCAGATTGAAATCCTGCTGAAAAGTGAAGCAGCTGCAAGTTCAAAATAATTGGTTGGGGAAGAATTTAGAGTTAAATATTTTTTTAAATCCCAAGTTTGTCACCCCCAGCCCATCTCCTGATATGGAGCTGGCTTGGAGAAAAGACAGCCAATGATAACAGGAAATGAATTTTGCATTTTTTGAGAATAGCCTCTGGCTTTATCTCTGTGTGGATTTAACCCTGGTTGACCATAGAACACAGAACGTCAAATCTTCAACATTGAACATTGAATATGGAACAGTACAACACAGGAACGATCCCTTCAGCCCACAATGTTTGTGCTGAACATGATGCCAAGTTATCCATACCCCTCTATTCCCTGCATATCCATGTGCCTATCTAAAAGCCTCTTGAACGCCATTATCGCATCTGCCCCACCACCGCCCCTGGCAATGTGTTCCAGGCCCCCATCACTCTCTGTGTAAAAGACGCCCCCCCCCCTATTAAACTTTCCCCCTCTCACCATCTGGCTGTGCCTTCTAGTGTTGGTCATTTCCACCATGGGAATAAGGTTCTGACTGTCCCTATCTATGCCTCATAATTTTAAATGCATAGAATGGTTGGCTGGATCACTGATTCCATAGGAATTTGGCAGCTGGAGGGAGGGCGAAGGAACCTCCCTTCATCGCTTCCCCATCCTGCACCTGTACTCATGTACACCCTTCTCCCGAAATCAGGGATCAGATCATCAGTCACCGTCCCATGAACATCAGACATCAACTTTCCTCCGAAATCCACCCAATTCACCGAACATTTAACCCATAATGAGGGCGAGCCTCTAGGAAGTGTACCCGTCAAAGCAAAACTACCTGCACTGAGCAGGCACAACACAACAAGGTGGTAAGCCCAAGCCTCCAGGTTTCCATGTGGAAACGCTCTCTCCAACATGCCCAACTCACTATTGTGCCAATAGTTTATATTCTTTATTTGTAGAATCGTAGAGTCACTAGTCATAGTATGGAAACAGGCCCTTCAGCCCAATTCATCCATGCCAACCAAGATGCCCCATCTAAGCTCGTCCCATTTGCCCATGTTTGGCCCATATCCTTCTAACCCTTTTCTTTCCATTTACCTGTCCAAATATCTCCCTTTTTTTTATCACCATTACCCCGCAGACTAAAATTGATCCATAGTTTTGTATAGCTCTGTTATTAGGAAGCAATTAGGAAGCAAACTACTGTTAAATCTGGCAAACAATTTTAAGAAGGCACAGCAGTAAAGCTGCTGCCTTATAACGCCAGAGAACCGAGTTTGATCCTAAATGCGTGTGCTGTCTGTGCGGAGTTTGGACATTCTCTCTCTGACCGTGTTGATTTCCTCTTGTGGCTCCGGTATCCTCCCACACCTCAAAGACATACAGGTTTGTAGGTTAATTGGCTTCGCTAAAATTGTCCCTAGTGTGTAGGATAGTGCTCGTGTGTAGCGTGATCACTGGATCGGCACTGACCTGAAGGACCAAAGTTTCCACACTCTATTTCTAAATAAAAATACCATTCACATCCCCACTAGAATCTCCCTCCAGCACAATCAAAAGCATCTTACGCCATATTTCTTGAGCATCGACCTGTTTCCATGCTGTTTCTCTAAAGTCTAAAGTCTGAAGTTTAAAGAACACTGGAGACACAAGAGAATGCAGGTCCTGGAATCTAGAGCAGAAAACCAACTGATAGAACAACTCTGCAGATCTAACAGCATCTGTCGAGACTAAGGGATGTTCAGAGTTGTGAGTCAAGATCCTGCATTGGACAAATGTAAAACATATTTAAGATATTAATGAAACACTCAACAGATCAAGCAGCATCTGTGACAGCTCAATCTACGGATGATGATTTGGCTGCAAATCCTTTGTTATGATTTATGGCAACTGTAAACTAACTCCCCCGGCAGCACACCAATTGAATTGGATTACAAACGAGAAATTTTAAAAGAATCTGCTTGCAAATAAACTGATGTTGACGTTTGCTTGGATTATGTTAAAATCCCAACTCTTTCACTGTTGGCTGAGGGAAGGAAAAATATGATCGTTAACTGTTAATGGTTATAATGCTCTGCCTGTTAAACGCCATCTGAAAAGTGGTTGCAACTTCATGAATTGCATCAAGCCGTATGGTCCTCCAGCACCATTTCTTCAGGTCCTGCTTCCAGATTTCATAGAATCATAGAATCATGTAGTCGTACAGCGTGGAAACTGAACTGCAGAAGGGTCTCGACCTGAAACATCACCCATTGCTTCTCTCCAGAGATGTTGCCTGCCCCACTGAGTTACTCCAGCTTTTTGTGTCCATCTATGGAAACAGGTCTTCCAGCCCAACTTAGGGGCATAGAGTCATAGACTCTTCAGCCCATCTTGCCCACACTGACCAACATGTCCCATCTACACTAGTCCCACCTGCCTGCATTTGGCCCATATCCCTCTAAACCTGCCCTATCCATGTCCCTGTCAAAGTGTTTCTTAATCATTAGAATAGTACCTGCTTCCACTACCTCCTCCAGCAGCTCGTTCCATAGACCCACCACCCTTTGTATGAAAAGGTTACCCCTCAGGTTCATATTAAACCTTTCCCTCTTTACCTTAAACCTATGTTCTCTGGTTCGCGATTCCCCTACTCTGGGCAAGAGACTCTGTCCATGCACCTGATCTATACCTCTCATGATTTTTGTACACCTCTATAAGATCACCCCTAATCCTCCTGTGCCCCAAGGAATAGAGTCCTAGCCTGCTCAAACTCTCCCTATAGCTCAGGCCGTTGAGTCCTGGCAACATCGTTGTAAATCTTCTCTGCACTCTTTCTAGCTTGACATCTTTTCTATAACACGGTGCCCAAAACCGAACGCAATACTTTAAATGTGTCCTCTCCAACATCGTGCATAACTGCAACATGATCTCCCAACTTCTATACTCATATCAGTCAATCTATAATCCATTAGATTGACATCACGCTGCCTCGGAAAAGCAGCCTTCTTCTCCCTGCTCCCATCGGACAATAAATGCTTGAAATCACCCACTGCCAAATTAAGGAATACCTTCTTCCCTTCTGTTATCAGGCTTCTGAACAGTCCAGCCTTGAACTAGGTTGTAGTCTGATTCAACTCAACCGTATTGTGGACATTGAACTTTGTCTGCGAATCTGATGCGCTACAATGCTGAGAACTAAATCTGCACTCCGTATCTTTCCCTTTGCTCCACCTATTGTACGTGTTTGACACGATTGTATTTATGTATAGTATTACCTGATCTAATTGGATATCATGTAAAACAATACCTCACTGTACCTCGATTCATGTGACAATAATGAACCTAAGCCTACACCTACAACATTTGAATTGCAACCAATGAGAGGAGACCTCATTCAAACGCACAAACTCCTATCAAAATATGGCAGGGTAGACACAAGTTTGTGTTCCCTCTCACTCAGGTGTTGAGAACCAGGAATCATGATCTCAAAATAAGAGGTCGGCCTCTGGCAGATGAAAAACATCATTTTCTCAGAGGACAGTGAACCTTTGGATTTCTTCACACAGGAGGGCTTCAGGGGCAATTATACCAATGAACCACTGTACCACCCCTGTTTGTATAAACTTTAGTTTAGTTTAGTTTAGTTTGGTTTAAAGATATAATATAGAAACAGTCCGTTCGGCCCACCGATTCCACACCAGCCATCGATCACCCGTTCACACTAGCTCCACTTTATCATCCACTCCCTGCACATGAGGAGTAATTTACAGAGGCAAATTCACCCACAGGCACGCACGTCTTTGGTGTGTGGGAGGAAACCGGTGCACCCAGAGGAAACCCACATGCTCACTAGGAGAACATGCAAACTCCATACAGACAGCACCCAGGGTAGGTTTGCCAACTGTCCCGTATTAGCCGGGACATCCCGTATTTTGGACTAAATTAGTTTGTCCCATACGGGACCGCCCTTGTCCCATATTGGTAGGGTTGCCAACTTCCTCACTCCCAAATAAGGGTTAAAGGGTGACGTCACCGTCCCGCGCCCCCACATGACCTCACCCAGCCAGCGGCCATGAGCTTCCGTTCCACCAATGGCCGCCCGGGCCGGGAGGCGGGTTGCTATGCAACCTCCGTAAGGCGGTGCCCGGGCCTCCATACCTAGACTGCCTAGAGCTAAAATGTCAGAAACTTAGAGTGTCGGGATGAAACTGTCGGGACCTACATCGTCGGGGTCTACAGTGTCCGGGCCTACAGCGTTTGGGCCTACAGCTACAGCACAGTGCGGGCCGAATAATATTTTATTCGGTCCGGGGGGGGCGCTGCAGGCCCGGACGCTGTAGGCCGTGATACTGTAGGGCCCGACGCTATAGGTCCCAACATTTTAGGACCAGACACTCTAGGTTTCCGACATTTTAGCTCGGGGCAGTCTAGGTATGGAGGCCCGGGCGCCGCCTTATGGAGGTTGTGTAACAACCCGCCTCCCGGCCCAGGCAGCCAACATTGGTGGAGCGGGAGCACGTGGCCACTGGCTGGATGAGGACACGTGGGGAGTGGGGCGGTGACGTCACCTTGTCCCGTATTTGGGAGTGAGGAAGTTGGCAACCCTAGCCCGGGGTCAGAATCGAACCCAGGTCTATGGCGCTGTGAGCAGCAGCTCTACCAGTTCACCACTGTGCCACCCATGGGGAACAAATGTATGACTGTTGCTTCTGTTTCTTGTGTTCTTATATTCTCCTGGCCCCTGTATCATGATGATAGAAAAAATTGATCCAATCAACGTTAAAATATTCCCACTATGTTAACAGCGAGCCATTGTGAGATGTAAAGTGTTCCTTTAGTCAAGGAAATGGAGTTTAAAGAGGGAGCCTGCAACAGCCTGCATAACATTAATGGGATGAATGCAGACAATTGGATAAAGAAATGTTACTCAGACCCCATGTTCACTTTCTACAGAGGTAAGTGGTTCCATTCAACCAGTGAGTAAGTGGATAAGTTACACCCACTTAATGTAGTTTGACTGTGTGAGGGGCGGCAGCTTTGTAGCACATGAGAGGCTGTGGGAGACAGGGAAGTGGGAGGAAAAGCACTAGAAATAGGCTGATGAAAGCAGGCCAGAGATTATTACACTGCAAAAGTAATAATTACTTGACTGGATGGATTTGGGCAGAATTATAACTTGCCAACATGCTGTGTGGAGTTGAGAATGGCAGTTTGGGAGCACACGGGAAAGTTAGTGCAAAAATAGATCCAAGCTTTTTAATCCAGATGCTGCATTAATATATTATTTCCACATTTCCTGGCCAATGTGAGGGTTCTATAATGATTCTTGGGTCAATCATAACTCCACTATTAATCAATGAAATTTGATGGATGCCATTGCTGGGAACACAACTGAGATGCTGCCTGACCTGCTGAGTTACACCAGCATTTTGTGTCTATCTTCGGAATAATAATAATAATAATAATAATAATAATAATAATAATAATAATAATAATAATAATAATAATAATAATAATAATAATAATAATAATAATAATAATAATAATAATAATAATAATAATAATAATAATAATAATAATAATAATAATAATAATAATAATAATAATAATAATAATAATAATAATAATAATAATAATAATAATACAAGGTCTGCAATTCCTTCCTATACATTCTTTATTGTTTTGGCACTTGGTTCGTTGTTGGCATGGCCAGTATTTATTACCAATCCCAATTGCTTATGACAAGAGATGCTGACAGGCCTTCAATTATTGCAGCCCTTCTGATGATGAAGCTCCCACAGAGTTGTTGGGGAGGGGGTTCCTGAATTTCAGAATTCAAGCAGCAGTGAGAATCCCGTAGGATATTGTCAAGCCAGTTTGCTGTGAAGAGGAACCTGGGGATGGTGGTATAAGAAAATAACTGCAGATGCTGGTACAAATCGAAGGTATTTATTCACAAAATGCTGGAGTGACTCAGCAGGTCAGGCAGCATCTCGGGAGAGAAGGAATGGGTGACGTTTCGGGTCGAGACCCTTCTTCAGACTGAACTGGGGATGGTGGTGTTCCCATGCATCCATTGCCCTTGTCTTTCAAAGTGATAGTGATTATGGGTTTTGGAGGTGATGTTGGAGAGCATAGACACATCGTCACAGTATAGTTTGTAGATGGCACACTTTGCATCCATTGCCTGTCATTGGTGTAGGGGATGAATGTTCAATGGCTCAATAGTTCAATGGTGCTTTATTTGTGCGCAGTGAAATTCATTTTGCATATATCACACATGCAGGGGCTGCCATTTTTGACACCATTATTCAAAGTCCAAAGTCCGGTCGGCTTGCGCGCTCGATGTACTGGAGCAGTTCCCACTAAATGACGTCCTGCTCCTCTCCTCGCCCGGCCATCTTTGTGTCCAGTGGCGCCTCCTACAGCCGAGCTTGAAGGTGCTGGAGGCATTACTCCATTTCACCCTCCTACCGGCCCACTCCTAGCACTCGCGTCTCCAGCTCCCTCCTGGTTATGCCTTCAGGACGGTTCGCGGTGACGTTGAGCGACGAGCATTTGGGCGGGTGTTTGAAGTGGAGGTGGGGTTACCAAGCAAGTTGGCGGTTTGCCCTGGACAATGTTGCACCTCGAGTGATGTTGGAGCTGTAACATCCAGGCATGTGGAGAATACTCATGACTTGTCCCACCTACTTAGAGGTCCGTAACCTGCTGCTAGAAACACAGCCTTTGTCCTGATGATTTAGGTTTAGCTTTATTATTGTCCCGTGTACAGAGGTAAAGTGAGAAGCTTTTGTTGTGCATGCTATCCAGACAGATCAGAAAAAAACTATATGGATCAGTCAAGCACAAGTACAGTCAACCATCGCTATAAAAGACCCTAGTGGGGGGGACAGTGTCCGTTATTACCAATTGTCCGCTATAACCGAGTGAGTAAATGTTAGTTTAACACAAGGCTGGGTGGGAAGAAATGCAGTGTTGGGGGGGCGGGGGTTAAACCAGTGGTGGTTCACAGGCTGTGGATCAGCAGAGCCCCCAGCCCCACACGGGGTGCACCAGGGACGGGCCCGGTACTCACGCTGCCTTCATGCTGCTCGCGCTCTCCACTCCCACGACCAGAAGCTCCCGCCACGGGGCGCCAGCTCTGTGAGGAACCTGCTTGAAGCAGGCGGCGGTGCGAGGGGTACCTCACGCTGCTACGAGGCGAGGGAAGCACGTGTGGCCAGGGCGAGACAGGTGCTGTGGCGCGCACTGCGCCTGCATCCAACACCCTGGGACATCGCTTTACGACAGCCGCTGCAAACCCGGGCCCAATGCAATGCTGCAAACTGGGGCCCAATGCAATGCTGCAAACCCGGGCCCAATGCAACGCTGCCAACCCGGGCCCAATGCAACGCTGCAAACCCGGGCCCAATGCAATGCTGCCAACCCGGGCCCAATGCAACGCTGCAAACCTGGGCCCAATGCAACGCTGCAAACCTGGGCCCAATGCAACGCTGCAAACCTGGGACCAATGCAATGCTGCAAACCTGGGGCCAATGCAATGCTGCAAACCTGGGGCCAATGCAACGCTGCAAACCCGGGCCCAATGCAACGCTGCAAACCTGGGCCCAATGCAACGCTGCAAACCTGGGCCCAATGCAACGCTGCAAACCTGGGGCCAATGCAACGCTGCAAACCTGGGACCAATGCAATGCTGCAAACCTGGGGCCAATGCAACGCTGCAAACCCGGGGCCAATGCAACGCTGCAAACCAGGGCCCAATGCAATGCTGCAAACCCGGGCCTAATGCAATGTTCTTCAGGAGTGTTTTACTGCCAGTGCTCTCCCTGCAGTTGCCTTTACACTGCTCCACGCGCTGCCCGCCAACCACCACCATGAACGGATGCCTCGGTCCGCTATAACCGAAATCCGTTATATAGTGGTTCATAGTAACGAGGGTGGATTGTACAATACATAAAGCAAAGGGACCAATGGAGAGTGCAGAATATAGTTCTCAGTGTGAACTCACAGAGCACCAGTGCCATAGACAAATTCCAATGTCCACATTGGTGGAGGTGAATTGGACAGTACCCTCGCTTATGGGAGGACTGTTCAGAAGCCCGATAACAGAGAGGAAGAAATTGTTCCTGAGTGTGGCGGCACACGCTTTCAAGTTTCTGTACTTTCTGTCAGGCGGGAGCAAGTAGAAGAAGGAATGACCGGGTGGGCCAAGTCTTGGATAATGTTGGTTGTTTTTCCAGGGCAGTGTGAAGTGTAGATGGAGTCAATAGTGGGAAGTCTGGTCTGTATGGTGGACTGGGCCACATCCACAACTGATGCAACCACAGTATGTGTATGGCTGGTTTAGTTGTGTTTCAGATCAATGTCCGACCCTAGACTGTTGATGGTGAGGCTCTCAGAGATGGTAATGCGATTTAACATTGAGACGTTGTCTCAAAGGGTAGTCATTTAGTCAGAGGGTGGGCAGATAGTCAGAGGGTGGTCAGATATTCAGAGTCACAGAAACATGCCCTTCAGCCCAACTCATCCAAGATGCCCCCTCTAAGCTAGTCCATTTTGCCCATGTTTTTCTCATATCCTTCTATGCCTTTCCTATCCATGTACTTGTCCAAGTATATTTTACGTGTTGTTTCTGTATGTAACTTAACGACTACATCTGGCAGCTCGTTCCATATACCACCACCCACTGTGTGAAATGGTTGTCTCCCAGGTTCTTATTGAATCTTCTCATCTCTCACTATAAAGCTATGCACTCATGCTCTTGATTCTCCTAGCCTGGAAAAAAGACTGTGCGTTCATTCTATCTATTCCCCTTGTGATTTTACAGACCTCTCCATAAAATTACCCTCCACCTCCTGTGCTCCAAGGAATGAAGTCCTAGCCTGCCCAACCTCTCCCTCTCGCTCAGGGTCTCAAGCCCTGGGAACATCCATACAAATCTTCTCTGCACTCTTTTCAGGGTTCAGCTTCCAGCAGGGTTGCACAGCGGCACAGCGGCAGATTTTCTGCCCATCAGGATGAGAGACCAGGGTTTGATTCTGACTACTGGCGCTGTCTGTACGTTTGTGCCTTCTCCCTGTGACCGCGTGGGTTTCCCCCAGGTGTTCCCTCCTCATTCAGAAGAGGTTTATAGATTATTTGGATTTTGTAAATTGTCCCCAGTGTGTAGGATAGAACAAGTGTACGGTTGATTGCTGGTCGGCATGGACTCGGTGGGCCAATGTTTCTGTGCTGCATCTCTAAACTAAACTAAACTAAACTAAACTAAACTAAACTAAACTAAACTAAACTAAACTAAACTAAACTAAACTAAACTAAACTAAACTAAACTAAACTAAACTAAACTAAACTAAACTAAACTAAACTAAACTAAACTAAACTAAACTAAACTAAACTAAACTAAACTAAACTAAACAAAACATCTGTCATCTCCCTCACCGCAGGGTGACCAAAACTGAACATAATACTCTAAATGTGGCCTCACCAACGTCTTGCACAACTGTGACATAACATCCCAATTAAGTATAATTCCCTGACTGAAGAATGATATTTAAGGCAGAGATAGATAGATTCTTGATTAGTACGGGTGTCAGAGGTTATGGGGTGAAGGCAGCAGAATGTGGTTAGAGGGAGAGATAGATCAGCCATGCTTGAATGGTGGAGTAGACTTGATGGGCCAAATGGCCTAATTCTGCTCCTATACATGATATTATGATCTATGAAGGTCAACGTGCCAACGGCCATCTTCATCACCCAATTGACATTTAATATCACTTTCAGGGAACTATGTAATTGTACTCCAAGATCCCTCTGCTCTACTAAACTCCCCAGTGCTCTACTGTACACTGTGAAGGTCCGACCCTGGTATGACCTCCCAAAATGCAACACCTCACAGTTATTTGAATAAAACTCCATTTGCCATTCCTTGGCCAGGATCAAAATACAACTGTAAAGTTTAATAATCATTTGTGTCATAGAGTCAGACAGCATGGAAAAGATCCTTTGGCCCAACTTTGCCATGTCGATCATCATTGCCCCATCTATGCTTGTCCCACCTACCTGCCTACATTTGGCCCATATCCCTGTGAACCTATCTTATCCATGCACCTGTCCAAATGTTGTTTTTTTACTTTGTTCTAGTACCTGCCTCATGATTTTATAAACCTTTATAAGGCCACCCCCTCAGCTTCCTAATACAGGGGAAAAAAGTCCAAGGTTATCCAGCCTCGCCTTCTAACTTACACCTTCCAGACATGTTAACACCTGTGAACCATGTGTGATACATGTACAAACCACCCCAGGTCACGTACAGTAATGACAAAGGCAATTTTGTCCATACATTGGAAAATATACCAAAATCACTCGATCTGGTAACCATTCCTTAATGCTAATATAATGAATGGCATCAAAACACATCGGACTGATGAGAAAGAATGAGTAAAAGTGGAGAGAGAGGTAACTAGTGGAGAAGTTTTGCCAATTGTAGGAATGAATATGTGTACGTACTTCAGATTTTTGAATGTGATAATATTATGGGAGCTGATTCATATGTAGGGATGGTCGTAGGTCAGGCATTCATAACTAAGCAAAGGCCTGCACTTTCCTCTCTATCTAGGCCACACGTGATTTTATAAAACTCAGCCAAATCTCCCTGCAGCCTCCATCATTGCAAGGAAAACAACTTGCGTCTGTCCATTCTTTCCACGTAGTTAAAATAAATTGCCAGCAGATTGGCTAGCTAATGGCTCTGTGAATGATCGTAGCCCTTGTCTGTAACTAGTGTGGAGATGGATTATAATTAATTGTATTTCAAGCCGAGTTTTTTCCATCATGCGACCACTAGAATCTTTTATTTCTGTGTTCACTCTACACATATGAATGTGCCCGTTTCAGTGAATTTGCTGCACTGTGGGTGTAGTGTGTGGTGTTCCCTCATGTGCATTTATCTGCATTTGTGAGTGCATCACTCTATATTTACAAATTTCTCAAGTACCAGGAGATTCATCATCATTTAAAGAAGGATGGGCAAGAGCCGTGGACACAGGGCAGATGTATTTAGGGATGTCCATTAGTTGGGCATTTGTAACCTGAGGATGACCTGTAATGTTTATTTTAGGATGGTATCATGAGACCAACTTCTCCCTGGCGGTGGGCGGTCGAGAGTGCCGGTCGGCCCCACAGGCTGGTGCCGCATGTCCCAGCGGTTGGTCGAGAAACCACCGCCGAGAACAAAGAGGGTCCCGGTGTCGGGGGAGTCCGCCGAGAGAACAAAGAGGAATCCTGCGTGAGGGGGCCATCGAGGAAACAATGAGGGACCCAGTGTGGGGGGTTGGGCACCAAGAGAACAATGACGGACCCAGTGTGGGGGGTTGGGCACCAAGAGAACAAAGAGGGACCTGTATGGGAGGGGGGTGGGTGCTGGGGGAGGAGGGGCGCCAAGAACTAAGAGGGACAATCAGGACTATAATTAATACTTTCATAACTTTGTTGGCACCCTTTACATGGCGACTTTGCATACTTGTGTATTCTACGCAAAACAAGAATTTCACAGTAAGTGTGACAATAAAGTATCATTCACTCATCATTCATTGTCCATGTTCTTGCAACATTGGAATGAGACACTGTAGGAAGGATGCTGTTTTGATATGGTGAGTTTTTCTTTTATTTAATTAAGCACCCTCATTGTTTATTTGAATTAACACATTTTCTTTTTTTTTTAATTAACATAAATTAATTTGTTGTACAGAAGGAGAGATACTGAGGCTTGGCATCAGACATAATAAATGAAAAGAAAATGAAACTTAGACAGGGTGCCTGCATCCAAACAGTGAGTGAGTGCCAGTTTTGATCCCACACATGGAGCCCACACATGGAGCGGTGTGATGTTTAATGGTGCTTTATTGCCACATGTGCAAAGTGCAATCGCACAGTGAAATTCTTTCCTTGCAAAAAGGTCCAGTAGAGCATCACCACCCGAATAGCAATTGAACAGCAATAGTCCACTGAGCCCGCATGCTAAAGGTGCCATGGTTTGGCACCATTTTCCAAGTTGTTGGAACTCTCTGGTTGCTATGAGCGGTGCCTGATTCGGGCAAGCCTCAGGCTTTCCTCTGCTCCACCCGCAACCAGCGTCTCTCCCCTCCACGCCCCTCCATCTTTGTCCCCTTGGGGGCGCTTCCTGCAGCCGACATCAAAGACAAGGTAGGCCTGACCAAAGATAATAGAGCAGAGCAAGGTAGACCACTCGACCCTAAAAACCGTCGTATGTCATGGCGCCATTTTAGTAGGCAAAAACTTGCAGAAACATTTAAAAATAAAAATAACAAAAATCTGTGAATTGATAGATGAGATATATTCTGCATGTTTATGGTATCATCACCCATACTGTTCCCCCACAACACTGATTACAGTGCGAGAGGCATAACAATCGGCGAGTTTTGCCTACTAAAATGGTGGATGTAACTCTCCTTTGCGTACTACACCAGTATAGGCGATTTCAACGGAGTCGTTCATCTTGCTCCTCTAGTATCTTTGGGCCTGACTCCGGCTTCCTTTCCTCTCCTACCTAGTGGTTGGTCCAAAAAATCAGGAGTGGAGAAAGAGTTTATACTATACATTGGAAGATAGACACAAAATGCTGGAGTAACTCAACAGGTCAGGCAGCATCTCTGGAGAAAAAGAAAGGGTGATGTTTCAAACCTGAACCCTTCTTCGGCCTTGGGGGAAAGGTAGGAGAATGGGGTTGAGAAGGAAAGATAGATCAGCTATGATTGAATGGTGGAGTAGACGATGGCGGAGAAGACATGATGGGCCGAATGGCTTAATTCTGCTTATATAACAAACTTATGAACTTCACACTGAAAGTAGAGGTGGGGGTAAGGGAAATAAACTGGAGGCAAGAAAAGGCCAGAACAAATCAGGGCCGGCAACAGATGACGTCAGGAGGGGTGGAGCCCATAATGGCCATTGTTGGCTGGGGAAGGGGTGATAATGAGAGGGATACAAGGATGCAAAACAGTGGAACTGATAGGATGACTCAAGTGGGGGAGTACACAAGATAGGGAATGGGAGGGAATGCAGGAGTTACTTGAAATTAGAGAAATCAACGTTCATATATCTCAGCATATCTTCAACCCGAGCCCGAGCCTGGAGAGGGTTTCTGTGATGTTGAAGACATCCTGCATGGTTCCTGTACCAAAGAGGATGCGCCCCAGCTCCTCCAATGACTACAGACTGGTGGCGCTGACTTCACGCAACATGAGGTCCCTGGAGAGGCTGGTGCTCACTCACCTGCGACCCCTGGTTAAACCCTACCTGGACCCCCTGCAGTTCACTTACCAAGCAAAGATGGGGGTTGAGGACGCCATCACCCACCTGCTCCATCGTTCCTATGCACACCTGGATAAGCCGGGAAGCATTGTGAGAGTCATGTTTTTTTACTCTCCAGTGCTTTTAACAGTGCTTTTTTACTTCTCCAGTGCACTGCTAGGGAGCAGACTGACAAAGGTGCAGGTGGATGCTCCATTGGTGTCCTGGATCACCAACTACCTGACTGGACGACCACAATGTCAGGCTACAGAACTGTGTCTCGGACATGGGTGGTGAGCAACACAGGGGCCCCACAGGGGACAGTCCTCTCTCACTTCCTGTTCACCATCTACACCTCAGACTTCAGATATAACTCGGACCCCTGACACCTGCAGAAGTTTTCAGATGACTCTGCAATTCTGGGCTACATCAGTGAGGGGAGTGAAGCTGAATACAGAGGTGTAGTCAATGACTTTGTTGAGTGGTGTGAGCTGAATCACCTGCCGCTCAACACCGACAAGACTGAGGAGTCAGTGGTGGACTTTAGGAAGAGAGGAACACCCCTGTCCCCTGTCTTCATCAATGGTATGGATGTACAGTTTACCAGGGAGTACGTACCTTGGAGTGTACCTGGACAGTAAACTGGACTGGTCCAGGAATGCTGAGGCCCTGTAGAAGAAGGGACAGAGCTGGCTGTACTTTTTGTGAAGGCTCCACTCCTTCAACATCTACAGTAAGATGGTGCAGATGTTCAACCAATCGGTGGTAGCCAGTGCCATCTTCTTCGCTGCCGTGTGCTGGGGCAGCAGGGCGAAGGCCGCGGGCGCCAATAGGATTAAGAAACTCATCAGGAAGGCTGGCTCTGTCCTGGGGGGAGAGTTGGATTCATGGGAGGTGGTCTTGGAGGGGAGGATGCTCCTCAAACTGCGGAGCACCTGGACAATAAAGCTCACCCCCTCCATGACACACTGGTCAACCCTGAGGAGCACCTTCTCAGCAGCAGACTGGTTCCACCAAGACGAAGGACAGAACGCCCTTCCCTGTGGCTATCCAACTGTTCCACTCATCCCCCTTCTGTCGTGGGGTAGACTGAGACTGAGAAAGATTGATCAAGGTCTGAAGAAAGGTTTCGACCTGAAACGTCGCCCATCCATTTTAACCCAGAGATGCTGCCTGGCCCTCCAAAACTTTGAGTCTATCTTTTGCAATTAAAATTCAAATTAAGAATAACAAAGTCTAAAAATGTATCTCTTTATCACAGACCACTCCAAAGTCCCACCACCTTTCTCTTTGCAAATGCTCCTTGAAGCAAAGTCACTTCTTATCTCTGAGCACATTTCTGGTATTATAATGCCATCTGGTATTGGTTGCTATCTTCTTCTATTGAAATGAAACATTTGATTCAAACATTTAATCTTATCCCTTAAATGATAAAATGTTGTTTTTATGTACTTTTCATTGAGCAGCATAGCACAATAAATTTCAAGAAGTGAAATCTCGACTAAACTCAAACAACTTTGCAGCAAAAATCGGTTAGTTAACCTATTAGATTGCAGATAATTCCTCAAGATAGATGTGCCTGGTGAATAAAACAGTCATATCTTAGGTAACAACATTTCCTTCTATTGGTTCATTTGTCTGTGTGCTGATCTAATTGTTCTACTTCTGGCTTTAGCTGGGTAAATCTCATTTTTTACTTCCTCTCCATTATCACTCGCAATTAGTGGTGAGATGTTGAGACTATTTGCACAGCTGCCTTTGCTGCTAACTTATTCTTTCCATTTATCATCAAATCAAATCTTTACCCAGAACCATTCCTATTCCCACCTTTCTTTCAACCTCTGCAGAATGAACGTCACTGAGTTCCCTCTGGATTCATTTACCAATGAGCAATAGAGAGTCATAGAGTCATACAGTGTGGAAACAGGCCCTTTGGCCCAACTTGTCCACACCGACCAACATGTCCCATCTATACTAGTCCCACCCGCCTGCATTTGGCCCATAACCTTCAAAACCTGCCCTATCCACGTACCTATTTAATTGTTTCTTAAACGTTGTGATAGTACCTGCCTTAACTACCTCCTCTGGGAGCTTGTTCTATACATCCACCGAGCTTTGTGTCTGCCCGACCATTTACTGTGTAAGTCCTGCCCATGGTAAATTTTCCAAAATGCAACATCTCACATTTCTCTGTGTTTAATTCCATCAACCATTCCTCAGCCCACCTGACCAACTGATCAAGATCCTGCTGCTATTTTTGACACTATCTTCACTATCTGCAATACTGTCCACTTTTGTCTTATCTGGAAACTTTCTAATCTTGCCATGTATGTTCCCATTTATTATTTAATCATGATGTAGATGTCCTACGGCCTATCCTCACATTGCCATCTGAACAGAACACATCCCATTTCAGAAAGGAGTTAAGAGTGGGGCAGCACAGTGGCGCAGCAGTGGAGTTGCTGACTTACCCGGGTTCAATCCTGACTACGGGTGCTGAATGTGTGTAGTTTATACGTTCTCCCTGTGACTGCATGGGTTTTCTCTGGGATCTCCGGTTTCCTCCCACACTCCAAAGATGTGCAGGTTTGCTGGCTAATTGGCTTCAGTAAAATTGTAACTTGTCCCTAGTGTGTAGGATAGAACTAATGTATGTGGAGATCACTGGTTGGTACGGACTTGGTGGGCCGAAGGGCCTGTTTCCGCATCATACCTCGAAAGTCTAATGAGTCTACCTCATAAGCGAGTCTAGAGTCTCGTATGTCAGAAGAGAGAGGAATGACAGGCTTCATTAACTAAAGGATACTGGTGAATCAGATGGCGTTTTATGCCAATCTGGTGATTTTGCAGACTTCATAAACATTTCATTCCAGTTTTATGCAGTTGCTTGAATTTAAATTCCCTGGTTGCACTTTGTTCAAAACTCTTGCCTCCAAATCAAAATCCCAGGCCACTGAAAAAAACCTTTGGCTTTATCCATCTTGTTCCTTACTCCCAAATCATTCTCAAGGAGAAAGGAGATGGGGAGGAATTTCTTTAGTCAGAGGGTGGTGAATCTGTGGAATTCATTGGCACAGACGGCTGTGGAGGCCAAGTCAAAGGATATTTTTAAGGTGGAAATTGACAGGCTCTTGATTAGTACGGGTTTCAGGGGTTGTGGGGTGAAGGCTGGAGAATGGGGTTGAGAGGGAAAGATAGATCAGCCATGATTAAATGGCGGAGTGGACTTGATGGGCCAAATGGCCTAATTCTGCTCCTACAACTTATGAAATGAAGATCAGGTTTACCGACTGCAGAGTGGAAAAATGTTTCAAGGGCAGCACAGTGGTGCAGCAGTAGAGTTGCTGCCTTGCAGCGCCAGAGACCCGGGTTCAATCCTGACTATGGGTGCTGTCTATACGGAGTTTGTAAGCTCTCCCCCTGACCTGCGTGGGTTTTCTCCGAGATCTCTGGTTTCCTCCCACACTCCAAAGTCTGAAGAAGGGTCTCGACCCGAAACGTCGCCTATTCCTTCTCTCCTGAGATGCTGCCTGACCTGCTGAGTTACTCCAGCATTTTGTGAATAAATACCAAAGACATACAGGTTTGTAGCCTGATTGGCTTTGTATAAGTGTAAATTGTCCCTAATGTGTGGATAGAGTTAATGTGCGGGGATCGCTGGTCGGCGCGGAATCAGTGGGCCGAAGTGCCTGTTTCTGCACTGTATCTCTCAACTAAACTAAACTAAAATAATGTCCACATCTCTGACCTAACTCTCTTTGATGATTGAAAGATGATAGGAAACAGCATGGAAGCAGGGCCTTCGGTCCACCCAGTCCACGCAAACCATCAATCACCGGTTTACATTTGTTCTATGTTATCCCATTTTCGCATCCACTCCCTGCACACGAGGGGTAATTTACAGAGGACCGAGGACCAATTAAGCTACAAACCTGCATGTCTTTGGATTGTGGGTACAAACCGGAGCACCTGGAGAAAACCCACATGCTCACACGGAGAACGTACAAACACTGAACAGACAGCGCCTGTAGTCAAGCTCGAACCAGGATCTCTGGGGGCAGCAACTCTACCTCTGCACCAAAGTACCACTCGTTCCAAGTACTTTAAAAACATGAACAAATAATGCAACAGTTGCATGCATGCAGTCTGCTCATGACATTTGAAAATCAGTCTTCTACAAAGCTTTTGCAATTCTCCTGTTTCTTTCAGATTTATTTTCTCAAACCATTTTTAGACTGAAGAAAGCAGTTGCATAATTATGTGACTGTCTATAGTCCTTTGTCAACCAGTCCCCAAGCGATCATTACTCATCGGTGAATGGCCCAAGACTGCTCAGTTTGGTTGAGAGATACTAGTTCTATGTGTAGGAAGGAACTGCAGATGCTGGTTTACACCGAAGAGGGACACAAAATGCAGGAGTAACTCAGCGGGTCAGGCAGCATCTCTGGAGAAAAGAAATAGGTGAAGTTTTGGGTCTGAAGGAGGGTTTTGACCCGAAGCAACACCTATTCCTTTTCGCCAGAGATGCTGCCTAACCCGCTGAGGTACTCCAGCATTCTATATCTATCACATTAGTTCTACGTTATCCCACTTTCACATTCACTCCCGAAGCACTAGGGTCAATTTACAATTAGAGTCATAGTCATATGGGCTGGAAACAGGCTCTTCAGCCCAACTTGGCAATGTCGACCAAGATGCCCCATTTACACTAATCCCACCTGCCTGTATTTGGTTCATAAGCCTCTAAACCTTTCTTAACCATGCAGCTGTCCAAATGTCTTTTATTGATCTGCATCCTCACTCATTTTTGGGAAGTGGACGGAATGTGGAACACCCAGACGAAACCCATGCGGTCACGGTGAGAACACAGTCAGCACCCATGGTCAGGATTGAACGCGGGTCTGGAGCTGTGAGGTAGCTGCTCTACCAGCTGCACCACTGTGCTGCCTTGCGTTGATGATAAGCTTTATGACTAGCATGTACTTGAGTCGAATCCTAACCTATTCTCATTCACTATCCATCCCACTATCTGAGATGAGAGATCACAAATTGCAGCTCTTCCTTTGGTCAATTTCTTCCAATGGTCTGTGACTTCCCTCCTTTGTGTGACCAAATGTTTACTCCATAACTATTGAAGTCTGCAATAAATCAGATATGTTTTATTGCACTGGTTTAAAAAAACGCACAGCTGAGAATAGCTCATTACTGTGATTCTGCTTTTTTCTTAATGAATGAGATTGGAGGAAATCACATTGCAGTGAACTGCCAAAGAGTCATACAGCGTGGAAACAGGCCCTTTGGCCCAACCTGCCCATGCCGACCAATATGCCCCAACTACACTAGTCCTACCTGCCTGCGTTTGGCCCATATCCCTCTAAACCTGTCCTATCACTGTACCTGTCCAAATGTGTTTTAATCATTGTGATAGTACCTGCCTCAACTACCTCCTCTAGTAGCTCGTTCCATATTCCTACTATCCTTTGTGTGAAAAAGTTACTCGTCAGGATCATATTAAATCTCTCCCCCCTCACCTTAAACCCATGGTTCTTAATTCCTCTACTCTGGGTAAAAGAATCTGTGTATTTACCCTATCTACACCTCACGTGGTCTATACCTCTCATGGCCTCTATAAGATCACCCCTCATCCTCCTGTGCTCAAAGGAACAAAGTCTTAGCCTACCCAAACTCTCCCTGTAGCTGAGGCCCTGAGACCTGGCAACATCCTCGTAAATCTTCCCTGCATCCTTTCCAGCTTGACGGCATCTCTCCGATAACAGGGTGACCAAAACTGAACCCAATATTCTAAATGTGGCCTCACCAATGTCTCGTACACCTGTAACATGACCTCCCAACTTCTATACTCAGTACTCTGACTGATGAAGGCCAATGTGCCAAAAGCCTTCTTGACCATCCTATCTACCTGTGATGTCACTCTCAAGGTTACCAAGAATAAAAGGATTGGAATGGAGATTAAAACGCATCAAAGCTCGTGTGATAACGTATCACCAAAGTTTGGTATGAAAGATATGAAAACATTGGGAGCGAAGGGATACTTGGTGTCCCAAGAAACTGCAGACGCTGGAATCTTCAGCAAAACACAAAGTGGCGGAGGAACTCTGTGGATTAGGCAGCATCTGTGGTGGGTAGACACAAAACGCTGGGGTAACTCAGCGGAACAGGCAGAGAAGGAATGGGTGATGTTGCACCAATGCAGGAGAGGTTTGAGTTTTAATTTAAAAAAAATTACAGCAGTAGTTTTGCCAGGACTCAAGGATTTGAGTTGTTGGGAAAGGTTGGGCAAGCTAGGACTTTATTCCTTGGAGCACAGGAGGCTGAGATATAATATTTGAGAGGTGTATAAAATAATGAGGGGTTGAATGCAGTCTTTCACCCAGTTTTGGGGAATCACGGACGGGCTTAAGATGAGAGAGGAAAGATTTAATACAAACCTGAGAGGATTGTCCCATGCCAACTAATATGCCCCATCTACACTAGTCCCACCTGCCTGTATTTGGCCCATACCCCTCCAAACCTATCCTATTCACGAACCTGTCCAAATGTGTTTTAAATGTTGTGATAGTACCTGCCTCAACTATTTCACTCAGAAGGTGTTGGGTATATGGAACCAGCAGCTGGGGGAGGTAGTGAGGCAGGTACAATAACAGGATGTAATACATACTTGGACAAATACATGGGGAGGAAAGATTGAGAGGGATATGGGCCAAACGCAAGGATGTGGGCCAAACGTGGGCAAATGGGACTAATTAGATGGGGCTTCATGGTCGGCATGGACGAGTTGGGCCGAAGGGACTCTATGACTAAATATTACTGGGATGAATGGCATGACGCGAAACAGAGGCGGGAGTAGGGTTGGTGGAGTAACATTTACCATTACAGACCACGAGGCCGATTGCTAATCCTCTACAGACGGTGTGGACCAATCTTTGCAGGAAAGGAGATATCTTTACAGGGCAGGGGGTGGGCGGCGAGGGAACCTCTTCACATGGCAGTCCCGAATCGGAATGAACGAGGTTTGCCACCTGTCCAATTTGCCGAGACAGTCTGATTTTTGTAACGGCTCGTCTGGAAGAGGTGAAATAGGATTTCTCTGTACACCGCCGTGCTCTTCCGCCACTCGCCGCGACTTAAGACGTGGATGAATTCATGAAACAAGGTTATTAATGATTTTGTTTTTTCATCAAACGAAAAAAACCCAACCCAACCCAAAATAGTCAGAATAACACTTGGCTTCACTCTTGGGGGAGAAGGTACATCGTGGGTCTGATTAGACGGAGCCACTTTAAACGGAAAGGATACAGTGTTGGTGAAGGGTGTTTGTGGAGACAGACTAGAGAGTATCTGACTCACCAGCTGTATGTGTCTATCTGTGTGTGTGTGTGTGTGTGTCTTTGGGGAGGGCGCTGACGTTACGGGCAGAGTTAAAAAAGACGAGCGGGGAGATTTATTTATTTCTACTGGAGTCGGAGAAGCATGCAGCAGCCTGATACACTCTCTGGTGATATTTTTGCACACTCACGTACACACACACACACACACACACACACACACACACAGAGGAAGAGAGAGAGAGAGCGAGAGAGAGTGCAGAAGCGACGGGCAGGGCACCGCAACAAGACACGGAGTGGACAGACGGACAAACTGAAGAGAACAGGACAGGCACACACAGAGAGAGAGAGAGAGAGGAGAGAGATCCAATGTAACTTCCAACGAGAGCAAGAGACGGACGGATTGTAAAAGGGACGGAAGAATATATTATTTCGTGGAGGCAACCGACATCCATCTACATTTGCTGAACTGAAGCAGGCACGGGCAAGGAATTAATGATAAGATCACTGTGCAGAAGGCACGGCACGAACCACTGAGCGGCCGCCAGTCAAAGCTTTGATATCAACCACAAGGAAAATTTACTTTGCATTGCAATTTTTTTATTCTGGAATTAATTTAAATTGTCGCCTCTGCCGGAGTTTCTCGATCTGCCCACTCTGTGTGTGTGTGTGTGTGCGCGCCTCTCTCTCCCTCTCTATCTGTATGTATTTTCACCCCCTGTTTTCTTGCGTCCCTTGCAGCCACATGGAATAATGAGGAGTGCGGCTTTCTTGCTGTGTGCCTTGCTCCTGTTCACCGCCTGCCAGCCCTCTCCCCCAGAGCGCCAGAGGCACCAGCGCCGAGGGCGAGGAGGAGGAGGAGGAGGAGGAGCGGCCAGAGCGGCCGACTGGAGCCCGCACAACAAGGCGGCCAAGATCGGGCAGACCTACAAGTCTCGCCTCAAGCGCAAAGGGCTGGCGGTGGACTTCACCTTCTCACCTTTCTTCCGCAACTACCTGTTGCAGTTCTTCGGGCGGGCGAGGAGCGCAGACTGCCGCTTGGTGCTGGACTGCGAGGCGCTGGGCTCCTCCCTGGAGATGGGATACCCGCCGGCTAGGGCCGACTCGCCCTCTCCCTCTCCCTCTCCCCCTCCCCTCCCCAAGCGGAGGTCCAAGAAACAACCCAACCAGGTAGTGCTGGAGGTGGGGTGGGCTGACACAGCCCGCTGCGGCCACGGTGGCGACCTCGGCTCTTCCATCCTGGTCTACAACCTGACACGAGAGTTTCTGCGCTGGTCCGCTTCCACCGAGGGCAGACTGAGGATCAGGCTCATGCCCGAGAAGACAACAGTGGCCAGGTACCCAAAGAGGGAGGGGATCATCTCGGCGGCGATCAGGAGCTCGGAACCCCGGGTATGGCTTCAAATCTCCTTTGCAGGTGAGAGGGGCGGCGATGGGTCAGGAGGGGGGAGGAGAAGGCAGAGCAGAAGTGTGTGACAAAGTTGGGCAGAGAGTGTGGAAGAGAGAGAGAGAGGGGGGGGAGACTGACAACAGGGGCGACTGAGTAACAGTGAGAGAGAGAGAGAGAGAGAGAGAGAGAGAGAGGAGGAAGTGCAGGAATAAATGAAGATGGCATGCACACTGGCACAGAGCGAAAGAGAAGAACTGTGCACGAATAAATGAATCCTCTGTGTGTGTGAGAGAGAGAGAGAATGAGATATAGAAATTCGCGCTGAGCGATGGGCGTCTACAAAGAATGAAAATCAGGTTCACAGCCAAAGAAGTCTCAGGGAAAGATAGATGGGGAGGTTTCTAACCGCTATCCAGCCCTTTTTTTCTTTACGCGGCCGCTGAGAGTGTGGGGACGTTGAGAGATGGTGGTGATAGTGTATCTATTTGCCTGCCTGAATCAGCGAGGCTGGTGGAAACGCAGGAGGGGAAAAGTCTTTACTTGGCGCAACGGTGTCCTGAAAACGTGCACCCGCGGTCCCTGGTCTGACCCGAGAAATCAAAAGCATCCCGAAATCTGGGCTCTTGAAATGCGAATAACTATTCCCTCCCTCTCCACTCTCTCAGTTGGACCGAGTTTACCCAGAAAAAGAGGGTAATTTTACTCAAACCCAATACCCACACCATATATTAACAGTGTATCACACACAACACGTAGCTCTTTCGGATTTACACAGGTTAAAATTGAGCTGCGAGTCAACCCAGGTTTGCCCCCTGATCCAGATTACATTCGCAATTCGAGGCAGTGGAAGTGACCCAGGCGTCTGGCTGTCGAGTTGGTGACCTTTCGCCTCCACAGCTCCTGCTTGACCCTCTGAATGTTTCCTCTGGATTGCCCCGTGGATGGGTAGAGTGGGAAGGGAGAGGCGCAATTTACTGAGGGATGAACAAAACGTGACTGAGCAGGAAACCTGATTGAAACACAATATTCCCATTGTTGTAGTTGTAGTTCAGACCAGGAAGGGCACTGACGACGGCCTTTCGACCGGTTTAAAATGGAGCGTGTGTTGACACTTAATTTCCAGTTCAGAATAATTGGGTTGAGGTGCAAATGTGGAAGTGCGTAGAGCGTACACAAAGGGGCGGGAGTGGGAACATTGGGGATCAAGTCAGATTTAAAGACTTGCAGACAATTAAAAGAGGCTGGCATAACATTAGGTGTCCGCATTATAAAAGCCTGGAAAAGTAATGCAGGTGATTCAGAGCCAAAGGTTAAAGGAGGGACAGACCCGTCACCAGACCAGATGAAAGGGGGCTCAGGATCTAGTCCTGATCTTGGAGGAAGTAATGGGTCCGCCTTGCAGCTGAAGCCTTGTTTGATGGTTTTCTTGGCCAGGCTTGGTCAGTGTTACTCCACTGCATCAGCCCTGTAGGTTAGTGGTGCACCATCCGAGGAGATAGAGCCCAGCTTTGGGTTAAAAGGGTTTCTTTTCGATCAGATATGTTTTGCTCTTCTTTATGGCAGAAGAGGCAGTATCCAGAGAGAGAGAGAGAGAGAGAGAATCAGAGTTAACACTTCAGGTCCATGGCCCATTCTGATGAACGGCCAGTCACCCAAAACTTTACCTCCGTTTCCCTTTCCAGAGGTTCTGCCTGACCAGCTGCACATGCCCACGATCGTCCCTGTTTGTTTTGCAATCATTGCCTGTTATTGCAAAGTGCTAGCAGAATGCATCTCGTTAACTGGAGATGGCCCTACAGAAGATGACTTGGCTCTGTATCCAGTTCAGATCCTGTGAAGGCTGTTCCAAATAGGCATTGGCGGGGTAATAGTGCCAAAGGCTTGCAGATAAGGTTGGTGCCAAGTGCAGTCTGCTGCTTGCCAACCATCCCCACATCCCTTCCTTTTATGCCTGGCTCCATTGTCATTGAGCTGTTCTGAGCCAGCACCCAATATTATCGTTAACCAGTCATTCAGTGATCACGGTGTTGTCATTGAGCCTGATCTCCCACTTGCAGTTGGGAAGAGGAGCCCTAGTTTGCAGTAACTGTGCATGAAACCGTGGCATGTTAAATTGTGTCCACTGGTACAGGTCTCTGAATACCTGCCACTAGGCACTGAATAATACTCGAGCAGCTTGAATTGCCGAGATTCCTCAGTCAATCTTTCTTCCCTTCCAGACAAGTCAAATGTCATATCAATGTCAGCAGAGGACCAGATGGGCTGCTAGCAATAATTTATTTTAAATGATTAACATGAAGGTTTATGAGAACCCAAAGTGCCAATAGAAGAAAAATAAAGGGAGCAGTGAAATGACAACCGACAAGTGAAGGATTGAAGCTGTTTGCATTGGCCATTTAGATCAGCCACTTCCCTCGTAACCTGGGGCATCATTCAGACAGATGTTCTCTGTGCCCAGCGAATGGAAAGGTGTGCAAGCTTATCACACCACCAGGTTTGTTTGAGGTACATACGCCCATAATCACCGGCCACGCCGCTGGGAATGAAATGGCAATGAAAATTGGGCTGAGTTCCACCCATTTCATGTTGCAATAAAAGGTGACTAATGAGTAAAACTCCAGGGTATTCACATGAAAGCAGGCAAGAACAACGTAGGGAGCAATTGAGGGAAATGTTAAGAGTGAATGAGAGAATGTTACTTGGTAAACAATGTGAGAGAGAGAAAGGATATGTTTGTGGGAAAGTCTGAGAGGAAGTGTGTGTGTGTGTGTGTGTGTGTGTGTGTGTGTGTGTGTGTGTGTGTGTGTGTGTGTGTGTGTGTGTGTGTGTGTGTGTGTGTGTGTGTGTGTGTGTGTGTGTGTGTGTGTGTGTGTGTGTGTGTGTGTGTGTGTGTGTGTGTGTGTGTGTGTGTGTGTGTGTGTGTGCTGGATTGAAAATGTGTTTAAGAGATAGAATGAGAGGATGCAGAAGGGAGAAATAGTACAAGAAATTAAAGAGATAAAATGATAGAGATTTTGAGAAATTGAGAGCAGCATGAACAGAATAAAGAATATTCCAAGGAATAGAATGATTAACAGACAGTGAATGGGAAAGAGATCATAAGGTGAAGAAATAGAAAAGATGAATGGTAAAACAATTAGAGACACAGGTAAGGAAATTTAAATGATTTGGACTGCCTTCGAAACAAGTTCTTGATGCACAGGTGTTTGTCAGATGAAAAAATATTAGAGATGAAAGAAGATGAGAAGAATTGAGATTAGGTGAAAGAGAATTAAATTATATATTTGCACATTCTGAATAAAGTCTTGCTGAAAGAAAAATTACTTTTAAGCCAAACAGTATTGATATGTGAAAAGGTGATTTCACTGATATATATAAAAGAATGATTTGAAAAATATGTATAAAGGAAAACAGGAAAATGTGGGGAAACTCCATATTGCATTTCACATTAAATGTTTTCATAAAAATGTTGAGCAAAACAACTTAAAATGAAAGGGAATTGCTTATATTATGAGGTTGTACTGGCAACATAATGTTTTTTGTACATAATGTAAGCACATAGCCTATGTTATGATCATGGTGTAAATTGTGGATCTCATCCAAGAGTATCATTGATCTATTGCTTTCAAACATGTGTGGCTGCAGTTTCAACATGTTATCTCTTCATTATAATTCACCTCTCCTAACTGCCTTCCTCTCATACACTTTCCCATAGCTCCATTTAAACTCTTTGCTCAGAGTGTGTCTTAATTTCATTGCTTTCACCTTGAAAAGAAAGTCGTCATTCCGTTTCTCTGTGATCCCTCTAATTTTCAACAAATCTTCTCTGTTGATGTTTGAACTCGTTGCCAAAGGAGCAGCATATTGGGGGAAAAACTACATCATGGATGTCATTTACCTGGTTGCTTAACAAATATTGTTGGACTGTTGTGACAACATTTGTACTCGATCCTGAATTAAGTGATTGTGATGGTTCTTTCTGAAGGCCAGCACGGGCTCAATGGGCCGAAGGATCATGTTTTGTGTTGCATGGTTTTACAGTTCTAATTCACCACTAGTCAATGGTCAAAGATAGACACACAATGCTGGAGTAACCCAGCGGGATAGGCAGCATCTCTGGAGAGAAGGAATGGTGATGTTTTGGGTCAAGACCCTTTTCAGACTGTCTATCTTCAGTTTAAACCAGCATCTGCAGTTCCTTCTTACACACTAGTCAATGGTCACTCAGGAATGCACTAAACATACAACGTAAAAGAAGGGTTGGACGTTTCGTTTTAAGAGCCTCATTAAATAAAATCAGTTGTCAAAACTGTAATGTGATTGGTGCTAATTTATGTTTTATTCAGGATTGTCAAATTACTGATGCAAAGAGCAGGAATAATGCAAAGGACATAGAGACTTTCTAAGTTAAACAAAGAGGGGAAGGTTGCATTTTATTCAAAAGCAAAATTGCGAAGTGCTGGAGCAACTCAGCGGGTTAGGCTGCATCTCTGGAGGACATGGACTGGTGACGTTTTGGGTCTGGACCCTTTGGCATTTTATTCAATTTTTGAAACATGTTTGTATACCAGTGAATTGTGCACCTTGTCTTATCGAGTCAAGCTATCCTCCACTTCTGTTTGCTGGATGAGTTGCACTTTGCTGTGTTGAGGTGAGGCTCTTGCTTCTGTTCATAGTGGGTTGTGAGTTGGGAAAAGCAATCTGTTGCAGGAAACTGAACAAACAAGGAAAATCATGGAAGCGCACAACATCAGAACGAATGAAACATAAATAAAACATCAGAATTTATGTCGGCATTCTAAGCAATATAGTATCCCAAAGGTTTATGACATTGCTTAATGTAGTAACCCTTTAGGATACTATGATGAGAAAGTGGGACAACATAGAAATAGTGTGAATGGGTGATTGATGGTTGATGTTGCCACACTGTATCTCTACACTAAACCATCCCAAGGGAATTAAGTTCTTCTGATATACAAAATGTGTGTGCTTCTTGCCAGGACTAGAGGGCCCGAGCAATAGGGAGAGCTCGAGAGAGCTTGATTCTATTCCTTGGAACGCAGGAATATGAGGGGTGATCTTATGATGGTGTACAAAATCATAAGAGGAATAGATTGGGTATTCGCACAGTCTCTTGCCCAGAGTTAGGGAATTGAGAACCAGAGGACATGGGTTTAAGGTGAGGTGGGGAAACCTTTAATAAAAACCTGAGGAATAACTTTTTTACACGAAGGGTGGGGGGGTGTATGGAATGAGCTGCCAGAGGAGGTAGTTGAGGCAGGTACTATCACAATGATTAAGAAACATTTAGACAGATAGGACAGGATTAGAGGGATATGGGCCAAATAAAGGCACGTGGGACTGGTGTAGATGGGGCATGTTGGGCAGCGTGGGCAAGTTGGACCAAAGGGCCTGTTTCAATGCTGTATAACTATGATTCCAAATGATTCTCTATGATGCTCAATGCGTGAGCTTTCTCATAATGTTTCAATCCCACTGGTAGTTGTGGGCTTAGTAATGCTGCTGCTTTAGTCCCCTTAGTGTTCTGATTCATAAAAAATGACGAAACAGCAGATATCCAGTCTGCATGCCATTGACAATTGCTGAATGCGTACCATTTTGAACATGAATTGCTCCGACTGTCAAAGACAGATTTTCTGGCTGCAATACATGGCTCAAAAGTATGTCTTCCTTCGTTGTTTTAATGACAGGTTAGTTCCAATATTGGACCCAAAGCACATGCATAGTCTGTGTTGTACCCAATCTTAATAAGGATGGTATTATGGGCTAAAGCCTAGTATGCAGAGTAGGCAGATCATTATACTAATCTTTGGGCAGTGATGTTTTGAGACCACATTCCAAAAGGAACAATGTTTCATCTTAATCCTTGCCCCTCCCCATTCCCATCTTTTAACTTTGCAAAGTGAACATTCAGTGAGCATTCAATATCAGAGGGAACATCCATCAAGCCCTTCGGCCCAACGAGTCCATGCCGACCAGCAATCACCCTGTACACTAGCACTATCCTACACTAGGGACAATTTACAATTTTTAACCAAAGCCAATTAACCTACAAACCTGTACGTCTTTGGGCTGTGGGAGAAAATCCACGAGGTTCTGGGGAGGTAGACTCAAAATGCTGGAGTAACTCAGCGGGCCAGGCAGCATCGCTGGAGAGAAGGAATGGGTGATGTTTTGGGTCGAGACCCTTCTTCAGACATCATGGGGAGAACGTATAAGCTCCATACAGACATTACCCGTAGTCAGGATCGAACCTGGGTCTCTGGCGCTGTAAGGCAATGACTCTACCGCTGCACCACTGTGCCACACAGTTTTACTCAATTTAATCAACAGCAACTTGCAGGTTGGTTATTGAATCATTTATGCTGCTGTGATTTGACGTGTTTGAGTTTTCTAACATGTTTTTAAAGTTGCTGTGGTAGGAGGGAGACATGTGACAGATGCTTAAATAGTTAGTCTTGAATCTTCAACTGATTCTGTGCGCATTGGTAGGCATGCCACTTGGGGTAAAGTACAATTGGGAAATTGAGCATACGGCATACAGCAGAAAAGGAGATTTGGAAGAGGGATGACGAGAGGGAGAGAAAGGTCCCCCTAGTACGAGTCCAGATCATTCAACGTATCATGGAAACAATGATCCTACCAGGATCCCAGCAAGAAAGTGTCTGTGATGTCTGTGCTTCAGTGAAAGACATCTTCATTAATGACAGCAACCTGTACCAGCATCAGAGCAGGGCAGAGACTGCTCTGCCTGTGGTTCTCAAGGTTAGCTTGGCAATAAGCTGTTACCTGTGAGGATATTTCCAGTCTGGAGCTGGAGATATTTGTAACATCTCATTTTACCTTGTGTACAAGAAGGTTACTGATTTGTGTGGGAAGGAACTGCAGATGCTGGTTTACACCGAAGATAGACACAAAATGCTGGAGTAACTCAGCGGTACAGGCAGCATCTCTGGAGAGACGGAATGGGTGATGTTTCGGGTCGAGACCCTTATTCAGACTGAGAGTAAGGGGAAAGGGAAACCATAGATATGGATGACGATGTAGAGAAACACAGAAGATATGCAAAAAAAGCAGCGATGATAAAGGAAACAGACAATCTTTAGCTGTTTGGGAAGTGAGAGGCTGGTGTGATGGGTGGGGGAGGGATGGAGAGAGGGAATGCAGGGGTTACTTAGAGATTACTGATATCCTCAATTTTCAAAGTGCTGATGGCCTCTATTTTTATTGTCCTTTACCAGAGAGAGCACCAGATGTGAATGTATAGTTTTACCAGGCAGGACTCAAAGTGCTGGAGTAACTCAGCAAGTCAGGCAGCATCTCTGGAGAACGTGGACAGGTGACGTTTTGGGTCGGGACCCTTCTTCAGACGATCACCTATCCACGTTCCCTTGCCATGCTGCCTGCCCCACTGAGCTACCCCAGCACTCTGTCTTCTAATCATACTAACCTCTGGTGATTGCACAGAGAGCCGCTGGCAATATCTTCTTCTTGTGTCCACTCGTCTCTGATTTGCATGCCTGCACCTTGAAACCTGACACTCTGGGTTTAGCAGGCTTGTAGGTTTGACCTGTGGAATAGTGCCTTGGTTTCATTCCATTCCCGGGGTGGGAGCTGCTTTACGTCCTCGTTGTCCACCCTGGGTAGTTCTATGGAACTGGCAACATTTGCAGCAAAGTGTCAACTACGGTGCTCTGAAGCACCAATTGCCACTTTTGATTGTTGTAGTTGGCATACGAAAGAAGAAGCAGACTCCCTTCCCGTTCCCTTCTATGTCACTTTACTTGTCACTCTGGCAGGAAAAAGGATGAATCTGTAGTGAGGGGAATGGGTAGAAAGTAAGGCCTGAAGGTTGTAATGGTGAAGATGAGATGGTGGAACGAGGGGGGGGGGGGGGGGGGAGGGATTTGAGAAGGTGGATATAATGTGGGTGGAGCATCATTGACAATCATTCCTGCCCCATTGACTTTAGACTTTAAAGATACAGCATGAAACAGGCCTGTCTGCCCACCGAGTCCGTGCCGACCGGCGATCACCTCGTACACGAGCACTATCCTACACACTAGGGACAATTTACAATTTTACCAAAGCCAATTAACCTACACACCTGTACGTCTTTAATGTGAGAGGAAACCAGAACATCCGGAGAAAACCCACAGTCATGTGGAGAATGTACAAACTCCGTACAGACAGCACCCCTAGTCATGATCGAACCCGGGTCCCTGGTGCCGTACGGCAGCAACACTACAGCTGTGCCACCGTGCTGCCCTTGTTGGTGTCTTTGCAAGCACTGGCTTGGGAATGATAACCCAAATTACGGTGAGTGCATCTTATTCCATGGCAATCAGCTGATGAAGACGCTCCTGTCCTTCTCTTGGGATTGTGTATCATCTGCTCCTGCAAAAGTAATGGGGGCAAGTTGGTGAGTATTGTGCAAAGTGCTTGGCTCATGCCTATCTGGAATATCTGGATGTGCATACAAGCATGGAGAGGTTGGGATGTGGTTTGCAGCAGTTCTAAGTGCTTGAGAATGCGGTGGAGCAAATTAATATGCTGTCTGCACTGGAAGCTCCAAGGACAGATTGACTGTGCACTGTGCTGCTAGTTTATCCCTGTTCACCTCTGAGCTGTAAACATTCGGAGAATGCCCAATTTAACTTTTGTTCAGTGCAGCAATAGATGGAGTTAGTGACATTGTCTGTCATTGTATGCACCATCACATAGTTAACTCCATTAATTTCTGGTGCACCGCACATTTGTGTCAATAAGATCTGGGGATCATAGATCACAGTAGGTGGCACGGCGCTGCAGCGATAAAGTTGCTGCCTTACAGCGCTAGAGGCCCATGTTCCATCCTGACTATGGGTGCTTGTCTGTACAAAGTTTGTATGTTCTCCTGTGACTACGTTGGTTTTCTCTGGGTGCTCCAGGTTCCTCCCACATTCCAAAGACGTGCAGGTTTGTAGGTTACACGATAGCGTGACAATTTTAGGCCCACTTTACTCACCGTCGTCCCTTTGGTGCTAATGGAAGAAGTTTAATTGAAATCGGTGTTATATTTTTTAAGTTATTCACATTTTTAAAGTTTAAATCTATCTCCGAGGGAGGAGGTAGGATAAGGGGGGGATAAGGAGGGTTGAGGGGGGAGGGGAGAAGGAGGGGGGGAGGGGAGAAGGAGGGGGGAGGGGGAGGGGAGAAGGAGGGGGAGGAGAGAAGGAGGGGGGAGGGGAGGGGGAGGGGAGAAGGAAGTGGGAGGGGAGAAGGAGGGGGGAGGGGAGAAGGAGGGGGGGAGGGGAGAAGGAGGGGGGGAGGGGAGAAGGAGGGGGGAGGGGAGAAGGAGGGGGGGAGAAGGAGGGGGAGGGGAGAAGGAGGGGAGAAGGAGGGGGGAGGGGAGAAGGAGGGGGGAGGGGAGAAGGAAGTGGGAGGGGAGAAGGAAGTGGGAGGGGAGAAGGTGGGGGGAGGGAGGAGGGGGGGGGGGGGCTGCACCAATGCAGGAGAGGTTTGGGCCCAACGGGTCCACTTGGTCTATATATTTAAATCACAATGTGGTCTCTGACACTTTCTTAAATTTGGCTTGGACAATAATCATACACCTGTGTTTCTGCTATGAAAATTGCTAAAATTTATGAAAAGAACTTCCACAAGCTTAGAACACCCTAAAATGTCTAACTGGTCAATAAACAACTTTTGTAGGGAACAATGTTGGGAAGCACGAACGTTATGTGGGTGTGAAACAAAAGGACTATGGCAGAGTGATGATCTAATTTACTATCACAGCCTTTATCTTGGTCTCAGCTTGTGGATTTACAGCAGGTGAGGATGCTTTTGTGGCAGCATGGTAATTTCTGCAGCACTAGTAATTTTGGCTTCAGAAGAAAAATGAACTGGTGATTAGAATTAATCAGACTTTTAAATCACACTCCTGCCTTTTGCAACATTGTTTATTGCAGCAGTACTATTTTGTAAGGACCCCTTTTAAAATTCTAAAATGCAGAATGGCATGCCTCAAATAATGAAAGTATGCCCAGCAAACAGTGGAGATGTGAAATAAGGAAACATTTGCTGGAATTACATGCAAAGTGAAAAGACGTGTTTAGATTTAGGTCTCCTTTCTTCATTATGAATTGTTTCTGTTTAGATGTTGGGAACATAAGCAAATACATTTGTATGGAAATATATTCAATTACAGAACACGCTGTTTATTACCCCTGCTGGACAGGCGGTTAGGATTTAACTCACTGAATTATAGAAGCTGGTTTTGAACTTCTATTTTGTTTAATTTAGAGATACTGTATGGAAATAGGCCCTCCATTGAGTCCACATTGTCCAACGACCACACGTACACCAGCGTTATCCTACACCCAAGGAACAATTTACAGTACCCAATTAAGCTACAAACCTGCATATCATTGGAATGCGGGAGGAAACTGGGGCACCTGGTGACAGGGAGAACGTGCAAACTCTGCATAGACAGTACCCGTAGGCAGGATCGAACCCAGGTTATTCGGATAGTAGGGGCCTTTCGTCCCTTACTACATATATCCCTCCCTCTGGCTTTATGTTTCACTCATCCTTTTTCTTTATCTAACACCCTTTTGTCCCTTTTTTATCTCAAGCTTTTGTCACTCTGCACATCTGCCAATAAGGACTGCACAGCAGCGCAGTGGTAGAGTTGCTGTCTTACAGCGCCAGAGACGCGGGCTTGATCCTGACTGCCGGTGCTGTCTTTTACGTTCTCCGTGTGACCCCGTAGGTTTTATCCGGGTTTTCTGGTTTCCTCCCACATTCCAAAGACGTGCAGGTTTGTCGGTGAATTGGCTTCTGTAAATTGGAAGTAGTGTATGGGTGATCGTTGGTTGGCATGGACGGTGGGCCAAAGAGCCTGTTCCACGCTGTATCTCTAAAAAAAAATAACTCCCCCTCTTTTCACTTGTATCCACTGTCTGAAGAAGGGTCTCGACTCAAAACGTCACCCATTCATTCTCTCGAGAGATGCTGCCTGTCCCGCTGAGTTACTCCAGCTTTTGTATCTATCTTTGGTTTAAACCAGCATCTGCAGTTCTGTCCTATATCCACTGTCATTTACCAGATGTTGTCCCGTCCCCAGCTCTCTTTTTCAGCTTTCTTTATTATTCTGATAATTCATGAACTTTCATATTCACATTAAACTCCAGCATTTTATAAAGTCTGCGGAAGAGTCAAGACCAGAAACATCACCTGTTTGTGTTCTCCAGAGATGCTGCCTGGCCCGCTGAGTTACTCCAGCACTCTGTGTCTTTTTTTCTGTAAACCAGCATCTGCAGTTCCTTGTACCTAGTAGAATGATCAGGCCGGGTGGCACTTACTCTGACAAGCTCTGCTCTAACCATGGCTCCATAACACATTATAGAGATGCTCACGGCCCTGTTCTTTAAATTGTTGGCCATTATATGGGCCACTGGGAAGATATTCAAGTGGAATTTTAATGTGACAAGGATGGAGTTTAATATGACAAATATCTGGAGATGTTCTTCTGACCATAACCCAACCTTTACTTTATAATTTTCAAACTCCTCCATTATCTTCGGTAATTGCCACTGACATAATCCATTTTTCTGTACAGAAATTTTGAAAAATACGAATTACATAGCTACTTAATCATGCAGACAAGAAAACCAGTGCACTATGCCATTGGCCTATTATCTATTAGTAACATTTTTGGTCGTTATGATTTGTGGAGATCTAACTGCTTGCAAGAGAATATTCCCAGGAGGACTGACAACCAACATGTGTAAATGTGGGACTCACTAAGGGTTTTGGCACCACTAGATGGCATAAACAACTTTTCTACCGAATGTGCTTATGTGTTGGCCTATTAATTCATGTTTAGGTTCCAGAAAAACCCTCCTTTGCTTTCTTCCGCCGAGGTACATAACACAAATGAAGTTTACATAGCCATTTAAGAAACACACTTTTAAAGCTAAATGTTTTGATCTGCTTAGAAGCAATTAAACAGTTTTTCAATTAAAAAATCTCAAATTTTCAAAAAATGACAATATATCATGTAGTCATCGAGTGATGGAATCATACAGCATGGAAATGGGTCCTTCAGCTTGCACACAACTTGCACACACCGACCAATATGTCCCATCCACACTAGTCCCACCTGCCTGCGTTTGTCCTGTATCCCTCTAAACCTGTCCTATACATGTAGCTGTCTACATGTTTCTTAAACATTGCGATAATACCGGCCTCAACTACCTCCTCCTGCAGGTTTTTTCTTACCCCCACCACCCTTTTTGTATTAAAAAAAGTTACCACTCGGGTTCCTATTAAATCTTTCCCCCATGATCTTAACCCTATGTTCTCTAGTTCTCAATTCATGTGTTGATATGGATGTTGTTTGGAGTTGTGACTATAGAGAGCTTATGCATTATGTAGAGATGGTTTTAGAGAAAAAGCATGGTAACAGGCCCTTCTGCCCATCGAGTCTGTGCCAACCACCAATCACCCACCCGTTCACACCAGTTCTATGTTACCTCAGTTAACATCTCGTTACTCGGTGGAGGGGAAATCAGATGCCAATAAACCTACAAACTCTCATGTCTTGTGATATGTGAGGAAGCTGGAGCAGCTGGAGGAAACCCATGCGATGACAGGGAGAATGTGCAAATCCACACAGAGGGCACCTGAAGTCAGGATCGAATGCATGCCGCTGGTGCTGTGAGGCTGCAGCTCTCTCGGCAGAGCCATTGCACCGCCCTTATCTAATGCTTTTACCATCTCTGCATTCTATGCTGAAGTAGATCACCAGTCTCCTCTTGTCCAAAACGTACCTTCCACGAAATAAGTGCGAGCGCTGTCCCAAAATCTTGTTATCTAACTTGTCCTTCTAAAGACAATTTGTAGCACACATCACTACATTCCGCTGTGTCAGCATAGATCAAAGATTAAACCAAGCATTTCTTGGCCTATTTAGTTCAATGCTCCATCATGCATTAACTCATACCCTTGCCCCTGCCATCCCAAATTAGGCCATCAAGTAATAGTTTTAAAAGACTGATTTTTATGTTTAATATTTAATTTGTCGGACTGACGGCTGCCTCTGTATTTTACATGCTTACATTACTGATGTGCAGAGCATTTGGACTGTTAATGTTTAATTACACATCTCATGGCCACAGAGAGGATTTATTATAGCTCAGCAAGTATTTCACTGATACCCCTGGTATCTGGCATTGTGTGGAAATCACAGGAAAGCAGGCATAAGGTTTTAGTTCAATCATCACTGAAATTAATAAAGAAGATATTCTTACATTGCTGGCCACATATCTGTCGAGCAACATAACCATTCGGGTTTGTCTCTTGACCTTGTGTTCTGCACAGCCAAGTATGAATGTTATATTCTGGCTGAGACGGTTTGAAAACAAGTTGCATGGAGTCAGCTAAACCAGTGTTCATCACCGTAAGGGTTGGATACGTACTGTACCTGGCATTAGAATTGGAACGGAGTTCCGGACTATTATTTTAACTGCAAAAATACTCTTCTGCAAAAGGTACATCATCTTGAAGTGCTGCATCTACTCTGGACATTATTAACAGTCAGTGCAAGAGTTAGCACGCAGTGGCAAAATACACATATCATCAGCGCCAGAGACCCAGGTTCGATTCTGACTACGGGTGCTGTCTGTACGGAGTTTGTACGTTCTCCCCGTGACCTGCGTGGGTTTGCTCCGGTGCTCTGGTTTCCTCCCACACTCCAAAGACGTTCAAGTTTGTAGGTTACTTGGCTTCTGTTAACTGTGAATTGTCCCTAGTGTGTAGGATGGTGCTAGTGTATGGGGTGATCACGGGTCAGTGTGGACACGGTGGACTGAAGGACCTGTTTCCGTGCTGTATCTCAAAACATCATACTCGATGTGTACTGCAGAGAGGAGCATTTATAGATCAAGGAGATATATACTGTAAAGTACTCTCAGGTATCAGTGTTATTCCTAAGCTTTTCAAAGCACCCCAAAGCACTTTACAAGTGAAGTACTTTTGAAGAGTAGTTGTTTTTATAGACGAAAAATGCTTCGATAATCGGATTGTTTACATCGGTTTTGTTGACTGAGAAATAAATTATGGTTAGAATACAAGGAATACTTCTCTAGTCTGCTTTGGAAAACATCCAGGCATTCTTTTATGACCATTTGAGAAAACAGATAGGAACTTGGTCCATCTTGGTTTTAGTTTAGTTTAATTTAGAGATAGAATGGAAAAAGGCCATTCGGCCCACCGAATCTGCACCAACTATTCTTTCCCCCTCCCTTTATACTCTTTCCCCCCCCCCCCCCCACCTCCTTTACCACCTTTCCTCCACTAAAAGTCATTTAACAGTTCCAGTTTGAAACGATATATCAGTATTGAGATCACAACATCCCTAGCCAACAATTGGCCTATCAGAGAACCTCTCTGCCTAATGTCATCTGTTGCCAGCCTTGATTTGGTCTTTTCTTGCTTCCAGAACCGATGTAAATAATCTGATTATCGAAGCAGCAAGAAAGACTAGAATTAAGATGATGAGGTATTTCTTTAGCCAGAAGGTGGTGAATCTGTGGCGGCCAAGACATTGGGTATTTTTAAAGCAGAGATAGATTCTTGATCAGTAAGGGCTTCAAAAGTTATGGGGAGAAGGCAGGAGAATGGGGCTGAGAGGGAAAAATAGCTCAGCCATGATTGAATGGTGGAGTAGACTCGATGGGCCAAATGACTTGATTTTGCTCCTATGTCATGGAGTCAGACTCGTACATCGTGGAAAAAGGCCCTTCAGCCCAACATGCCCATGCCAACCAATGTTCACCAGCAGCACTCGGCCTCATAGATTTACATGCCCCATCCACACCGGGTGCATAGATTTGTTTAATGTTGGTAGTACTTTTTGGGATTGAAATTTGTTTTGGAAAGCAGCATAAATGTATGAGCATGAGTTACTGCCTCGCCCTGCCTGATATTGTTTTACATTAACCTCCTGCATCTTTGCACAATCACAGAATACCAATCGCACCCACTGATTACTGAAATCTCTTTTGCTGATTACTGTTACACTAAAAATGCAGTTTAAAGACTTAATTTGGCCATTTTTTTTTTTTTTGCTGTATCCCAGCATCCTGCTCTGCTCTCCTGCCTGGAGGCTCTAGCTGTGACCGGGGTGATCCCCAAGTTGTCCACGATTACGTCTGAGCATTGGCTGAGAACCACAGCCGACATATTGTGGTTCAAAGTTTTCTTTATCATCACGTGTACCAAGGAAGGTACAATGAAAGACTTTTTTTTGCATGCAGCTCAGCAAGTCTATCACTGTACATCAGCACAATCCCCCGGTTAGTACAGAATGTACTGAACACTCCACTGAGTGTCTGAAGAAGGGTCTCGACACAGTCTGAAGAAGGGTCTCGACCCGAAACGTCACCCATTCCTTCTCTCCCGAGATGCTGCCTGACCTGCTGAGTTACTCCAGCATTTTGTGAATAAATCGATTTGTACCAGCATCTGCAGTTATTTTCTTATATCTCTTACTACACTGAGTCTATATGCGAGAGGTGCATTTGCTGCTATTTTGCAGTCCCAGCTGCAGCTGGTCACAAAGGCCCATTGCAGCCGTCCACCCAATTTGCTCGTCCCGCGAACCGTCATTCCTCTCCTTTCACGGCGCTCTTCAGCCCGTCTTCCCCAGGGGGTGCCTGCTGCAGCTGACCACAAGGGGGCAGAAGTTAAGCCCCCCCCCCCCCCACAGCTTCTTCTCACCAGGCCCTTTGTCCAGCGTCCACCACCATCTCCCTCCACCCTCCTCTCCCCAGCTTCCCTCCACGGGCGGGTTTGCAGTTCTGCATTGGGCGAGCCAGGCCTGCCGTTGGGATACGGCCGCGGCTCGCCGGGATTCAACCTGCCCTCCTCTGCTTCTTACGTGCCTGTAGATATTCATTACGTTGCGTGTGATGAATTTGAGAAACAGAATAAGTGGTGATATACTGCATAGCCTGTTTAGCTCTGCTGGGCACAGTGGCACAGTGGTACAGTGGTAGAGTTGCTGCCCTGGAGCACCAGAGACCTGGATTCGATCTTGACCATGGGTGCTGCCTGTATGGAGTTTGTACGTTCTCTTTGTGACCGTGTGGGCTTCCCCCGGGTGCTCCAGTCTCTTCCCACATTCCAAAGTTTAATTGGCTTTGGTAAGAATTGTAAATTATCCCTAGTGTGTACGATGGAACTAGTGTACGGGGATTGCTGGTCGGCATGGATGTAGTGGGCCGAAGGGCCTGTTTCCTCACTGTATTTCTAAACTAAACTAAACTGCTGCCCAGAACTACAGGAGACGCAGATGCAAGGGGAAGTAGCCACCTGTTGGTTTCACTTCAAGTCCCATACCATCTTGACTAAGAAATATAACGCCATTCTTTCATCATCAGTTTAGTTTGGTTGAGAGATACAGCAGGGAAATTGGCCCTTCGGCCCACTGAGTCCACGCCGACCATTGATCACCCATTCACGCTAGTTCTATGTTATCCCACATTCTCATCCACTCCCGACACATGAGGCAGTTTTACAGAAGGCCAATTAACCTACAAACCTACCGCACGCCTTTGGGATGTGGGAGGAAACCCATGCGGCCACAGGGAGAACACGTAAACTCAACACAGACAGCCCCTGAGGTTGGGATTGACCCGGGTCTCTGCCACTGTGAAGCAGCAGCTCTACCTGCTGCACCATTGTGCCGTCCCGACAGATTGGTTCTAGATTACTACATCTACATGACTGTACTCAGTGCAGATGGGACATCTTGGTTGGTATAGGCAAGTTGGGCCGAAGGGCCTGTTTCCGTGCTGTATGACTCCATGACAATGATTCTATATCTTACAAATCTGAACCCAACATGACTTTAGGAGATTCTTTCCCATCTGGCCTATAGATTAATTAATTACTCTAATTACTTTAACCCGCTCATTCCCCTTGCTGAATGCTTGCGAGTTTATGATGGTACTCAACCAAAGTCTTTTTTGAATAATGGTCATTATCATTTCCGTAAATTAACTGGCATATTATTATAGTAACTTTCATTTTGAAACATTCTTTACTGGAAGATCCTGAGATTACGAAAGGCTTTAGACTTTATTACAAGGGAATTTGAATGCAGAGGAAGGAAGTCTTGTTGCAATTGCAGGAAGCCTCGTTGAGTATTGTGCACAGGTCTCCTTATTTAAAAAGGGATTAAAGTGCCATAGAGGGAGTGTAACAAAGATTCACTGGCATGGCAGGTTTACTGCCTGGGAAGAGATTGAGTAAGGTAAGAAAGTGTAGGAGGTGGCCCTACAGCAGTCTGGGGCTTACCTGGGCTTACTCCAGCACATCCAGCATGTGGACCAGACTTTGGACATTTTCTTTTGTAAATAGGGCCAAACTATGGCAACTTCTGCATGCATGAGCTATGCAGATGCTGGTGTACACAAATGGACATGTTCTGGAGCAACTCAGGGGGTCAGGCAGCATCTCTGGAGATGCTGACATTGTGTGACGACGTTCCTGTGTTCTTGTGAAAGAAAGGACTTTCATTAATATGTCTTCTGCACACCTCTTCCCCCCTCCCCAATATGGCATTTTCAAACCTATGTACCTCTCCCCTCTCCCATCAAGCAAGAGGTACAGAAGTTTGTAAATGCATCCCTCCAGATTCAGCAACAGTTTCTTCCCAGCTGTTATTAGACAACTGAACCATCCTCTCACCAACTAGAGAGCAGTCCTGACCTCCCATTTACCTTCTGGACCTTCTAACTATCTCTAATAGGACTGGACCTTATCTTGCACTAAGCGTTATACCCTTTATACCCAAGGGGCAGCTTGATTGTAATCATATATTGTCTTTTTGCTGACTGGATGGCACACAACAACAAAGCTTTTAACTGTACCTCGGTGCGCATGACTATAATAAACTTAAAGGGCCTGTCCCACTTAGGTGATTTTAAGGCAACTGCCGGCGACTAGGCTGTCGCCAACAGTTCGCCGGGGTGTCGCGGGCATGATCGTGAGGAGTCTTCCAAAAATCGTAGTGTCCCCAGGTTTGCTATGTTCTCTTAGATGCATTTAGAAGCACATAATATTAAAATAAGTAAAGTCATTTCAAAATATCATAAAATGCTTGTGTTTAACCAATTTATTTACTGTCAGGACATTTAACAGGTAGATTGAAGGTGACAGTTTGACGGACAGGTAAGCGTGGGAATTTTCGCGATGTTTATGGCCATCGGCCATTACATTTAAAGTGGACTCCAAACCCAGATATGCAACCCAGAAACCAGATATGCATCTCACTTACATTTTCAAAGAATGCCCACACACTTTTCACAAAAATCCACTTAATCACTTAAAAATATATATTTTATACAGCTATTAGTAAACTGGAAGTAAATCCAGTTTATGCCTTGTTACAGTGAAGCTTGGTTTTTAAGTAACCCATACAAGGTGTTATAGTTCAAAACTCTCAAGTACTTACCGACTTGTCAGTGATTTCAGCGAAAATCAGGACGCCGGAGAAGCATTGACAGCGTGGGGATTTTTGTGATGTTTCCGAAGACTGTGTAATCTCGACCTGACTCGGCATTGTCGTGGTCATTGTCGTCGGGTAAAAGAACATTTCGGCGATCTGCTACGACTTTGACAGTCGACGGCAGTCGCCAAAAAAATCGCCTAAGTGGGACAGGTCCTTAACTAAGCAAGAACAAAACAAAACGTTAGTCATGAAAAGGATCTGGAAATTGAGTAAAAGAATACAGTTTAGTGGTGTCTATTCACAAGCAATGATAGTTTTCACCTGATGTCTTTCACCTGGATTTTCCAGATATGTTCACCATAACTCCTTACAATAGAACATCATTCAGATCTTCACATACATCTGCCTTCAGGCTGAAGATACCTTTATTGTGTTGTTTGTCACTTCTCGGGCATAATCAGACAGAAATCATTGCAACTATCTATGCCTCTTATAATTTTATATATTTCTATCCTCAAACTCTAGCGTTCTGAACAAAACTATCTAAGTTTGTCCAACCTCTCCCTGTAGCTAATACCCCCTAATAAAGGCAGCAATTATTTAAATTATTAAACCCTGCAAATTTAATTTTATACATCTGGATTGTGTGTTCTTCAATGGGCATTCAACAATGTAAGAGACTTAAAAAACTTTTATGAAAAACGTATTTATATTTCTTTAATCCTATATGTATGTTTCCATCTTTATTTAGCGATTTGTCTGATATGGAAGAAAGTTAATGTAAAGAATATTTCTGAGTTTCACATTCCTGTGATTAATGTGAATGAGACGTGAATGCCTGGGATCCCTGGAACCAAAGTTGTTCAGTGGGAGGAATGGGAACAGGGGAAGGTTTCACCATGGTGCTTGGTCATTTGCTGGGAACGATTTTCCACGTTTGTAATGGACTTTACTGGACATTATTCAATATGATACGATATAACTTTATTTATCCCAGGAGGGAAATTGATCTGCCAACAGGCAGTGAACACAAGATACATGAAACATGAAATTAAAGTGACGAGTGGAAAGGATTGGGGATGTGCAAAGATTGGGGAGGGAGGGGGAGCTGAGTCAGTCTTCACCTCGACAGAAGGGGGAGGAGTTGTACAATTTGATAGCCACAGGGAAAAAGAATCTCCTGTGGCGTTCTGTCCTGTATCTTGGTGGAACCAGTCTGTTGCTGAAGGTACTCCTCAGGTTGACCAGTGTGTCATGGAGGGGGTGAACTGTATTGTCCAAGATGCTCCGCAGTTTGAGGAGCATCCTCCCCTCCTAGAGTTATCTTGCACTAAACGTTATTCACGTTATTACCTTCATCGTGTATCTCTGTGGAGATCTGTCCTTTTTCTTTGCTTCAGCCACAGGCTTTTAGAAACCTGTCAACGAGATCTCTAATAAACTAACAGGTAAAGTCTGTGCCGCCTCTGATTATTGTCATCCAACTGACTGCGAAGTCGAACTCGACATCTCTACAATGTGGATGGCTTGGTTGTAATAGACACAAAATGCTGGAGTAACAGCGGGACAGGCAGCATCTCTGGATAGAAGGAATGGGGGGGGGGGGTGTCAATTAATAATAATAATAATAATACATTTTATTTATATAGCGCTTTTCATATACTCAAAGACGCTTTACAGAGATTTTGAGAACATAGGGAAATTAATAAATAGATAAATAAGTAAATAAATAAATGAACAGAGAAAGGAGACAGTAGGTGAGGTGACCTTCAGTGGTTGAAGGCAGTACTGAACAGGTGAGACTTCAGCGATGTTTTGAATGTGGTGAGTGTGAGGGAGTCTCTAACGGTTTGGGGTAGTGAGTTCCATAGGGTGGGAGCAGCGATGGAGAAAGCCCTGTCCCCCCAGGATCTGAGTTTAGTCCGGATGTGGGGGGATAGGAGATTGGCAGCGGCGGAGCGGAGGGTGCAGGTGGGAGTGTGCCTGTGGAGGAGGTCGGTCAGGTAGGATGGGGCCAGGTTATGGAGGGCTTTGTAGGTTATGAGGAGGATTTTGTACTGGATTCTCTGGGAGATGGGGAGCCAGTGGAGTTTATAAAGGACGGGGGTGATATGGTCACGGATCGAGGTGTGTGTGAGTAGACGGGCAGCGGAGTTTTGAATGTATTGAAGTTTATTGATGATTTTTGAGGGTGCGCCATAGAGGAGGCTGTTGCAGTAGTCCAGACGGGAGGTGATGAAGGCGTGGATGAGGGTTTCTGCAGCTGTGGAGGAGAGGGATGGACGGAGACGGGCAATGTTTTTGAGGTGGAAGAAGGCTGTCTTTGTGATGTGTTTGATGTGTTTGTCGAAGGAGAGGGTTTGATCAAGGATGATTCCAAGATTCCGGATGTGAGGTGAGGTGGATACTGGGAGACCATCAATGTTGAGGATGAAGTTTTGGGTGGATTTGGTGAGCATTTTTGGACCAATGATGATGATTTCAGATTTGTTGCAATTGAGTTTGAGGAAGTTTGATTGAAGCCAAGATTTTATTTCAGTAATGCAGTTTGTCAGTGTAGAGTGTGTGGTGGAGGAGATTGACTTGGTGGAGATGAGGAGCTGGATATCATCGGCGAAGCAGTGGAAGTTGAGACCATGACGGCGAATCATTAGCGAATCATTAGGAAATCATTAGCAAATTTGCAGATGATACAAAGCTGGGTGGCAGTGTGAACTGTGAGGAAGATGCTATGAGGTTGCAGGGTGACTTGGACAGGTTGTGTGAGTGGGCGGATGTTTGGCAGATGCAGTTTAATGTGGATAAGTGTGAGGTTATCCACTTTGGTGGTAAGAATAGGAAGGCAGATTATTATCTGAATGGTGTCAAGTTAGGAAAAGGGGACGTACAACGTGATCTGGGTGTCCTAATGCATCAGTCACTGAAAGGAAGCATGCAGGTACAGCAGGCAGTGAAGAAAGCCAATGGAATGATGGCCTTCATAACAAGAGGAGTTGAGTATAGGAGCAAAGAGGTCCTTCTGCGGTTGTACAGGGCCCTAGTGAGACCGCACCTGGAGTACTGTGTACAGTTTTGGTCTCCAAATTTGAGGAAGGATATTCTTGCTATTGAGGGCGTGCAGCGTAGGATTACTAGGTTAATTCCCGGAATGGCGGGACTGTCATATGTTGAAAGACTGGAGCGACTAGGCCTTGTATACACTGGAATTTAGAAGGATGAGAGGGTATCTTATCGAAACGTATAAGATTATTAAGGGGTTGGACACATTAGAGGCAGGAAACATGTTCCCAATGTTGGGGGAGTCCAGAACCAGGGGCCACAGTTTAAGAATAAGGGGTAGGCCATTTAGAACAGAGATGAGGAAAAGCTTTTTCAGTCAGAGAGTTGTGAATCTGTGGAATTCTCTGCCTCAGAGGGCAGTGGAGGCCAATTCTCTGAATACATTCAAGAGAGAGCTAGATAGAGCTCTTAAGGATAGCGGAGTCAGGGGGTATGGGGAGAAAGCAGGAATGGGGTACTGATTGAGAATGATCAGCCATGATCGCATTGAATGGCGGTGCTGGCTCGAAGGGCCGAATGGCCTACTCCTGCACCTATTGTCTATTGTCAATAGACGAAGTAGGGGTTGTCAGGGCTTATGGGGAGAAGGCAGGAGTGGAGTTGAGTGGGAAGGATAGATCAGCCATGATTGAATGTCAGAATAGACTTGATGGGCCCTTGAAGGGTCTCGACCCAAAACGTCACCTATCCATGTTCTCCTGAGATGTTGCCTGACCTGCTAAGTTACTCCAGCACATGTGTCCTTCCATGAATGAGAGGTTTGGAGGTTAACTATTTCAAACAGCAGCAAGAAGGGAAGAGAGAGAGTTTAGTTTAGAATTTGGTTTAGTTCATAGATACATTAGGGAATCAAGCCCTTCGGCCCACTGAATCCTAGCCAACCAACAATCACCTCATACGCAAGTTTTATCCTGCATTCTAGGGACAAGTTACAGTAGCCAATTAACCTACAAACCTGCACGTCTTTGGAGTGTGTGGGAGGAAACCGGAGCACCTGGAGAAAACGTGGTCACAGGGAGAATGTGCAAACTCCGTACAGACAAGATTGAACCCAGTCTTCTCCGGTGCTGCAAGGTGGCGCAGCGGCAGAGTTGCTACCTTACAGCGAATGCCGCGCCGGAGACCCCGGTTTGATCCTGGCTACGGGTGCTGTCTGTACGGGGTTTGTACGTTCTCCCTGAAAACCCCGTAGTTTTCTCTGAGATCTTCGGTTTTCTCCCACACTCCAAAGACGTACGGGTTTGTCGGTTAATTGGCTTGGTATATGTAAAAATTGTCCCTAGTGCGTGTAGGAGAGTGTTAATGTGCGGGGATCACTGGGAGGCGTGGATTCGGTGGGCCGAAGGGCCTGTTTCTGCGCTGTATCTCTAAACTAAAAACTAAACCACATCCATGCCACTGTGCCACCCGTAGAGGGAGATGGGCAGGAGGGAGAGATTGTTAATATTAGCTTCTGCTACTAGCGTATCGGCTGAGGGGGAGAGGATACAAGGTAGGCAGGTGTTCAATGCAATGTAAGTGACTGGACTGTGGAATTAGATAAAACGCATCAGGGAGCATTATTTGGCAATCATTACCAGGTGAGAACAGCTTGCTGTTTGTGCCTCTTCTGTGAAGGCGGAAAGCAACCACTGAACACTTGCCTGGAGTGAGAAAGGGAAATATTGACCTTTATGGATTGGTGGAAAAGGATGTGGCGGCGAGGAGGGAGTTGCTGGCAGGAAGGGGGCGTTGATGGTTGGAGGGAGCTGTAGCCACATAGTGAGGGAGATGTGAAGAGCTCTAGGTCATCTGTTGCTCTGGTGATACATTGAAACATTTACCACAGGGAAAGCACAACCGGTTTAGCTTAGTTTAGAGTTATGGCGCTGAAACAGGCCTTTCGGCCCACCCAGACCGCACCGAATCCCTGTGCACTAGTGGAGTGTGGGAGAAAACCCTCGCCAGTCACAGGGAGAAAACGTCGTACAGACAGCACCCGTGGTCAGGATCGAACCCGGGACTCTGGCGCTGTAAGGCAGCAATGTCCTCAATGGGATACTGAATCCAAAGGTACCTTAGCTATTACGTAGAAAACATAGAAAATAGGTGCAGGAGGAGGCCATTCGGCCCTTCGAGCCAGCACCGCCATTCATTGTGATCATGGCTGATCATCCACAATCAGTGACCTGTGCCCAACTTCTCCCGCATATCCCTTGATTCCATTAGCCCCCAGAGCTCTATCTGACTCTCTCTTAAATTCATCCAGTGATTTGGCCTCCACTGCCCTCTGTGGCTGAGAATTCCACAAATTCACAACTCTCTGAGTGGAAAAGTTCCTTCTCAATTCAGTTTTAAATGGCCTCCCCTTTATTCTAAGACTGTGGCTCCTGGTTCTGGACTCCCTTAACATTGGGGACATTTCTTCTGCATCCAGCTTGTCCAGTCCTTTTATAATTTTATATGTCTGTATAAGATCCCATCTCATCCTTCTAAACTCCAGTGAATACAAGCCTAGTCTTTTCAATCTTTCCTCGTATGACAGTCCCGCCATCCCAGGGATCAATCTCGTGAACCTACGCTGCACTGCCTCAATTACAAGGATGTCCTTCCTCAAATTAGGAGACCAAAATTGTACACAATGTTCCAGATGTGGTCTTACCAGGGCCCTATACAACTGCAGAAGAACCTATTTACTCCTATACTGAAATCCTCTCGATATGAAGGCCAACATGCCATTAGCTTTCTTCACTGCCTGCTGTACCTGCACGCCAACTTTCAGTGACTGGTGTACAAGGACACCCAGGTCTCGCTGCACTTCCCCCTTACCTAACCTGACACCATTGAGATAATAATCTGCCTCCTTGTTTTTTGCCGCCAAAGTGGATAACCGCACATTTATCTATATTGTACTGCATCTGCCACGCATCTGCCCACTCACTCAACCTGTCCAGGTCACCCTGCAGCCTCCTAACATCCTCTTCACAGTTCACACTGCCACCCAGCTTTGTGTCATCTGCAAACTTGCTAGTGTTACTTCTAATTCTTTCATCCAAATCATTAATATATATTGTAAATAGTTGTGGCCCCAACACCGAGCCTTGCGGCACTCTACTCGCCACTGCCTGCCATTCTGAAAGAGACCCATTTATTCCTACTCTTTGCTTCCTGTCTGCCAACCAATTCTCTATCCATTTCAACACCCTACCCCAATACCATGTGCTCTAATTTTTCTCACCAATCTCCCATGTAGGACCTTTTCAAAGACTTTCTGAAAGTCGAGAAACACTACATCCACTGGCTCCCCTTCATCCATTTTACTTGTCACAACCTCAAAAAATTCCAGAAGATTAGTCAAGCATGATTTCCCTTTCATAAATCCATACTGACTTGGACTTATCCTTTTACTGCTATCCAAATGCACCATTATTACCTCTTTAATAATTGACTCCTGCATCTTCCCCACCACCGATGTCAGGCTAACTGCTCTGTATTTCCCTGTTTTCTCTCTCGCTCCTTTCTTGAAAAGTGGGATAACATTAGCTATCCTCCAATCCACAGGAACTGATCCTGAATCTATTGAACATTGGAAAATGATCACCAATGCGTCCACTAATTCTAGAGCCACCTCCCTGAGTACCCTGGGATGCAGACCATCAGGCCCTGGGGATTTATCAACCTTCAGTCCCATCAGTCTACCCAATACTTTTTCTCACCTAATGCAAATTTCTTTCAGTTCCTCTATACCCCTAGATCCTCTGTCCTCTAGTACATCTGAGAGATTGTTTGTGTCTTCTTTAGTGAAAACAGATCCAAAGTACCTGTTCAACTCTTCTGCCATTTCCTTGTTACCCATAATAATTTCACCCGTGTCTGCCTTCAAGTGACCCACATTTGACTTTGCTACTCTTTTTCTCTTAACGTATCTAAAGAAGCTTTTACTGTCCTCCTTTATATTCATGGCCATCTTCCCCTCGTACTTAATTTTTTTCAGCCTGTATTGCCCATTTTGTTACCTTCCGTTGTCCTTTGAAAGTTTCCCAATCCTTTGGCTTCCTGCTACTTAGAAGCAAGGAGCTGCGGTTTCCACATCCCAGACATGCAGGTTTGCAGGTTAATTGGCTCTATGTAGGCAATGGACAATAGACAATAGGCCCTTCGAGCCAGCACCGCCATTCAATGTGATCATGGCTGATCATTCTCAATCAGTACCCCGTTCCTGCCTTCTCTCCAAATTGTGACTAGATTGTAGGGAGTGAATGTGAAAGTGGGATACCAGAGTGAATGGGTGATCGACGATGAATGTGGACTCGGTGGGCCGAAGCACCTGTTTCCATGCTGTATCACTAAACTAAACAATAAAGATACGTTGTGATGAAGTGTCCTGAAGGAAGATCATCGACTTGAAACTTTCACTCTGCTTCTCTCCACAGATACTGTGTTGAATGACTCTGGCTCCATTGCCAATTTAGGCAGTGGATTCTAGACTCTCACCCATCCTTGTGTGTGGGAAAAAACCTTCAACTTTACTCCACTTTTTCCATCTTTAATCTATTTCCACTGGTTGTTGACATCTTTGCTAATGGAAGTCAGCCCATCCGAATGCTGACTTGGTAGCACAAGGGACATCAGGCTTTTGTTTTGCACTAATATTGTTTTTTAAAATTTTGTAGAATCACAGTCATACAGTGTGGAAACAAGCACTTTGGCCCAACTTGCCCACACTGACTAACATATCATATCATATCATATCATATATATACAGCCGGAAACAGGCCTTTTCGGCCCACCAAGTCCGTGCCGCCCAGTGATCCCCGCACATTAACACTATCCTACACCCACTAGGGACAATTTTTACATTTACCCAGCCAATTAACCTACATACCTGTCCCATATCCACTAGTTCTACCTACCTGCATTTGGTCCATATCCCTCTAAACCTGTCCTATCCATGTACCTGTGCAAAAGTGTTAATCGTGGTTTTCTCCAAGATCAGCGGTCTCTACGCACACTCCAAAGACGCATGGGTATGTAGCATTTAAACTACGTTACATTTACCAAGCCACAAGTTGGCTTGGTAAATGTAAAAATTGTCCCTATTGTGTGTAGGATAGTTAATATGCAGGGATTGCTGGTCGGAGTGAACTCAGTGGGCTGAAGGGCCTGTTTCCACGCTGTATCTCAAACTAAAACCAAAAATCTAAGCTCAGGCCATCGAATCCTGGCAACGTCCTCGTAAATCTTCTCTGCACCCTTTCCAGCTTGGCAACATCTTCCTTATAACATAATGCCTGAACCCAATACTCTAAATGCGACCTCACCAATGTCTTATACATGACCTCCCAACTATACTCAATACTCTGACTGATGAAAGCCTTTTAGACCACCCTATCGACCTGTGATGCCACCTAAATCTCTCTGCACTAAAACACTCCCCAGAGCACTACCATTCACATTTATTTAACATTGTTTTGTTTATTATGGTATTTATGAGCACTGTGTTTACAGACCCGTTATGCTGCTGCAAGTAAGTATTTAATTGGTCTGTTTCGGTGCATATGACCACTGAACACTCTCAAGCACTCTCAGTTAAATTGTCCCAGAGACGAGCAGGCACGAGCTACTTGCTCTTTCCTCATGATGAACATCTACCAGTCTCTGAAATTTCCCTCCTGTCCCCTCATTCTTCCAGTGATCTGGTGACCTGTAATGTTGTGACATTTGCATCTCTCTTTCCCAGCTCCTGCTTTCATTGTTGTTAAAGGTTACTTTCCACAGCACATTTCCATTTATTACCTCAGCTAATCATTAGCTCCATCGTTATTCAAATTGCTGGGGTGGAGAATGATGCTTTTATGAGTTCTCTATTTCATAGCTGACTGCGTTATGGACGTTTTGTCACATAAATGAAAGCATTTGCTTATGGTTCACTTTTTTTAAAGGGAAGGACTTTCAGTGAACTTGCAAATAATCCTAATTTACCATGTACTGTGTTTAGAGTCATGCAGAATGGGAAACAGGCCCTTCAGCCCAACTTGCCCTTACAAGCCAGCATGCTCCCCGAGTGCATGAAACGTGCTGCCAGGGGCAGTAGTTGAAGCAGATACGTTAGTGGCAATTAAAATACTTTTACATAGGTACATGGATATATGGAGGGTTATGGGTTATGTACAGTTCAATAAGTGATGGTCTTGCTATCATGTTTGGCACAGACATTATGGGCCAAAGGGCCTGTTCTTGTGCTGTTGCCTTACAGTGCCAGGGAAACGGGTTCAATCCTAACTACGGATGTTGTCTGTATGCAGTTTGTATATTCTCCGGTTTCCTCCCATACTCCAAGGACGTGCAGGTTTGTGGGTTAATTGGCTTCTGTTACTTTTCCTAGTGTGTAGGATAGAACTAGTGTACAGGGTGATCATCAGTCGGTGCAGACTTGGTGTGCCGAAGGATCTGTTTCCACACTGTATCTCAAAAATCTAAAGTCGAATCCCTCCCTGAGACTGGGATTACCTGCCGTTGAGATGAAAGCAGAATATTTTTGATATTTTTCCTGTTATTCAATCAAAATGAAGAAAAAGTGCTTTCACCTTGTCAGTTCTCATGCATGTTCTATGGGGCAGTGAGGTATTGCTGTGTTTCTCTAGGAGGTTTTCTGAGCAGTGCTTCTGATTAATGATCTGTGTGGAGATCAACTATTGAAAGCCTGAAGAGAATAAAACCACTTCTCGTTTCCCGCAGTGTGAGATGGAGTTTACCCATGCCATAGATTTTGGAATGTTATTTTACTCTGAAGCTTATAAGATTTGCAGGGCTCACAAAGAGTTTTCGCCGAAATGAGTTCCGATAGTAGGAAAACGTATGTAGGACATAGGGAGAGTAGCTTCATCACAGAGTCCGCAGCAGCTGAAGAATGTGGCTCACTATCTCATTCCCAAGCGCATTTGGCGAAGGGCAATGAATGCCAGCCTTGCTAATGTTGTCCATGACTGGCTGACGATACTTCCAGGCAAATAATCACATCTAGTTTTAGTTTCACTTTGCAGATACGACATGGAACCAGGCCCTTCGGCCCACTGAGTCCATGCCAACCAGTGATCACCCCTACAGAGGCCAATTAACCGACAAACCTGCACGTCTTTGGAATGTGGGAGGAAACTGGAACACCCGGAGAAAACCCACATAGTCACGTGGGGAACATACAAACTCCACAAAGACAGCACGTGCAGTCAGGATCGGGTTGAGACCCTTCTTCAGACTAGTTTAATTTAGTTTAATTTAGAGATACAGTGTGGAAACAGGCCCTTCGACCCATTGAGTCTGCACCGACTAACGATCACCCATATACTAGTTCTACCCTACTCGCATTGGGGGGCAATTTTACAGAAGCCAATTAAACAACAAACTTGAACGTCTGTGGGTGGAAACCGGAGCACCGGGGAAAATGCATATGGTTACAGGGAGTAAGTGCAAACTCCGTACCAACAGCGGCCATCGTCAGGATCGAACTCTGATCTCTGGCACTGTAAAACAGCGACTGCCCCGCTGTGTCGCCCTAAGCCCTAATTCTGCAGTTGGTCCAGGAATTCTATGAGTTACTGAGCAGGATCAGAACACAAGTGATGCAGCAGGATGAGTTTCTGCTTGAAATTAGGCCTATTTTTGCATCAGGGGCAATAGCTGAACGATCTTTCCTTGTAATTTCTTCCAAACCTTCGCTGATATTGCAGCTCCTATACAAGTTCATTTATGGGTTAGTTTGTGCACTTGCTTCCCCTATCACTCGACTGCTGGTAATAATCCCATACAGCTATTCATCAGACAGACACCATTTCATTTGTATAGAAGGCTACAGGACAACCGTCTGTTATATCGTGTCTGATTCTCTACCACTTGTACAATTCTGAGGACTCGACAATAAGCGAGTTCGGTATCTCGCCTGTGCATGCGCAGGTCATACGTCACAAAAGCTAAACATTCTCGCCGGCTGATAACAGTGGTGAAGAAACGGCTCTTCAATCCGGCTAGTGCTGCGGCAGATCGGAGGAAGATCAAGGAGGAAGAGCTGAGCTCTTGTTGCAGGTCTCGCACCTGACGGGCCACTCGCCACTGTGGAACTGTTGATGGATCAGCAGTTACGAGGCGCTGCAGTAATCCCTGCCGCACGCTCCGCACCTGAAGGGCAGTTTGTCCGCAGGTAAGACGGGTTGCAGAACGCTTTGCCGCAAACCTTGCAGCCGAATGGCTGCTCCCGCCCGTGGCTGCGCCGGCGGTGGGCTCTCAGCTGCAACGGGCTGGAGAAAGCTCGGCCGTGAGACCTCGCAGGCGAACGGGGTCTCGCCGCTGGGCAAGAGCCAGGTAGCCGGCGCGGAGGAAATCCTTCCCACAGGCGTCGGAGTTGAACGGGAGCCGTCCACTCGGGGCCGCGACAGCCCCGAGCATGTTGCGAATACCCGGACGCCAGTGGATGCGATGGTGTTGCGCCAACTGCGGCTGCATGGGGAAGAACTCACCGCAGAGCCTGCAGCGGAATTCTTGCTCGCCGGTGTGCAGGCGCCAGTGTTGCAGCAGTGCAGAGGCTGCATGCCTTGCATTGGAAGGGCTGGTCGCCGGTGTGCCTGTGTCGGGGCCTCGCCAAATTCAAGGAGTACCTGAAGCCCTTTCCGCACACCTCGCATATGAACAGCTCGACAGTATGCATGCGCAGGTGGCCTGGCAGCTGGGCGAAAGTCCAACCGCACAGCCCGCAACCATGTGGCTTTTTCCCCATTGCCCGTGACGGCGGACAGACCAGGCTAAAACTCCAGCAGACTCCCTCTTCCCCGCCGCGACGCCTGGAAATCAAGGGCAACCATCACACTCCTTCCTCATCATTTTTTTTCCTATTTGGGTACAAGATATAAAACGCTTGCAATCTCTTATCACCGGATTCAAGAGCTGTTTCTTCCCCGCTGGCTGTTGCTGCCTTACAGTGCCAGAAATCTGTGTTCGATCTTGTCTACGGGTGCCGTCTGTACAAAGTTTGCACGTTCTCCCCATGATTGTGTGGGTTTTCTCCGGGTGCTCCAGTTTCCTCCCACACTCAAAGTTTTGTAGGTTAATTGGCTTTGGAACAAATTGTGAAATTGTCCCCAGAGTGTAGGATAGTGGTCGTGTACAGGGTGGTCGCTGGTCGGTTGGGGCGAAGGGCCTGTTTCCACTCTGGATCGCTAAACTAAACTAATTAGTTGTGCAGTCAATTATTGGAGTAAAATCAACCAGACAATAGAAAGACCCTGAGCTAATTAGGTTGTGATTCAGCACTCTCAGGTTGGAGAAGTAAGCGTTTTACAAGATTCTAAATCCCAGTCCACAGCTAATCACATAAATGATGACAAGACAAACATATCAGTGGGTTTGGGTTCAACGTGTTCCGGTTTGGTTGGTATTCACCGCCCTAGATTCATGTGAAGAATGTTCATGCAGGCAAACTATCAGAAGCTGGCAGGCCCATGGACTCACCTCTCAACGAGAGATCTACAACACAAACAGAGCGCAAAATGATTGAAGGCACTGAAGAAATATTTGAATATGCTTACAGAAGGAGAACAAGCAATGGTTAGGAACAGAGGTAAATTTACCTGTGACTGACGCTGCAAAATGGGCAATATTTAGTTGGCCAGTTATTGAACACCAAGCCTTTCCTTTTGAATTCAGCAGAAAGGAACATGTACAAGAGAGTCAGGAATCAAGAGTGTTTAATTGTCACATGTACCAACCTCGGAACAATGAAATTCATACTTGCACCCGCATATCAGGCCGATAAACACAATAGATGGACGCAAAATGCTGAAGTAAATCAGCGGGTCAAGCAGCAACTCTGGAGAAATGGAATAGGTGACATTTTGGGTCGAGACCCTTCTTCAAACACAATAAACACTGTAAATGTTAAACATAGTAATTAAACACAATAAACAATAAATATTGTAAAAAAAGTTTGTAAACACAATACACAGATAAAATATAATAAATTAAAATATATAAAATTATAACGGCCGTACCAGTGCACAGAAAACATGAAGTCCCTAATGCAACCAAAGACAGACCATAGTTTAGTTTAGCTTAGATAACATTAGCTTCCAGCTTGTCAAACCAAGGCCATAGTGCTTCCAGATAAGTTTAGTTTAGTTTATTGTCACGTAGAGTGACAGGTACAGTGAAAAGCTTTTGTTGCGTGCTAACCAGCCAGCAGAAAGACAATACATGATTACAATCGAGTGACCACAGCCTACAGATACATGCTAAAGGGAAAAACCTTTAGTGCAAGATAACGTCCAGTATAGTCTGATTAAAGATAGACTGAGGGTCTCCCATAAGGTAGAAGGGAGGTCAGGACCACTTGCTAGTTGGTGATAGAGTGGTTCAGTTGCCTGGTGACAGCTGGCAAGAAACTGCCCCTGAATCTGGAGGAATCTAGGGTGGTAAATTTACCTGTACACCCCAGAATATTTGAACAACCAAAAGGCATGAGACAAGAGGAGGATGCAAAGATCTCCCGATGTCAAGATGAGGCTGCTCCAGCAATGCGACAAGCTTGACACCTTCCGGGACCCTGCGGCCTGCTTGATTGACCCCATCCATCACCCTAAACATGCATTTCCTTCAGCAGGAGTGCAGTGTGAACCACCAATAAAATGCACTGGCTCACTGCGTGATCAGTGTAGTGATCATGTTTAAATGTAAAGAGCACAATTCCTTATGTTTACTCTGTCTAATGCTCCCTTTCCTGAAGAACATTTTGGAACAAGAAAAGCTCATGAACAGATGCAAAGTGCTGGAGTAACTCAGTCTTCTTCAGACTGCTCTGGAGAAAAAGGATGGGTGATGTTTAGGGCAGTGACCGTCCCGAAACCTCCCCCATCCCTTTTCTGCAGGAGTAACTCAGCGTTGTTACCCCTGTGCATCTGTGGAGAACATGGAGAGGTGGCATTTTGGGTCAGGGCTCTTCTTGAAAGAACGATCCCGACCTGAAATGTCACCTATCCTTGTTCTCCAGAGGTACTGCCTGAACCTCTGAGTTACTCCATGAGCTTTTCTTATCCAAAATGTTCTTCTGGAAAGGGAGCATTAAACAGAGTGAACATAAGGAATTGTGCTCTCTAGCATTTAAACATTATTACCACACTGATCACGTAACAGTACCATTACTACATCAATAAGGGAGCCTTTCCAGTCAGTGCCATTATTGCATTCCTGCTGATAATTAAAGATGCTTCATACTCTTATGTGTCTGTGTAACAATATGAATGAAGAATGAAGAAATAACAGAAAAGAATCGCCAAAAGACACATTACGCCACCATTATCGTCGTTGAAATCAAGCATTTGCTTGAAGCTCCAGCATAAATTTGCTATGTAATTCCATTTTGTGAGGCGTTAAAAATGGACAGTTTGCTCACTTAATGTAAAGCGAGCACTGTTTATTTTGTTCTGCTCCAAACCTAGCCTGTCAATCACCATTGAATGAATGGCATTGCATGAGGAGGAATTGCAACAAGACCCTTGCTTTTTATTGTAACCAAGAGAACACATTTATTATGCATATTCTGTGAGTGGTTCTGACTCGGCTTAGGTAAAATCCTGCCTTTGGGAAAAACACTCCAATCTAAAAAGATTGTTCCCGCTTAGTTCAGAAGTGAAGTGTTAGGTGATTGCTATTTAGAGGAGAAAAATTAAATGGGTCTGATTTGAAAATGTATGTAAGGTCTAGGCTACTAGTGACCAGCGGCTCAGTGGAAATGGTTTGGTTGCCAGTTGTGGCAACCAGGGGCGGCACGGTGACGCAGCCGGAGAGATGCTGCTTTATAGCGTTGGAGACCTGGGTTTGACCCTGACTGTTGTCTGTACAGGGTTTGTATATTTTCCCCATCACCGCGTAGGTTTTCTCGTGGTGCTCCGATTACCTCCCACACTCTAAAGACGTGCAGGTTTGTAGGTTAATTAGCTTAGGTAAAATTGTAAATTGTCCTAGTGTGTAGGATGGTTTTAGTTTACGGGGTGATCACTGGTCAGTGAGGACTCAATGGGCCGAAGGGCCTGTTTCTGCACGGTATCTCTAAAGTCTAAAAGTTCCTCAATTTCTAATATTCGCATTTTGTTTGTCGTTTAGTTAAGAGATTCAATGTGGAAACAGGCCCTTCAGCCCACTGGGTCCACCCTGACCATGATCACCTGTATAGTTCTATTTTACACATTAGAGACAATTTACAGAAGCCAATTAACCTACAAACTTGCACGTCTTTGGAATGGGGGAGGAAACTAGAGCACCTGGAGAAAACCCATGTAGTCCCAGGGAGAATGTTCAAACTCCGTACAGACAGCACCTGTAGTCAGGATCGAACACGGGACTCTGGCGCCGTAAGGCAACAACTCTACTGCTGTGGCACTGTGCCACCCTTGGTTATGTATATTGTGATGTGCTATTCAGAGGTTTTAAAAATCTTCATATTTACCCTTGTCTTATGAAAATTAATACCATGGAAATATCTGAATAAAGAAGTACTTCTAGGAATCTATCAAAATCACACCCGCAAGTCATGTGGTCGATGAAGTGATGACGGAACAAAACATTAATTACTATTGTATTTTCAGAATAGATGTTTCCAATGTAACATTGGCATGGTGCTTAATCCAGCTGAATGTTAAGTTGATTGAAATAATTCTGTTCAGCCTGGCAGAGAGGCATGGAGGGATGAATGATACACTTGAGGTAAAGAATCACTTCTCTGTAACATAATCCAGAGACAGGGATCAGTGCTGTTCCCTCAGCAGACTGCCCAACTTGTCTGGCGAAATGCCTCGTCTCCAGAACTCACCAACAAGCACCAAGACTGGTTTGGCTGGTGGTGAGGGGAGCCCTCCCGTTCAGACCCTCTCTGCAACCTCAGGCTCTCACTACCAATGCACACTGCCCTCTGGACGGCTGCTGTGGAGAGGAGACGGTTGCCCACCTCTTCACAGACTGTGGATTTGCAAAGAGAGTCTGGAGAACGATGCAAAGCTCTTGTCACAGTCTTATCCCGAACAGCTCCGTAACGGAGGACTCTCTGATTTATGGGCTCTTTCCAGGGTTGCATTCGGAGACGGACATCATCTGCTGCTGGAAGGTCATCAACTCGGTGGAAGACGCTCTTTGGTTGGCCTGAAACTAGTTGGTCACTCGGCAGAGTGTGATGTCCGTTAGGGAAAGCCAATGGAATGTTGGCCTTCATAACAAGAGGAGTTGAGTATAGGAGCAAAGAGGTCCTTCTGCAGTTGTACAGGGCCCTAGTGAGACCGCACCTGGAGTACTGTGTGCAGTTTTGGTCTCCAAATTTGAGGAAGGATATTCTTGCTATTGAGGGCGTGCAGCGTAGATTTACTAGGTTAATTCCCAGAATGGCGGGACTGTCATATGTTGAAAGATTGGAGCGACTACGCTTGTATACTCTGGAATTTAGAAGGATGAGAGGGGATCTTATCTAAACGTATAAGATTATTAAGGGGTTGGACACGTTAGACAACAACATGTTCCCAATGTTGGGGGAGTCCAGAACCAGGGGCCACAGTTTAAGAATAAGGGGTAGGCCCCTTAGAACGGAGATGAGGAAAAACTTTTTCAGTCAGAGAGTTGTGAATCTGTGGAATTCTCTGCCTCAGAAGGCAGTGGAGGCCAATTCTCTGAATGCATTCAAGAGAGAGCTAGATACTCTTAAGGATAGCAGAGTCAGGGGGTATGGGGAGAAGGCAGGAACGGGGTACTGATTGAGAATGATCAGCCATGATCACATTGAATGGCGGTGCTGGCTCGAAGGGCCAAATGGCCTCCTCCTGCACCTATTGTCTATTGGAATGTTGCCAACTGGCCCATTCCAGACTGCAGGAATATGTGCTGAGGGACTCACTCAAGGCCAATGCTAAGGCTCTGTGGGGAAGACTACAGACCCCCAGTGTAGGGTCCTTTCGCTGCTGGACATTGAGGGGCAGTGTCTGGTGGAGACACCCTCAAACAAGGGAAGGGACTCACCCCAGGGGGCCACATGAGTGGCAAGGGTGTCTGGTGCAATGATAGTTTTGTCAACACAACCAAATACAATGGTGATTAGTGCATGTATAACCGCTAAGAATGTCAGAAGTGTTTTTGCACAGTTCTTGTTTTGTATATATTGAATAAAGTTTATTTTGGGGAAAAAAAATCCCAATACAGAATCTGGGTTGATTTGAGAGTGAGCTTATCAATCACAACTAATAAGCAGCCCCAGGGGGCTGCTTGGCAGCTTCTGCCACCTCTGTACAAAAGCAACATCAAAATCTCTTTGGATACACAAGGAACTGCATGCAGATGCTGTAACCTTGAGCGAAACACAAAGTGCTGGAGGAACTCAGGGGGGCAGAGAGGGAATGGACAGGCAATCTTTTAGGTCGGGATTCTTCTTCAAAATCTGTTTTTCTTTTTCCCTCACTTTCTTGTCTGGGTTTACACTGATGTTGAGGTAAAGCAGAAAATACTAGCAATATTCAACTGGTCTTGTAAGAACTGTAATGAGAGAAACAAAGAGCTGCCTGAAATGTTAACTCTGCTTCTTCCTCCACGGACGCTGTCTGACCTGCTGAGCATTGACAGTATTTTGCGCTTTAAGCCCCAGTACCCAGCATCTTGTTTTCAGTTTGCTTTGAGAACGTCATTTGTATGAGTAAGAAAATAACTGCAGATGCTGGTACAAATCGAAGGTGTTTATTTCACAAAAAAAAATCACAAAAGATGAGGCTCTCACTAGGACCTCTTCTACATCCCGCAGTTCTGCTCTTGCTTCCCCCTCCCCCCATTCGTAACAAGGACAGAATCCCCCTCGTCCTCACCTTCCACCCCATCAGCCAGCGTATCCAACAAATCATCCTCCAACATTTCCGTCACCTACAACGGGACCCCACTACTGGCCACATCTTCCCATCCCCTCCCCTTTCTGCGTTCTGCAGAGACCGTTCCCTCCATAACTCCCTGGTCCACTCGTCCCTTCCTACCCAAACCACCCCATCCCCGGGCACTTTCCCCTGCAACCGCAGGAGATGCAACACCTGTCCCTTTACCTCCCCCCTCAACTCCATCCAAGGACCCAAACAGTCTTTCCAGATGAGACAGAGGTCCACCTGCACCTCCTCCAACCTCATCTATTGTATCCGCTGCTCTAGATGCCAACTTCTTTACATCGGCGAAACCAAACGCAGACTCGGCGATCGTTTTGCTCAACACCTTCGCTCAGTCCGCCTTAACCAACCTGATCTCCCGGTGGCTGAGCAACTCCCCCTCCCACTCCCAGTCTGACCTTTCTGTCATGGGCCTCCTCCAGTGCCATAGTGAGGTCCATTGGAAATTGGAGGAACAGCACCTTATATTTCGCTTGGGCAGTTTGCAGCCCAGCGGTATGAACATTGACTTCTCCAACTTTAGATAGTTCCTCTGTCCCTCTCTTCCCCTCCCCCTTCCCAGTTCTCCCTCTATCTTCCTGTCTCCACCTATATCCTTCCTTTGTCCCGCCCCCCTGACATCAGTCTGAAGAAGGGTCTCGACCCGAAACGTTACCCATTCCTTCTCTCCTGAGATGCTGCCTGACCTGCTGAGTTTCTCCAGCATTTTGTCAATTGTATGAGACTCGCATGTTGGAAGAAAGCATCATTTGCAACACACCAGAGGAATATAAAAGCAGTTTTAAATGACTTCAAGGTTTTAACATCCATTATCCTACTTGGAAGTTCATTTAAATGTTAATCAGTGTTTGTGTGTCCAGAAGAATTTTCTGATATTGATTTTAATTTTGCTTTTCACAATTTGAACACTGTACTCTTTGCCTCAGAGGTGTGCCTTAGAGTAACGCTTAATGTTTACTGATTTAAAAAAATTTTGAGGCTATAATCCTGGCAGTTAGGCTCAAGAATTGATTATGGAGCATATCTCATGGTGGCTCACCATTCCCTGTCATGGTCAGCACTTGTGGGCTTCTTTCATCTTGAGATAAACAAAGTCATTTTCATGTCTTTTAATCAGCCTCACATCGATCCAGCTGACCCCTTGTGGCGACGCTGAGTTTTCTGTGGAGTTGCAACCTCGTGGAACAATTTGGTCTTTGCACAGCATCAAACCATAGTGATACAGGCAGCACAGCCCCTAAACAATGCCAACAGTTGAAGCATTGGCAGGAGACACCTTCCTGAAAGCTGATTGAATCAGTGCTGGGCTGTACCCACACCAAGAACACATGCATTTCTACAGAAACAAGGAACTGCAGATGGTGGTTTACCACGGAAAGGCACAAAATGCTGGAGTAATCCAGCATATCCGGCAGCATCCCTGAAGAACACGGATAGGTGAGGTTTCAGGTCAGGATCCTTTTGAACAATCTGAAGAAGGGTCCCGACCTAAATCGTCACCTATCCATGTTCTCCAGGGACGCTGTCTGACCCACCGAGTTACTCCAGCACTTTGTGTTTTTCCTTGTCAACACATGGATTTTCCAGGTTATTCCTTCTCTCCACTTCCACTGGGTAGAAGATACAGAAGCTTGAAAGCATGCACCACCATACTCAGGAACAGCCTCTCTGTAATCAGGCTTCTGAACGGCTCTTCCAGAAGCTTTGGCTCAGTCTGAATCTCCCCAATTGCAGACATTGGACTGTCTTTGCAACTATTGTGCTGCAATGCTGAGAACTATATTCTGTACTCTGTATCTTTCCCTTGGCTCTATCTATTGTACTTGAGTTTGGTTTGATTGTATTTATGTATAGTATTATTTTGATTTTGATTGGTCGCCATTCAAAACAAATCTTTTCATTGTACCTTGTTCCACGTGACTATAGTAAAAAATCTAAACCTAAATCTAACATTCTTGCTAAATTCACAATCTCCCACTATTCTGCCTTCTCTACAATATTTTTCTGGTGCAAATATTTCAGCACAGCACAGTAGCAGTAGAGATGCTGCCTTACAGCACCAGAGACCCAGATTCGATCTTGACTGGTTGCTGTTTGTACGGAGTTTGTACATTCTCCCTGTGACCCCGTGGGTTTTCTCCGGGTGCTCTGGTTTCCTCCCAGATTCCAAAGACATGCAGGTTTGTAGATTAATTGACTTTGGTAGAATTGTAAATCGTCCCTATCCTAGTGTGTAGGATAGTGCTAGTGTACAGGGTGATCAATGGTCAGCACAGCCTCGGTGGGTCGAAGGGCCATTTCCGTGCTGTATCTCTAAAGTCTAAAGCAAAGACCCAGAGTGTGTCTATGAGGCTTGTACATGATGGAACTCCCTGGTGCAGTAGAATACTTTTGGTCAGCTCTTTGCATGTCAGGAGAACCACATTTCTCCAGCCTTCCTCAAATAATTGAATCATTTGATAAGGATTAGCCTTGTAGCTCTTTTCAATACTGCTTCCCAAGCTCAAATCATTCTCTTGTGGTCAAGAACTGTTTAAAAAATAAATAAAACAGCTGCTGTTTATCTTGTATAAAAAGCCGTACATTTACACAGCGTGATTTGACAATCGCTCACTGGATGGAACAATGAATTTAATGCTCTCTCTCCAACTGGAGCAAGGAATTCCTCACTTTGCATTCACCATTAATCTGTACTGCAAGGAAATGAAGAATCTCGACAATATTGCATTATTTTTTTCTGTCCCTTATGGCGTCATAAAAACCTGACAGGCAAGGAAAGATCATCTGGTCCATCAAGCCTCCGTAATGTGCTCCTCTTCCCATAAATTTGATTTAAATGGCTATCATAACAGCATACGAAGTAGGAACAAGAGATGTCATACACCCCTTGAGCATGTTTCGCCATTCAACTGGATCATCGTGGATCCTGTGCCTGGTTGCCCAGTTCCCATGCCTTCCAATTCCTTTGGTGTCCTTTTGCAGTGGAGAATTTTCTTCCCAGCTGCTATCAGGCAGCTGAACCATCCACTCACCAACAAGAGAGCAGTCCTGGCCTCCCACCTACCTCATTGGGAACCCTCGATCTATCTTTAATCAGACTATACTGGACTTTATCTTGCACCGAACGTTATACCCCCATATATCTGTACACTGTGGATGGCTTGATTGTAATCACGTTTTGTGTCGAGACCTTTCTTCAGACTCACACTGATTCAAATTCAGACTGACTCTAAAGAAGGGTCTCGACCCGAAACGTCAACAATTCTATTTCTCCAGAGTTGCTGCCTGATCTGCTGAGATACTCCGGCATTTTGTATCAGACTACAATGCAATCTCCTTATCTGCTCACTTATCTTTATGCTGATATGCTATAAACTATGTGCTGGCATTGGAGAGGGTCCAGAGGAGGCTTCCAAGAATTATTCCAGGAATGAGTGGGTTAACATATGATGAGCGTTTGATGACACTGGGCCTGTACTCGCTGGAGTTTAGAAGGATGAGGAGGGATCTCATTGAAATCTACTGAATAGTGAAAAAAAGGGCTGTGTAGAGTGCATGGGGAGAGAATGTTTCCATCAATGGGAGAGTTTAGGACCAGAGGCCATAGCCTCAGAATAAAAGGACGTACATTTAGAAAGGAGATGAGGAAGAATTTCTTTCATCAGAGGGTGGTGAATCTGTGGAATTTATTGCCACCGACTGTGAAGGTCAAGTCAATGGATATATTTAAGGCGGAGATTGAGAGATTCTTGATTAGTAAGGATGTCAGGGGGTATCGGGAGAAGGCAGGAGAATGGCTTTGAGAGGGAAAGAAAGATCAGCCATGATTGAATGGTGGAGTAGACGATGAGCTGAATGGCCTAATTGTGCTCCTATAACTTAAGAACCTTTGAACTTATGAACTATATTTCCTACAGATACTTTTTTCATTGTCCTAAGACTTGGGATAATTCAAAAATACTATGCATATTGGTTCCTTCTTGTCCACCTCCCACTTACATGCTCTCAGGGCATGATAACATCCTGACGGCCAGGGTCAATTGAGACGTTAACTTTTAAACTTTAAAATGTCAATAACTTTAAAAATATAACACCAATTTGAACAAAACTTCCTCCAGCCCAGGACAATGGTGAGTAAGTTGAGCCTAAAACTGTCAAGCTATCATGTACCGTTTCGGCTGTATTTCCGGATCCACGGACACAAACAAACGGCCAAACAAACAAGATGAGAGTTTTAGTAATATATATATAAAGATAGATGGGCCAAATGCAGGCAAACAAGACTAGTTTAGATGGGGCATCTTGGTCGGCATGGATGAGGTGGGCTGAATGGCTTGTTTATGGTGGATACCGTTATGATAATGATGTATAAGGCTTTTGGACAGGCACATGGATATGCAAGAAATGGCGGGACATGGATCACATGCAGGCAGAGGAGATTATTTAACTTGAGTTCAGCTTGAATGCATTCATGCCAAAATGGGGCATCTTGTTGGCACGGTCGAGTTGGTTGAAGGGCCTGTTTCTGTGTTATATGATTCTATGACTCAATATCTCCTCATTCCTGTCCTAAGATGGTCCCAAATTTCCATATCCTAAGAGTGTAACTACTCGTTAAAGACGAGAACTCAGGGGTAACTATTGCTCATTGATATCTGTTGGTAAAAAAATGGGGTGATTCTGTCTTTAAGGCAAGGTCACTTTGTTTTCTTTGTTCGTACGTTTGATGCACAGTCTCAGTGAAAGGGATCATTAAAAAGAAACAGAAAGCAGTGTCAGTTTCTGGTTGACGAGGGGCAATTATTTTATCCAGACACCAAGCTAAACATGAGATTTGTCTTGTCTGTCAGGGAATGAAGCAATCTCACCCATTCAACTGTTTTTCATTTTTGTTTTATCACTATTCAATAGAGTAGAAGTTGGGAGGTCATGTTGTGTTTTTCTAAGATGTTGGTGAGGCCGCATTTAGAGTATTGTGTTCAATTGTGGGTGCCATGTTACAGGAAAGATGTTATCAAGCTGGAAAAGGTGCAGAGAAGATTTATGAGGATGTGGCCAGGAATCGAGGACTTGAGCAATAGAGAGAGATTGAGCAGGCTAGGACTCTCTTCCTTGGCGTGCAGGAGGATGAGGGGCGATCTTATAGAGGTGTACAAAATCCTGAGAGAAATAGATCGGGTTAACTCACAGTCTTTTGCCCAGAGTAACGGAATTGAGAAACAGATGGCATAGGTTTAGGTGAGTGGTGAAAGATTTAATAGGAATTTGAGGGGTAACTTTTTCACACAAAGGATATTGGGTGTATGGAATGAGTTGATAGAGGAGGCAGTTAGTATCACAACATTTAAGAAACATTTACATGGATAGGACAGGTTTAGAGAGATATGGGCCAAACACACGCAGGTGGAACAAGTGTAGATGGGACAAGTTGATCAGTGAGGGCAAGTTGGGCTGAAGGGCCTGTTTCCACGATGTATCACTCTATGAATCTTTAACTCCATGACTTGATCACAGCTAAGGAATACATTTTTGTATGCTAGCCTTGGACAGCACAGTTTTAGTGGAGCAGGGAGTGGCGAACTTGACACAATGCACCAACCATAAATTTTCATAACGCCACACTTCTCACATCTCTCATTTTAATTGGGATGAAACGTCAAAGGGATGCAGCACTGAAAAAAACTATACAACCATTAAATTGTTACAACAAAATGAAGAGACTGCTCAGTCCATTGACTCCTGTTTACAGTTTACAGTTTAGTTTATTGTCTCGTGTTCCGAGGTACAGTGAAAAGCTTTTGTTGCGTGCTCTCCAGTCAGCTGAAAGACAATACATGATTACAATCGATCCATTTACAGTGTAAGGGAATAACATTTAGTGCAAGGTAAAGCCAGGAAAATCCGATCAAGGCTAGTCCGAGGGTCACCAAGAAGGTAGATATTAGTTCAGCACTGCTCTCTGGTTGTGGGAGGATGATTCAGTTGCCTGATAACAGCTGGGTAGAAACTGAACCTGAATCTGGAGGTGTGCATTTTCACATTTCTATACCTTTTACCTGATGGGAGAGGGGAGAAGAGGGAGTGGCCAGGGTGCGACTCGTCCTTGCTTATGCTGCTGGCCGTGCTGAGGCAGCGTGAGATATAAATGGAGTCAATAGAAGGGAGGTTGGTTTGTGTAATTGCCTGCGCTGTGTCCAAAGTGCAGCAATTTCTTATGGTCTTGGGTGGAGCTGTTCCCAAACCAAGCTGTGATGCATCCTAATAAAATGCTTTCGTTGGTGCATCTGTAGAAGTTGGTGACAGTTGTAGGAGACATGCCGAACTTCCTGAGTTTTCTAAGGAAGTAGAGGCATCGGTGTGCTATGACCTAATGGAGAAATATTTAGTTTTAATTTTAGAGATACAGAGTGGAAACAGGCCCTTCGGCCCACCGAGTCTGCGCCGACCAAAAATCACCACCATACACTAGTTCTGTCTTACACTCTAGGGGCAATTTACAGAAGACAATTGACCTATAAGCCCGCACGTCTTTGGAATGTGGGAGGAAACCGGAGCACCCGGAGGAAATCCAGGCGGTCAACCATGCATGATGTATGATGCATGATGTATCTCTCTATCTAGCAGTGGTGGAAACAAGGTCAGTGCATATGTCCATCTGTAGGACAGAGGGGAAAGAGTGAGCCAAACAATATTTGGGCGGCACGTTGGCGCAGTGGTAGAGTTGCTGACTTACAGCGCTTGCAGTACCGGAGACTCGGGTTCAATCCTGACTAGGGGTGCTGCCTGTATGGATTTTGTAACGTTCTCCCCATAGGTTTTCTCCGAGTTTTTCGGTTTCCTCCGACGCTCCAAAGACATACAGGTTTGTACATTCATTGGCTAGGTATACGTGTAAATTGTCCCCAGTGTGTGTAGGATAGTGTTAATATGCGGGGATCGCTGGTTGGTGTGGACTCGGCGGGGCGCAGGGCCTGTTTCTGCGCTGTATCTCTAAACTAAAAATAAACGAAACTAAACTTGAAGGGAGAACATGTAAACTCCGTACATTCAGGACTCATAGTCGGGTTGAATCTGGGTCTCTGGCACTGTAGGTCAGCAACTCTACCACTGCACGACTGTGCCGGCCAAATATTGTTTGGCTCACTCTTTCCCCTCTGTCCTACAGATGGACATATATACTGACATTGTTTCCACCACTGCTAGATCGAGAGATACATCATGGAAACAGGCCCTTCAGCCCAATCCATCCATGCTGGCCCAGTTGTCTAATCGAACTAGTCCTACTTGCCAGTGCCTACATCTCTCCAAATCTTTTTAGGAGAGAAAATAAGTCTCTGCAAGTCTTCTCTAGGTTGAATAAGAGTTAAAGAGCCAGTTAATATGCATTTTAAAGCAGATATTGATAGGTTCTTGATTAGGAAGAGCATCAAAGGTTACAGGGAGAAGGCAGGAGAATGGGGTTGAGAGGGAAAATAAATCATCCATGATTGAATGGCGGAGCAGACTCGATGGGCCGAACAGCCTAATTCTGCTCCTAAATCTTACAATCTTATAGTCTTATAGCTGAGCCTTGGTATTTACATCAGTGTTTTTATCCATTGCACTTAAAAATGAACAGAAAACGAGTTTACTCTGTCCGTTCATATATGCAGCGTAATCGTTGATTCTCTCAGCCACCGTGCTCCTCGACAGACTGACATTTGGAAAAGCTTCACATTTATCACTATACTCTATTTCTGGAGCTTTATGCATGCAGTTCGAAGAAATTCCCCTCAGCAAATGGTTTTGTGGACAAAGCTATTCACGTGCGATCCAGGGAGCTCACATTAAGATCGGCACCACTTTCATGATGAGCATTAGTGAGCATTGATTACTGCGTTCTCAGCCACCAGGCTAATTCAGAAACTTTATCTTCCCTTAAATTGCCAGCGCATTTATTGTATTTCTCACCTTGGTATGCTGCTTAGTGTCTTTCAATGCATTTTGCATAAGGGCAGCGCTAGCTGGGCCAACATTTATTTATTGCCGATCACTAATTATCCTTGAACAGAGCGGGCTTGCTAGACTATTCCACAAGGCAGATCATGAATCAACCATATCGCTGTGCATCTTGAGTTCTGCACGGAGCAGATCCAGTGAGCGAGGCAGATTTGAAGGACATTAGTGTCCAGGAGCAGAGCTGCACAGCGCTTGCGTTACTGGACTCGCATCAGAACATGAGTTCGGACCTCACAGTGAGAGTTGGGAATTTCAAATCCGAGTAATTACAACAACTCGGATTTGAGAATAATAACCTATTATTATTAGTAGTAACAGTACTACAGTAGTAACAGTAACTATGAAACTTGAGTGTAGAAGTTGGGAGGTCATGTGCAGTTGTATCAGACGTCGGCGAGGCTATGTTTGGAGTATTGTGTTCATTTTTCGGATATGAAGCGATGTGGATTATGTGCTGGTAGATAAGACGGTAGATAGGAAGGAACTACAGATGCTGGTTTACACCGAAGGTAGACACAAAATGCTGGAGTAACTCAGCGGGCCGGGCAGCATCTCTGGTGATGTTTTGGGCCAAGACTCTTGTTTAGGCTGGTGTCTGGAGTCTGAAGAAGGGTCTCAACCCAAAATGTCACCTATCCTTGTTCCCCACAGATGCAGCCTGACCCGCTGAGCGACTCCAGCATTTTGTGTCTACCTTCGGTGTAAATCAGTATCTGCAGTTCCTTCCGAACACATCTTATCTTCCTGCATGTAATCCACATCCACTTGCCTATCCAAAAGTCTCAACGGTTTTTCTTGGTGGTTCTCTTGTGTAAAGCCTCTTATCACTCAGCAGCTCTGGCCTTTGTGTAACTAATTTAATCCCTTCCTCTCCGTGACCTTCACATTGTGTAGGAATTAAAGTTGCTCTGACATGGCACTGACAGTAACAATGCAGGCTGAGTGTGTGCTTTCGCCTGGTTAGCAATAATAGAGTTAGTAATACTCAACTAAACCGTTTCACACCCACCATGTGATGGTAGTGATGCAAATGTTTCAATGCACCGCGGACAGGTGGCTGTGCTATAGTATCCTGAAACTGATGAGCAAACCACTTGTTTCTTTTCTTAGTTGGAGCTCTCACGTCGCCTAAAAATAACTTTACGTTGGCGACAGATGAAAAGAGTTGAGCGGAAGCTGAGCTATTGTGGCTTGTTTTTTTTGCTGTTCTTGCGACTTCAGGAATGCCATGACGCCCTAACAGTTGAGATTGGCACATGTATCAGAGGTTTGCGCTGTTATGGCAACCGGGATGTGCACTAGATTTAGTTTAGTTTAGTTTAGAGGTACAGCGCGGAAACAGCCCTTCAGCCCACCGAGTCCGTGCTGACCATCGATCCCAGCACACTAACACTATCCTACACACACTGGGGACAGTTTAAAAAAAAGTTATATCAAGCCAATTAGCCTACTAACCTGTAGGTTTTATGGAGTGTAGGAGGAGATTGGAGATCCAGGAGAAAACCCACGCAGGTCACCAGGAGAACGTATAAACTCCGTACAGCCAGTACCAGTTGTCAGGATTGAACCCGGGTCTCTGGCGCTGTATGGCAGCAACTCTACCGCTGCGCCACTGTGCCGTGCCTACAGTTAGACAGATGAACAGTTGGTAGGAAGGTGATTTTTTTGCATGTCACTGGTCTGTTTTCTGTGCTCTCACTTCAGGTTTCCTCTTCAATATTAATTGTTGATGAAGTGACCAAATGCCCTCAGTAGTGTGGAGCACTCTTGTGAGAGGCTATTGTTATCATGGAGCACCTCTGCTTCAGCGATTATTAGATCCAGGTCTCTTTCAACTGCCCCTAGCCTCCTGAAGAAAACCAACATTGCAATGTTTAAGAAACATTTAGCCAGGCACATGGATAGGACAGACCTATTCCTGTGCTATATTGTTCTATCTTCTATGAGCTTCTTTACTGTTCGCAGTTGTATTTCTCATGATGATAAGCAACATTGGGCCTTTGTGTCTATTTATGTACAATTTGCTGACCAAGTCTCATTAAATAGGAACTAGCTTCGAACCACCCAAGGCCACTTTATGCATGACCCTTCCAATCAGGGTAGGGGAAACTGGGGAGATATTTATCTTTAGCTACTAACATTGAAGGTTTGCGTGAGTATTGCCTGTTTGTTGAAGTTAATGGAACCGAATGTGAAGAAGGTAAATACAACTGATGCCCGCTATTAGGGCATCAGCTCAGGATACAAGGACATGTTTCACTCCCAAGCCTGGTTAACCCATCACAGCAACAGAAGAAAAAACTCCGGAAACACCCAGGCAAGTAGCATGAGTGGAGATATCAACAGTGTCGACGTTTCAGGTCAAAGAACTCAAAAAATGAAATAGCAAGCATGTTTTAGGTTGTATAAAGAGGAAAATCAGAGAGGTATTGGGAAAAATAATCTGTGATTAGGTGCTGTCTGGAGTTGTCAAGGTACAAATTGCTGAACAAAACGGAAAACAGAGGCAGAGGGGAAAAACTGAAATAAAGGGAAAGGTAGAGCTTCATCTGTGGAGAGAGTGAAAAAGAAGTCATTGTTAGTTGAAATCGTTAAATTTAATTTTGACTCCCAAAGTCTGTAAAGTACCCAATTAGAAGATGAGGGAAGCACCTTCGAGCCCCTGCATATGAGTAATCTTAATATCAGTCCTGATATGAAGGAGATTTTGTTTAGTTTAGTTTAGCTTATTTCATTTACAGATACAATGTGGAAACAGGCCCGTTGGCCCACCAAGTCCGTGCCAACCAACGATCACCTGTACACTATTTCTATTTTCAAATTTCTATTTGCATCCTACATATTAGGGCAATTTACAGAAGCCTATCAACCTACAAACCAGTACGTTTATGGAAGTGTGGGAGGAAATCGGAGCACCTGGAGGAAACCCACATGGTCATAGAGCAAAACTACAAACTCCATACAGACAGCACCTATTGTCAGGATCAAACCTGGGTCTCTGGCACTGTAAGACAGCAACTCTACCGCTGTGCCTGTACCGCTGAAATGCAGGAACTGGGAGAATGGAATGGAGCACTTCCAGGAAGGAGGTGAGAGGAGGTATAGTCAAGACAACTCTCGATGTTGATAGGCATATAATGGATATTGGCTGCTCATGTGAAATTATTACCTTCGATGTTAAGACCCAGCTACCGGAAATGTTAACAAGTTCAGGTAATCATGTCCTAACAGCAAATTCAACAATTTCAGGAACTCCTGCAGTCAGCAGGCAAGATGGACACTGAATTTCTACATACCAATTGAATGTGCTGGCCCACTCCATTCTGTTTTCAACCTCCTATGTTGTTCCAACGATATCCAATGGAAGCTGAAGGAACTGCACGGTGGGGCTGCAGTAGATTTGCTGCCTTACAGAGCCGGAGACCCGGTTCAATCCCGATTACGAGCGCTGTGTGGAGGGAGCTTGTACACTCTCCCTGTGACCACATGAGTTTTCTCCGGGTGCTCTGGTTTCCTCCCACACATCCAAAGATGTACAGGTTTGTAGGTTAATTGGCTTCTGTAAAAAATTTAATTATCCCTAGTGTGTAGGATATTGCTATTGTGATATGTCAAGGCTTTTTTATTTTCGTTTAGTTTATTGTCATGTATATAAGCAATGTTAGCTCCAAGTGTAAGCCAATATCTTTGACTGATTATAGACACAATGTGCTGGAGTAACTCAATGAGTGACCGCTGGTCATCATGGACTTGGTGGGCCGAAGGGCCTGTTTCCGCGCTGTATCTCTAAAGTCTAAAGTAAACAGCATCTCATCTCATATCCAGGCACATTGCAGCCAGAGAAACTCAAATTCGATTTGAACACTCTTCACACAATGTTTGTCTACCTCAATAGAAATGGCTGTACTTACCTGTTTCCAATTTTTTTATTTTCCTCTTTTTATCTAGCGCTGTTTTTAAAAAACAATTCTTAATAATTTTGATCTGCACTCGATGTGTTCTCTCCACCCTCCCCTCTCAGTCATTTAAAACTTTCTTGATTCCTCACATTTCCGTTTCCCTGGCCTGAAACCTTGACATTTCGCTGCCCCACTGGTGCTGACAAGAGCTGCTGAATTCTATTTTTTTTTAGGATTTCTTTCATCTGCAACTTTTGGTTCTTGTTTAAACTCAATGCTGGGTCTTTTTTTTATTTTCGTTTAGTTTATTGTCACGTATATAAGCAATGTTGGCTCCAAGTGTAAGCCAATATCTTTGAATGATTATAGACACAATGTGCTGGAGTAACTCAATGAGTCAAGCAGCATCTCTGTAGGAAAAGGATAAATGAAGTTTCAGGTCAGGACCCTTCCTCAGACTGAAGAAATGTCTGAAGAAGGGTCCCGACACAAAATGTCTCCTATTTTTGTTCTCCACTTGGTGGCACGGTGATGCAGTGGTAGAGTTGCTGCCTTACAGCGCTTTCAGCGCCAGAGACCAGAGTTTGATCCCGACTAAGTGTGCTGTCTGCACAGAATTAGTACATTCTCTCCGTGACCACATGGGTTTTCTCTGAGATCTTCGGTTTCCTCCCACAATCCAAAGACGTACGGGTTTGTAGATTAATTGGCTTGGCATTCATGTAAAATCACCCCTAGTGCATGTAGGATGGTGTTAATGTGTGGGGATTGCTGGTCGGCGTGGACTCGGTGAGCCAAAGGGCCTGTTTCTGCGCTGTATCGCTAACAAAAACAAACAGATGCTGCTTGTGTTACTCCAGAACTTTGTGTCTATCTTTGGTCTAATCCAGCTTCTGCAGTTCCTTGTTATTACGTCTTTGACTGATTGATTGACAAATCGATTGTACAATTTGCAATAACAAGTCTTAAATATATATATATATATATATATATATACACACACATATATTTATTTATTTATGACTTGTTTTAATAATTTTGCATTAAGAATGTTTTGTGAGTATATTGCTGTATATATATATAGCAATGCACTTGCAAAACATTCTTATTGCAAAATTATGGCATGGAAGGCAGAAGGAAAATGTTTGCCAAGGTAGGAAGCGAGCAATTAACAAGAGCATTTGAAATTAGCTGAGGTAGAGCGTTTTTATAAGAAGAGAACAGGCAGTAAGGAACGCTGATGTTGTACCATTATTTTAGAGGAGTAGCAAGGACAAGCCAAGGACCTACAGGCTGGTGGGCCTGACGTCAGTGGTGGGAATCTTGTTGGAGGGGATTCTTAAGAACAGGATCTAGCAGCATTTGGAGAGTTACTCACCGATTAGGAATAGAATGGACCACTTCCAGGAAAGAGGTGGGAGGAGGTATAGTCAAGAAAGCTGTAGATGTTGAGAGGCATATAATGGATATTGGCTGCTGATGTGAAATTGCTGCCTTCAATGTTACATACCAGAAATGGTAACATAGCTTTGTTCGTGGGAAATCAGATAGTGTTGATTGAAGAGGTACCCAAGAGGTTTGACAAGGGCAGGGCAGCAAACGTTGTCACTCTGGACTTCAGCACAGCCTTTGACAAGGTCCCACATGGTCAGTTCGATGGAAGATTAGATCGCTTGGAATCCAAGGTGAACTGTCAGAGGAAGTTATAGAAGTGGAAACAATTATGACTTTTAAAAGAAATTTTGGACAGACATATGGATAGGAAGGGTTAAGGGCCTGTCCCACAGGCGATTTGTTTAGGCGACTACAGGCGACTAGGCTGTCGCGAGTAGTCTCCAAAGAGTCTTGGCGTCTTTTTGGTCGCCGCTGGATTTTCAGAATGTTGAGAATTTTTTGGCGACAGTGGGTTTGATGCCAATGAGCGTAGCTTGACGCCTCCTGACGTAGTTTGTCGCCAGGTGATGTAGGTTGTCGCCAGTGCTGATATCAGTGAATTCCATTGGCGACTCCCTACATCAACCTACATCAACCGGCGACAGGTACCGGCGTCAAAACCGGAGGCAAAAATGACGTGAATTGTCTTCAGTTGTCGCCGACAGGTTCGTAGCTTGTCGTAGCTTGTCGCGGGTGGTCGTAGGTTGACTTCGGTTGTGGTAGGTTGTCGCCTGTGTGGTCGTAGGTTGTCGTAAGTGCGGTCGTAGGTCGACATCCTACTCGCTACGAGTGGGTCGCCGGTTGTCGGTAGCTTGCCATAGCTTGACGTTGACTAGGTGGTAGGTTGTCGTAGCTTGTTGTAGACATTGTTGTGGGGGAGGTCCAGTCGCCGTTTTTTTCGGCGACTTGCTACGACTATGACAGCCACCGGCAGTTGCCAAAAAAATCGTCTTAGTGGGACAGGTCCTTTTTTTTTTTTTTTTTCCATTGGAACCTAATCAGATGTACAGCACTTTGGTTAACGTGGGTTGTTTTTAAATGTGCTATACAAATAAAATTGACTTGACTTGACTTGACTTGACTTTAGTGGGCCATGGGCCAAATGTGCTCAAATGGGACTAGTCTAAAATGCCAACTTGTCGACACAGACAAAGTGGGCTGAAGGGCCTGTTTCTGTGATGTACAGCTCTAGGTGTCTCATGGAACCATCAGGGTGTGATAGATAAGTGGAATTTAGAAAGCAAATAATAGCAAAGGAAAATCAAACCAAAGAGAATAACATGAGGTTAAGAGTGGGAAAAAGAAAACTAAGGGAGTAGTGGGGTTGGCAGGGCAATGGGGTTGGTAGGATGGTGGGGTTGGGATTATAAAATATCAAAAGGAACTGAAGCAAGAAAATCATTGTTAAAAATGGAAAGGCGGAGCACAGACTTTAGAGATACAACATGGAAAGAGGCCTTTCAGCCCTCCAAGTCTGTGCCAACCAGCGATCACCCCTTACACCTGCACTACCCTACACACTAGCGAAAATTTCCAATTTTACCAAAGCCAATTAACCTACAAACCTGTATGTCTTTGGAGTGTGGGAGGAAACTGGAGCACCCGGAGAAAACCAACCCAGTCACAGGAAGGATGTACAAACTCCATAGAGACAGCAGCCGTAGTCAGGATCGAACCCAGTTCTCTGATGCTGTAAGGCAGCCACACTAACGCTGCGCCACTGTGCCGCCCCACTCACTGAGTGAATGATTTGCAGTGATCTTTAAATGGGAATGAGGAGGTGAATCCTAACAATTCTAAGGAGCAACCTTAACATAGATAAAAGAAGAGAATTTAGGTTTCAAGGGAAGGTGACCTATTAAAGCTGGATGGAATAGTTCCCAGGATCCTGATCGAGCAAATTACAAAAGGCCCTACAAATTAAGGCACAAAGCACTATTGAATCTGGCTGTTTGCCAGATTGTTGGAGTGGCCAACATAGTAACCATTTTAAAAAGGAAGGAAGAGCTAATTCATGTAATTAGAGGGCAGCCAGCTCAACATCTGTGCCTGGGGAAATATGAGTGTCTCTATTTTAGGATGAAAATATTTAGGTCTAGTTTTAAAGATACAGCATGGAAGCAGGGATCATGGGATCATGCGCCAGCGATCACCCCGTGCACTAACCTACACATATTAGGGACAACTTATAGTTTCCAACTTACAGTAGCCATTTAAACTACAACCCTGCACATCTTTGGAAGGTGGGAGGAAACCGGAGCTCCCAGCGAAAGCCCAAGCAGTCGCAGGGAGAAAGTGCAAACTCCATACAGACAGTGCCCATTAGTCAGGATGGAACCCGGGTCTTTGGCGCTGTGAGGCAACAACTCTACCGCTGCGCCACTCTGCCGCCCCATACAATGTGATGATAACAGGAGAATTGACTGGCTCTGACTGTAGTAAAGGCAACTGAACTTGCTAAGCATCAGAATTTAGCATAAGAATGATAAATGATCTTCATAATTTTGACTACCTGTTGTCGAAGCCTCCTGGTATTAGACTGCATTATAGTTAGTGGAATGACATTTTAGGAGAGGAGTACAAGACATTCTGTGCCTTCTGTAATCTCCTTCGTTCATGGACGTTCACATTTCTGAACCAGGCCATGGTGTAACTATCATACACCTGTAGAGGTTAAAGAGAATTTTTGCCCACAATCACATTAGAGGCAGGAAACATGTTCCCAGTGTTGGGGGAGTCCAGAACCAGGGGCCACAGTTTCAGAATAAAGGGTAGGCCATTTAGAATGGAGATGAGGAAAAACCTTTTCAGTCAGAGAGTTGTAAATCTGTGGAATTCTCTGCCTCAAAAGGCAGCAGAGGCCAATTCTCTGGATGGTTTCGAGAGAGCTAGATAGAGCTCTTAATGATGGCGGAGTCAGGGGGTATGGGGAGAAGGCAGGAACGGGGTACTGATTGTGAATGATCAGCCATGATCACATTGAATGGTGGTGCTGGCTCGAAGGGCCTACTCCTGCACCTATTGCCTATTGTCTATTCTCAGGGTTTCGTTTAGTTTAGCTTTGTTTATTATTTTCATGTGTACCAAGATACAATGAATAGCTTTTAGCGAAAAGACCATACACGATTCTAATCAAGCTGCCCATAGTGTACAAGGGTATAATGTTTAGTGCAAGATAATGTCCAGTAAAGTCCGATTATAGATAGTTCAAAGGTCTCCAAAGAAGTAGATTGAACCGTTCTCTCACCAACTCTCGAGTTGGTGAGAGGTCAGTGCAGTTGCCTGATGAAGCTTTAGTGGGCTTTCTTAATGATGCTCCTTACGTGTGTCCAGGAGAGTTTACTTCCACAATATAGAGATGGCCTTCCTACAGAGGGTGCATCTGGACATCCTATCGGACAACAAAGCAGGGTGGATGGCTGGAGCATCAGCGTGGCATAAGAAAAGGCTGAGGGTGACCTAACAGGCATATGAAACATAGAAACATAGAAAAATAGGTGCAGGAGTAGGCCATTCGGCCCTTTGAGCCAGCACTGCCATTCAATATGATCATGGCTAATCATCTAAAATTAGTACCCTGTTCCTGCTTTTTCCCCCATATTCCTTGATTCCTTTAGCCCTAAGAGCTAAATCTAACTCTCTCTTGAAAACATCCAGTGAATTGGCCTCAAATGCCTTCTGTGGCAGAGAATTCCACAGATTCACAACACTGGGTGAAAATGTTTTTCCTCATCTCAGTCCAAAATGGTCTACCCCTTATTCTTACACTGCGACCCCTGGTTCTGGACTCCCCCAACATCGGGAACATTTTTCCTGCATCTAGCCTGTTCAATCCTTTAAGATTTTTATTTGTTTCTATAAGATCTCCTCTCATCCTTCTAAATTCCAGTGAATACAAGCCCAGTCGACCCATTCTTTCATCATAGGTCAGTTCTGCCATCCCGGAAATTAACCTGGTGAACCTACGCTGCACTCCCTCAATAGCAATCATGTCCTTCCTCAAATTAGGTGACCAAAATTGCACACAATACTCCAGGTGCAGTCTCACCAGGGCCCTGTACGAGTGCAGTAGGACCTCCTTGCTCCTAAACTCAAATCCTCTCGCAATAAAGGCCAACATGCCATTAGCTTTCTTCACTGCCTGCTGTACCTGCATGCTTACTTTCAGTGACTGATGTACAAGCACACCCAGGTCTCATTGGACCTCCCCTTTTCCTAATCTGACACCATTCAGATAATAATCTGCCTTCCTGTTCTTACCACCAAAGTGGATAACCTCACATTTGTCCACATTATACTGCATCTGCCATGCATCTGCCCACTCACCCAAGCTATCCAAGTCACCCTGCATCCTTATTGCATCCTCATCACAGCTCACACTGCCACCCAGCTTTGTGTCATCCACAAACTTGGAGATGTGACATTTAATTCCCTCATCCAAATCGTTAATATATTGTAAATAACTGGGGTCCCAGCACCGAGCCTTGCGGTACTCCACTCGTCACTGCCTGCCATTCTGAAAAGGATCCTTTAATTCCTACTCTTTGCTTCCTGTCTGCCAACCTGTTCGCTATCCATGTAAATACCCTACCCCCAATAGCATGTGCTCTAATTTTGCGCACTAATCTCTTGTGTGGGACCATGTCAAAGGCTTTTTGAAAGTCTAGATACACCACATCCACTGGCTCTTCCTTATTCATTCTACTTGTTACATCCTTAAAAAATTGCAGACGATTAGTCAAGCATGATTTCCCCTTCATAAATCCATGCTTACTTTGACCGATCCTGTCACTGCTTTCCAAATGCGCTGCTATTACATCTTTGTGTAATATGCAGAATCATGAGAGGCATAACTGGGCAAATGGTCACAGTTGTTTTCCCAAGAAAGGGTGGCACGGTGGCACAGCGGTAGAGTTGCTGCCTTGCAGTGAATGCAGCGCCGGAGACTCAGGTTCGATCCTGACTATGGGCGCCGTCTGTACGGAGTTTGTATGTTCTCCCCGTGACCTGCGTGGGTTTTCTCCAAGATCTTCGGTTTCCTCCCACACTCCAAAGACGTACAGGTATGTAGGTTAATTGGCTGGGCAAATGTAAAAATTGTCCCTAGTGGGTGTAGGATAGTGTTAATGTGCGGGGATCGCTGGGCGGCGCGAACTTGGTGGGGTGAAGGGCCTGTTTCTGCGCTGTATCTCTAAATCTAAAAGATAGATCAGCCCAGGTAGATCCCCGTGGCCTGCGTGGGTTTTCTCTGGGAGCTCTAGCTTCCACACACATTCCGAAGATGTTCAGGTTTATAGGTTAATTGGCTTTGGTAAAATTATAAATTGTCTCTAGTGTGTGCTAGTGTATGGGGTGATTGCAAGTTGGCACAAATTCAGTGGGCCGAAGGGCCTGATTCCACACTGCATCTTTAAACTAAACTAATCTCAAGGGTGGCATTAGAGAATCAAGTTTTCCCTGTCTTGACTTGTCTTATCTTGTTGATACTGCACCAACCGCCACTGTTGGGCTATAAACGTACAGGTCCCTCATACATGCAGTTGCAGATTTAAAATTTAGTGTTTGCAAGCAACAGTTTAAAAGATTTACTATCAGCAGCAGATTTTATATGCGGTGGCAAAGGATTCCAAACAGGGATGGTTCTGGGGTACATAGAGTAGCGGAAACAGTCTTTGTTGGTCTTGATGGTTATATAATTCAAGGATTTGTTCAGTTGAGTTTCTGATCTGTAGTTCCGACTGTATGAAAGATGGGCAATGTTGGATGGAGCTAAAGAGTGGGTTTCTTTGTAGACTGCAGTGGTTTAAATCGAAGGTAGACACAAAATGCTGGAGTAACAGGCAGCATCTCTGGAGAGAAGGAATGTGTGATGTTTCGAATCAAGACCCTTCTCCAGCATTTTGTGTCTACCATCAAGTTTTCCCTGTTGTCTGGCTCTCCTCTTCGAAGCTTGCTGCCTTCTGGTGTTGTCAGGCAATCGATTACCTCACCCCCAAAGGACGAGCAGGTAATGAAGAAGGGTCCTGACCCGTAATGTCACCCATCCTTTTTCTCCAGAGATGCTGTCTGACCCACTGAGTTACTCCAGTACTTTGTCTATCTTTGGCATAAACCAATATATGCAGTTCCTTTCTGCACACAATGAAAATCAGCATTGAGTTCATTTGGTCCCTGGGTTACGCAGAATGTTGTTCTACCTCTCACATTCAGATATGGCCATTTTCTTCATGCAATGTGATGTTTGCATAGATGCCACATGCTATCTTGCATCATACTCAACGGACATGTATTATTTGCAAGACTTAACAGTGAGTGCCCGCTAACACTTTTTTCCATGGGAGAGAGTGTATCATAATTCATAACCAACTGCACCTCATGTCATTGCACTTCCAACAATGGATATGTATCACGGTGAGGAAGGAGAATTAGCAAATACCATACACATTGAAAACTGAATCTTATTTCTAGTTCAGTTATTCACCAAATTCCTTTTCACCTTTTGACCAATAATTTAATCACTTACATTGGAATTTCAAATAAATAGACTTGGGAAGCTTTTAACCCAGGGTAGGGGGATTAGGAACCAGAGAACATATGTTTAAGGTGAGAGGGGAAAGAGTTATTCAGAACCCGAGGGTTATTGTTTTCACACAGAGGGTGGAGGGAATGTAGAATCAGCTGCCAGAGGAAGTTGTTGAGGCAGGTACTATAATAACATTTAAAAGACATTTAGACAGGTACTTGGAAAGGAAAAGTTTGGAGAGAGATGGCCAAATGCAGGCAGGTAGGACTAGTGCAGATGGAGCATCTTGAGAGGAATAGATCTGATAAATGCACAATCTCTAGCATAAGGGAATCTAGAACCAGAGCACATAGGTTTAAGGTGAGGGGGAAAGATTTAATAGGAACCTGAGGGGTAGCTTTTTCACATGAGCTGTCAGAGGAAGTAGTAGTATTGCAACATTTAAGAAACATTTGGACAGATACATGGGTAGGACAGGTTTAGAGGGATATGGGCCAAATACAGGCAAGTGGGGTTCATGTAAATGGGACATGTTGGTCGGCGTGGACAAGTTGGGTGCAGAGTCTGTTTCACGTTGTCTGACCCCAGCTATTTACGATATACATTAATGACTTAGACGAAGGGATTAAAAGTACCATTAGCAAATTTGCAGATGATACTAAGCTGGGGGGTAGTGTGAATTGTGAGGAAGATGCAATAAGGCTGCAGGGTGACTTGGACAGGTTGTGTGAGTGGGCGGATACATGGCAGATGCAGTTTAATGTAGATAAGTGTGAGGTTATTCACTTTGGAAGTAAGAATAGATAGGCAGATTATTATCTGAATGGTGTCAAGTTAGGAGGAGGGGGAGTTCAACGAGATCTGGGTGTCCTAGTGCATCAGTCAATGAAAGGAAGCATGCAGGTACAGCAGGCAATGAAGAAAGCCAATGGAATGTTGGCCTTCGTAACAAGAGGAGTTGAGTATAGGAGCAAAGAGGTCCTTCTACAGTTGTACCGGGCCCTGGTGAGACCACACCTGGAGTACTGTGTGCAGTTTTGGTCTCCAAATTTGAGGAAGGATATTCTTGCTATGGAGGGCGTGTAGCGTAGGTTCACTAGGTTAATTCCCGGAATGGCGGGACTGTCGTATGTTGAAAGGCTGGAGCGATTGGGCTTGCATACACTGGAATTTAGAAGGATGAGGGGGGATCTTATTGAAACATATAAGATAATTAGGGGATTGGACACATTAGAGGCGGGAAACATGTTCCCAATGTTGGGGGAGTCCAGAACAAGGGGCCACAGTTTAAGAATAAGGGGTAGGCCATTTAGAACGGAGATGAGGAAGAACTTTTTCAGTCAGAGAGTGGTGAAGGTGTGGAATTCTCTGCCTCAGAAGGCAGTGGAGGCCAGTTCGTTGGATGCTTTCAAGAGAGAGCTGAATAGAGCTCTTAAGGATAGCGGAGTGAGGGGGTATGGGGAGAAGGCAGGAACGGGGTACTGATTGAGAGTGATCAGCCAAGATCTCATTGAATGGCGGTGCTGGCTCGAAGGGCTGAATGGCCTACTCCTGCACCTATTGTCTATTGTCTATTGTCCATGGTTCTTAACTATGGTTAGCTCATCTACTTTTTTAAAAGAGATATGATGACTTGGATAGAGTCTATCGAATTGCAAGCTCTCTCTCTACCCTATTCTCTGATACATGTTGCGGAGCTTTGCTTCTGAGAATGGCCTTTAGAATAGGAGAAAGCAAGGAGATAAAGTGAAGGGTGCTATCTGGTGACTGCAGGACGCTACCAGTATCAAGAGTCAAGAGTGTTTGATTGCCATATGGAAACATATGATAAAGGAACATTGAAATTCTTATTTGCAGCTGCATAACAGCCCTGTAACACAATACATACACCAGAAGTGGACCAGAGACCCGGGTTTGATCTTGACTCGGAGTTCTGTCTGTCTGGAGTTTGTATGTTCTCCCTGTGACCACATGGATTTTCTCCGGTTTCTCCAGTTTCCTCCCACACTCCAAAAACGTGCAGATTTGTAGATTAATTGGTTTCCATAAATTGTAAATCATCCTTTGCGTGTAGGATAGTGCTAGTTTACGGTGATTGCTGGTTGGTGTGGACTTGGTGGGCCGAAGAGCCTGATTCCATGCTGTATCTCTGACCTTCGGTTTCCTCCCACACTCCAAAGACGTACAGGTATGTAGGTTAATTGGCTGGGTAAATGTAAAAATAAAAAAAATAAAAAAATTGTCCCTAGTGGATGTAGGATAGTGTTAATGTACGGGGATCGCTGGGCGGCACGGACTTGGAGGGCCGAAAAGGCCTGTTTCCGGCTGTATATATATGATATGATATGATATGATAAACTGAAGTGAACTAAACAACAAATTTCACTGTACCTAGGTACATGTGACAATAAAGTGTCATTGAATATGCTCATCCTATAATTAAACACTCTGGTAAATAAGAGTGAACAGCTTCTTTGCACGTTCTTATTCTGCAATTAACTATCCCACTGGACTTTCTGTTTGAGCTTTCCCACACCTCAGCACATGCTCAGCATAGAAAAATTCCATTCCTTATTATCTGATTTTCACACAGCCTTGTACGGCATGATCTGACCTTTTTTTAAATTTCAGTTTAGAGCGAATAAACCAAAGAATTATGTGTAAATTGAGGTGGCTTATGTAAGAAGAATATAAGAATATTAACAGCAGATGTTCTGGGGAGAATGCAAAGCTAGTTACTAATGTGTGTGAAGCATCTGAGCTCATGTTAAAAATCGAGATGTGTGATTATGGCAGCCTGTCTTGATAATTGGCCACTTGCAAATTGTACATTTAAAATGATGCATGTGTGAAGGGATTTGCACATCGAAGGTTTTATTTTTGGCAACTGAGAGTGAAATCTAATCGCATGGACCTTGCAAAAATGATGTTTATCTTAAAAATAAGCTTCAAAAGGCCATTAATGATTCTCATCTTTATTGCGTGGGCCAAATGCTATTTTGGTTCATCCCCAAAGTGCATGATATTGAAAGGATGGGAATGGTCAATGGATCATATTTATAGTTAAGCTTTGGATGGGTGTGGATCATTTTAATTTTGCACACTAATTAACTGAACAGCAATGAATAATAAGCTGCCTAATTTTCACAACATCTGATGATTTTTCTTTACTTTGGAGTTGGTGACATGAAGCATTGGATGTTGAGTACAAAGTGAAGAAATTGTGATGACTTATATAAGATGAAAATCTTAACAATCTCTCGATCTGATCTGCCACCAAGACTCACTTATTGAAATGGCTTGAAGAAAATAAAGAAGTCTTCATATTTGGTCCGTCCTTGATTGTATTTAAATAAAGCACCATGGACTATAGCATTCATTTGCTCACTGAATTAAAAAAATCTATAATCCTCCACCTTCGGCTACAATCCCAATGATGGAATCAGGAGTGATCAGATGCCCTTGTGTCTGGTGTTTTTCCCGAGATCTTCGGTTTCCTCTCACACTCCAAAGACGTACAGGTTTCTAGGTTAATTGGCTTGGTATAAATGTGAATTGTCCCCAGTGTGGGTAGGATAGTGTTAATGTGCAGGAATCGCTGATCAGCGCGAACCCGGTGGACCGAAAGGGCCTGTTTCCGAGCTGTATTTCCGAGGTGCAGTGAGACCTGGGTGTCCTTGTATACCAGTCACTGAAAGTTGGCGTGCAGGTACAGCAGGCAGTGAAGAAAGCTAATGGCATGTTGGCCTTCATAACGAGAGGATTTCAGTATAGGAGTGAAGAGGTTCTTCTGGAGTTGTATAGGGCCCTGGTAAGACCACATCTGGAGTATTGTGTACAGTTTTGGTTTCCTAATTTGAGGAAGGACATCCTTGTAATTGAGGCAGTGCAGCGTAGGTTCACGAGATTGATCCCTGGGATGGCGGGACTTACATATGAGGAAAGATTGAAAAGACTAGGCTTATATTCGCTGGAGTTTAGAAGGATGAGAGGGGATCTTATAGAGACAGGTATGTAGGTTAATTGGCTGGGTAAATGTAAAAATTGTCCCTAGTGGGTGTAGGATAGTGTTAATGTACGGGGATCGCTGGGCGGCACGGACTTGGAGGGCCGAAAAGGCCTGTTTCCGGCTGTATATATATGATATGATGATATGATTAAAATTATAAAAGGACTGGACAAGCTGGATGCAGAATTTTTTTCCCCAATGTTGGGCAAGTCCAGAACCAGGGGCTACAGTCTTAGAATAAAGGGGAGGCCATTTAAAACTGAGGTGAGAAGGAACTTTTTCACCCACAGAGTTGTGAATTTATGGTATTTTCTGCCACAGAGGGCAGTGGAGGCCAAATCACTGGATGGATTTAAGAGATAGAGCTCTAGGGCCTGGTGGAATCAAAGGATATGGGGAGAAGGCAGGCACGGGTTACTGATTGTGGATGATCAGCCATGATCACAATGGATGGTGGTGCTGGCTCGAAGAGCCGAATGGCCTCCTCCTCCTCCACCTATTTTCTATGTTTTCTATGTTTTCTAAATCTCCCCCCCCACCCCCCCCCCCCACCTTGAAACTATGTCCACTCCAGAGATTAAGAGATATTTTCCAGATATCGTGCCTTTACCCAAATATTTAGACTCTAGATGTGGAATTGATGATTTATTCACGTCAGATTCATTTGTAAAAAGAAGCTTCCAGATTCAGGTGACATGTGTTTAGTTTAGTTTAAAGATAGAGCGTGAAAAAAAGGACCTTTGGCCCACTAAATCGGCACCGACCAGCAATCCCCACACACTAGCACTATCCTACACACTAGGGACAATGTTACAATTTTTACCAAAGTCAATTAACTACAAACCTACAAACATGCACGTCTTTGGAGTGTGGGAGGGAACCGGAGCACCCGGGGAAAATCCACGCGGTCTCGGGGAGAATGTACAAACTCTATACAGACAGCACCCATAGTCAGGATAGAACCTGGGTCTCTGGAGCTGTGAGGCAGCAACAATACCGCTGTGCCACCGTGCTGCTATGACCAATTATGGCAAAAAAGGAAATGATCCTTTTTTGTTCCTACAGTTGCAAGCATTTTTAAATATTTTTAGTCTATTGCCTTGGGGTATATATTTTTTAAATAGGCTTTCTTTTATTTTGTGCTTGTCAAAGTGAGGGATGCCTGGACCATGAGTGGAACATTTCCTAAAGAACAATCTGTCAGCTTCAATCACTCAACTCCGAGACATGGCATGGGTTTGATATAGTGTAACACTCCTACTTTTCCCTTGAAAGCTCCTTAATCTCAACCACTGCAGAGCACCTCAGTTCAACTAGTATTGTGATTCTGTTCCTTGTAATCTCAGGCCCACATTGGTGATACCGGCAATTGAGGATATTTTTGCAGATTGGGTCAGAAACAGACTTGGAGCATGGAGAATGTGAGGAGTGGTCAGCATTGGCAACCAGCAGAGAATTTAATCTGTACTTAGTGGAACTGGACATTGACTGTGACTGCCCACATAGATGTGGAGAGGATGTGTCCACTTATGGAAGAGTCTAGGACCAGAGGCCACAGCCTCAGAATAAAAGGACATACCTTTAGAACGATGAGGAGGAATTTCTTTAGTCAGAGGGTGGTGAATCTGTGGAATTCATTGCCACAGATGTCAGTAGAGGTCAAGTGAATGGATATTTTTAAGGCAGAGAATGTTAGATTTTTGATTAGTACGGGTGCCAGGGGTAATGGGGAGAAGGTGGGAGAAAGGGATTGAGAGGGATAGATCGACCATGATTGAATGGCAGAATAATCTTGATGGGCCGAATAGCCTAACTCTGCTCCTATAACTAATGAATGTATGAACTCCATTGACTCCATCTGCACATCACGCTGCTTTGGCAAGGCCACCAGCCTAATGAAGGACGAATCTCACAGTGTTCACTCCCTCTTCTCCCCTTTCCCATCAGCCAACAGGTACATAAGTGTGAAAATACATACCTCCATATTTAGACACAGTTTATTCCCAACTTTTATCGGGCAACTGAACCATCCTACAAACAACTAGAGAATGGAGACCCTTGGACCATCTTTACTCGGACTTTACTAGACTTTATCTTGCACTAAACATTATTCCCTTTATCATGTATCTGTACACTGTGGACAGCTCGATTGTAATCATGTACAGTCTTTCCGCAGACTGGTTATCACGCAACAAAAAGCTTTTCACTGTACCTGAGTAAACGTGACAATAAACTAAACTAAACTAAACATAGAACATAGACGCTAAAAACACAGGAACAGGCCCTTAGGCCCACAATGTGTCTGCTGAACATGATACCAGGTTATACTAATCTCTGCCTGCAAGTGATCTGTATCCCACTATTTCCTGCATTTCCAAGTCTGAAGAAGGGTCTTGACCCGAAAAGTAACCCATTCCTTCTCTCCCGAGATGCTGCCTGACCCGCTGAGTTACTCCAGTATTTTGTGTCTACAGCCTATCCAAAAGGCTCTGAAATGCCACTATCATGTCTGCTTCCACCACCACCCCTGGCAGTGCGTTCCAGGCACTCACCATTCTCTGTGTAGATAACTTGCTTTGTGCATCTCCTTATACTTTGCCCCTCTCACCTTAAAGCTATGCTACCTCGTCTTTAACAATCCCATCCTGGGAAAATGATTTTGACTGTCTCCCCTAACTGTGGCTCTCATGATTTTATAAACTTCTATCAGGTGACCCCTCAACCAACGATGCTCCAAAGAAACTAATTCAAATTTGTCCTACCTCTACTCTCTAATACCCTCTAATCAAGGCAGCAATCTGCATCCCCTCCAAACTCTCCACATCCTTCCTGTAATGGCATAGCTATACTCCAGGATAGCAATACTCCAAATACTCCTAATGTGGTTGAACCAAAATCCTATAGAGCTGCATCATGATGTCCTAACTCTTGTACTCACGGCCCCAACCAATGAAGGCAAGCATCTCATTCGCCTTCCTTACCACTCTATCTACTTGTGTTGCCACTTTCAGGGAGCAATGGTCTTGGAACTCAACATCCCTCTGTGCATCAATGCTGTTAAGTAGCTTGCCATGAACTATATTCTTTCCCCTTACATTCAATGATTTAATTCAATGATACTTTATTGTGACGTTTCCAAAAGTTCTCATTAGAATCTTGATGGCCTGGCTTTGTTGTCGGCGGCCGCCCAGGCCAAGTCCCTCCTTGTACTCAGTTGTCCCCCACCCTAGTGGGTCCCTCCTTGTTCTCAGCAGCCCCCCCTCGACTTCCCAAAATACAACATCGCACATTTGCTCGGATTAAACTCCATCTGCCGTTTCTCGTTCATGTCTGCAACTGATCTAAATCACGTCATATCCTTTAACAGCTTTCATCACTGTCCATGCTGTGTGGGATAAGCTGGCACGGGTTGTAATCGCCACTGTGGCGTCAGTTTTAGTTTAGTTTAGAGATACAGCATGAAAACAGGGTCCACTGAGTCCACACTGACCAGCGATCACACGTACACTAGTTCTATCCTACACACTAGGGACAATTTACAGAAGCCAATTAACCTACCAGTGATCACCCTGCACGCTAACACTTTCCTACACACTAGGGACAATTAAAAAAAATTAGCAAAGCCAATTAACCTACAAACCTGCACGTCTTTGGAATGTTGGAGGAAACTAAACCATACGGAGAAAACCCAGTGGTCACAGGGAGAACGTACAGACTTCCTACAGACAGTACCCCCGATCAGGATCGAACCTGGGTCTCTGGCGTTGCAAGGGAGCAACTCTACCACTGCACTACTGTGCCGCCCACAGTTTCACTGCATTTGGTTTCATTGAAGTCACTGAAGAAGACAATGTTGAGGTGAGTAGCCTAAGGCCTGGTATCTGAGATGAAGATGAATTTCTCACCCGGTGCAACACAAAGTGTCGGAGTCACTCAACGGGTCAGGCAGCATCTGTGGAGGGAATAGGCAGGCGACGTTTCTGGTTGGGAGGTAGACACAAAATGCTGGAGTAACTCAGCGGGACAGGCAGCATCTCTGGAGAGCAGGAATGGATGACGTTTGGGTCAAGACCCTTCTTCAGATCCTTCTGGTTGGGACCCTTCTTCTGATCCATTTCTAACCTGAGATGTTGTGGCTAGTGTTTTATTTTTTCCACCAGCATCCCTTCCCATGCCTCAGCAGTTCGATTCCCATGATGGATTCACTGACAGTCACGTGATATCAATCTTGTTTCTGGCATACAATGTGATCAACCGATTCAATAAAGTAATTATGTAATTTCCGTCTTTGTTCAAATAATAATGAAGATTAACTCATTACATTTACCTGCATAAAATATGAAAAACAGTTTCGCAATTATGGAGTGTAATTATTGCTTGCAATTACTTACATGTTGTTTGGAGATTTTGTATTTTAGTGGAGGAATTAATCTTTTAAAAATAAATGTTTTTTGCTAAAATCCTTGCTGTATTTCTAACTTTTCCAGCTTCTTATAACTGCGATGATAACTGCCTCTCCCTCCATTCCCGATGCCTGACTTCCGCAGAATTTCATTTTTTCCTGTTATAGACATTTCCAGCATCTACATGAACTTTAGACTTGAGATATGGTACAGAAACAGGCCCATTTGGCCCACTTAGTCCGTGTGGACCAGCGAGCATCCCATGCTCCAACACTATCCTACACATTAGGGACAATTTCCAATATTACCGAAGGCAATTAACCAACAAAACTTTATGTCTTTGGGGTGTGGAAGGAAACTGGAACACACAGAGAAAACCCACGCAGTTCACGGGGAGAAGGTACAAACTCCGTACAGACAGCACCTGTAGTTAGGATCGAACCTGGGTCACTGGCGCTGTAAGACAGCAACTCTACCGCTGCTCCACTGTGCTGTCCTCAAGGTATTTTCTGTTGCTCTGTACTGCAGTGACTTCAGTGAAGGTCACGGTCGCTCTCTGCCATTGATGGGATCATTTAATAGAGTGGAGGTGATTATGGAAATTTAATGATCTCTTCATTTGTAGGTGTGTTGCCGGCAGAGAAAAGCAACATACCGACCATCCATCACCCCATTCACACTAGTTCCTTGTTTTCCCACTTTTCCATCCACTCCCTTCACACTAGGGTCAATTTACAGAGTCCAATTAACCTACAAAACTGTACGTCTTTGGAAACAAGAGGAAACCTGCACTGTCACAGGGAGAAGGGGGAGAATATGTGGATAATAGTGAGCTGACCAATGTGCTCAGATTCAGAATCAGAATCAGAATAACCTTTATTGTCATCCAAAGAAACAAGTCTTTTAGACGAAATTCCGTTACCCACAGTCCAACAATAAGAGCAATACAAATAAGCAATAACACACACAATCACAAACCAACACAAAACAAAAAAAAGAAACATCCATCACAGTGAGTCTCCTCCAGTCACCTCACTGTGATGGAAGGCCAGAATGTCTTTTCTCTTCCCCTGCCGTCTTCTCCCGCGGTCAGGCTGTTGAAGTTGCCACGTTCCAGGCCGCACCGGATGGTGAAAGGTCCTCAGTGGGCCAACCCAGGCCCCGCGATCCGGGGCGGGTGAAGACGCTGCCGCTGCACGTCGGGGCCGTCGTGGCTCCCGACATTGAAGCCCCCGCCGGGCAGAGAAAAACCCCGCGGCCTATTTCAGGCCGCGCCGGACGGTGAAAGGTCCGCAGTGGGCTGACCTTGTCTGATCTGCTACAGAAGCATATTTGTTTGGTTTAGTTTAGAGATACAGCGTGGAAACGGTACCTTCGGCCCACTGAGTCTGCGTCGACCAACGATTATCTACACACTGTTTTATGCTGCACGCCAGGAACAATTTACATAAGCCACTGCACGTCTTATCATGTGGGAGGAAACTGGAGCACCGGAGAAAACCCCACTCGATCACAGGGAGAAAGTACAAACTCCTAAAGATACCACCCATAAGAAAAGATCTGTTCCCATGGCCAACTATCGTGGTCAATCAGTGTATCAAATTTGCTGCCTGCGGCCAGGACTCTAGAAGTCTGGGCTGACTGGAGCAGGCAGATCCGTTCCCATAGTCCGTATCTTGGCTCCTCGGAGGCCTAGGTGGGCGGTTCTGTTACCGTTGGACTCTCTCAGCCATGACCTATGTTGGTCTAGCGAAACGGATAATCCAGAAAAACTCTGGAACCAAGGGAGCCGGGAGATTGGCAGTGGACCTGTACAATGGTAAAAATTCACAATCAGATATAACCTAAGTTTATTTTCGAGTTGAATCAATATAAATGAGGGCAATTATGTTTCACCTTAAATCCTACTTCTTTTCTCCATCTGAGCTCCTCTCTCCCTTTCAGACCATCTCTACCATCAGTCATTTTAATATCTGGTACTCAAATGAGAATTTTAAATTATGCCTCTGGGATGATTTCCTCAATTTATTTTTGATGGTGAATAAGATTCCTGATCACCAAACCGGGGTGGCACATTGGTGCAGCAGTAGAGCTGCTGCCTTACATTGCCAGAGACCTGGGTTCAATCTGAACCTCGGGTTCTGTCTGTACGTAGTTTATAAGTTCTCCCTGTGACCACGTGGGTTTCCTCCGGGTGCTCCCACTTTCCAAAGACATGCAGGTTTGTAGGTTAATTGACTGATAAGTTGTAAAAATTGTCTCTAGTGTGTGTAGGTTAGTGTACAGGGTTATCGCTGGTCAGCATAGACTCGGTGACCGAGGGGGCTGTTTCTGTGCTGTATCTCTAAAGACTTCAGTCAATCATGGCACAAATCTGAAAACACATTTCGGGATATTTCAAAATGCTTCATAATCAATGAAGTGTTGTCACTATTGTAAAACAGGAAACGTTGTAACATGCACATGGTATCACAATTAGAATTGACTCAACCTCCAAATTAAAACATAATGGTAGAGAATACGACAAAGGTCTGATATGTGTAAGAAGATCTGCTGGTGGTTATTCTCAAGATTGTTAAATATTGTGATTTTAATGGTTTATTGATTTTCTACTGTTGTTTTAATGCATGGAAGTTACAAAGATAGTGCAAATTTCTCATTGTGCTCGTTGCCAGAGAATGGTTTGGTTTAATATAGCATTGATTTGAATCCAGTCAATGCAACACTGGGAGGTATGGTTAGCATATCGTGTAATTTTATGGTGTATTTTCCAACTTATGGACAAAGGTTTAAGTTTTAGGTTTAGGTTTTGTTATTGTTATGTGGACCAAGGTACGGTGAAAAGCTTTGTTTTGCATGCTATCATCTTTCGCTTGGGCAGCTTACAACCCAGTGGGATAAAAATTGATTTCTCTAACGTCAAGTAACCCGTGCATCCCCTCTCTCTCTCCATCCCTCCCCCACCCAAGATGTTGTACTAGCTTCAAAGCCGTCTTGTTGAGTTATTATCTGTAACTCGTTTTATCTAAGGCCACAGCAAACAATGGTGTGTTCCCTTTATCATTGTTACTTTTTTGCATATCTTTCATTCATTTGTTCTATATCTCTCTACATCACCGTCTATATCTCTTGTTTCCCTTTCCCCTGACTCTCAGACTGGAGATAGATCTCAACCCAAAACGTCACCTATTCCTTTTGGACTTTGAATAATGAAACCAAAGATGACGGCGTCTGCATGTGTGATACATGCAAAAATAATTTCACTGTGCGTTGCATATGTAACAAATAAAGCACCATTGAACGATTAACCAGGGGACAGGCTATGGTGCATATTGTATTGAAGAGATGTGAGGTGAGGAGAAAGGGGTGGGGTATCTCTTGGTAGAAGGGTGAATTGCAGACACTGTGACCATAGGACAGGTACATCTACTGGTGGGGATCGGAAAAGTGGTCATGATAGCTTCCCTCGCTCTCTTGCATGTTGCCAAAACAGGCCTTAAAATCATAGTGAATGCCTGCCCTTGGGTGGTGGGTACATGGAACAAGCTACCAGAGGAGATAGTTGAGGCAGGTATGATAACAACGTTTAAAGGATATGTGGACAGGTACATGGATAGGGAAGGTTTAAAGGAATGAGGGCCAAACATGGGCAAATGGGACTAGTATAGATGGGGCAGCATGGGCAAGTTGGGCTGAAGGGCCTGTTTCAATGCTGTATGACTCTATGACTCCTGCATAAGTAACAATTGTCTTAAGATGGGCAGACACATTTAAATAAACCTTTTGGAATTGATATCATTTTAAAATGCTGGGCATATAGCATTATATATATTATGCCAAATAATGCAAATGTTTTACACCTTTCCTTATATTTTCTCCCATGGCTCCATCCAGGGTACCCAATAGTCCTTTCAGGTGAGGAAGAGGTTCACAAACACCTCCTCCAACCTCATTTACTGTATCCATTGTTCAAGTAACCCCAACATTCCCTTTCTTCCCCGATGAAAGTCATCCTACTAGTTCCACTGTTTGCTTCTTTGTACCCCATCGTGATCACCTCTTACCCAGCCAACAATTAGGCCATTGTGGGCTCCACCCATCATTGGTCATCTGTTTCTGGCCTTGCATTGTTCTGGCCTTATCTTACATCCAATTCCCTCCCCTCTACTTTCAGTCTGAAGAAGAGTCCTGATCCGAAACGTCACCCATCCATTTTCTCCAGTGATGGTGCCTGATCCACTGATTTATTCCAGCACTTTGTGTCCATCTTTAATGCAAATGTTTTCTACCATTAGACCTCACTGCATGTTTCTGGGTAGCATCACATCATTGCAAATGATGCATCATTGAGTTTATAATTACTCTTCATAAGGTCATAAGTTCTTGGAGCAGAATTAAGCCATTCGGCCAATCAAGTCTACTCTGCCATTCAATCATGGCTGATCTATCTTTCCCTCTCAATCCAATTTACCTCCCCATAACCCCTGACACCTTTACTAATCAAGAATCTGTCAATCTCCACCTTAAAAATATCCATTGACTTGGCCTGCACAGCCGTCTGTGGCAATGAATTCCACAGATTCACCACCCTCTGACCAATTCCTCCTCATCTCCTTCCTAAAGGTACATCCTTTGATTCTAAGGTTATGGCCTCTGGTCCTAGACTCTCCCACTGGTGGAGACATCCTCCCCACATTCACTCTATCCTGGCCTTTCACTATTCACTTACATAGCACATATAAACTTTGTACTGCTGGTAGACTTTCCAAAGCAAAGACACTAAACTTCCAAATGTTTCCTATAATTTACTAAGAAATTAATTACTATACCCAATGATATTAGTAAATGGTTCTGTGCAGTAATTGTTGTTGTTATTTTTACAATTAAGTTAGGCACTGGGGGTGCAATAAAGGATCTGATTAAAATAATTAATCTTCTTATGATGAACATATTGGCCACTGTCTAATAAAAACTGCAGAGGGTTATTTGAAATACATCAAAGAATGCTTTCTCATCTTTTTTTTGTGGTAAAAATGGGATTTAAAATGCTGCCTAATTGTGCTAGTTCATGCCAGATTTCATGTCTGCTGAGAAGCAAATCATTTTTGAGAGGATTGAGTAAACAAAAAACAAAACCTTAAATTCTTTGGCAGTTGGATGGAGAGAAGTTGTATTTCCCAGGATGATGTTCAGAACCAGGGGGGTCAGTGCCTTAAAGTAATGCCTCAGTCATTTAGGACTGACCTAGGGACAAATTTCTTCACCCAGAGAGAAGTAAATCTTTGGATTTCTCCAACCAAGTGATCTTATAATGGTGTATAAGATCATTAGAGGAATAGATCGGGTAGATGCACAGAGTCTCTTGCCCAGAGTAGGTGAATCGAGGACCAGAGGATATAGATTTAAGGCGAAGGGGAAAATATTTAATAGGAATCTGAGGGGTAACATTTTCACACAAAGGATGGTGGGTGTATGGAACTAGCTATCAGAGGAGGTAGTTGAAGCTGGGAATATCCCAACATTTAGGAAACAATTAGATTGATACATGATAAGGGCAAGGCTGTGGATGTTGTCTATATGGACTTCAGTAAGGCATTTGACAAGGTTCCACATGGAAGGTTGATTAAGAAGGTTAAATCGTTGGGTATTAATAGTGAGGTTGCAAGATGGATTCAACAATGGCTGAATGGGAGATACCAGAGGGTAACGGTTGACAATTGTATGTCAGGTTGGAGGCCAGTGTCTAGTGGAGTACCCCAAGGATCTGTGTTGGGTCCACTGTTGTTTGTCATTTACATTAATGATCTGGATGATGGTGTGGCAAATTGGATTAGTAAATATGCAGATGATACTAAGATAGGTGGAGTAGTTGATAGTGAGGTAGATTTTCAAAGTCTACAGAGAGACTTGGGCCTTTTGGAAGGGTGGGCTGAAAGATGGCAGATGGAGTTTAATGCTGATAAGTGTGAGGTGCTGCATTTTGGTAGGACAAATCAAAATAGGACGTACAGGGTAAATGGTAGGGAATTGAGGAATGCAGTGGAACAGAGGGATCTGGGAATAACTGTGCATTGTTCCCTGAAGGTGGAATCTCATGTGGATAGGGTGGTGAAGAAGGCGTTTGGTATACTTGCCTTTATAAATCAGAGCATTGAGTATAGAAGTTGGGATGTAATGTTAAAATTGTACAGGGCATTGGTGAGGCCGAATCTGGAGTATGGTGTGCAGTTCTGGTCGCCAAATTATAGGAAGGATGTCGACAAAATGGAGAGGGTACAGAGGAGATTTACTAGAATGTTGCCTGGGTTTCAGCACTTAGGCTACAGAGAGAGGTTGAACAGGTTGGGTCTTTATTCTTTGGAGCGTAGAAGGTTGAGGGGGGACTTGATAGAGGTTTTTAAAATTTTGAGAGGGACGGACAGAGTTGACGTGGGTAGGCTTTTCCCTTTGAGAGTGGGGAAGATTCCAACAAGGGGACATAGCTTCAGAATTGAGGGACAAAGGTTTAGGGGTAACATGAGGGGGAACTTCTTTACTCAGAGGGTGGTGGCTGTATGGAATGGGCTTCCGGTGGAAGTGGTGGAGGCTGGCTCGATTTTATTATTTAAGAGTAAATTGGATAGGTATATGGATAAGAGGGGATTAGAGGGTTATGGTCTGAGTGCAGGTAGATGAGACTAGGTCAGGGAGAATGGTCGGCGTGGACTGGTAGGGCCGGACAGGCCTGTTTCCGTGCTGTAGTTGTTATATGTTATATTGTTATATATGTTATATGTTTGGAGGGATATGGACAAATGCTGGCAGGTGGGAGTAGTGTAGCTGGGACATGTGGCTGGTGTGAGCAAGTTGGTCCGAAGAGCCTGTTTCCACACTGTATCACGTGATGACGCTAAGTGGGGTGAATGTATCCCAAACAGAGATTGACAGGTTTTTGGAAATGAAGTGAAAGCAGGAAGGTAGAAGGTCAACTATTTTCTTAGTTTAGTTTAGAGATACAATGTGGAAACAGGCCCTTTGGCTCACCAAGTACATGCCGACCAACGATCACCTGTACACTAGTTCTATCCTACACACAAGGGACAATTTACAGAAGCCAATGAACTGACAAATCTGTACATCTTTGGAATGTGGGAGGAAACCGGAGCACCTGGAGAAAACCCATGCAGTCACAGGGAGAAATGTACAAACTCCGTACAGACAGCACCAGTAGTCAGGATCAAAGCTGGGTCTCTGGTGCTGCAAGGCAGCCACTCTACGGTAGCACCACTGTGCCGCCCTTATTGACTGAAGGGGCCAAATGGTTTTCATTGTTTTTTAAGTTCCTATCGAGGTTGACAATTGCACCCAAATGTGGTTATTAAGTGAAGAGTAACAACTTAAATTGGTGGTTGTAGACACCATGAAGAACCAGTTTCCAGCTGCTGTAGAGCGTAATGTTTGTGATACTGTATGCTACACTTAAGAACTGAAGCATGTGATCCTGGAGTCATGGTGTCATAGAGTCATACAATGTGGAAATAGGCCCTTTGCCCCAACCTGCCCACCCTGGCCAACATGTCCCATCTATACTAGGCTCACCTGTCTGCGTTTGGCCCATATCCCCCCAAATCTGTCCTATCCATGTACCTGTCTAAATTTTTCTTAAATGTTGCGTTAATACCGGCCTCAAATGCCTTTTCCGGAAGCTCGTTCCACACACCCACCACCCTTTGTGTGAATAAGTTACCCCTCAGGATCAGATTAAATCTTCCTCCCATCCCCATCCTGTGTTGTTGATGTATTACTTTCTGTTGTAGCACGGGCCAGAGGCCACCTGCCAGCTTGGGAGTATGTGCATATTCGAGGTGGTGTCTTGGGTCTCTCTGTAAGTTCATAAGTCACAAGAGCAGAATTAGGAGCAGAATTTGGTCCATCGAGTCTACTCCACCATTGAATCACAGCTATCTATCATTATCTCTCAACCATTATCCTGCCTCCTCCCTGTAACCCCTGGCACCCTTCCTAATCAATAATCTGTCACAGGTTCAGCCTCCACACCATCTGTGGTAAAGATGTAAAGATTTTCACCACCCTCTGACTAAAGAATTCCTCCTCATCTCCTTTCTAAAGGTACGTCCTTTTATTCTGAGGTTGTGCCCTCAGGTCTTAAACTCTTCTACTAGTGGAAAGATCCTCTCCACATCCCCTCTATACAGCCTTTTACTATTCAGCAAGCTTCAATGAGGTCCCTTCACATCCTTCTAAACTTCAGCAAGTACAGGCCCAGTGCCTTCAAACGCATATCATATGTTAACCGAATCATCCCCGGGATCATTCTCGTAAACCATCTCTGGACTCTCTCCAACGCCAGCACAGGCTCGGCCGCGGGACGTTTCAGTGCCCGGTGTGGCTCGGCCGCGGGGCCTTCCATCCCCTTGCGGGGGCTGTGCGTGTCGGTTGCCTCGGTAGGGGTCGAGCTGCCTGTCCGTGGGCGCGGGGGGGAAGAGAGTGGAAGTTTTGTTGCCTCCATCACAGTGAGGGGGTGTTTGGAGTCAATGTGATGGATGTTGGTGTTGGGGTCGTGTGTCCTGTGTTCTTTTCTTTTTTGCTGTGTCTTGTGACTGCTGAAATTTCGTTCGGTGTTTATACCGAATGACAATAAAGTTCTGTTATGTTATTCTTCCTCAGATATGGGGCTTGAAACTGCTCACAATACTCCAAATGTGGTGTAAGGTGTAAGTACTTTATCCATATTGAGTGAATGAAATAAAGCTTCTGAGCTATGGTATCAGATGTCCTGGCTGATGAAGCTATAACATTTAGTTTCCAAATCTAAATCTGAATACTGAATACACAAATCTAAATACTGAATGCAAGAGGTGATAACCCTTGGATTACAGAAGGACAATGAACCATGTGTTGTTAATGCATAACAAGACTATAGGGAAGTAGGCAAGAAGTGTTCTCTGCAGGTGACAGGCCCAAAGAGACAGGAAAGTTGCAATATGACTTCAGCAATCGCCTGCCAGGCTATGCCAGGCTATGCCAGGCTATGCCAGGCTATGCCAGGCTATGCCAGGCTATGCCAGGCTATGCCAGGCCTCCATCTCTATTCCAGCATTCTCCTACTTACTGCAATCAGCCTCTTAAAATGCCACTATCGTATCTGCCTACACTACCACCCCTGCCAATGCGTTCCAGGCCCCCACCGCGCTCTGTGTAAAAAAACTTGCCCCGCACATCTCCACTGTTAGCATGGGGACACACGCAAATTGGAGGAACAGCGTCTCATATTTTGCTTGGGCAGCTTACAGTCCAGCGATATGAATACTGATTTCTCTCATTTCAAGTAACCCCTGCATTTCCTCTCTCTCCACCCCTTGCCCCACTCTTGTCATCCTGCCAGTTCCACTGTTCGCATCCAGAATCCCTTCATTATCACCTCTTCCACAGTCAACAATGGACCATTGTGGGCTCCATCTTCCCTTAGCCATCGGTGTTGGCTCTGAACCTTTTCATACCTCTAGTTTCCCTCTTCCCTGACTCTCAGTCTGAAGAAGGGTTTCGACCTGAAATATCACCTGTTTGTTCTCTCCAGAAATGCTGCCTGATCCACTGTTACTCCAGCATTTTGTGTCTATCTTCCATTAAACTTTCCCCCTATCACCTATTAGCTACACCCCCCAGTGCTCTTCACCCTGGAAAAACTTTCTGACTGTCTACCCTGTCTATGCAATAATGGGAATAATACACAGTAGAAATGCTGAAACAAGGAACTACAGATGCTGGAATCTTGAGCAAAACACAAAGTGCAGGAGGTACTCAATGGATCAGGCAGCGTCTGTGGAGGGAATGGTTGGTTGGGTGACGTTTTGTGTCGAGACCCTTCTTCAGACCTGAGATGTAGGGTCCCGACTCGAAACCCTGTTTTTGGTTGCTTTGGGGTTTTATTTCATTTGATGAAATACTTTGTTAGTTTAATTATTGGCTATCCTCCCCGATAGCAATGAGTTTATGAGAGGAAGGTACTAAGCCACAAACGTCTTGTAGCATCCCTGCCAAAATGAAAAGATCTTTGTTCAAACTGCACAAATTGCACAGAAGGAAATAACTGAGAATGATATTTCTTGTTGAACCGTGTCTTCTGACAACTCAACCATTAATTATCTCTCCTTCACTTCAAAGACCATGCATCAAATTGTTGACTCTTGTTAAATGCTTGGATTAATTTAGCATGAAAAGGGTCTTGTCGCTTCTGGAGGGACCAATGCTGTGGACAGAAGTCTGAAATAGCTGAGCTGGCAAGTGCAACCACCTAATTCGAGAGTCACACTCATAGTCATAAAGTCATACAGCGTGGAAACAGGCCCTTCAGCCCAATTTGCTCACACCGACCAACATGCCCCATCTACACTAGTCCCACCTACCTGCGTTTGGCCCATAGTCCTCTTAACCTGTCCTATCCATGTCCTTGTCCAACTGCCTCTTAAATGTTATGATAGTACCTGTCTCCACTACCTCTTCCTGCTGCTTGTTCCATATACCCACTAACATTTGTATAAAAAAGTTATTCCTCAGCTTCCGATGAAATCTTTCCCACCGAATTTAAAACCTAATAGCTAGGCCCTCTAGTGTTATTCACCCTGGAAATACTTTCTGACTGTCCCTGTCAATTTCCCTACTATGGGCATTTACCAAGTCTATTCCCTTCATGATTGTGTGCACCTCTATAAGATCACCCCTCTTCCCCCTGCGCTCGAAGAAATAAAGTCCTTGCCTGCTCAATCACTCCTAATAGCTCAGACCCTCGAGTCCTGGCAACATCCTCGCAAATCAACAGATTGTTGGTTAGTAAGGGTGTCAGGGGTTATGGGGAGAGGACAGGGGAATGGGGTTGAGAGAGAAAGATAGATCAGCCATTATTGAATGGTGGAGTTGACTTGACAGGCTGAATGGCCTAATTCTGCTACTATAAATTATGAACTTATAAATCTTCTCTGAGCCCATTTCAGCTTGACAACATTATTGAAGCTCACCTTTGCTCTTTTCCTCTTGGTGTACAAGCAAGAAACATCCCAGGTTTGTCTCACTTTATTTTATGTGTAATTCAGGGGTTGAGTTTGTTCAGGGAATAATGGCTTATCTCCAGACTGGTGTTCAGAGGCTGAAGGATGACAGTCCTGTTCCTCACTGCTGATGCGTTTTAAAACTGAGATGATGGTTGAAAGTCCCACGCACGTCTGGCCTGTACTCATCCTGAGATGCCCTGGCTCCTTGTAGCTTCTGCATTATAAGTTACAGCTTTAGCTGAATACTTAGAACTATTTCTCTGTAAGCCGTACAATATAAATTAATTTATGGCTGTCCAGCTTATTGTACTGGTATTGATTTATTATTGTCACGAGTACTGAGACACAGTGGTAAACTTTGTTATCCAGTCAAATTAGATTACACGTGAGTGCAAACAAGGCATTACACAAGAAGGGTCTCCATCCAAAACATCGCCTATTCCTTTTCTCCAGAGATGTTGCCTGACCCGTTGAGTTACCCCAGCATTTTGTATCTATCTTCAGTGCAAACCAGCATCTGCAGTTCCTTCCTACACATTACACTGGTACAACCGGGGCGGCACGGTGGCACAGCAGTAGAGTTGCTGCCTTACAGCGCCAAAATCCCAGAGTTCGATCCAGAACTTAAAAATGGGTGCTTATCTGTACATTCTCCCCGTGACCTGCGTAGGTTTCCTCCGGGATCTTCGGTTTCCTCCCACACTCCAAAGACGTACAGGTTTGTAGGTTAATCTCTTTATCGTCTCTTTATCGTTATGCTGTTGGCCAGTTAATGTTTTGTATTTGTCCTTTAAATTGTCCAACATCTTTGAGGCTTAATCACGCCTCCTAAGAACTTCCCCATCACTTTGGGTGCAGTTTTTTTTAAAATTCCTCTGATCTGAACTACAGAATATGCATTGCTATGCATGCAGTAAGCTAGGTTTAGGTTAGTTGAAAGCAGCCACAGTTGGCTTTGATTTCTTCATGTTTAACTCTGTTTATCGATTTTGAACATTGCTGTAAAGTTGCCATTATATTCCTAAAGCATGGAAGAGATGGTTAAAGATCAACAACATTGGTGGGTATGGAGTCACTTATGTGATAGTTTTTTTGACAGGCGTTCAGGATCTAAGAGGGTTTTAAGATGATCCATTCAGTTTCTTGTCCACTATTCATAGAAACATAGAAACATAGAAAATAGGTGCAGGAGGAGGCCATTTGGCCCTTCGAGCCAGCACAGCCATTCATTGTGATCATGGTTGATCATCTACAATCAGTAATCTGTGCCTGCCTTCTCCCCATATCCCTTGATTTCACTATCCCCTAGATAGTATCTAACTGTCTTTTAAATTCATCCAGTGAATTGGCCTCCACTGCCTTCTGTGGCAGAGAATTCCACAAATTTACAACTCTCTGGGTGAAAAAGTTTCTTCTCACCTCAGTTTTAAATGACCTCCCATTTATTCTTAGACTGTGTCCCCTGGTTCTGGACTCGCCCAACATTGGGAACATTTTTCCTGCATCTAGCTTGTCTAGTCCTTTTATAATTGTATACGTCTCTATTAGATCCCCTATCATCCTTCCAAATTCCAGTGACTAAAAGCCTAGTCTTTTCCATCTTTCCTCATATGACAGTCCCTCCATCCCAGGGATTAACCTCGTGAACCTACACTGCACTGCCTCAATAGCAAGGACATCCTTCCTCAAATTGGGATGTCCTTCCTCAAATTCCTGTGACCCTTTCTTCATTTCTAGATTTATTTAACTATTTGAATGTAACTTCATGATCTGGTTCATCAGTTATCACCACTGGATATTGGGTTCAGTTATTTATCCACTATGCTGGTGTATCCAGTCATATTTACAACGTAAATATCTGTGGACACAAGTTGTTCCAACGTACAAAAGAAAATTGGCCATTGGGTGCAACATTAGAGAATTACTGGCACTATAAGACAGCGTTCCTCCACACACACTAAAGATGCAGAGCATTGGACTGGAAATTCCCTTTCAGTGGTAAAGAATGGCTGCAAAGGGTCTTAGTATTAGTTAGCTTACCATTTTTAAAAATTATTTAAACATGAGGGGAACAGATAGGGTGAATACCCAGAGTCCTTTCCCCAGAATCGAGGAATCGAGACCAAAGGGCATGATTTTAAGGTGAGAGGATCAAGATTTAATAAGAAACCATGAGACAACTTTTTAACTTTTAGGGTGGTGGGTGTATGGAACAAACTGCCAGATAAAGTAGTTCAGAGCATGTAAAATAACAGCATTTAAAATACACTTAGACAGGCACATGGATTGGGGAGGTTTAGAGGGATATGGGCCAAACGTGGGCAAATGGGACTAGCTTAGGTGGAGCATCTTGGTCGGCATGAACGAGTTGGGCTGAAAGACTTGTTTTCGTAGTGTATGACTCAATAACTCTCTGATCCTAAATGCAGCCAAATGGAACTAGCTTAGATGGGAGATTTTGGTTGGCATGGACAGTCTGGCTGTATGATTCATTGTCTCAATTTTGACGATGAATATTTTAGACCTTTCAATTGTTTTAGTTGTTTTGTTGATGTTTAATTTTTTCAAAGAAGAATTAAATATCGGGGGTATTCGGAAAAATCCATAGCTTGGCCAAATGTCAAAATGTTTTTCAGTGCTGTATGGGTAGGCTTTGTCCTGGCCGTCCCATGTGATGACATTACCTTGGGCTAGTCACTACTGCTGCCCAGCTTTATCTATTCAGGATTGACCTAACAAGGACACAATGTCAGGTGTATAAAAGGAATTTACCTTGTTAGACACAAAATGCTGGAGTCACTCAGCAGTTCACTCTGCATCTCTGGAGGAAAGGAATAGGTAATGTTTCGGGTCGGAACCCTTCTTCAGACTGAAAGATCAAGATGGCCAGAACAAAGCACGGCTGGCAACTGATGACCTCTGGAAGGGTGGAGTCCCGGACGGCCCATTGTTGGCTGGGGAAGATGTACTAACAACAGGGATACAAGAATGAACAGCCAACAATGAGCCGTAGATAGACACAAAATGCTGGAGTAACTCAGCGGAACAGGCAGCATCTCTGAATAGGAGGCTTGGGTGACGTTTCGGGCCGAGACCATTCTCCAGCATCTTCAGAGTGGCTATCCAGAGTAAACCAGCATCCTTCCTAGACAACAATGGGACTTTATGGACTCCACCCTTGCAGAGGTCATCTGTGCTGGCCCTGTTTTGTTCTGGTCTTCTCGATCTTTCAGTCTGAAGAAGCGTTCCGACTCAACACGTCACCTATTCTTTATCTCCAGAATTGCTTCCTGACTCGCTAAGCTACTCCAGCATTTTGTGTCTATCTTCGGTATAAACCAGTATCTGCAGTTCACAAGTTATAGGAGTAGAATTAGGCCATTCGGCCCTTCGAGTCTACTCCACCATTCATCGTGGCTGATCTCTGCCTCCTAATCCCATTTTCTTGCCTTCTCCCCATAACTCTTGACACCCGTTCTAAACAATAATTTGTCTATCTTGATACATGTAGTTCTTTCCTACATGAATGTACATAAATTGATTGTTTAGTATTAGATGCATCAGTGTCATAGACTTGTACAGTGAGAAGCATGCTGTTCAGCCCATGACATCCAGGCCGATCTTATTGGCCATCTCTACTAATCCCGTTTGTTTGCATTTGGACCATATCCATTAATGCCTTTCCTGTTTACGTTTCCATCTAAATGCCTATTCAACGTGGTGACTTTATCTAATTCCATGACTTCCTCAGGCAGCGTGTTTCTGGATTTCAACCACATTTTCTCATTATACACATTTTGTCAGAACATTTAAAGATAATTCAGTACAGGATTTATTCTGTAGTTAATCTTTAGCTGGGGATATGTTTCTATTTGTATCAACATTTAGTTTCAGACAAAGACATTTTGAGAGTAGAGACAAGAAACTGCAGATGCTGGTTTACAAAACAGTGCTTTATATAAATTGGACTTTATCATGCACTAAAAGTTACTTCCTTTATCCTGTATCTATACACTGTGGACAGCTTGATTGTGATCATGTCTAGTCTTTTCGCTAACTGGATAGCACGCAACAAAAAAGCTTTTCACTGTACCTCGGTACACGTGACAATAATAAACTAAACTAAGCTAAATAAAGGACACACGGAGACCATGGATAGGTGGCGTTTCATGTCGGATATTTTGAGCGTGTTTAACAGGAGCGTTTGCCATTTGTTACAGTGGCCAGTTTGCGAAGCAGAGCATAATGACGCATGTGCTGGTTCTAAGGGTTAAACTTGTGTTGAGTGTTTGGGGTGGCATGGCGGCCTTCTGGAGAACTCAAAAATTGCTTTGCATTTATATTGCTAACTGTTCTACAGAGTAGCATTCTGCACATTAACGCGGTTAAAGAATTCCCCAATTCCTCAAGTTTTCCATGAACGATGTTTACTTTGCCGGTGGCAGGCTACAAGCAAAGTCAAATCTCGGCAGGATCCCATTTGATGCAGGAATTTTACGCCCTCGATTTCAGCACAGTACGATTGACGGACAGACAAGCAAAGCACTGAATCAAGTTCTGAGACATTCAAAAGAGCATTAAAGCTCGCTCATCTTGTTGGCATTAGTGGAGGCAAGGAGAGTTGCATTTGAGAGGGAACTTGTTGCATAGAAATCAGTGACGGTTGCACATTGGATAACAATGGGCGGCACAGTGGAGCAGCTGGTAGAGTTGCTGCCTCACAGCGCCAGAGACCCGAGTTCAATCCTGACCACGGGTGTTGTCAGTACGGAGTTCATATATTCTCCCCGTGACCTCATGGGTTTTCCTCAGGTGCTCCAGTTTCCTCCCACACTCCAAAGTCATCCAAGTTTGTAGGTTAATTGGCTTCAGTAAAAATTGTCCCCAGCGTGCGGGATAGTGCGAGTGTTGGTATAATGGGTGATCGCTGGCCGGCACGGACTTAGTGGGTCGAAGGGCCTGTTTCTGCGCTGTTTCTCTGAACCAAATGAAAGAGTAGCAATTTGATCCATTGCCCACTTAATGCAAGCTGGATTTATGTAAATATGGCTGTCAAGTGAAGTGGAGTGAAGTGGACTAGTTAGAGCCAATGAACCTGAGCAGTCATGCTCAGCAAGCCATTAATACCAAGCGGCTTGAGTCAAAATTGCTGATAGCAGACAATCCGATTCTGGACTCAACCCAACTGTAGCACAAAACATATTTGGGTTATAATTTCATGCTTGAAAAAAAAAGGCATACAAATGTATGTACGTTGGCTATTCATTTACAAGAAATACTTCCTGCAGGGAGCAGAATGACAGGATTTTAAGAGAGCAAGTTCATTTTGTGTACTGATAATCTTATCACAAGAGTCAGAAGTTTTAAAGTAAAGCAAGAATTTAGGACCACACGTCTTGCCAAGCTCAATCTCTGTGGGAAATGGTGCATGTTTTGGGACGACACATTGGCACAGCTGGTAGAGCTGCTGACTCACAGCACCGGGGACCCAGGATCGATCCTGACCTCGGGTGCCGTCTGTGTGGAATTCACTTGTTTCCTGTGTGACAGCGTGGATTTTACTCTGGGTGCCCCGGTTTCCTTCCACATCCCGAGGATGTGCGGGTTTGCCAGTTAATTGGCCTCTGGAAATTGACCACTAGTCTGTAGGGAGTGGACGAGAAAGTGGGATAACATAGAACTATGTTTTGGTCACCATGTTTTTGGAAAAATGTTGTCAAGCTGGAAAGGGAGCAGTGAAGATTAAGGAGGATGTTGCCAGGAGTCGAGGGCCTGAGTTTTCGGGAGAGGTTGAGCAGGCTAGGACTTTATTCCTTGGAATGCAGGAGGATTATAGAGGTGTACAAGATCATGAGAGGAACAGATCGGGTAGATGCACAAAGCCTCTTGCCCAGAGGAAGGCAATCGAGAACCAGAGGCCACAGTTTTAAGATGAGGGGTTAAATATTGGTGGGAACATGATGGGTAACTTTTTTACGCAGGGTAGTGGGTGTGTAGAACGAGCTGCCAGAGGAGGTAGTTGAGGCAGGTACTATCATAACGTTTAAGAGACATTTGGACAGGTGCATGGACAGGATAGGTTTAGAGGGTTATGGGCCATGTGTGGGTAGATGGTACTATTGTGGATGGGGTCTGTTGTTCGGTTTGGGTAAGTTATTTCTACGCTATATAACACTATGACTCTATAACTATTGTGAACAGGCAGCTGATGGTCAGACTCGGTGGGCCGAAGGGCCTGTTTCCATGCTGCATCTAACATTCAATGATACCTTATTTCCGTGTGACTCCAGTGTTTCGAAGACATTGGATTTTTTTTCCTGTTGAGGGGAGACCTGGTAGAGGCATATAACACCATGAGAGATATAGATAGGGTAGACAGTCAGAGTCTTTTTCCCAGGATAGAAATGTCAAAGACGAGATGACGTAGCTTTAAGGTCAGGGGGAAAGTTTAAAGGACATGTGTGGGGCAAGTTACTTACAGAGAGAGTGGTAGGTGCCTACAACATACTGCTCGGGTGGTGGTAGGGGACCGATACGATAGTGGCATTTAAGAGGCTTTCAGATAGGCACAGGGATATGCAGGTAATGGGGGATATGGATCATGTACAGACAGAGGAGATTGGTTTATCTTGGCATCAGGTTCGGCACAGACATTGTGGGTCAAAGGCATTGTTCCTGTGCTGTACTGTTTTATGTTCTATTGATAGTAAAAGACAATAGACAATAGGTGCTGGAGTGGGCCATTCGGCCCTTCGTGCCAGCACTACCATTCAATGTGATCATGGCTGATCATTCTCAATCAGTACCCCGTTCCTGCCTTCTCCCCATACCCCCTGACTCCGCTATCTTTAAGAGCTCTATCTAGCTCTCTCTTGCATGCATTCAGAGAATTGGCCTCCACTGCCTTCTGAGGCAGTGAATTCCACAGATTTACAACTCTCTGACTGAAAAAGTTTTTCCTCATCTCCGTTCTAAATGGCCTACACCTTATTCTTATTCTTAAACTGTGGTCCCTGGTTCTGGACACAATATTGTGAGGTAGGGTTCTTATAACTTCAAACAGCTGGTTAACAGCAAGAAAAGTATCTTTTAGATTTTTAGATTTAGAGATACAGCGCAGAAACAGTACTTGCGGTCCATCGAGCCCGTGCTGTCCAGCGATCACCGCATACACTAACCTACACACACTAGGGAAATCTTACAACTTACCGAAGCCAAATAACCTACAAACCTGCATGTCTTTGGAGTGTGGGAGGAAACTGGAGCACCTGGAGTAAACCCACGCGGTCACAGGGAGAACGTACAATCTCCTGACAAACAGCACTCGTAGTCAGGGTCGAACTCGGATCTCTGGCGCTGTGAGGCAGCAGCTCTACCGCTGCTCCGGTGTGCCGCTCATTGTTGTCCAATGTGCAACCTTCACTGATCTCTTTGCACCAACTTCCCTCTCAAATGCAACTCTCCTTGCCTCCACTATTGCCGACAAGGTGAGCGAGCTTTGTATCCTCAATAAGGAATGTATTATAGTTATTTAATATTTGATTTACTTGTACTATGGTGGTGGGCTTTGTTTTGAATTATTTAATATTGTAAATAGTATTGTAAATGCTTGAATAAATCTTATTTTGGTTAAAGAAAAGATGAGCGAGCTTTAATGCTCTTTTGAATGTCTCAGAACTTGATTCAGTGCTTTGCTTGTCTCTTCGTCAATCGTACTGTGCTGAAAACGAGGTGCGTTACTACATCCTCTCCTGTTTTCTCATTTGTAAAATTCTGAAACTCCTTCCCTGCCTCGGCATTCATCATTCTTCTTCTGCCGATGAGGACTCCACAATTGCTAAGGTCAATCAAATGATCCAGATAATGCGAGTAAAATTCCTGCATCAAATGGGATCCTGCCGAGATTTGACTTTGCTTGTAGTCTGCCACCGGCAAAGTAAACATCGTTCATGGAAAACTTGAGGATTGAGGAGTTCTTTAACTGGGTTAGTGTGCGGTAGCTGCTTGAATGCTACTCTGTAGAACAGTCAGCAATGGCTTAATGTATCATGCAAAGCAATTTTTGAGGCTTCTCCAGAATTTTAACTGGGCGTTTAATAACTTTTACATGGAGAAACGACAGAAAGTAGTGCAAATGTGTTTGCATTTACAACCAAATTCCCAAAACATAAACTTTTTATTACAGTGGCGCTGACAACAGCAACACTGTGGGAAAATATAACCCTTCACATGCCTTATCATAAAATGCTGGAGTATCTCAGCAGATCAGGCAGCATCTCTGGAGAAAGGTACCATCATCTGCAGTTATTTTCTTACCTTTCACATGCCAATGGCTTTGATTAAGTAGGCATGTGGGGGTGGGTGGAAGGTTAGAGTAGATTAGGGGAGCTTAAATGTCTGAAGAAGAATTCTAACCCGACACGTCACCTATTCCTTTTCTCCATAGGATGAGGGGTGATCTTATGGAGTTGTAGAAAATCATGAGAGGAATAGATCGAGTATATGTACAGTCTCTTGCCCTGAGTAGGGGATTTGGAGACCAGAAGACATAGGTTCAAGATGAAGGGGAAAAGATTAAAAAGGAATCTGAGGGGTAACTTTTTGCACAAAGTGGTGGGTGTATGGAACAAGCTGCCAGATGAGGTAGTTGAGGCTGGGACTATCCCAATGTTTAAGAAATGGTGAGAACATTTGAAAAAGATATTTCCACCTCAAGTACAGAATGTATAGAAACAGCCAACTCAGTCCATATGTAAGAATCACCAGATTTTGGTGCTATTTTCTAAATATAAATCTAAAAATCTAAAATTCGCTTTTCTTCCTGTTAACCAGCTGTTTGATGTTATGAGAACCCTACCTCACAAAGAATGGGTCGACTGAGCATATATTCCCCGGAATTTAGAAGGATGAAAGGGGATCTTATAGAAACATATAAAATTCTTAAGGGATTGGACAGGCTAGATGCAGGAAAAATGTTCCCCATGTTGGGGGAGTCCAGAACCAGGGGTCGTCGTTTAACAATAAGGGATAGGCCATTTAGGACTGAGATGAGGAAAAACGTTTTCAGCCAGAGAGTTGTGAATCTGTGGAATTCTCTGCCACAGAAGTCAATGGAAACCAATTCACTGGAGAGAGTGGATATAGCTCTTTGAGCTAACGGAATCAAGGGATACGGGGAGAAAGCAGGAACAGGGTACTGATTCTGGATGATCAGTCTTGATCATATTGAATGGCGGTGCTGGCTCGAAGGACCGAATGGCCTATTCCTGCACCTATTTTTTATGTTTCTCTGTTTCAAAGGCCAGTTGCAGCCGTCGCCTCCATTCGTATCGTTCCGCAAACCATCGCCCCTCTGCCCGCACGGCCACCTTATTGCCCGGGGGTGCCTCTCGTAGCCAGCCTTGAGGGCGCGGAAGGAGAGACGTCTGTTTTTATTGCCGGCACTTTGTTCTATTGTCTGCTGCCATCACTGACTCCCTACACCCTCCTGTCCGCTTTTCCGGTCCTCGGGGACAAGCAGGAGCCGGGCGCCGTGGCTTCCCTCTCCGGGTGGGTTCCCGGCCCCGCAGCGGGCGAGCCGAGACGGGGAATTGCAGCTTGTTTCACATATCCACCATCCTCTGAGTGAAAAAGTTGCCCAAGTACATATTAAAATTTGTCCCTCTTACCTTAAGCATATGTCCTCTTAGTTTCGATTATCCCACCCTGTCTATTCACCTCATGATCTTATACACCTCTATAAGATCACCCCTTAGCCTCCAGCAGGGGTGATATAGGAAGATCCAAGGACTAAAGTCCAAGCTGCCCAATCTTTCCCTGTAGCTTAAGCACTCAAGTCCTGGCAACATCATTATTGTTACCCTCGCAGTTCAATCCCCAATTACAGATGCTCCTCGAATTATGCTGGGGTTACATTCCGATAAACCCATCGTAAATCAAAAATATCGTAAGTCGAAAATGCATTTAATACACCTAACCTACCAAACATCATAGCCACCTAACCTACTGATCATCATAGCCATCCAGGCTTTCTTGTTATAGCGATAATAAACGGGAAGCGGATGCTTGCTCACACTCTTGAATGCTCTCGGGTTCTCCGAGTGGTAGATTAGGAAAGGTTTAATTTGTATCCTGCAACATTTCCACCCAAAAGCAGCGTTACAAGGTCTTTGAATGCCTTGAATCCTGGCATTCTCTTGGACTCTTAATGAATGTATGTACGCTCTGGCATACACTTCCAGAACAAGCAAAACGCTTGTTCTGGAAGCGTAAACGAATTACGGTTTCTACTGAATGTGTATCACTTTTGCACCATCATAAAGTCGAAATATCGTAAGTCGAAGCATCGTAAGTCGAGGAACATCTGTACTCTTACTCCTCTTTATTTCTCGTTCCCTTTGCATCAAAGCCATTTGTGTCTGAAGAAGGGTCTCGACCCGAAATGTCACCTACTCCTTCTCTCCAGAGATGCTGCCGGGCCCGCAGAGATACTCCACACTTCATGTCTATCTTTGGTATAAACCAGCACCAGCAGTTCCTTCCTACACATCCAAATGTAAGAATTTCGTTTACCAGAATAATGCCTGGATTAGGGTGTATTAGCTACAAGGAGAGGTTGGACAGACTGGGATTGTTTTCTCTGGAATGCCGGAGGTTGAGCGAAGACCAAATAGAAGTCTATAAAATCATGAGAGACATAGATAGAGTAGACAGTCAGAACCTTTCTCCCAGGATGGAAAAATTAAATCCAAGATGGCACAGGTTTAAGGTGTAAGGGGCAAAGTTCAAAGGGGATGTGCGGGACAGGTATTTTTTTACACTGAGGGTGGTGAGTGGCTGGAACACACTGGAGGTTGTTGAGGTCAATTCCAAAGGGCACTTAAAAGGCATTGGGATAGGCAGGGAATGGAAGGATATGGATTATGTGCAGGCTGATAAGAGATGGTTTTAGCATCATGTTTAGCATCATGTATTGTGGGCTTAAGGGCGTGTTCTTGTGTTGTACTGTTCTATATTCTATGTCTTCCTCCTCTCTGCATTGTAGTTGCTCTCTCTCTCTCTTCCTGCCGGGCCAGGCTTCACCTGTAGTGTGACCACTGCATTATTTGGTATCTCAGCAACATGGATGGCCCACAGTGTATCCATCAGCAGCTCCAACTGCTTATAATTGCATAGGAAGGAACTGTAGATGCTGGTTTCCACTGAAGATAGACACAAAATGCTGGAGTAGCTCAGTCGGTCAGGCAGCACCTCTGGAGAAAAGGAATAGGTGACGTTTCGGGTCAGAATCCTTCTTTAGAGTCTGTAGGTGAAACATTTTTCCTTTTCTTCAGAGATGCTGCCTAACCTGCTGAGTTACTTCAGCATTTTGTGTCTATCTTCCATATAATTGCATGCTAATTGTTAACAAGATGATAATTAGCCTCTGCTATCTTTCCAATGTTGCTTTTATTTTTAATTTCAAGGTTTCAAATTCCTTGTTTTTATTTCTATCCTGCATATTTTACAGATTAATATTACAACACACCTAAAGGCTAACTGCCTATTATTTTCAGCAACTAAACTGGCAAATATTCCAATATGACATCAAACAATCATTGATGAATCAACCTCAAGTTCCCCAGTGGATTAATTCTGCATTTATTTTGATTTAATTCCCCATAATAATTTTGAATTGCACAATTTTTAATTAGTTCAAATAATATCACATTATTATTTTAAATGTTAGAACGCATTTACTCAGTGCAGTTGAAACCCCCTGGAAAAGATGTGAGTATACAGTCAATCACAATACCACTAATGCCACAGGCAAGAGCCAAAAGGCTGGAGTGATTATCTTCTCAATTAGCCTTTTCTCAGAACCAAATCTGGTTAAGTCACAGTATGAAGTAATGAAATACAGTTTGAGAAACTAATTTGTTTTAAAAGGCCAAAAATTATAACAGCATATTTTTGATAACTCACAATGGAAATTATGAATGCATGAGATAAACTAGAACTAGAAGGGCGGCATGGTGGCGGAACAGTAGAGTCGCTGCCTTACAGCACCGGAGACCCAGGTTCGATCCTGACCATGGGTGCTGTCTGTACGGAGTCACCATATCTACCCCCTTCATGGTGGCGGAGCAGTAGCACTGCCTTACAGCACCGGAGACCTGCTCGTCTTTAGAACATGGGACGAAACCGGAGCATCTGGAGAAAACTCATGCGGTCACAGGGAGAACGTACAAACTCCCTACAGACAACACCCATAGCCAGGATTGAACCTGGGTCTCTGGAGCAGTAAGGCAGCAACTCTACCACTACGCCACCGAGCTGCCCTAAGATGAGATCAGTTTAACTTGACATCATGTTCGGTACAAACAATGTGGGCCGAAGGGCCCGTTCCTGTGCTGAACTATTCTATGTTCCATATTTTCTGCCCCCATGCAGATACTAATACTGGAATTATACCCATTAATTCCGTCGAAAATCCGAGCTTCTAGCATTAAGTATTGGCCAAAATCTTCAGTGGCATTCCCACCCTGTGTCTTGGCTCTGATCTGATTGATTGCTCATGACTCAACGTGACAGCAGGGATTTCTCTTGAGTTTCCTGGCCCTCGGGCTAGAATACCTGAACTGAGCTCCTTGGTGCTTAAAACCTGGGGCAAGTACTCCATTGCAATGCCCAAGATGGTTAACAGCGTTCAGTGGGCTCAATCGCGCTGACAGATTTGAGAGTGTAGAGAGAGGAGTTTTACCTGCTGACTGACCTGTTCCGAGATTGCCGGCTGCAGCCCATTCTGTTTTGAAGCCGTACCGATTTGCTGGAAGCAGTGATCCCAATAGAACGCTGTACTCGAGGTCATGCTGGCACAGGGACAGGCCGCCGGCAATTATATGTCTAGGGAAAATCTTTGCTTGAACTGTGGTCAACAAAATAAAATGCTGTTTTCCACTCTGCTGCATGAATAAATGCCTTTCATGTGGTGGGGTTGAAGATTTAGGTATTAGCATCTCTCGTCAATACGTAGCATCGAGAGTAATTTCTTTAGTCAGAGGGTGGTGAACCTGTGTGGAATTCGTTGCCACAGACAGCAGTGGAGGCCAAGTCAATGGGTATATATTTTTAATTGGGAGAGTGACAAATTCTTGCTTAGTACGGGTGTCAGCAGTTATGGGGAGAAGGCTGGAGAATGGGGTTGAGAGGGAAAGATAGATCAGCCATGATTGAATGGCAGAGTAGACTTGATGGGATGAATGGCCTAATTCTGCTCCTATAACTTATGAACTTTTGAACTCTCAATTGTTTCTGCTATTATTTTAGTTTAGTTTAGAGATACAGCGTGGAAACAGGTCCTTCGGCCCACCGAGTCCGCGCCGACCAATGATGCCCATACACTAGCTCAATCCTACACACACTCGGGACAATTTACAACCTTTACTGAAGCCGATTAACCTACAAACCTGGACATCTTTGGAATGTGGGGTGAAGCCGGAACACCAAGAGACAAACCACGTGGTCACGGGGAGAACATACAAACTCCGTACAGACAGCACCCTTGGTCTGGATCAAAGCCGGGTCTCTGGCGCTGCAAGGCAGCAATTCTACTGCTCCCCACAATTTGGATGTAAATCTGAAGCGTGTAGTCACACGTATTGGGAGGATAGATTGCGTAGTTCTATTTGTGTAAGAATGAACTGCAGATGCTGGTTTAAATCAAAGATAGACACAAAGAGCAAGAGTAGCTCAGCGGGACAGGCAGCATCTCTGGAGAGAAGGAGTGGGTTACGTTTTGGGTTGTGAGCCTGCTTCAGACTGGTTAGGGACAAGGGAAATGGGAGATATAGACGAGAATGTAGAGAAATAATGAACAATGATTAAAAGATATGCAAAAAAATAACGATGATATAGGAAACAGGCCATTGTTCGCTGTTTGTTGGGTGAAAATGAGAAGCTATTGCGACTTGGGTGGGGGGGGGATAGAGAGTGGGAGGGGCGATTTGGAAGCCACCAAATCCAAATCCAAGACATCATAATTTTTTCACTATTAAAATGGGGATAGTCTACTGATCTCACTGATAATCATATTCCATTGTCCCAATTAAATATATGTTAATTTGTAAAGTTTATTCCCCTGCACCTCTGCATTAGATGTATATTTTAACTCTTACCTGCATCAGAAGATTCTTGCCAGCTTCTAGTGTTTTTTTTTATCTTACCAAGAAGCAAAAATGAAGCACATGGACTTTAACCATCTTTGAAACTCCTTCACCTTATTAAAGTACATGCCCTTCACTTTATTAAAATGGGTTGCTCACAACACTATATTGTACAGGTCCACCACCAATTTTCTGGCAAATGGTGGTCTGGCGCCTCTTTTAAACCGGAAAAAATTATGGGAACGCACTTGAAATCCACCCCCCGGAAGTCCCCCCGAAAATGTGGTGCCTAGGCTGGCTGAGGCGGCCGATCTTGACCTCATCGGGACTTCCACGGCTGACCAGCGGGTCGAATTTGTCCCCTGCGGCCGGGGCGCCGGGACTCTGGCCTGCCTGGAGTTGGCAGATCACAGCTGACTTCTGAGGTCGACTTTGCGGGCCTGTATGTCAGCAGCCTTGGCAGACCATTCCAGTATCGTTGGACTCCTCTTAGAGGCCTTCATCTCTGTTGGTCCAGCAACATGCAAAATCCAGGAAACCCCTGGAACCACGGTTGATGGAATATCAGTGGTGGACCTGCACCTGAATTGGTGCTTACATAGAATGTTAACATTGACACAAAAGGACATAATTGATGGAGTAACTCAGCAGGTCAGGCAGCATCTCTGGAGAACATGGATAGGTGACGTTTTGGGATGGGACGTTCTTTAGACTGGTTGTCGGAGGGGAGAGGGAGCTGCAAAACAGGAGCGGAAGAACACTATTGGTACACAATTCCATTTCCCAACTGCATTCACAATTACAAAAAAATGTCACAATAGAACACAGCAGAGAACTTGCATGTTAACAAATAGGATGTAACTTTGTATTGCCTTGGACCTGAATTTACTTCCCTTTTCCCTCACACTGTTACAGAGCCGATGAGGGCATTATATAAAGCAAAACTAAAATACAGTACATTCTAATGAAAAACAGACAGGGAATTGTATTTATGGTCACACCTCAGTTTAAGAATCATCATTGAGGCAATTTAAAGAGAAAGCAGATTTTAAATTGCACTATCATTCTAAATAAAATGGAGTTACAGGTACATTTACTGCTTGCTTCACTCCTTATTGGATATTCTGTCAGAACTGCAGGCTGTAGATAACCCAGAGACGGTATTTTTTGCAATCTCTCCAGTTCTCCCAGTCCATATACTGTGATATTAACCATATATTTTGTTGTGGGACTGTGGATATTTACATGGTGTGTTTAACATGCTTTTAAAGAGCTGAAGAAGCACTGCATTTGAGACCCTCGCACTCATTGGAGATGCTTGGACTATCCTGAATTGGGCTTTACTGGATTTTTATCTTGCACTAAACGTTATTCCCGTCATCTTGCATCTACACTCTGTGGATCGCTCGATTGTAATCATGCAGAGACTTTCCACTGACTGGTGAGCACGCAGCAAAAGCTTTTCACTGTACCTCGGTACACGTGAAAATAAACTAAACTAAACTAAACCTGAATCCACAAGAATGAGGACAACAGATGCACGGGGCTGTCACTGATCTAACCAACAGCACTGTAGGTGGCGCAGTGGAAGAGTTGATGCCCTACAGCGCCAGAGAGCTGCGATCGATCGTCACTACGGGTGCTGTCTGCACAGAGTTTGTACGTTCTCCCTGTGACCGCGTGGGTTTTCTCCGGGTGCTCCACTTTCCTCCCACATTCCAAAGACGTACAGGTTTTGTAGGTTTGTAAATTGTACTTAGTGTGTAGGATAGTGCTAGTGCGGTTTTTCGGCGACCTGCTACAACTATGACAGTCGCCGGCAGTCGCCCAAAAAATCGCTTAAGTGGGACAGGCCCTTAAGAGAGGCATACAGTGTGGAATCAGGCCTTTTGGCCCAACTTGCCCACACTGGCCAACATGTCCCGTTCACACTAGTCCCACCTGCCTGCTCTTGGTCCACATCGCTCTAAACCTGTCCTATACATGTGCCCGTCTAAATGTTTTTTAAACATTGTGATAGTACCTATAAATACTCAATGGGCCATATGGCCTAATTCTGCTCCTAAGTCTTATGGTCTAATGTCACCTCCTCAAAGGCAATTAAAATGGGCAATAAATACAGGCAATCCCAGAAACATCCATGTTAAGCAAATTAACAAAAAAAGGGCCACGATTAAGAGACAATCTCTCTCTGTCTCTGCTAATACAAAGCAAAGACAATTAGCCTGCGGGACTCAGTCTACTTAATTGATCAGGAAATGAGGCAAAGTTCAGGTGTTAATTAATTTGTATATCATCGAGGAATTAATAAATCTTAGAGAGTGTCCAAACACCTGCTGATCAGCATTCTGTTCATTAAAGACCACTATCGTGTTTTTAATTATGGCCGATTGATGGTTTTGACTTTAGAGCATTTAGATCGTCAAAGCACCAGGGACATCCCGCATGTCTTCAGCACTGACAGGAAATCAATACCTCACAGATAGACTGAGGTTTGCTTTCTCCAGGAACAACATTACATTTACTTAGGATTACCAGGAGACATGCCGAGCGTTTCATTAGCCGGCCTTGTTGCGAATCCGACTCTGTGGGAGGCCCATCCTTGAGAATAGCATTTAAAACCACAGATGCATTGATTCTCACCACGTTGCCTCAAATTATGGCGCTGGATCAATGTTCCGCTGCGTGGCGCCGCGTGCGAACGAATTAGCCAGGATGTAGAAGTGTTCGGAGAGGTGTTTGTTCTCCGCACCCTGGTCTGGTGCAGTAGATACTGAAAAACATCGAAGAGGGTCTGGATAGTGATGCAAGGGCCCTTATTCACGGTTTATCCCAAACATCTCCATAGCAGAGGACTCTCTGATTTACGGCATGTTCCCAGGGACACATTCGGAGACCGACGGCAACTGCTGCTGGAAGGTCATCAACTCGGTGGAAGACGCTCTTTGGTCTGCCCGAACCTTCTTGGTCTCCCAGCAGAACGAGATGTCCGTCAGGGAATGTTGCCGACTGGCCCATTCCAGACTGCAGGAATATGTGCTGAGGGACTCACTGAAGGCCAACTCAAGGCTCTGTGGAGGAGGACCACAGAGTAGGGTCCTTCCGCTGCTGGACATTGAGGGGCAGAATCTGGTGGGGACGCCCCTCAAACAAGGAAAGGGACTCACCCCTGGGAGCCACATGAGTGGCAAGGGTGTGCCAGGTATAATGACATTTCCGGGAACACTGCCAAACACAATGCTAATGAATGTACACTGATCAGCCAAAACATTATGACCACCTGCCTAATATGCTGTTGGTCCTCCGTGTGCCACCAAAACAGCGCCGACCGCCGAGGCATGGACTCTACAAGACCCCTGAAGGTGTCCTGTGGCATCTGGCACCAAAACATTAGCAGCAGATCCTTCAAGTCCTGTAGGTTGCGAGGTGGAGCCGCCGTGGATTGGACTTGTCGATCCAGCACATCCCACATATGCTCAATCAGATTGAGATCTGGAGAATTTGGAGGCCAGGGCAACACCATGAACACTTCATCATGTTCCTCAAACCATTCCCGAACAATGTTTGCAGTGTGGCAGGGCTCATTATCCTGCTGAAAGAGGTCACCGCCATCAGGGAATACCATTGCCATGAAGGGGTGTACCTGGTCTGCAATGATGTTTAGATAGGTGACACATGTCAAATTGACATCCACATGAATGGCCGGACCCAGGGTTTCCCAGCAGAACGTTGCCCAGAGCATCACACTCCCTCCACCAGCTTGTTGTCTTCCCATAGTCGGTTCGGACCAGATGGGATAGCCTTCATTGCTCTCGCGCATCGATGAGCCTTGGGCGCCCAACACCCTGTCGCCGGTTTGTGATTTGTCCCTCCTCAGACCACTGTCGGTAGGTACTCACCACTGCTGACCGGGAGCACCCCACAAGCCTTGTCATTAAGAGATGCTCTGACCCAGTCGTCTGGCCATAACAATTTGGCCCTTGTCAAAGTCGCTCAGTCTGCCCATTTCTCCTGCATCCAACACATCAACTTCAAGAACTGACTGTTCACTTGCTGTCTAATATATCCCACCCCTTGACAGGTGCCATTGTAACAAGATAACCAATGTTATTCACTTTACCTGTCAGTGGTCATAATGTTTTGATTGATCGGTGTATGTATAGCTTTAGAGAATGACGGAAGAATTTTTGCACAGTTCCAGGTTTGTTTACTTTTCATATTCTGAATAAAGTTAATTTTGATTTTAAAAACCACTAAACAATATCGGTGATAATACACGGAATAATTGCAATGTGTGGTGCTGTCCGTGACTTTGCATTCTTTTGAGGCAGAGGACGAAAATCATTGCAGCAGCATTTCTGATTTTCAGATAGAACTGGCAGGGGGTGGAGAGAAACATAGTCATAGAGTGATAAAGTGTGGAAACAGGCCCTTCCTCCCAACTTGCCCACACCGGCCAACAATATCCCAGCTACAGTGCATTCAGAAAGTATTCAGACCTCTTCACTTTTTCCACATTTTGTTATGTTACAGCCTTATTTTAAAATGGATTAAATTCTTTTTTATTATCATCAATCTACACACAATACCCCAGAATGAAGAAGCAAAAACAGTTGTTTAGACATTTAGCAAAGTAATTAAAAAGAAATAACTGAAATATCACATTTACATAAGTATTCAGACCCTTTGCTCTGACACTCAAAGTTGAGCTTAGGCTCACCCTGTTTCCATTGATTATCCTTGAGATGTTTCTACAACTTGATTGGAGTCCACCAGTGGTAAATTAAATTGATTGGACATGATTTGGAAAGGCACACACCTGTGTATATAAGGTCCCACAGTTGACAGTGCATGTCAGAGCAAAAACCAAGCCATGAAGATGAAGGAACTGCCTGTAGACTTCCGAGATAGAATTGTGTTGAGACACAGATCTGGGGAAGGGCATAAAACAATTTTGGCAGCATTACAGATCCCGAAGAGCACAGTGGCCTCCGTCATTCTTAAATTGAAGAATTTTGGAACCACCAGGACTCTTCACAGAGCTAGAAGCCTGGCCAAACTGAGCAATCGGGGGAGACGGGCCTTGGTCAGGGAGGTGACCAAGAACCCGATGGTCACTGACAGTGCTCCAAAGTTTCTCTGTGAAGATGGGAGAATCTTCCAGGAGGACAACTATATCTGCAGCACTCCACCAATCAGGCCTTCATGGTAGAGAAGCCACTCCTCAGTAAAAGGCACATGACAGCCCACTTGGAATTTGCCAAAAGGCACCTAAAGGATTCTCAGACCATGAGAAACAAGATTCTCTGGTCTGATGAAACCAAGATTGAACTCTTTGGCCTGCATGCCAAACATCACGTCTGGAGGAAATCAGGCACCGCTTATCACCTGGCCAATACCATACCTACGGTGAAGCATGCTGGTGGCAGCATCATGCTGTGGGATGTTTTTCAGCGGCAGGAACTGGGAGACTAGTCAGGATCGAGGGAAAGATGAACAGAGCAAAGTACAGAGAGATCCTTGATGAAAACCTGCTCCAGAGAGTTCTGGACCTCAGACTGGGGCGGAGGTTCGCCTTCCAACAGGACAACAACCCTAAGCACACTGCCAAGACAATGCAGGAGTGGCTTCGTGACAAGTCTGTGAATGTCCTTGAGTGGCCCAGCCAGAACCCGGACTTGAACCCGATCGAACATCTCTCGAGGGACCTGAAAATAGCTGTGCATTGACACTCCCCATCCAACCTGACAGCTTGAGAGGATCTGCAGAGAAGAATGGGAGAAATTACCCAAAAACAGGTGTGCCAAGCTTGTAGCGTCATACCCAAGAAGACTTTAGGTTGTAATCGCTGCCAAAGGTGCCTCAACAAAGTACTGAGTAAAGGGACTGAATACTTATGTAAATGTGATATTTCAGTTATTTCTTTTTAATTACTTTGCAAAATTTTCTAAACACCTGTTTTTGCTTTTTAATTATGGGGTATTGTGTGTAGATTGATGATTTAAAAAAAAAGAATTTAATCCATTTCAAAATAAGGCTGTAACGTAACAAAATGTGGAAAAAGCAAAGGGGTCTGAATACTTTCTGAATGCACTGTACACGTCCCACTGGTCTGCGCTTGATCCACATCCCTCCAAACCTGTCCTATCCATGCACCTGTCTAACTGTTTCTTAAATGATGGGATAGTCCAAGCCTCAACTACCTCCTCTGGCAGTTTGTTCCATACACCTACCACCCTTTGTGTGAAAAATTTACCCCTCGGATTCCTATTTAATCTTTTCCCCTTCACCATGAATCTGCCGGTCCTCGATTCCCCTACTCTGGGCAAGAGACTCTGCATCTACCCGATCTATTCCTCTCATGATTTTGTACACCTCTATAAGATCCCCCCTCATCCTCCTATGCTCCATTGAATAGAGACCCAGTCTACTCTGCCTCTCCCTGTAGCTCACACCCTCTAGTCCTGGCAACATCCTCGTAAATCTTTTCTGAACCCTTTCAAGTTTGACAATATCTTTCCGATAACATGGTACCCAGAACTGAACACAATATTCTAAATGCTATCTCACCAACGTCTTATACAACTGCAACATGACCTCCCAACTTCTATATTCAATACCCTGACTGATGAAGGCCAAAGTGCCAAAAGCCCTTTTGACCATCTTATCTACCTGTGACTCGACCTTCAAGGAACCATGCACCTGTACTCCTAGATCCCTCTGCTCCACAACACTACCCAGAGGCCTACCATTCACTGTGTAGATCCTGCCCTTGTTCAACGTCCCAAAATGCAACACCTCACACTTCTGTATTAAATTCCATCAACCATTCCTCAGCCCACCTGGCCAATCAATCCAGATCCTCTGCAATCTTTCACAACCATCTTCACTACCTGCAAAACCACTCACTTTTGTATCATCAGCAAACTTGCTAAACTTGTCCTGTATGTTCTCATTCAAATCATTGATGTTGGTGACAAACAGTAACGGGCCCAGCACCGAACCCTGAGGCACACCATGAGTCACAGGCCTCCAGTCCGAGAAGCAAACATGTTACCAGTGAGCATTGGAGAGAATGATTCCTGCTAAACCCTTTCAATGTTCGCAGGGAGCTTCAGCCAGCTTAAAGAAAGTCACCGCTTGCCATTAGCAGAGGGCAATGTCATTGGTGAGAAGCTCAGAGTGTATTGCATTCGCACCATGCTACCATGAAAAAAGACGGAAGTACCAGCGGGCATAGCTTTAAAGTGAGACAGGCAAAGTTTGAAGGAGATGAGCTGAGGGAGTTTTTTTATGCAGAGGGAAGTGGGTTTCTGGAATGCACTGCTTTAATCAGACTTTACTGGACATTATCTTGCACTAAATATTATTCACGTTATTCCCTTATTATGGATCTGTAAATTGTAGATAGCACGATTGTCATCATGTATTGTCTTTCCATTGACTGGTTGGCAAGCAACAAAAGCTTTTCACTGTGTAGTATAAGAAAATAACTGCAGATGCTGGTACAAATCGATTTATTCACAAAATGCTGGAGTAACTCAGCAGGTCAGGCAGCATCGCGGGAGAGAAGGAATGGGTGACGTTTCGGGTCGAGACCCTTCTTCAGACTGATGTCAGGGGGGCGGGACAAAGCAAGGATATAGGTGGAGACAGGAAGATAGAGGGAGATCTGGGAAGGAGGAGGGGAAGAGAGGGACAGAGGAACTATCTAAAATTGGAGAAGTCGATGTTCATACCACTGGGCTGCAAACTGCCCAGGCGAAATATGAGGTGCTGCAAACTGCCCAGGCGAAATATGAGGTGCTGTGACAGCACCTCATATTTCGCCTGGGCAGTTTGCAGCCCAGTGGTATGAACATCGACTTCTCCAACTTTAGATAGTTCCTCTGTCCCTCCCTTCCCCTCCTCCTTCCCAGATCTCCCTCTATCTTCAGCATTTTGTGAATAAATCGATTTGTACCAGCATCTGCAGTTATTCCTTTGTCCCGCCCCCCTGACATTAGTCTGAAGAAGGGTCTCGACCTGAAACGCCACCCATTCCTTCCCTCCCGAGATGCTGCCTGACCTGCTGAGTTACTCCAGCATTTTGTGAATAAAGCTTTTCACTGTACCTCGGTACACATGTCAATAAACTAAACTAAACTAAGCTAAACCAGAAGATAGACACAAAATGCTGGAGTTACTCAGCGGGTCAGGCAGCATCTCTGGAGAAAATGAAAAAGTTGACATTTTGGGTTGAGACCCTTCTTCAGAATAAGAGTCAGGGGAGAGGGATGCTAGAGGTATGAAAAGATATAGAGTTGGCACCGATAGCCAAAGAGCTCACAATGGTCCATTGTTGGCTGTGGAGGAGGTGGTCATGAGGGGAGACGAACAGTAAAACTAGCAGGACGACTAAGGTGGGGGAAGGATGGACTGAGAGGGAATGCAAAGGTTATTTGAAATTAGAAAAAACAATATTCATACAGCTGGGATATAAGCTGGGTTGTAACCTGGGTTGGTGGTTGAGGCAGAGTTGGTTGTTGATATTTTAGAGACTTTTGGATAAGGCATAAGGACAAGCAAGTAAAGGAGCACGATAAATCATGTGCAGGCAGTTAAGAGTTGACCTTGCTTCATGTTCGGCACAGACATTGTGGGCCGAAGGGCCTGATCCTGTGCTGTACTATTGTATGTTCTATGTTAAAGCAATTTGTGCAAAAAGAAATACCGATCAAAGATACGAAGCAAAAAAAAACACAAAGAACTCAAGGGCCAGGCAGCATCTGTGGAGGGAAATGGACAGGCACCGTTTTGAGTTGGAACTCTTTTATCAGACTGACGAAGGGTCCCGATCTGGAATGTTGTCCATCTATTTCCATCCTCCTCAGCTCAGACACTGTGGGCCTGTTCCTGTACTGCACCTGTTCTATGTTCTGTGTTATGTGAATGGCTTGGTATAAACCTGAACTTTGTGGGTAGTTTTCATTGCCTTGCTTGAATCGTTCACTGTGCATAATAAAGTAGGAGGATTTCTGCAATTCTTCTCACATTACTTTGTAACATAGATCATCTGCTAGTCAGCAGAAAGTTAGTTTGTAGAATCATAGAGAATGAATAGGCCCCTTGGCCATACTAGCCCACACTGGCCAACATGTTTCATCGACACCAGTCTTACCTGCCTGCGTTTATCCCATATCTCTCTAAACCTGTCCTATCCATGTACCTGTCTAATTATTTCTTAAATGTTGTGATAGTCCCTGCCTGAACTACCTCCTCTGGCAGTTCGTTCCATCCACCCACCACCCCTTGTGTGAAAAAATTACACCTCAGATTCCCACTGAATCTTTCCCCCTTCACCTTAAACCCACAGTAGCTATGTATTATCCATTTATGTTGTTCCACTAACGTCCTGCTGAGGTTGTAATCGAAGATTTGCAAAACCCTCTGAAATCTTTAGATCCATTGTCAAGAAAAAAATAAATGCTTCAGTGTATGCATCACTCCAGTTTGTAAGAAGGATATTCACAGATGAGTTTTTTTTTTGGGGGGGGGATTCATGGATAGAGTTTCAGATACCAGCCTTGCACATTCACCATGGTAGCATCTGCTCAATTCACCTTGTTAGCACCTGAACACTTGAGAGCAAATTGGACTCCGGCTACCACTGTGCCTGAATCTTTGCGGATAAGGATGAACATGTTTCACCAGAGAGTTCAGAGACTTCTGAAATATCTCCAAATAAGCCAGTGTTTTGGCAGGAGGCACATTTTAATTCTAGGTAGCTGAACTGTTTTCGATATTGAAGGATCATGTTAATTTCCTTCATTGATATGTCAATACACCAATGAACCAATTTATTTTGCCTATGGTAGCCATTGAACTAAAACATTAAATTCTCAAATTTTAGCTAACAAACCTACAAACAACCACCATCCACCCCACTCCCCTTTTTCCTGTGTTATTTGGGGGAATCCCCCTATCTTCCTTGTGCCCCCCCTAGATTCGTACCCATATCTCCCCTTCCCCCTCTTCCCCATCCCCTTCCTCTGTTCAGGGCGGCACAGTGGCATGGCGGTAGAATTGCTACCTTACAGCGCCAGACACCCGGGTTCTATCCTGACTGCAGGTGTTCTGTGACCTCATTGGTTTTCTTTGGGTGCTCCCACACTCCAAAGACGTTAGAAGTTAATTGGCTTTGGTAAAAATTGTAAATTGTGCCCGGTGTGTAGGATCGTGTGCGGTGTAGGATCGCTGGTTGGTGCGGACTCAGTGGGCAGAAGGGCCTGATTCTCTAAAGTCTAAAGGCTTCGTAAATCACACCTCTTCTATCCTTATCACGCACTTTGTGTCTTTTCATCTCTGGCCGTGGTCCAACTATCTGCCTGTAAATACCCTCTGTATCATTCGATCACTCACCAGCCAGTCCCATGCCCACCTTTCTTCCAGCTTTCTCCCCCCCTTCCTCCCCCCCCAACAATCAGTCTGAAGAAGGGTCCCGACCACAATGTCACCTATACATATTCCCTAGAGCTGCTGCCTGGCCGGCTGATTTACTCCAGCACTTTGTGTCTTTGTCTGCAGTACTAAAAGGGGTTCGATGCTGGCTCATTGAGTGGACTGTCCAGAGAGGTAACCCATGATGCCAACCCACCTCTGGTGAATAGCTAGGCCAGAGGAGCACTCCCACAGAATACCAATTTGCTGCTGTCAAAGACTTTCAAACTATTTTCTCATAATGTTAGTTTAGTTTATTGTCACATGTACTGAGGTACAGTGAAAAGCTTTTTGTTGCCTACCAGTCAGCGGAAAAACTATCTGTGGGAAGTAACTGCAGATGCTGGTTTACATCGAAGATAGACACAAAATGATGGAGTAACTCAGCGGGACAGGCAGCATCTCTGGGCAGAAGGAGGGGGTGACATTTTGGGTCGACACCCTTCTTCCGACCGAGAGTCAGGGGAGAGGGAGCCAGAGAGATATGGAAGGGTGAGGTGTGAAACGAGAGATGAAAGGGGATGTAGATCAAGGAAAATGTAGATCATTGCTAGCTGAGGGGAAGATAACAATGAGGCATACAATCCGTAAAGTTTAATCAGGGGGACAGTGAAGCTAATCGAACTAGGATGGGGGAAGGATGGAGAGTGAGGGAAAGCAAGGGTTATTTGGGCAGAGAAGTCAATATTCATACCGCTGGGTTGTAAGCTGCCCAAGCTCCAAATTGGAGGAGTAGCACCCGTGTGAATGGTTGGACTTTCGTCTTCAGACTAGACTTTAGAGATACAGCGTGGAAACAGGCCCTACGGCCCATCAGGTCCACGCCAACCAGCAATTACCCTGCACACTAACACTATGCTACACCCCAGCGACAATTTACAATTTGCACCGAAGCCAATTAATCTACAAATGCCTTTGGAGTGTGGGAGGCAACCGGAGCACCCGGCGAAAGCCCACGTGGTCACAGGGAGGATGTGCAAACTCCATACAGTCGGCGCCCGTGGTTAAGATCGAACAGGGGGCTCTGGTGCTGTAAGGCAGCAACTCTACCAGTGCACCACCGTGACACACACAGTCACAGTGGTGATGACACATACAGTCATAGTGCTGGTGACACAGACTGTCACAGTGGTGGTGACACATACAGTCACAGTGGTGGTGACGCAGTCACAGTGGTGGTGACACAGACAGTCACAGTGCTGGTGACACATACAGTCATAGTGCTGGTGACACATACAGTCATAGTGCTGGTGACACAAACAGTCACAGTGGTGGTGACACAGACAGTCACAGTGGTGGTGACACATACAGTCACAGTAGTGGTGACACAGACAGTCACAGTGCGGGTGACACAGACAGTCACAGTGCGGGTGACACAGACAGTCACAGTGGTGGTGACACAGACAGTCACAGTGCGGGTGACACATACTACAGTGGCAACTTCAGTCCTCCACACTGAAGTCCTCTCCGCTTGCCACCTTCACGAAGGAGGGGAGTGATCATTCTTGACGCAAACAACAGAGAAATCTTCACGATGTTCCAGTTTAATTAGTCGTTTATTGAAGTAGTGATACAAACAGATTTGTATTTCCCCCATCATAGGTCTGGTAAGAACTGTATCTAGCCATGGCTCCTTCGTATCTGACGCATCACGACTCTGCATACCCAGATGTACTCATAATTCTGGCTCCTCCCAGTCCATAAATGCCAATTATGCCCATTTTGTGTATTCATCTCACGAAAATCCCCAAGTGTCCAAAAATAATACAGCAAGATACAAAATAATATAATATGCTAAGACAGCTAATAAACACAAATGGCTCCTACACAAATGGCACCAATCCAGTGCTAGTGACACAGACAGTCACAGTGGTGGTGACACAGTCACAGTGCTAGTGACACATACAGTCACAGTGCTGGTGACACAGTCACAGTGCTGGTGACACATACAGTCACAGTGCTGGTGACACATACAGTCACAGTGCTGGTGACACATACAGTCACAGTGCTGGTGACACAGTCACAGTGCTGGTGACACAGTCACAGTGCTAGTGACACAGACACAGTGCTAGTGACACATACAGTCACAGTGTTGGTGACACATACAGTCACAGTGCTGGTGACACAGACAGTCACAGTGCTGGTGACAAAGTCACAGTGCTGGTGACACATAGAGTCACAGTGGTGGTGACACAGACAGTCACAGTGCTGGTGACACATACAGTCACAGTGCAGGTGACACAGACAGTCACAGTGGTAGTGACACACACAGTCACAGTGCTGGTGACACATACAGTCACAGTGCTGGTGACACATACAGTCACAGTGCTGGTGACACAGTCACAGTGCTGGTGACACAGTCACAGTGCTGGTGACACAGACAGTCACAGTGGTAGTGACACACACAATCACCGTGCTAGTGACACATACAGTCACAGTGCTAGTGACACATACAGTCACAGTGCTGGTGACAGACAGTCACAGTGCTGGTGACACAGTCACAGTGGTGGTGACACAGTCACAGTGGTGCTGACAGACAGTCACAGTGGTGGTGACACAGTCACAGTGCTAGTGACACATACAGTCACAGTGCTGTTGGGCTGGGGTGAGCTAGCCAAACTCAAGCTGCAAGTTTGAGATGTGTTGAGCTGAAAGTGGTCGATAACCAGACTGCCAGGTATTCTCTCTGAAACTAAGAGCTACCTCTTTGTTTGAACTTTGCCCCTATCAGAGGATCAATGTTTTTTTTAAAGGCTTGTCCTTGCAGAACAAAATATTGACTGAGGAATTTGTGCAGATCCAAAATTCTAGCAATTAGATGCTGTGGGAGATGGTGTGATGTCAGTGAGAGCTGGGAAAAGTAACAGAGGAGAGGAAAGAAATCATGAGGAACACTGCAAGCTGTGGAAGAGTGGAAATCAGGAACTGCAGGTGCTGGTTTATATCAAAGATAGGCACAAAGTGCTGGAGTAACACAGCGGGTTTGGCAACATCAATGGAGAAAATGGATGGGTGATGGGTCGGGATCCTTCCTCAGAAGGAATCTTCTGTGCGTGTCGGTCGCCTCAGTAGGGGCCGAGCTGCCTGTCCGTGGGCTTGGGGGGGAAGAGAGTGGAAGTTTTGTTGCCTTCCATCACAGTGAGGGGGTGTTTGGAGTCACTGTGATGGATGTTTGTGTTGGGGTCGTGTGTCCTGTGTTCTTTTCTTTTTTGTTGTGTTCTGTGACTGCTGTAATTTCGTTCGGTATCTTTATGGTACCGAATGACAATAAAGTTCTGTAATGAGAAGGTCCTGACCCGAAACGTCACCCACCCTTTTTCTCCAGAGATGCTGACTAACCCGCTGAGCTACTCCAGCACTTTGTGCCTGAGCTGTGGAAGAAATTGGGCAAAGTGAAACAGTGTAAGATCCAGTTAAGTCCCTTCAGTTATAGAACATAGTACAGTACAGGAATGGGCCTTGTAGCCCACGATGTCTGTACAGAACATGATGCCTAGATGAACTAATCTTCCCTGCCTGCACATGATGGAGGTAGATACACTGCTGGCAATTAAGAGACTTTTAGATAGGCACATCGATATGCAAGGAATGGAGGGATGTGGATCACAAGAGGGTGGTGAAGTTTACCTTAGCATCATGTTTGGCACGGACATTGTGGGCCATTTCCTTTGCCGTACTGTTCGATATTCTGTTGTCTATGATCCATATTCCCCCCCATCTCCTCCATTCCCTGCATATCCATGTGCCTATCTAAAAGCCTTGTAATCACCGCTATCTGTTCTGCCTCTACAATTATCCCCATCAGCATATTCCAGGCATCCACCACCCTCTGTATAAAAAACATGCTTCGCACATCTCCTTTCAACTTTGCCCCTTTAAAACTACAAAGTTATACGGCAGAAAATTAATTGGGAACAACCGATGCGACCAAAAATGGCATGATATTAACCCTAACGACTGAGCAAGAATAATGCAGTGAGGTGATTAAGATAATAGTTGGGCCAATGTTCAGCAATGTTATATGTACCGTCCACAGGCGGCATTATTAGAGTATTTTCACAATTGATATCGGGTGAAAATCAGGAGCTGGGCCACGAGGGACCCAGGAATGTCAGCATTTAGAGTGATAGAGACATACAGCTATGAATGCGGCCACTCGGCCCAACTCATCTATGCCGACCGCCATCTATGCTAGTCCCATTTTACAGCGTGTGGCTCATGACCTTTCCTATCCATGTACTGTCCAAGTGTCTTTTAAATGCTGCCTGACCTACAGAGTCCCCCAGCACTTCGGGACATGGGGCCATACGGCACGGAAAAAGGCTTTTCAGCCCAACTCATCCATGCCAACCAAGATGCCCCATCTATGCTAGCCCCATCTGCCTGGGTTTGGCTCTTATCTCTCTAAACCTTAACTATACATAAACCTGTCCAAGTGGCTTTTAAATGCTGTTAAGGGCCTGTCCCACTTTGACAGTTGCCGGCAGTCGCCTAAAAAACCGCCTAAGTCGTAGCAGATCGCCAAAATTTTCTTTTACCCTACTACAATGACCACGACAATGCCGAGTCAGGTCGAGATTACACCGTCTTCGGAAACTTCACGAAATTCCCACACTTATCAATGCTTTTCCGGCGTCCTAATTTTGGCTGAAATCACTGACAAGTCAGTAATTACTTGAGAGTTTTGAACTATAACATCTTGCCCAGGTTACTTGAAAACCAAGCTTCACGGTAACAAGGCATAACTGGATTGTCTTCCAGTTTATTAATAGCAGTATTAAGAAAATTAATTTAAAAAGTGGTTAAATGGATTTTTGTGGGGAGTGGGCATTCTTTGAAAATGTACGGGAGATGCATATCTGGTTTCTGGGTTGCATATCTGGGTTGGGAGCCTACTTTAAATGTAATCGCTGATGGCCATAAACATCGCGAAAATTCCCACGCTTACCTGACCGTCAAACTGTCGCCTCCAATCTACCTGTCAAATGTCCTGACGGTAAATAAATTGGTTAAACATTTTATTTTATGGTATCTTCAAATCACTTTACTTAATTTAATATTACGTGCTTCTAAATGCATCTGCGACAACCTAGCAACCCTGGGGACAGCATGTGACAGCGCCCGCAATAAGCAACGATACCTGGCGACAAGCCAGCTGTCGCCGAGAAATTTCAGACCGGTTGATTTCTCAGCGGCGTGCCGAGACCCACTGCGATTCTTTGAAGACTCCTCACGATCATGCCCTCGACACCCCGGCGAACTGTCGGCGTCAGCCTAGTCGCCTTAAAATCGCCTAAGTGGGACTGGCCCTTTAGAGTGCTTGTCTCAACTACCTCCTCTGGCAGCTTATTCTATATACCCACCAGCTTCTTTGTGAAAACGTTGCCCCTCAGGTTCCTATAGAAGCTTTCCCCACTCCCCTATGCCCTTGAGGTTTTTTTAAATTTCCCTTCCCTGGGACAAAGACTGTGGACTGCTCGATTGTAATCTTGTATAGTCTTTCCGCTGACTGGTTTGCACACAAGAAAAAGCTTCTCACTCTACCTCGGTACATGTGACAATGAACTAAACTAAACTAAACTGAACTAAACTGAAAGACTGTGCATTCACCAAATCTATCCCCCTCATGATTTTATACACCTTTATAAGATCAGTGTAAAGAGGTGCAGGGGGGAGGGTGGGGAAAGAGTTGGTAAGTGATAATATTTGGAAACTGTTTCGGATGACGATCATCTTTATCAGCGGTGCATGGACCAGTCATGGCAACACCACTGTATGTTGTTTCTTTTTTTTTTTTTCCTAATCAGATGTGCAGCACTTTGGTCAACGTGGGTTGTTTTTAAATGTGCTATACAAATAAAATTGACTTGACTTGACATTGATGTCCTCAATGTTGGATTGTCCCATGGTCCTAAGAGGACCGAGATACAGCAATGAGCAGGCCATGAAAATATAATCAGCGGCTCTTAACTACCTCCGCAACATGAGACATTTTAAATCCTTAATGAGTCCTGGTGGAAAAATATAAACTCTTGTATCTGAGCTTTTCCTATTATTTTTTTCCTGATCCCGGTACCACGAGTCATTACTGCCATGTGAGCAATCCTCTGCAAAGGTCAGAGCTGACTTGTACAAATCCCTTGGAGAAAGTTATTCATGCTTCCCTGCCACATTACCATGTTTTATCATATAAAATGAGAAGGCTTTCACTTAATATTAGAAACCACTCAGTCAATGAGCGGCAAGGCTGTCTGGAGCCATTCATTTAATACGTCAGTTACATTTTAATAACCTGTCTAATGCAGCTTTCAAATAGATTGCCGCTTGGTAGTGTTGAAAGCTGGGAAAGAACTACAAATGCCTTTACCATTGCATACGCAAAATTCGCACTTCCAAATGGAAATGAATGGTATCCATGGTGTATAAATTAGTGATCTTGTTTCAAATTGAATCTTTTATGGAGCATTTCACGTACTTTAACAAAGCTCTACTTCTTGTGAAAGCCCTACTTTGCTTTGTCATAACTGCCTTGAGCTATTTTCTTAAAAATTAATAGAATTAGAGGACGTGCTAATTGGTTATGGATGGGAGCAGAAGGGATATGTCCTAAAACTAATCCCTTAAAATAACAAATTGCAGCTGGCACCAGGTTCAGATATCGGGGAAATTTAATCAAAGCTGGAACGTTTTCTTTCCACCTGACAAGTTATTGCAGTTTAGAGCACTCAATACATTACATTCATGCTAAGATGACGGTGGCTCGAAGGGCCAAATGACCTCCTCCTGCACCTATTTTCTATGATGGTCTTTGCTCAAATGGGATCCAAGGAAAGATAGCTGAATGGATAGAAATTGGCTTCATGGAAGGAAGCACATCATGATTACTTTGCATGGAGAGCATACAAAACAAAGGTTTTCCACACTCTTCCGGTGGTACACGTCACAACAATAAATCAATAAGTATTATTTTCAGTTTCCTACTGCAATAGGTCATGATTTTTTTGTCAATATAATATCTGTGTTGGGTCCACTGTTGTTTGTCATTTACATTAATGATCTGGATGATGGTGTGGCAAATTGGATTAGTAAATATGCAGATGATACTAAGATAGGTGGAGTAGTTGATAGTGAGGTAGATTTTCAAAGTCTACAGAGAGACTTGGGCCTTTTGGAAGGGTGGGCTGAAAGATGGCAGATGGAGTTTAATGCTGATAAGTGTGAGGTGCTGCATTTTGGTAGGACAAATCAAAATAGGACGTACAGGGTAAATGGTAGGGAATTGAGGAATGCAGTGGAACAGAGGGATCTGGGAATAACTGTGCATTGTTCCCTGAAGGTGGAATCTCATGTGGATAGGGTGGTGAAGAAGGCGTTTGGTATGCTTGCCTTTATAAATCAGAGCATCGAGTATAGAAGTTGGGATGTAATGTTGAAATTGTACAGGGCATTGGTGAGGCCGAATCTGGAGTATGGTGTGCAGTTCTGGTCGCCAAATTATAGGAAGGATGTCGACAAAATGGAGAGGGTACAGAGGAGATTTACTAGAATGTTGCCTGGGTTTCAGCACTTAGGCTACAGAGAGAGGTTGAACAGGTTGGGTCTTTATTCTTTGGAGCGTAGAAGGTTGAGGGGGGACTTGATAGAGGTTTTTAAAATTTTGAGAGGGACGGACAGAGTTGACGTGGGTAGGCTTTTCCCTTTGAGAGTGGGGAAGATTCCAACAAGGGGACATAGCTTCAGAATTGAGGGACAAAGGTTTAGGGGTAACATGAGGGGGAACTTCTTTACTCAGAGGGTTGTGGCTGTATGGAATGGGCTTCCGGTGGAAGAGGTGGAGGCTGGCTCGATTTTATTATTTAAGAGTAAATTGGATAGGTATATGGATAGGAGGGGATTGGAGGGTTATGGTCTGAGTGCAGGTAGATGAGACTAGGTCAGGGAGAATGGTCGGCGTGGACTGGTAGGGCCGGACAGGCCTGTTTCCATGCTGTAGTTGTTATATATGTTATATGTTAAATGCAATGACGAGGTGTAGATCCTGCTAAATGTTCTGAATCATTAATTCAGAAATACTCATGACATAAAAATGGTCATTGGGACGATTCTTTCATTTTATTCAAAGTAGTTATTGAATCTAATCTAACATTTCAACCCTTTGGCAATTAGGAGATCAGGTACTCAACCAGGTACTTTCAATGGTCCAATGGTGCTTTATTATTACGTGTACACTGCACAGTGAAATTCCTTTTGCATAGATCACACACGCACGAGTTGCCAATTTTTTGCAACATTTACAAAAAGTCCAAAGTGCTGGATGTACTGGAGCGGCTCCCAATCAAGGTAAGCCCCAGGCTGCTGCAGGACCACCTCCATCGCCCTCGACCAGCTCCGCCCTCGAACCCACGCCCCTCTCCTCGCCTGATCGCCTTTAGTGACCTGCAGCCGACCTTGAAGGAGCTAAAGGCAACACCTCAGTCCCTCTCCTAACGGCCCACTCCTTGTGTCCGTCGTCTCCAGCGCTTCTCTTGTCCTCGGCTCTCTGAAATTTGGGGCCGAGCTCGGCGTCTCCCGGGCTTCCCTCCTGCCGCCCGTGACCTGCCGGGTCTCGTGGGTGGGTTGTGGCTCCGCGGTGCATCCCGAGACCCTTCTGCCCCTTGGTGATGTGATGAGGAGCCAGCCTGCCTTCATCACCCTTTCAGTCTGTCTACCAGACCTCCCTCTGTCCCCAGTGTGTGCAGGATAGTCACAAAAATGCTGGAGTAACTCTCAGCGGGACAGGCAGCATCTCTGGAGAGAAGGAATGGGTGATGTTTCGGGTCTGAAGAAGGGTCTCGACACAAAACGTCACCCAATCCTTCTCTCCAGAGATGCTGCCTGTCCCGCTGAGTTACTCCAGCATTTTGTGTCTACCTTTGATTTAAACCAGCATCTGCAGTTCTTTCCTACACATTGTGTAGGATAGTGTTAGTATACGGGGATTGCTGGTTGGCGTGGACTTGGTGGGCCGCAGGGCCTGTTTCTGCGCTGCATCTCTAAACTAAACTAAACTAATGTTCAGTCTTACCATTAATTTTCTGGTTATGTCCGATTTATTTCCTTAATCATAGACACAGAGTGCTGGAGTAACTCAGCGGGACAGGCATGTTAATATATATCCTTGCTGCAGTTTCATTGTTGGCTTCTGCTTGCTTTTCATATTATTGAGTGAAATAATCCTGCTTAGTTGTGATTGGTCACTGTTTTATGAATGTGAACTTTAAGTCAGTCCGATGCAAGATACCCAGTCTATTGTTCTGCAATGTAATTTGTAGCAGGTCAGAACAAAACACCTGTTCACTAGACTTTAGACTTTACCTTTTGACTTTAGAGATACAGTGCGGAAACATGCCCTTTGGCCCACCGAGTCCACACCGACCATCAATCGCCCATTCACACAAGTTCTATGTTATCCCACTTTCCCATTCACTCCCTACATATTACACATTAATCTACAGAGGTTGATTAACCTACAAACCCACACGTCTTTGGGATGTGAGAGGAAACCAGAGCACCCGGAGGAAACTCACACGGTCACATGGAGAATGTGCAAACGCCACACAGACAGCGCCCGAAGTCGGGACCGAACCGTATCTCTGGAATTGTGAGGCAGCAGCTCTAGCAGCTGTGCCACTGTGGCCAATTATTGAATTGTTGAATTGAACTAATAATTTCTTTTCCATCCTTTGTGCTTAAAGTGAAACTCTTTACTGCCCTTAATCCCATTCCACTTATTGCTTATCACTATTGTGTTATAAAAAGGCATCTGGGAAATGGATTTATATGTACTACAGAAGAAATGAGATTTTTAAATAAATGATTAGCAACAGGAAATGAAAACTAAGTGGAAGGTGCATACAATTCAAACTCCATTGCAAATTACCCCACAGTAGAGCAGCACAGTCTCGATATTAATATTGATCAATAAAATCATTAAATATTTTAAAGGTGTGACGTAAATGCAATATCTGTCTATCTTTCTCTACAGTGCCCATAGTATCACAGAGTCAGCCACTATATTAACATAGAAACATAGAAAATAGGTGCAGGAGTAGGCCATTCGGCCCTTCGAGTCTGCACCGCCATTCAATATGATCATGGCTGATCATCCAGCCCAGTAACCTGTACCTGTCTTCTCTCCATACCCCCTGATCCCTTTAGCCACAAGGGCCACATCTAACTCCCTCTTAAATATAGCCAATGAACTGGCCTCAACTACCTTCTGTGGCAGAGAATTCCACAGACTCACCAATCTCTGTGTGAAGAAATATTTTCTCATCTCGGTCCTAAAAGACTTCCCCCTTATCCTTAAGCTGTGACCACTGGTTCTGGACTTCCCCAACATCGGGAACAATCTTCCCGCATCTAACCTCTCCAACCCCTTAAGAATTTTATATGTTTCTATAAGATCCCCCCTCAGTCTTCTAAATTCCAGCGAGTATAAGCCGAGTCTCTCCAGTCTTTCTTCATATGAAAGTCCTGCCATCCCAGGAAAGTGGAGTGAGGATTGGATGAGAACTTGCAGCAAAAAAAGTTTGTTTAGCTTGAAGTTCAAGTTTAGGTATATTACTGTCACGAGTACAGAGGTACTGTGAAAAGCTTTTTTTTTGCATGCTATCCAATCACATCAGATAATATTAGAATCACAGAGTCATAAAGTCAAACAGCATGGAAGCAGGCCCTCAACATACCTTGCACTATCAAGAGTCAAGAGTATTTTCTTGTTATTTGTACCAAATGGATCAATGAAATTCTTGCAGCAATGCAACAGGCTTGTAAACAGACTGCTCAGTAGATAATTTGATGAACAAAATAGAATATATGGAAAGAGCTGGAAAGGGTGCAGAAAGAATTTATGGGGACGTTGTCATGACCCGAGGGCCTAAGCTATAGGGAGAGGTTGAGCAGGCTAGGACTCTATTCCTTGGAGCGCAGGAAGATGGATGAGGGGTGATCTTATAGAGATGTACAAAATCATGAGAAGAATAGATCGAGTAGACG